>NW_028227259.1:129060216-129660216 GCF_978045245.1 Mus caroli | reverse complement strand
CCAGGAGAAAGGGACCCAGATGTGGCGACACTCCACAGGAGAACCAGGCAAGGTGGAAGTCAGGCTCTGACCCCAAGGCGGGACCCCTCCCCCCCAGGAGGAATCACTGATTAAAATAACCAGACTGGTGGGATGTGGGAGAACCCCACAGCCCTGGGGGTTACATTGTACAGACGGAGGGTGCGATATGGAGGTCAGGAAACTAATATGGAGACAGCATGTGCACAGCTGTCGCCTGTAGCGCTTCCTGGCCCTGCCACAGAGCTATGCTGTCTGTGGTCACAAGCCCCTCACAGTCACCTCCACTTCCAGGTGTCTGAGTAAAGAAAGCAGTTTCTATGGCCAGACCAAACCAGCAGTGTCCCCTTGAGACTAGCCTTGAGCTTCCTGCAGCACACTGAGGGACTCTCTCTACTTGGTTCTCAGCATCAGTAACTCCTTTTCATTGCTAAGGAACAGTCTACCGTTGGCCAGGCTTTGATGACTAACTTTTGACTGACTGACTAGCTAATGCAAAACTTAAACAACGCTGCAAATATTAAAAAAAAAAAAAAAAAAAAAAAATTTAAGGAGCTGAGTGTGGGGATGCAAGCCTTGAATCCTAGCACTGGGGAAGCAGAGGCAAGCCGACCTGTAAGCATGGAGCCAGCCTGGTTTACACTGGGGATTCTAGGCCAGCTCAGGCTTCATAGTGAGGTCTTGTTAAGCATCCTCCCTCAAAAATGAATATTAAATGACCACTGTACTGTCAGAGGCCTCACTATGAGGGTCTTTCTAAGGCCCACAAAAGTCCTCAACAAAGAATTTATGTCAAAACATCAATGCCAATTCATTAGGAAGAACTAAAAATGGCAGACTCGGTGCCTCAGACAGCCCTCCAAGCTTCACAGGCCTGGCCCAGGTGACCAATGGGTCACTGTGGGGGCCTCAGAGTGACCACTGAGCCTTCGTCATAAAAGACATCACGGCAGCTGGGCCCAGTGCCTCAAGCCTGTCACATCAGCCCCTCAGGAGGCTGAGGCTGGAGAATTACACGCGCCAGGCCAGCCACAGGCATTTAGTAAATGACACTGTCTCTAAGTCAGTGGTTCTCAACCTCCCTAATGCTGCAACCTCCATGGTGACCTCCAACGGTAAAATGATTTTCACTGCCTCTTCATAACTGTGATGTTGCTGTTATGAATCATAATGTAAATATCTGGCATGCCACTGGCAGGCAGATAGAGCTCAGAGGAGAGAAGAGCACATGTCTATCTCAGCACAGAAACAAGATCCTGCACCTCCCCTGGGGCCCACTGAGGGGAGCCAGAAGCCTACTGTGAAAACTCCTGCGAGCCGTGGAGAGAGGGGCCTTTGCAGGTAGCCTTTGGGGTGGGGCAGCCCCTGTCAGCCAGCTTATCCAAAAGGACCGAGGTAGAAAAATTGTCCAGGACGGATTGTCAGGTGATGTGCCTGTCACCCTGCACAGCAACTGGACTATGCTTTGGTGAAACTGGAGTCCTCCTTAAAGAGACAATGGCCTCAGGAAGGCCCTTAGCCCTTCGACCATCATCGTTGAGGCAGGGTGCTTTCTGGCTCAGACCCGTGAAGCACCTTTCCACACATGAGTGGGTCTCTTCATCCTGAGGCACATGTGTCCCCTGTGTGCGTGGGATTGGACATAAGCCCTCAGTCTCTCTTTGACCTTGCTGCACTCCCATGTCTGTCAGCCCAGCCATGTGTATCCAGCCACGGTACTCAGAGACAAAGTGAGCTGGGCAGACAGAGACAAAGTGAGCTGGGCAGACGGTTGTGCTGACAAAGCCATGACAGGGTTGAGGGGCTGCTGGCTGCTCACCGGAGCGTGAAGGCTAATGTCCCTGTGGCCTCAGAGAAGCCAAGCCTGAGTGCTACAGTGGATGCCTGAGTGAGCAGGGCACAGCCAGGCAACACCTGTCAGGGGCAGGCGGCAGGGGGTGGAGAGGGCAGAGGACTCACTGTCAGAAAAAAAAAAAAAAAGAGAAAACGTAGGCCAGCCTTGGGACTTGGGAAGGCTAAGTGCTAGCCAGGGAGGATTGCAAACTGCGTTTGATGTCTTTGCTTCTCAGCACCTGAGTGACTGAATGGCTAAGTGGCTGTCTGGTTTGTAGGCTGTCAGAGAGCCCTGGCTTAACTTAAGGGCATTTGCCACTCTGAAGTCTTGAGGAAGGAAGCTAGCTCAGCAAAGCTCCAACCTTAAAGGGAAGGTCCAGGGGAGACTGAGGCAGAAGTGGCCTCCTCTGCCCACTCTGAGCACAGGTTCCATGAATGCCAGCTCAGCTGATTTGCATTCCTATGAGGGAGGGGACAGGGGGACAGGGATTGGGGAGCATCCTTGGTTCGGGACCCACCTGGATGCCCACACCACAAGCACTGAGAAGCAGTCCCTCTGCTCCCCCTAAGTATCAGGTAGGCCACTGTGGTTTGGGATTTAAGACTCGAGGCTGTTCTCATTTTGCAGTGGAAGAAAGCGAGAGCTCACGGAGCATCAGAGTTCTGAGTGAAGCACTTGAGTTTCTATGGGTCCAGAGAGGAAGGTAAGGCGGAGGTGTCAGGCCAGAACCTGGGCCTGGAACAGAGTGGCCTTCCCAGGACTCTGATGCATACACAGACTTAGACACCCAGGCAATAGGACCTTGGGGGTGTTCAGGAAGAGAACACCAACAGATGCAATAAGATAGACTTTGAAAAGTTCAGGCTAGCCCAGCGTGGTGGGGCACGCCTTTAATCCCTGCACTTGGGAGGCAGAGGCAGGTGGATCTCTGGAAGTTCTAAGCCAGCCTAGTCTACAGAGCAAGTCCAGGATAGCCGGGGCTACACAGAGAAACCCTGTGGAGAGGAACCACCTCCCCACCACCACCACCAAAAAAAAAAAAGAAAAAAACAAACGCTGGTGTCGAGTGCCAAGGCCAGCAGGATGACTGATTCCAGGGACAGGAGCCAAGGAGTAGGTGAGTTCTCAGAAAGAGAGAGAAAGCAGGCCCTCACCCTGCACTGGGCAGCTCTGACTAAAGCCGGTCCCCTCAGCCCCTCAGCCTCTTAGACTATCTTCCTTCCTCTTAGACTATCTTCTTTCTTCTTCCCAGCACTAAGGTCACCCCCTCAACCCCCAAGATATCAACGTCATGAGAGCAGGGAGCTTGTCTCTACCACTCAAGGCTGCAGCCCCAGCATCTGCCTGGGTCTGAGGAGCAGGCGCATGAGGGGTTGATGCCAGTGCTCCTAAGAGCAGGAGAGAGGCTAGCGGCACCTGAGTCAATGCCTCCGACTAAACTGCACCATTGGAGGGCGGGGAGGAACCCAGGGGAGGAAGAAGCAAAAGGTATTCAATGTCCAAACCCAACATGAGCGCTGTGCTGAATGTGTGTGTCAGAAGTGACTGTGGGTTCCGAGACCTCAGGTCCGGTCCCCCCAGAGATGCTCCAGGAAGCTACCGTGAGAACTAGACAGCCACCATATTGAGAACTGCACTGATTTCCAACCTAGGACCTTGACAGAAGTCCACATAATTCCTGTGCCAATGGGTTGTTCTGACTCACACACACACACACACACACACACACACACACACGTGTACACACACAGACACAAATGCCCAGCTCAACCCAACAATAACCCTGAAGTAGGTGTTATCATCGGTCCCACTTGGCAGTGCAGAAACAGCCAGAGAGGCTGAGCAACTTACCTAAAGTCACATGGCAACAGCATAAGGCTGGGCCTTGAACTAAAATCCTCACTCAAGATCATTTAGTCTTACGCCAAGCCCAAGGAGCTGACCCTTCCCCTAGCAACACTTCTGACTAAGTAAAAAAAAAAACAACAACAACAGAAAAACTTGATAAAGATGAGAGAAAATTGACCCCTTGGGGGGCGGTATGGGGGACTTTTGGGATAGCATTGGAAATGTAATTGAGGAAAATATGTAATAAAAAAAAAATCATAAAAAAAAAAAAAAAAAAAGAAAATTGACCCCTGTCAGACTGGAACAGACACTAGGCATGTGACAGCAAACAGCACAGCACACTGGGTTCTTTTCAGAAGCACTAGGGCCAAACACCGGTGGCTCTCACTGGTAGTAGATGTTGGCCCTGTCCAAAAAACAGAACCTTCAGTTACAAAAGCTAATGGTTCCAGGAAGCTCCACCCACTCCACTAAGCTGGACTCTACAGTGTGATCAGACTGCCTGACTACAGAGCGGAAAGTGTTATTACTCAAAGGGGAAGGGTGCAGCCACCTGCAACAGCCATCTCCATGAACTACCTCAAACTGGCGTGGGGACCTGAGTGGTCCTCTTGTCTCTCATGCACACACATGCACCTGCCCACAAATAGGCACAAAAGTGCTACTGCACAGTCCTGAACATGGACAAACACGCACTACACACACAAGAAGGATGGGAATAGGCCAGGAAGTGGTGGCACACACCTTGACCTGGTCTACAGAGTGAGTTCCAAGACAGCCAGGGCTACACAGAGGAGAAACCTTGTCTTATTGGGGAGGGGGGGTGTCAGGATTAGGGGAGTGGGTGACAGAAACAAGCAACAGTCTTTGGCCGGCCCTCTCTGTCTCCCAGCAGAGGTGTCCGTTATGCCAGGAGAAGGCTGACACTCAGCTGGAACCCACCTAGGAGCCCCTTCACATCCACAGGGCCATACACAGTCACCACCCAGGATACCCATGGGACTCACGGGCCACGTAAAGGGCGACTCTGTCGTTCTCCTTGTGCCGCAGGAGGTTCTCTGCGTAGTTGAGGCGGCTACCTCTGAACCACTCGGGGACATCTGCAATCCCTTTGGATGTGTCCACAACCTGCAGAGGGACAGCAGAAGGGAGCCAGAGGCTCAGTGCAGAGCCTGGTGACATCACCCATATACCAACCTGAGGAGATAGCACGGCCCTGGCCCCAGGGTAGCCACCCCAGAACGTCTTACAACAGAGTTTACTGAACACCTAATATGACAGCTGTTAAAGAGGAAGGAAAGGAATGGAGAGGAAGTGGGGAACTCAGACCTGTCCTACCAGCACCTGGGGGTGGAGGCAAGAGGATTAGGAGCATGAGGCCAGCATGCGCCTGTCTCAAAAAGAAGGAAAGGAGGCAGGGGGTGAAGGTGTGGGTCTTCAATCCTAGCACTTGGGAGACAAGAGGCAGGTAGAGCTCTATGCGTTAAAAGGCCAGCCTGGTCTACAGACTGAGTTCTAGAATGGCCAGGGCTACACAGAGAAACTGTCTCAGGGTCAGGGTGGAAGGGTAGGGATACAATGTCTGAAACCAGAACTGGGATGTGGCTCAGCATCCCAGAGACCCCTGATTCATCCCCAGCACAAAAGTAAATGAAGAAAAGAAAATCTGTCAGAGAGCCTTGTCACACAGACATGCCAAAAACAGGAGGCAAGCCTGGGGCCCTGTTCCCCCCTCCACACACAACCCATAATTCTGTAGGAAAATGACTCTACCTTTCCTGTGGTGCTGAGACCTTAGTTTCTGTCTCAGAGTGCTGGCACATCAGCCTTACAGAAGGCTTTGCCCACACTGTATCTCACGCCAGTGTAATATGAGGAGGAAGGTGTCAGAGGTTATCTGAGACACAGTCTTCCAACATAGCCCAGGCTGGCTCCAGGCTCGCAATCCTACTGCTTTGGTCTCCTGTGTGCTATTTTTTTTTCTTATTTTATAGTTTACACGGGTGTTTTGCTTGCATGAATGTCTGTGTACCGTATGTGTACAGTACCTATGGAAGCCAGAAGAGGGACACTGGATCCCCTGCAACTGGAGTTACATACAGTGAACAGGCCCGAGGACAATCTGCAGGAGTTGGTTCTCTCTCTACCGTGTGGGTCCCAGGGATCGCGCTCAGGTCATCCGGCTTGGCAGCAAGCACCTTTACCCGCTGAGCCATGTTGCTGGCCCACACATGGCACTAGCAGGTATGATTCGGTATTCCTCAAATAACATTTCACTTGGAAACAACCGTGGAAGGAGAAAGAGTATGGCCAGACTCACTTACCTCATCATACATGCGTGAGTAGACGATTCCACTGAACTTCCAGAACTCAGCCCAAAAGTCCAAATACGACCGGACAGACCAGTGGTATAAGTCATTGTAATTCCCTAAAAAAAAAAAAACAAGCAAAACAGCAACCCTTCAGCCTAGCCCCAAAGGGTGGCCCCTTGGATGTCAGGCCTAAGGACGCCATGTGCCATGCACTCAGTGACTCTGATGGTCCTGAATGTCTGGGAGGAGCTAAACCTCATTGCTCAAACCCTTCATCCACAGTCCCCAAGAAACACAGTGAGATGTGTGTGTGTGTGGGTGTGTGGGTGGGTGTGTCGACAGACCAGGGTGCTCTCAAACTTTTGATCTTCCTGTTCCAGCCCTCTGGGACTACAAGAGTGTGCCACCACACCCAGCTGTGTGTTTGTGTGTTTACACGTGGAGATCACAGGTTAACCTAGAGGTCGTTCCTCAGTCATCATCCATTTATCTGTCTAGGTTTTTAAAGATTTGTTTATATGTACAGGTATTCTGCTTGGATGTATGTCTGTGTGTCGCATGCCTGCCTGGTACCCATGGAGGGCAGAAGAGGGAGTCTAGTTCCGAGGAACTGGAGTGACAGATAATTGTCAGCCCCCATGCAGGTACTAGGAACTGAATCCAGGGTCTCTGCAAGAACAGCACATACTCTTACCCATGGTGTGATTGTTTTTTCCAGCCCCAAGATTATATATACATACATATATATATATATATATATATATATATATATATATATATGTATATATATAGATATATATAGAGAGAGAGAGAGAGCAAGGTTGTGATGGGGAGCTGGCACACAAGCCACAGCACATGTGTGGAGGTCAGAGGATGACTTTCAGGAATCTAGTCTCTCCTTCTACTATGTGAACTCCAGGGATCAAACTCAGACCATCTCTCCTAACAGCAGGCCTTCCTACTCCGAAAGTTCCTATTTTCATTCTCTCTCTCTCTCTCTCTCTCTCTCTCTCTCTCTCTCTCTCTCTCCTCCCTCCCTCTCCCTCCCTCCCTCCCTCTCCCTCCCTCCCTCCCCCCCACATGTCCTTCCTTCTATCTCTGTCTCTCTTTTTGAGATAGAGTCTTACTAAGTAGCTCTGACTGGCCTCAAACTCACTGTCTAGACCTCACAGAGGATCTCACCATCTCTGACCCCCAAGTGCTGCAATTAAACATATGTGCCACCCCGCCAGGCTGTCTCCAGGTTTTCTTAACAGGATAAATGTTCACTGGAAAATGTCACATGGGCCTGATTTGGTGGCAAGAATTCCAGCTGCCCCAGAAGCTGAGGCTGGGAGATCAGAAGTTCCAGGCCAGCCTGGGCAACTTGACTGAGACCCTGTCGCAAAATAAGGAGTAAAGAGAGGACCTGGGGTGCAGTCAGTGACAGAGGACTTGCCTAGCACCCACAAGGCCCTGGGTTCCACCCTCAGGATCATAGAGAAGAGAAAAAACATCAAATGGTAAAGTCTCCGCAGTCGTGGCGCTGAGACAGTGAGCACTGCTGGAGAAGAGAAGCTTCGAACCAAGTGGAGCCTGGTTGAGCCATTCTGGGAGTTGTCTAGATTCGCTGATGATGCCCTACTCACAGGCAGATCAGTCTCCACAGACTCAGGAGAAGCCACCAGCTCTCTCATGCAAGGGCAGGGCATCACTGGAATCTAGAACTCACTCCCTCAGACTCCTGCCTGGGGGGGAAGGGGGGATGCTGAGGAGGCCTGGTCTGAAACAAGCTATGCATGTCTGTATTTCTCACCTGGACAAGGGTAACCTAAGTATGTGGAAGAAACCCAACCAAACTACCTGAAACAACACTTCATCAACACACACATGTGAACTCAATGCTTTCCAAGAAAGACCCTGGCAAGACAGATAGGTCTGGGGGGGCGGGGGGGGGCGGCAGAGGGAGAACGCAACAGGCACTAGTGTGCCCCAAGGTAGTCAAAGCTATGGCAGAGATCCCCTTCTGCAGATAAAGCCCAGCTAAATTCAAAGCTGGGTGTGGGAGCTGGGGTAACAGCTCAGGGGTTAAGGCGCTTAGCTTAGTGCCCAAGAGACCAGAGCTGGGGGGGAAGAGGAGGGCGAGGAGCACACAGGCTTCGAGGGAAGCACAGTGTCTGGAGGTGTCCAGCCCGCCAGCTCACGGGCAAAGCCACAGCAGGGCCACGTGTGGGACTTTCTAGCTCTGGGCTCCAAGAAAGGATCTGGGTAATAGCAACAAGATCTCAACCCCCTCCAGGCGCAGGCAGGATGTATACAAAGTAGATCTAGCATGCAGGGAAACTACAGAGTCCCAGGGTTTGTAATGCCTGAGGCAGCGCTGACTTTGCTGGAGACATCAGACAGGGCACAGGCTACTCCAGGACCCAGTTTTCCCCATGGGTCACCTGGAACTGTTGTCAAGAGGCTACAGGTCCTCCCACCCTAGTGGAAGAATTCACTCTGGCTCCAGATCAGGCACCCGCCCTGCCCCTTCTGGGCACCTGGCCTGCGGTAAGTGACCCTACCTCTCTGCAAGGGCATTCTCCTCCGAAGAATGGGAATGTTGTGAAAACCAAAAGGACACACTGCTTAAGAGCCATAGTGGAGGCCGGAAGGATGGCTCCACAGTTTAAAAAAAAGTCACAGGGCTATTTTACTGAGGACCCAAGTTTGGTTCTCAGCACCCAGGTCAGACAGCACACACTGCACTAACTTCCAATGCTCTCTTCTGATTTCTGTGAGCAACTGCACTCATGGGCATAACCACACACAGCCATATGAATACATGTAATTAGAAACAAAAATACTGCCGGGTGTGGTGGTGGCGCATGCTTTTAATCCCAGCACTTGGGAGGCAGAGGCAGGAGGCTTTCTGAGTTCGAGGCCAGCCTGATCTACAGAGTGAGTTTCAGGACAGCCAGGGCTATACAGAGAAACGCTGTCTCGAATAACAAAAACAAACAAACAAAAAAAGAAACAAAAATTACTCCAGGTGGCTTCCTTAGAGCAGTGTGTGCTTTTGATCCTAGAACTCAGGAAGCAGAGGGAGGCAGATCTCTTAAGTTCGGGACAGCCAGGACCACACAGACAAGACAAAACAAAACAAACAAAAACCCTCCTACATTCAATTGTCTGTATTCAACCCCTGCCACTCTATGTGACCTCAGACATTATTGACTTATGAGCCTCAGTTTTCCCCTCTGTAAGAAGCTGATGGTGCTTATCCTGGGGTCATTGTCAGGACCTAGGGAGTGCCCAGAACAGTTCCCTGCAGAGTATAGGCACCCAAAGGCATCTGTCATTGATGTCACCCCTCCATTTGCATGAAGATTACACATGGTACCCTGGTGGCAGGTACTAAGCCCATCCACATACAGCCAGCCAGCAAGAGAGTTAATATGCAGTAGTGTGCAGTGCTTTAATTGAGGCAGGCATAGGGCAGCACAAGGCTAGGGCAGTTCTACGGGTGAGACAGCTTTCCGCACCTGTGGGAACCAACACTAGCCAAACAGGCCCCACGGCTCCTCTCCCTCCCTGGGGCTTAGTCACCTGGGTCCTTGCAAATGGCCAGCTCTGGATGCAAAAGGTTTCCCAAGCTGCTGGGTCTGGTTAGATGTTAGAAATCTTGTCTGGACACAAAAGTGGATTTAGGCTGAGCCTAATGGCTCAGATCTGTAATCCCAGCAACTCAGGAAGCTGAGGCAGGAAGAAGAGCCAAACCCTCCTGGTCTACAGAGCAAGTTCCAAGACCCTGCCTGGCCAGCCACATCTTTAGTCCGAGGGCTCAGGAGGCAGAGGCAGGAGGACCTCTGTGAGTTCAAGGCCAACCTGATCTACAGAGTGAGTTACATAGAGAGATCCTGTCTTAAAATATATAGATATATATATATACACACATATATATGTGTGTGTATAGAGAGAGGGAGAGGGGTTGGAGTATGGCTCACTGATAGAGCCTTGTCTAGCATGTGGGAGACCCTGAGTTCAATCCCTAGGACTTTAAGAGAACAGGAGAGCACACAGCAGCAGCAGCACTGAGGGGTGTGGCCAGCCCCACAAACGTAGGGACCTGATTGATGGCCACATGGATATCTCAGCACCTCCAGGACCTTGTGTGGAGACCTTTCCACTGCTGTGTCCTACCTCCGCCACATCATGGGGTGAGCCAAGAATCCTCTCAAGGACTGCAGCTGGAGGCCCAGGTGACCACAGGCACATTTGGTTCCATGTGTTTTAACCCTCAACCAAGAGTCTAGACCATGTACTAGCATTTCAAAATCTTTTTTTTTGTTAAGATTTATTTATTTATCATATGTAAGTACACTGTAGCTGTCTTCAGACACTCCAGAAGAGGGCATCAGATTTCGTTACGGATGGTTGTGAGCCACCGTGTGGTTGCTGGGATTTGAACTCGGGACCTTTGGAAGAGCAGTCGGCACTCTTAACCACTGAGCCATCTCGCCAGCCCGCATTTCAAAATCTTAGTTTTAAATGAAAAGAGGTTATGTGTGGTGCATGACTGCGATCCCAACACTCGAGAGTCTGAGGCAGGAGGATCATGAGTTCAAACTCAGCCAAGTGTGGTGGAGCACGTCTGATTTTAAATCCCAGCACTTGAGAGGCAGAGGCAGGTGGTTCTCTGAGAGCTTGAGACCAGCCTGGTCTATATACTGAGTTCAGGGTTAGCCATGATTATATAGTGAGACCCTGTGTCAAGGGGAAGAGAAAGGAGATAGGAGTCAGCCACTGTGTGTGTATTGGGGGGGATAGGGGGTGGAATCTGACTCTACACAAGAATGCGCAGCATCCATGAATCAGCAAGGCAGGAGGGAAGGCCTTATAAAAGCACATGGATACAGGGAGAAAGGACATAATACAGAGAGAAGACAGCATTTGAAAGATGCTCAGACCTCGGGGCCAGGCAAGTGAGAAGGAAAGAGAATGGAGGAAGGAAAAAAGGAAGGGGCCATGCAACCATCATCAGTAGCTGCCGCGTGAGAGGACTGCACAGATGGCAGGCAGGCTCTGGCTTTCCATATCCAGCCCCTCCGCTTTATTTTGTAGTCACTCTTCCTGAGACAAGCTCTCCTCCCTCTGGAGTCCAGGCTATCCTTGAACTCACAGCAATCCCTCTGTCTGAGCACCTGAGTGTGAGCCACTATAGCTGGTAAGCCTCCCAACTTCCAAACACGACACAGTCAACACAGAGCTTCTGAAGAGCCACCCAGGACCACCCGACAGCCAGAGACAGGATGGAGATTAAGGGTAAGGGGTTACTCAATAAACCTCTAGCCAGTGACAGTGTCCAGTGGTCACAACTCTCAGGACTACGCCTGCCACCTAAGGCACACTAGGTCCTCTCACAATGATCATTTTTATAGATGAGGAAACCAGAGCCTGAGGCGACTGAAGGACTTATTGGATTGGATCACAAAGCTAGGAAGCTTGAGGGAGCCAGGTCCAAGCAGAGTGTCAGGTTACAGCTTCCTACAGTTGCTCTTCTTAAGGAGAAAGCTCTGGCCCACTTCAAAGGGCTGCCCTCTATGGGGTGAAGTGCCAGGTCTACCAAGCCCCACAGGAGCGCCAGATCAGGACTTCATCACTACTGGCAGAGGAAACAGATGACGCCCAGGCAGAGAATGGAGGGCGGAAAGTGGATGCAATCCCGACAGTGATCCAGTTGGGTTAAGGTTCTTCTCCTATCTAACACCCACGAACTGACCAAGTAGAGCCTACAAGCCCTGCAAGTGGCCAGGCAAGCATCTGTCTCCAGGTGAGAAGGATGGGAGGGAAGGGGTGGAGCCCTATTAGGGAAGAAAAAGAACCCTGTGGAAGCTCTACCTCCATCTCCTGGCTCTCCAGCAGTGGGGTGCAGGCGCATAAGCAACAAGGGACTGTGGACAGCCTGGAAGGCCAGCAACACAAAAGACCTGCATTTGGAGATTACCCTCCAGCCAGCAAGGGGGGTGCACCATGCATAGGGGGCGGGAGAAGGACAGCCAAGTGCTGCTGAGACACTAGGAAGAAGACTCAGGACTGGTGCTCAAGGTGGGAAAAAGAAAAGATTCAGGAAGGATCCCGAGACAGATCCTGGGAGCCAAGACAGACATTGATGCCAAAGGAGACAAGGGGGTCCCTGCAATTAGAGGGGTAACAGAGGTGAAAATGAAGAAGACAACCAACCAACCAACTCGAACTGAAAACCCCAGGCAGACACCTGAGAAGGGGGGCAGAGCAGGTGGAGGTACTAAGCAAGCCCCATGGATCCCTGGGAACGGCATATGGACAAGAACCTCGCCTGCCAAGGGCCTCTGCCCCACCCATAATCACACAGACCAGGGTGGTGGCTGGAAGCAGGATCTGTTTAGAGCTGGGGTAAGAAAGGACTATACCTTAACTTTAAAGGAAGGAGGAGGAACGAACTCTGACCTTTTCAGGAACCTGAAATTTCAAGCTGGTCCCTAGCAAAAGGCAGACGGAGGGAGCCTGTCACATGAAACCCGTGAACTCAAAAAGAACTGCAGATAAGGCCCAAAGGAAGCCCCCAACGGATGGAAGTCAAGACCTCAGGAGACACTTCCCAAGCAGGCAAGCCTAGCAAACGATCGGAGGAACCAGAGGGTGTCTGCCACTTCCAGAGGGTGACTCGCCTGCAGAAAGCGGGCCTCTACAGGCGGTGGTGCTTCCCAAAACAGTGAAGGAAACATCATCAGAAGACCAGCACCTCCTAGAGGAGGGCCCAAAGCCAGGGGCTCCCCCAACCCAAAGACAGGGACACTAGCCATCCATCCATCAGAGGCCCACGGCAACATCTAGGAGGAACCTCTCTAGAGGGGGACCCCCAAGGCAACAAGGATCCCCCAATCCCAGTGCCATTCATCAAGGTACCACCCCCGCAACTAAGTAGGGGAAGGGAAGGGCCTCCCTAGAGGGGTACCCCCAAACCAGGGTGCTTCCCCGACTGTAAGACAGGAACACTGGTCGGATATCCATCCAACAGAGGCTTATCCCAACAGCTAGCAGGGACCTTCCTAGGGCGGTCCTCCCTGGAGGGAACAGCTTCCGGGAAGGCCCGTGACGGGGGGTGCACTAGCCGCGTGCCCCGTACTCACCAAGCGCCAGGCCGCAGGCGGTACCCACGGCCGCCCGGAAGCGGTCCATCTGCGTGTCCTTCTTGCTGTCAGGCTCCCACATCACCTGGCACTCCATGATCTCCTCGCGCTCGAGCCGCGCCAGCTTGGACATGGTTGCGGAGCTGCGTGGCCGAGGCTGCCGGGCTTTAGATGCGGAGAGAGCAGAGAGCGCAAGGCGTGGAGCGGCTCAGCCGAGCGCGGACGAACCACAGCGCGAGACTGAGCCAGCGCCGGCGCGGCCTGTGGGACATCCGGCTTGGTCACACCCCCAGCAGGCTTCGCCACGCCTCCAGAAAGCCACGCCTCTTGAGACCACGCCCTCTTCTGTAACCCTCCGCCGCGCCTCGCCTGCAAAAGGTGCGCTTGCTGCCAAAAGGAGTGCTCGCCTGCGCAGGCGCGATAAGCTAGTTCCACGCCCTCACTTATTGCAGAACTTACCGGGTGTTGCTCTGTTTACTTATTGCCCTCGTTCGTTCATTCATTCATTCATTCATTCATTTATTCAGAATTAAGTTGCTCCTCCAACACTCACTTTAGCTGCGGAGGTGTCTTAAGCCTAAAACGCGTGCAGAAGACCTCTAAAATGCGTGTCCGTGTCGCGTGTGCTCACTCACAGGGATGCTGTAGCAGGGATACATGGGATATATAATGTAACATAAGATACTGAGTGAGTGAGACCTCAAGTCTATCGTCAAGACTGAAAATAAAAGCGTTAAGCACAGGACATTCTGGGGCAAGTCTGAAACCCAGCACTTTGGAGACTAAGACAGGAGGATGACAGTAAGTTCCACTCCAGCCTGGACCCCAAAGCAAAACCTTGTAATCCGAATACTTGGGAGGTAGAGGTGGGAGAGGCGTCTGGGCTTTAAGATTATCCTTGTAACAGAGTGAGTTCAAGACTAGCCCCGGCAAACTTTAAAAAGCCATATGTTAAAACTATAAGAAAATAAAGGGCTAGGGATATGACTCCATGTTGCCTGCAGTGGCTTGCAGGTGACAGAAGAGAGCTTTAGGAAATCTTGCAGGTTTCCGAACAAAGAGAGGAGCCAGTGTCCAGCCTGCCCCCCCCCCAGGCAAGAATACTGTGTCCTGTGGGGTGTGCACAGACAACTAACTGAAAAGGCCCAGGTCTTTGGTACTATAGCCCCGGAGTAGCAGACAAAGTCAGTGAAGGAAATGGTAGCAGCTTAAGTTCGTCCTGGGGGAGCATCAGAGATGCTGGCTTTGAATCTGGGCGAGAGCATCAGAAGGTTCCGACAGAGAAAACCCATGCTCAGATCCTACTATGATGAGAACCTTCTGGATGCTAATAGTCTTGTCAGTCCATTTGGTACTTTGCTATCTATCCAGTGTCTAAAATAACTGAAAACAAGTTAATTTTCTGTCTCTGTGTGTGTGTGTGCACATATGCATGCGTGTGTGTGTGTGTGTGTGTGTGTGTGTGTGTGTGTTTTGTGTGTGTGTGTGTGTTTGTGTATGGGCCCATGCATGCATTCTTGGGGGTTGGTGTGTTTGGAGGTCAGAAGTCAATCATGTCAGAAGTCAATCATGGGTATCATTCCTCAGTTGACACCCACTTTGTTTTTTTGGTGGTGGTGGTGATGGTTTTTGTTTGGTTGGTTGGTTTTTCTTTTGTGAGACAGGGCCTTCTTATGTATCTTCACTAGCCTGAAATTCACTCTGTAGACCAGGCTGGCCTTGAACTCACAGAGATCTGTGTGCGTCTGCCTTCCAAGTGCTGGGATTAAAACTGTGTGCTGCCACCATGCCAGGCTCCCTTGTTGCTTGGTTTTGTTTGTTTTGTTTTGTTGGGGGGGTGTTTGTTTGTTTGTTTGTTTTATGTATATAGGTGTTTTGCCTGAATATATGTTTGTGTAGCATGGGCATTCCTAGTGCCCATGGAGATCAGAAGAGGATTTTGGATATATCTGGAGTTATATAGATGGTTGTGAGACACCATGGGAATGCTGGGAATGAGTCCTGGATCTTCTGGATGGAAGAGCAGCCATTGCTCTTAACTGCTGAGCTATCTCCCCAGCTTCTCCATTTTTATTTAAGACAGGCTCTCTCACCAGTTCAGAGCTCACTGAGTAGATGAGGGTGGTTAACCAATGAGCTTCAGAGATCCACCTGTCTCTTCCTCCCCTCTCCAGTGTGGGGATTACAGATGTGTGCCACCACACCTGGTTGTTTTCACACAGGCTCTGGGGACCAAATTCAGGTCCTCCCTCATGCACAGCAGCCATTAGCCTATCTAGCCATCTTCCCAGTCCAAAAGATGATGTCTTTTTCTCTTTTCTCTGTTTTGTTTTTTGAGACAGGGTTTCTCTGTGTAGCTCTGGCTATCCTAGAACTCACTCTGTAGACAAGGCTAGCCTTGAACTCAGAAATCTGCCTGTCTCTGCCTCCCAAGTGCTAGAATTATAGGCATGAACCACCACCATCCATCCGGCTAGGGGTGATTTCTTATGGGTCTAGAACTGGGGTATAAAAAAAAATTCTAGACGGTTCCTCTGATGTGGGTCTTCCTGCTTTTCCCCAGTTCGTGAAGGAGGCAGTAGGGCAAGAGAGAACCTGGGCCATGACGGGAGGAAGAAAGCAAAGACAGAACTGAAGCCTGCCACCTCTTAAGAACCAACACTAATCTGCTCACACAGGTAGAGGAGCCCTCAGGACCTGCACACCTGGCCTCGCCTCCTAACAGGTGACACTGGGGATTAAGCGTCCAATGTATGAGCCTCCGGACACACGGCAAGTATTCAAGATGTGGAGATGGAGGCTCTTACAAAAGATGGCAGTGATTTGGAGACAGGCAGTTCCAGTCAGTGGATGTGGGCATGGGGGAGAACTGTCAAGTGCCCCCCTCCCCTACTGTGAGTTGGTGCTGTGTTGTTCTAGGTTGCTGTAATAAACAGAAGGCAACTTGGGGAGGAAACAGACCATTCCATTTGCATTTCTGGGTCACAGTCCATCGCTGAGGGAGTCGGGGCAGAAACTCAAGCAGGAGCAGAGGTTTAAAAAAAGAAACTTGTGCCAGGCAGTGGTGGCGCACGCCTTTAATCCCAGCACTTGGGAGGCAGAGGCAGGCGAATTTCTGAGTTAGAGGCCAGCCTGGTCTACAGAGTGAGTTCCAGGACAGCCAGGGCTACACAGAGAAACCCTGTCTCAAAAAAACAAAAGAAAGGAAGGAAGGAAGGAAAGAAGAAAGAAAGAAAACTTGTTCCTTGCTCCCTAGCCTGTTTCAACCTCATTTTCCCCCCTTTTTGGAAACAGGGTTTCTGAAATGTAGCCCTGGGTGTCCAGCAACTTGTCTGTAGACCAGGCTGGCTCAAACTCACAGAAATCCACCTGACTCTGTGTGTAGGGAAACTATGTAAAATACGTGTAGCAGGGACTGGAGAGATGGATCAGCAGATAAGAGCACTGACTGTTCTTCTGAAGGTCCTGAGTTCAAATCCCAGCAACCACTTGGTGGCTCACAACCACCCGTAATGAGATCTGATGCCCTCTTCTGGTGTGTCAGAAGACAGCTACAGTGCACTTATGTATATCAATAAATAAATCTTTGGACCGTAGCAAGCAGAGGTCCTAAAAATTCAATTCCCAACGACCACATGAGGGCTCATAATCATTTGTACAGCTATGGTGTACTCACATACATAAGCCCTCCTTGCTCCAATCACATCCTTCCTAGCCTAGAGAGGAGTGAGAAGAGTCATGGAAGGCTGCAAATTGCCTGGAGATGTGACTCCATTGGCAGAGTGGTTGACTTGTAAGCATGAAGGCCTGGGTTTGATGTCCAGCATCACGTGAACCCCAAAATGATAATCCACATCTCTAATATAAACTCGAGGGAGGTGGAGGCATAAAGATCAGGAGTTCAAGACCAGCCTGGACTATATGAAACCCTGTCTCAAAAATATTATTGGAGCCGGGCGTGGTGGTGCACGCCTTTAATCCCAGCACTCGGGAGGCAGAGGCAGGCGGATTTCTGAGTTCGAGGCCAGCCTGGTCTACAAAGTGAGTGCCAGGACAGCCAGGGCTACACAGAGAAACCCTGTCTCGAAAAACCAAAAAAAAAAAAAAAAATTATTGGAAAAAATGGGGGGGGGTGTTCAAATGTAAAACGAGACAAAAGGACTGGCTGGGAACTGCCTTGGGAGTAGAGCATCTGCCTAGCATGTGTGAGACCCTGGTTTCACACGAAGTAACAGAACTAGAAAGTGACTTTTTTTTTCTTAGATTTATTTATTTATATATATGGGTACTTTGTCTACATGGACATCCTCACATCAGAGGAGAGTTGTGAGCTGCAGTGTGGGTGCTGGGAATTGAACTCAGGACCTTCGGGAGAGTGGTGTGTACTTTTAACCACTGAGTCATCTCTCCAGCCCCTAGAAAGTGCCTTCTTTTTTTTGTTTTGTTTGTTTTTGTTTTTCGAGACAGGGTTTCTCTGTATAGCCCTGACTGTTCTGGAACTCATTTTGTAGACCAGGCTGGCCTTGAACTCAGAAATCTGCCTGCCTCTGCCTCCGGAGTGCTGGGATTAAAGGCGTGTGCCACCACGCCCAGCTCTAATTGTCTGTTTCTTCGTGGCCATTTCAAGGCCAGCCTGGGCTACCAAGTTAAGACCCTATCAAAAACAAAAATAAAGGTGGGTTGGAGATCATACTAGATGTAGGGCTTTTAAAATTATGCACAGGAAAAGCCATTTCTAATAGAGTTGTGTAACCTGATACCTGTGTGAAGTGAAGCAAAGCTATCTAGCCTACAGGTTCTAGAAGAACCTAAATTGTACAGAACACAAAGGCCCTATTGGCTGAGAATGTATAGCTACTGATGTGTGTGTGTGTGTGTGTGTGTGTTTTATCTGCCCATAAGCCTGTAGGCCAGGACACTGTGTGTGGATATATTACAGATCTCAAGAGCTGGGCACTAAGCTGTTTTGGATGGCAGACTCTGCTGCTGTGCTTTGGGGCAAACACAGAGCCCGTACTAGACAAGAACAAATCTCTGATTCAAAACTGCCCTTTACCTGAGGCACACAGCACAGAAGGTTTTGATGCAGGGCCAAGTCATAGCTAAGGCAAAGAGTATAAGCTCTCTAGACAGGGCCAGAAGTAAGGCAAGGTGCATTGTGGGATGGGTTTCCTTTCCTGACTTCCAAAGGGAAGAAGTTTCACCCTCCCACTACACCCCAGAGGGCTATGAAAACAGGAGAGGTGCCAACCAACTCCTTCAAGCCAGAGGTACCCTGAGGCCACTGCATGGCTCAAACCGGTCTTCTCCACCTCCTCCCCATCACCAAGCAGGGATGTGGGGATTAGAACCAGGATTAGGAACAAGGCCACAACAGATCCAGTGGGAAATCCTGCAGGGATGAATGACACTGGGCAGGCAGGCAGGCAGGCAGGCCAGAGGATTTTTGGGATGCTAAGCCACCAGATAGGGAAGTGTCTGCCCTGAGAGTTTCCATTACAGAGGGCCAGCCCAGTACAAGCAAACCCTAGAACTTTCTTCTTAGAACCACACACTTGAGGAACTGGAGAAATGGGATCATCAGTTAAGAGCATTTACTGCTCAAAAGACCCAGGGACAGTTCCCATCACCCATATCCGATGTTAGCTCACACTGGATACCTGCACACATGTGGTACACTTAAATTCTATACAGGCGGGGCTGGAGAGATTGCTAGGCAGAGATGGCTCAGTGGGTAAGAACACTGGCTACTCTTCCAAAGTTCCTGAGTTCAATTCCCAGCAACCACCTGGTGGCTCACAACCATCTGTCATGGGATCCAATGCCCTCTTCTGGTGTGTCTGAAGACAGCCAAGGACGTACATAAAATAAATAAAAATTTAAAAAGCCCTATGCAGGCATATAAAATAAATAAAAGCACACATACACTTGGAAGCTAGAGAGGTGGCTGGGCAGTTAAGAACACTTGTTGCTACCGTGGAAGACCTGGGTTCTGTTCCCAACATCTGCATGGTGGCTCACAACCACCTATTGGCACATGTATGGTATAGATACACTCTATGCAGGCAAAGTGCTCATGCATCTAACCTGCTAAGGTCCAGCTCAGCATCCAGGTACCCAAGGAAGGCAGCTAAGGGTATGGTGTCAGCGACTGGGGCCAAAAGCTGCTGCTGATGACTTTTAGCAGTTTAACTCTCTCTCTTGCTGTTCTGGGGCCAAACACTGATAGCTTCTGGCCATTTCATTCTTTCTCCCTCTGGGGCCAGAAGCTGATGGCTTCTGACAATTTACTCCTGCTGATAGCATCAGAGGACTAAGAAAAGAAGCTTAGCCAGACTGGTGGCACACGCCTTTAATCCCAGCACTTGGACTTAGGAGGCAGAGGCAGGCGGATTTCTGAGTTCGAGGCCAGCCTGGTCTACAGAGTGAGTTCCAGGCTATACAGAGAAACCCTGTCTCAAAAAAAAAAAAAAAAAAAAAAAAAGAAAAGAAGCTTAGTGACTTAGGCTCTCTTCTCTCTGGTTCAGAGACCTCTCCTGGCCACCCCAGAGGCTTAGAGTTCATTAACTCTTCCTGAGTCAAAGAGAAAAGGGAAGGGAGGGGAGGGGAGGGGAGGGGAGGGGAGGGGAGGGGAGGGGAGGGGAGGGGAGAGGAGAGGAGAGGAGGGGAGAGGAGGGGAGAGGAGGGAGAGGAGGGGAGGGGAATCAGTCATTAACTCCTCTAAACAGCATGAGTGCATGAATGCTCATCTTCATGTTGATCCTCGGGAAATATACCCAGTAAGGTGGGCTATCACCCAGGGAATAATCACTCGGGGCTATGGACAGGAAGGTCTCCTGGTCTCTGCTCACACCAAGTCAAGTGGATAAGGAGTGTGGTAATGACAAATGACATCTCTGGGGCTGGGCCTCACCAGAGCACACCCTCGGCAGCTGAGCTCAGTGGCCCAGTGCAGCTCTTCTTGCATAGCAGATGACGCCCTAAATCTAAAAGGAGGGGAGGAGGGGAGAGGAGGGGAGGGGAGGGGAGGGGAGGGGAGGGGAGGGGAGGGGACGGGAATCAGACACATACACACTAGGTGAAGCCTAAAAGGGCTGCACCAACATTTATTACTGCTTTCAGCTTTTTATATCTTTTTAGGTAAAAGGTTCTCCATGTAAGAAAAAGTTACTTCATAGATAAAATGTTACAACAAAAGGGGAGGTACAGAAAGATATCAATAGAAGTTCAAGGCAGTCTTTCATTCTCTAAG
Organism: Mus caroli; assembly: GCF_978045245.1. NCBI lineage: Eukaryota > Metazoa > Chordata > Mammalia > Rodentia > Muridae > Mus > Mus caroli. The sequence continues at coordinate 129,639,819 of NW_028227259.1, read as the reverse complement.
CTCATTATACCTTCAAAGCAGCGGTTTCCCATGGCCTTGCTTTATCAGAGTTCACACCTGTGGCCTCCTCCTTGGAACTGACCTAGAATGGATGCTTTTCCTTGATCACAGATTTGTCCCAAGCCTATTTCTCTTCTTAATGCAGTTTATGAAAGCTTATTATATTCCTTATTATGCAGCCTTTTCTCACTATGCTGTGAGGAGGAGGCACGTTCTAGTCTTGATTCTAACTGTATTCCATCTTTCTGGCAAAACAACTCCTTAAACGTTCTTCCTACAATTATCTGAATCAAAGCAGGAATTCTGTAAAGTCATTAACTCCTCTAAACAGCGTGAGTGCATGAACGCTCGTCTTCATGTTGATCTGCGGGAAATATACCCAGTAAGGTGGGCTATCACCCAGGGAATAATCACACCGGGCTATGGACAGGAGGGTCTCCTGGTCTCCACTCACACCAAGTCAAGTGGATAAGGAGTGTGGTAATGACAAATGAAAGCACATCCCTAGCAGGAAGCAATGCTTTGTCGATGTCTCTGGGGCAGCTCTTCTTGCATAGCAGATGACGCCCTAAATCTAAAAGTAAAATTTAGCCGGTGCATGCCTTTCATCCCAGCACTCTGGAGGCAGAGGCAGGCAGATTTTTAAGTATGAGACCAGCCTGGTCTACAGAGTGAGTACCAGGACAGCCAGGGCTATACAGAGAAACCCTGTCTCGAAAAAACCAACCACTCCTTCCATTCGCAATGTGAAGATCCAGTTTAAGTCATCAGGTTTGCATACTGTGACATCCCTAGCCTCTTGTTTCCTTTTAAAAATATATTCATTATTATTCATGTGTATGTCTATATGAGGTCAGAGGGTGTCAGGTCCTTGTGAGCTGCCTGATGTGGGTGCTGGGAATCCATCTGAGATCCTCTAGCAAGAACAGTATGTGCCCTAACCACTGAGCCATCTCTCCTGCTCCTATTGTATTTTTTTTTTTTTTTGAAACTAAATTCTGGTGTAAACACACTATACAACCCAGGATGACAGTGAACTCACAATCCTCCTGCCTCCACCTCCTGAGTGGGGTATTGACAAGTGAGTACTGCCAAGCTGGGCTTAAGATGTTGCTCTTTTTTTTTTTTTTTTTTGGCTTTTCGAGACAGGGTTTCTCTGTGTAGCCCTGGCTGTCCTGGAGCTCACTTTGTAGACCAGGCTGGCCTCTAACTCAGAAATTCGCCTGCCTCTGCCTCCCAAGTGCTGGGATTAAAGGATGTTGCTCTTTTATCTTCTGTCTGTCCCTGTTCAGCAACATCCTGTGATACAGAAGTGATGAGCTGTACCTCTTCGAGCCCCCACTTGGACCCCTTTCCTTCTGGGAGCACACACAGCTAGGCGACAGACCATGAAAACCGCCTAGGCAGCGCTCTCCCCGGTTCCCACACTAATCCCAAGGCAGAGGTCTTCCTGCCTCCGCTGTCCCTCAAGACCAACTGGGCCCGCTGGCCTGCCAGGTCACTGGAAGCTTGCTTGAGACTGCTCACTTGTTCAGAGTGAGAAAGGTGGACTAAATGGGGTGAGCACCCGCCCTCTGGATTCACTTGGCTTTTTTTTTTCTCATCTTACGTAAGTTCAAAGTTCTCTCTGCTGCAGCTTCCAGAGAAGAGGTCCTTACCAACTCAAAGTCGCCAGTGTCTTCAGCTGGCATCTGAATGGAAAGAAGGAGAGCCAAGGTTCTCAAGATTAAAGATTAAAGCAGAATCTTTCACTGAACCTGGAGTTCACCCAACGGCTGGCCAGTGTTCCCAGGAATCCTCCTGTCTCCACCTTCCCAGTGCTGCGATTATAGACAATTTACTCCCATACCCAACATTTTACATGGATTCTGGGATTGGAACTCAGTTTTTCCTGCTTGAGCACTAAGCACTTATCCACTGAGCCTTATCCCGAGCCTTTTAGAAATGTGTGTGTGTGTGTGTGTGTGTGTGTGTGTGTGTGTGTGTGTGTGACTCCAGCACAGTCTCTGGCAACTACTGATTCATCTCCCCAACATACACATTTATTTTAGGGGGCGAGGGCGTACATGACATGTGACACAGCCTAGATCAGAAGAAGACTTCTCAGGCCATCAGTTCTCCCCGTCCATCATGTGGGGCTTAGGAATTGAACTCTGATCTTCAGTCTTGGCAGCAAGCCCCCTTACCCGTGGAGTGGAACGGAGCCATCTCTGGGGCCTTCATTTCAGTCTATGTTCATGGGTGGCTTTGTGGATGAATGAAGAGGTATGCTCTTCCTGAATTGCTCAGGCTAGCCTTGAACTTGTACACTTTCTACCTCAGCCTCCCAAGTAGGTAGGTAATGATTACAGGTCTGTGACACCACAACCCATTTCCATCTTCCTTTAATTAGCAGCCTCTTGAGGTGTTTTTGTTTTTGAGTGGCAGTCTCATGTAGCCCAGGCTGGCCTTGACTTACAATGTAGCCCAGGATAACCTTGAAATTCTGATCCACCTGCCTCCAACTCCCCAGTGCTGGTTTTGCAAGTGTATATTAGGCTTCCCTCTCTTTTCTTTCTTTTAATTGTTTTTTTATTTACTTGTTTTAGGGCTCTCACGCTCGCTCTCTCTCTCTCTCTCTCTCTCTCACACACACACACACACACACACACACACACACACACACAAACAACTTCTTTTATTACCTGCTTGTTTTAGGGATGCCGCTCTCATTTCTCTTTTAACTGTATATTTATTTACCTTCTTGTTTTGGAGGATGCTAGGGCTGGAACCCTGGGCTTCCCGCAAGCGATTCAGGTGCTTGCAACAGAGATAATCCGCAGCCCTGATGAAAGCTAGACTGTGGCGGACTTCAGGCTCTGCACCAGCCCCAAGGAACTTCTTTCCGGACTGGAGTAGCCACGCCCCTGCCGCATCCCGGCGGAGGGATTCTGAGCATAGGCACGCGCCACACGCGATTGACGCGTTGATTGGCTGGTGCGGGACTGGCCCCACATCAGCCCAGATCGCGGTGCCGGGAAGAGCCGGCCTGAATGACAACCAATCACATGCCATTCCTGCGCGTGGGCTGCACCTCTCAGCCAATCCGGAAGGGGATCCCGGTAAGGGCGTGCCCAATAAGAGTTAGGCAGAGTGGCGGAGCCCAGGGAGGTTAGGCGACGCTTTCACCTTGACAACCTGACAGGCCAAGACTTGGGAACCCTGGACCCTATCCCTGGGTGAATGCCCGAGATTCTGAGAAAAATGGTTTCTTTTTTAAAAAAAAAATTTTTTTAGAGAAACTTTGTTTCTTGGAATTTGTATTATATAAGAATTTTTTCCCGTACAATATATTTTGGTATTTGCCCTTCCCACCAAAATGCTTATTTAACTTTTTAAAATTTATTCCGAGACACAGGATCTCATGCAGCCCAAGGTGGCCTGAAAATCGACATGTAGCCGAAGCTAGCCTTGAACTTTTGATCCTCCTTGCATGTGCTTGGTGGGAGGTATGTCTCACCTCCCGCATGCTAGGTGAGCTCTGTATTCACTGACTTGCATGCCCAGACCAAAAAGGGTTTAGACATCTGCGTGCTAAGGTATGCATGCTGAGCAAAGATAGAGCCAGAACTATGTATGGAGGACCTGGGGATCTTAGGGGGCCCCACACAGCCCAGTGCTTTACATTATGGTCCAGGGGACAGTGAGAGTGTGGCTGGGTCACCAGAGCAGGGGACTGTTTCAAATGGAATAGGATGAGGTGACATTGGGACTCTGTAGAATAAGAACGGCAGCCTTTGCCCACACTGTCTCCTCTGCATGGCCCTTGGGTGAGCGACGGCCAGTGGAGGTGGGTGGGTAGGGCGCCTTAAGTGAACCCAAGTGAAAGCAGACTCCCTGACTTTCACCCTTCCCATCCCAGCTAAGACAATCAGATGTATTGGCTTGACACAAAATCGACCTGAAGGGCTTGCAGCCTTCTTGTTTATTTTCTTCTAAGTGGGGATAAGTGGGGAGGAATGGGGGGTGTCAATCTCCTTCCTACAGTGAGTTCAAAGCTAGCTCTGGCTACCTAGTTGAGACCTTATCAAAAAATATAAATGAAACTAACAAAAAGCCCCAAATGCCACACTTTGTCCTGGGATGAAAAAGGGTGGAAATTTTGTCCTACCTCCAGGAAGGTGGTGTCATTGAGAGCTGCTGACAACCAGTTCCAGAGGGACCAGCCACTGTTTGCTGAGGTTGGAGCTCAGCCTCCAGGACTCTACGATTTCCCTACTCTTGACAGAGACAATCCCAGGGCCTGGAGAGATGGCTCAGCGGTGAAGAGTACAGACTGCTCTTCCAGAGGTCCGAGTTCAAATCCCAGCAACCACATGGTGGCTCACAACCCTCTGTAATAGAACCCAATGGCTTCTGGTGTGTCTGAAGACAGCTACAGTGTACTCATATACATGAAATAAATAAATCTAAAAAAAAATTAAAATAAAAGCCAGGCAGTGGTGTTGCATGCCTTTAATCCCAGCAATTAGGAGGCAGAGGCAGGCAGATTTCTGAGTTCAAGGCCAACCTGGTCTACAGAGTGAGTTCCAGGACAGCCAGGGCTACACAGAGAAACCCTGTCTCGAAAAAACAAAATTAAAAAAAGAGAAAAAGATAGAGACAATCCCTTCTTAATAGTGCCTGGTATAAGCTGAGGGAGCCACAGGGAGCCTTAGCTGTCACTCAGGCACATAGTGACCGCTTTTGCTGCCAGCCAGACTTCCTGGAAACCCACTGCCGCAGCATCTCTCCCTTCATCTACCTACATTTTTCCCCCATGCAAGCAAGAACACTAGAAGTATTCTGCCCACACCAGTCAATATTTTCAGGCACCATGGCCCATGTCCAGCCATGTACTGACTGGCCTTGGGGACAGTGTGACTCTTGGATTATCACAGGGTGAAGACTTATCTAGATTCTGAAACAAGTACAGAGTCCTGCAGGGATGGATGACTGTTCCAAGTTCTAGAAGTCAGACTGCTGGTGGTCACTTCAGGCAGTGGGCCCTGCAGCACCACCTACCGAGGGTAGATGAAGGGATGCTTTGGGGTAGGCGAGGAGGTACTTTTTTGGTCTGGTGGTCCCCCTCCTTTGAGTGCCCAAGGCTCGGAGGGTCACAGAGGGTCACAGGGTAGAGGCTGTGACTGAGGGCTTTATTCTTCTGGTAGAAGGCACTGGCAGCCTGGGGTGTGTGTGTGTGTGTGTGTGTGTGTGTGTGTGTGTGTGTGTAGCAATGGCAGGAGGGGGTTCCTTTCTAGGGCTTCAGCTTTCAAGAGCCTCAGGTGTCAGAGGCTTAGCTCCTTGACAGCAACAAGGTTCACAAGTACAAGTCTGAGACTGAGACAGATAGGAGGGACTCATCTCTCCCTGGGGCCCCTGGGCAGGTGTTAAACAATTAGAGAATTGTTTTAAATCATTATTATTGTGGTGGTGCATGCATTTTATCACAAACTCAGGAAGCTGAGTTTGAGGCCAGCCAAGGCTACATCATGAGATTCTGTCTCAAAATATAGAAACCAGTATTACTGTTCATGGTAAGTTGTTTATAAGCACTCCTGATATTAATTCTGTTTATTTCTTCTTTGACAATTTCATGCACGTGTACATAATGTATTTTTTAAATTTACTTATTTTATTATATGAGTACACTTTTAGCTATCTTCAGACACTCCAGAAGAAGGGGCACCAGATCCCATTACAGATGGTTGTGAGGCACCATGTGGTTGCTGGGAATTGAACTCAGGACCTCTGGAAGAGCAGCCAGTGCTCTTAACTGCTGAGCCATCTCTCCAGCCCATAACGTATTTTTATTATATTCACTTCCCATGCATGTGCGGGTAAGTAGGTGGGCTCGTGTGTACCATAGTCCACATGTAGTGGTCAGAAAGACAAGCTTAGGGGAATCAGTTCTCTCCTCCCACAATGTGGGTCCCAGGGATCAAACTCAGGGCGTCAACTCGGTGGCAGGCACCTTAACCTCATCTCACTGGCCCCATTTGTTTCCAAGGCAGGGTCTCATATAACCCAAGGGAGTAAGGAGGCAAGAAGGCAGAAAATTAGAGACTGTAGGCTTGGGTTAACTGGAAGTGTTGCAGAAATCTGGCAAGCCTTCGGGGCCAAGGGAATGACCCCAGGGTCTAACCTTATAACGCTGGTAACTGGTAATGCAAGGCAGAGTTTATGAGCTAAGGTATCCCGACTTCCCACAGGAGAGCTGGAAGCACTGGCCGCTGAAAAGAACTTCAGAATCTTCCTACCTGGTAGGCCTGGTACAAAGCCAGGCACACCCGAAGACTGAAAAATCTCAACTACCTAAGAGCAAGCTAGCTCCAGGAGCATGCTGGTTAAGGGTACAAACACTGATCCCTGCAGCGCTAGAGGGCACCACCTGCCTGCTGTCACCACTTGTTGAAGCCAAAGGCTGGCAGAAGCCAGGGCTCCAGGCTTCTTCCGCTGCCCACCACGGCCACCACCACGTCCCCCAGAATTTTTAGCAACCAGAGGTTTGGATCTTAATGCTTACTAGCTTCCACAAGGACCCCAGTGTGTCTTCATAGCTTCACAGCTGGAACCTTATCTTTGCCCCTGTGCTTTCTACCCCAGCCTCTCTCTCTGCAACTCTTCAGTAGTACTTTGTGTGCATGTGAGCAAACCACACACACACCATACTAAATACAAATTTTTAAAAACACACAGATACACAAAATAATAACTTTTAAAACTGGACTGGAGAGATGGGTCAGCAGTTAAGAGCACTTACTGCTCACAAACATCTATAACTCCAGCTCCCAGGGATCTGATTCCCCCTCAGGATTCTTTTTTTGTTTGATTGGTTTGGTTTGGTTTGGGGTTTTTTGTTTGTTTGTTTTTTGTTTTGTTTTCTTTTTCTTTTTTTTTTTTTTTTTTTTTTTTTTTTTTTTTTGGTTTTTCGAGACAGGGTTTCTCTGTATAGCCCTGGCTGTCCTGGAACTCACTCTGTAGACCAGGCTAGCCTCGAACTCAGAAATCCGCCTGCCTCTGCCTCCCGAGTGCTGGGATTAAAGGCGTGCGCCACCACGCCCGGCTTGTTTTATTTTTTCAAGACGGGGTTTCTCTGAATAGCCCTGGCTGTCCTGGAACTCACTTTATAGTCCAGGCTGACCTCAAACTCAGAAATCTGTCTCCCAAGTGCTGAGATTAAAAAAGTGTGCCACCTGCCCAGCCCTCGTCTGGGTTCTTGGCAATCAATTACAAACACATAAAAACATAATTAGCCAGGCGGTGGTGGCACACGCCTTTAATCCCAGCACTTGGGAGACAGAGGCAGGCGGATTTCTGAGTTTTATTATTTTAAAATAGCCAGGAGTAGCGCTGCATTTCATTAATCCGAGAACTTGAGAAGCAGAGGCAGATGGGTCGCTGTGAATTCAAGATCACCCTGTTCTACATAGTGAGTCCCAGAACAATCAGGGTTACATAGTCAGAGTCTGTCTCAAAAATAAAATAAATAAATATAAATGATGGGGCTGAAGAGATAGCTCAGTGGTTAAGAGCACGGGCTGCTCTTGCAGAGAACCCCAAGTTCCCAGCACCCACACAGTATCTCTCTGTCATCTGTAACTCCATCTCCAGGAGATCCAATGTCCTCTTTTGGGCTCTGAAGTCATTGCATGTATATGGTGCCATCGCATATGCAGACATTACTCATACACATACAGATAACTTAATCTTTTTTTTAAAGATTTATTTATTTATTATATGCAAGTACACTGTAGCTGTCTTCAGACACTCCAGAAGAGGGCATCAGACCTCATTACAGAGGGGTTGTGAGCCACCATATGGTTGCTAGAATTTGAACTCAGGACCTTCAGAAGAGCAGTCAGTGCTCTTAACCGCTGAGCCATCTCTCCAGCCCATATATATATTTAAATTAATCTTTAGCGCAGGAGAGATGGCTCAATAGTTAAAAGCACTCGCTGTTCACGTAGATGACCTGGGTTCACTTCCCAGCACCCATATGGCGGCTCATAAACATCTGTAACTCCATTTCCAGGAGCTCTGACCATCAAGGGCACCAGGGACACACAAAGTATACACATACACTCACTCAGGCCAAGCAGTCATACACATAAGATAAAGACATAAACCAAAGCCATAAAATGACTCTCTAATTCTGGAGGTTACCTCAAGTGCCTCACCCAAGTAAAGAAATCCATCCAAGAGTCTGAACAACATCACAGTAAACATTTATTAAGCTGCAATGTTCACAATATTTTAATCCAATTCTTAAAGTCGATCTACAAAGACCTCTAACATCAAGCCAGTGATTAATAAGAGCAATGTATCCATCACTTTACAAAAAAATACTAAGCCTGACGCTTTTTTTCCCTATATAAGATATTCGTAGAATCAGCTTCCCAATTAATGTTTGCGCATGTGCGTGTGTGCACACATCCTATTATGTTCACACGGAATGGCTTTCTATTGTGTCAAACTAAATACTATATAAAATTTTCTAAGCTGAGACACAAAACAGGAACTCAACTGTGAAGAAGTCATTGGTTTTTAAAAAAAAAAATCTGCAGCTAAAAACAGGGAAATAATTACCTCTTGGGGGATTTAACTGCACACTGATCACTGTCACGAGAAATTAATTTAATTACAGGATATTTAGAGATTTATCACAGATGCAGACAGGAAACTGACACAACAGCATAAGTTTGAAATCCGAAGAGACATCGGGCGGAGAGTCAGGCATGCCACTGGCTGCCGTAGCTGTCCCGGTGGCAGGAACAATGTGCTGTTTGTGCCATCAGGACCAAAAGACAGGTTCTCCGTGTCTGTCCTAGCTACGGAGGGACCACCAAAGAGCAAAACACAGAAGGATGCAAAAAGGCTGAAGCTTGCTGATGCCAGCCAGTGACAAGGGTATTGGGTTAAAACCCGCAAAATAGAAATCTACAATTCACAGGTGAGGAGCCCAAAGCCCAAGTACATAAATGGTCAAACTCAAAAACATTACAGAATTATCACAGGTTGCTTTGAAAGCAGCTTTCATGCTGGGGGCAGAGCTCAGGAGCCCAGGACTTGACAGTAAAGAGGCTGAGAGGGTCGCCTTGGAAATTCCTTGTAGCTCCAGGTGCGCACCAGGCTCACCAATGCTGGCTTTCTGGGCGAGGTGGTGCACAACTTTAAGCCCGGTACTTGGGAGGCAGAGGCGAGCAGATCTCCAGGTTCGAGGCCAGCCTGGGCTAGATTGAGACCCTGTCTCAGAACAAACGAAAGCAACAGGGCTTGTGAAGAAAAGAAGTGCTTCAGGCTGCCTACCAACCACAAGATGCAGAGGAGCCTGCTTTGTTAAAGATTTTTGTGCTGACTCTTGAACATGTTGGGTTCGTTTGCTGAGACAGGGTCTTGCCACGTAGACCAGGATGGCTTTGAACTCAGCACCTTCCTATCTATCTAGAGACTGAGTCCTGGGTTTACAAGCACATCGGGCTTCCTGGTCACGCTATTTCCCAGCCATCTGTGAGCAGGCCAGAGTGATGGACGGGACCACGTGAGCAAGCAGAGCTCTTCACACACAGGGCCCTAGGACAATGCTCCCAACCTTCCCTCAGAGCTTCTCATGAGGTCCCTAGGAAAGACATGCCTTCCTGGTTACTTCTTCACAGCTCCGCTCCTAACCCCCTGTGGCCTGCTGAGTCTCATCCCCAGGCTGCCTCTTAGGCTTGTCCCTGGGTCACTTTTATGAATTAGAGGACCCTATCATGGGTCAAAAGGCCAGCAGTGAGGACATTCTTTTCCACACTTATTGCCAGTAGAAAGAGGGTCGAGCCTCAACAAAGGACCCAAAGGGTGGGGGGATGCTAGCAGCAACAGGAAGTGAGTCTGTGAAAGGTGTCTGTGTGCTATACCAACAGCCTCCTGACTAGAAAAGGGAAGAGACCACTATACAAACACTGACTACAGGCTGGGACCGGGCTAATTTGGTAGGATGCTTATGTAAAATGTAGGAGGCCCCGGGTTCCATCCTGAGCAGGTGTGTTAGCATCTGTCTCTAATCCTAGCATCCAGAAGGATGGGGAATCAGGAGTTCAAGGTCCTTCTCCACCACATAGCCTGTTCGAGACCAGCCAGGAGTCCAAGAGATGCCATCTCAAAAAACCCAAGCCGTAGGGCCGGAGAGGCTGCTCAGTGGTTAGAGCACTGGCTGTTCTTCCAAAAAACCTGGGTTTGATTTTTTTCAGCATCCACAAGGCAGCTGACAACTGCCACTAATTCCAGGGGGGTATGACACCCTCTTCTCCTCTCTGCAGGCACCAGGCAAATACGTGGTACACAGACATACAAGCGTGACAAAAAAACCAAAAACCAAAAACCAAAACACATACACATAAAAAAATTCAAAATAAAACACCACCATCAAAAATCACCAACCCCAATACTAAGCTAAGCCCAGTCAGTACACTTCAGAGGCAGCCAATAACCTCAGTCCTGTCCTCGATAAAGCAAGTACTTAATGTGAGAGAGGACCACCAGGGAGTTAATACTGACTTTGAGACAGTTATAATCCTTACACTATCTTTTCATTAAAAAAAAGTATATTTGCATTTATTGGGGCCAAGGGATGGGAAGCCACAGCCCATGCGTAGAGGTTAGAAGGAAACCTGTGGGAGTGGTCCCGGGAATCAAACTCAGGCTTGGTGGCAAGTGCCTTTCCTCATTGAGCCATATCGCCCGCCCCACCCCTTATCTATAATAGATCCACAGTGGCTGCCGTCCAAATGTTTATCATGTTATTCGGTTAAGGAGGAGTCGTACACAGCCCTGAAGATAAGGCATGAAATAAGGTACAAAAATACATCTTTCCACATACAAAAGAGATAGGGGGAGGGGGAAGGGGAAGGGAGGCCAATAAGCTGCTCACGTCCACGAATGAAAGAAGAAAAGAAAAAAAAAATCTTTAATTACTGGGAGCTATGATTACATCCAAACAATGCCAGGCATGGTGGTGCAACACCTTTAATACCAGCACTCAGAGGCAGGTGGATCTCTGCAAGTTAAGAGGGCAGCCTGGTTTACACAGAGAGTTGCAGGACAGCCAGGGCTATGTAGAGAGACCCTGCCTCAAAAAGAAAAAAAAAAAAAAAAAAAAGCTAAAATATATGCATCAAACACCGTAATACCATCTGAAGTTTAAAAAAAAAAAAAAAAAAAAACTACTAGAATTTCAAGTAACATTCTACTCTGATTCGTACATTGTTCCACTAAGAATGAAGGTATCCAGGACTGGACTCTTGAGTGTTCTCTTAACATGCATAGACCGTATTCACCCCAAGGCATTCGAACAATGGGAGTGTAGTCACGTGTGCACATCATTCCTGCACTCGGGCTGGGGGCAGGAGAGTTTAAGGCCAGTCTCAGCTACTTAGCAAGTTCAAGGCCAGCCTTAAATACATGAGACCCTGTCTCAAAAAATCATAATAACTAAATGTAAAAATTAAAATGAAGGCATCTTGTGTATGTATATATATGAATATATATAGTGTATATAGCATATATATGTATATACACATTATATATATATATTCAACTATAAAACTGGCTTTAGAGTCTACATTTGGTCAGACTGGAAAAAAATATTGCAGATTTTTTTTTTTTTTTTTTTTTTACCTTTTTTGTTGCTATTGTTTTGAGACAAGGTCTCAATGTATTAAAACTGCCTGTCCTGGAACTCACTACATAGACCAGACTGGCCTCAAACTCAGATGTGCCTGCCTCTGGCTCTCTTGTGCTACTACACCTGGCTTTTGGTCTCGCTATGTAACCCTGGCTGACCTGAAATAGACCACTTAGACCTGGCTGGCCTTCAAATAGCAGCAATCCTCCTGCCTCTGCCTCCTGAATATTGGGTGGTGTTGCAGTCTTAGCTATAGTGGACTGTATAGGAATCGACCTACAACATCTCAAGTGGCCACTGAGAGGAGCCAAGGCAAGAAGGTTTAGCTTTACAGAGAGTGACTGCCCCCTAGCCCACGTCTGAAAAGTAATCTTTTAGTATGATATGACCAGACATCTGGAAGGAAAGAAAATATTAACCACCAAGGTGCCCCTTCTCTGCTACTTCCACCCTGTGCTGCAAGTAGATTTGCCTAGAGTAGCTAAACAACAAAATCGGAATGTTTCACATCACAAGTTGTGGGTTTCCAATGTCTGTGGAGAGATTTCCCCAGTACGGGTTCCAGAAGGGAATGAAATTCAAGAAAATGAGAGTCCCATACTGTCTGTCACCTCGAGTAGAGAGGTCTCTCTCAGACACATCCTCAAAGACCCAAATCTGCGTGACAGATACTTGTCACCAAAGACAGAACTTCACAGACATACGGCACCAGAGCTGCCATCAGCTGGGTCCCTCCACCAAGCTCAAGTTGGGACTCAGTGGCTCCACAGTCGTCACAGGCGACCCCAGTCACATCCTGCAAAAGCCAGTTCTCTTTCCACAGAAGCTGGCAGAGAGGTCTCTGCACCCAGGGGTTTAGCTATTAACAGCAATGCCCTGGACCCCAAACTTTAAAAAGCACCTAACACACAATTATAAAAATTTCAGGACAAACGATTTCGATCTCAAGGTTGCTTATGCCTACGAATGTCCTAGAAGGAATGAAATAAAGGATGTTACTGGCCGTGAATGGTTCCTTTTTCTTCTATGGTCCCGAGTCAATTAGAAGCAAAGGAAACAAGCGACTCCCATGAGGGTCCAGCCGGCTCTCTGGGCCTCGCTGGCCAACCGGGGATGTGAGATCCGGCTGGATTCTGGAATGATCTTCGGGGCCCACCCGGTTCTTAGCATCAAACTCCAAAGACAGTTTGCAGCTCCATCCACATCCTTTCTTCCTGGAAAGGCTAGGGTTAATCTACATTGAAGTCCAGAGAAGAGAAAGAGATCTCGGGACGTCTATGGGTACCTTCATTCAGAAACACAATGGACAAGGGGGGGGGGGCTCAGTATCCCCAGCACCATACAAAACAGAAATAGACATGGAGGGGCACAATGGAGGAAGAGCTCACGGGATCCCTAGGACCCAAACCTCTGAAGCCCAAGTGTCCACAAGAACAAGAGACAGCACTTGTTAACCAGGTCACCACCAACCCCAGAAGACACGAAATAAAGGTCACATTCGGGAAGACGAAGAGATTGCACACGGTGCTCACCCACAAGCCAATTTTAACCTCTTTAAGGATGTCAAGCGTTCCCTTCAAAGCTCTGATAAACTTGACTCCATCTGCCTTTATTTAAAAACCTTACAAAAGATGTATTTAAATGTTTGGGAAGAAAAATCAACATTATGTTCTATGCACAGATAAAGTTATCCGACTACACAGCTAACAGGGGGTATATCCGTTGTTTAAAAACTGTTTTCCCACTGGCAATCTACGAAAGTTCTCTCTCCTCCAGTGGCTCCTAAGGTTGACACACAGTGGGAAATACCAGGCGTGGCGTTTTTGCTCAGTTTATTGGGAGGGTTGGGATTTGGTGGGGTTGCCGGCTCTTCTCTTCTTCTGCTGTCTTTTGACATCACTAGCTGGTTGGACGGCTAGGCGGCTGACCTTCACTTGTCCTTGGAGCGGTCAAGGTTCTCGAGCACCCTGTTGAGGCGGATGTTGAGCAACCTCACCTGGTTCTCCAGGTGTTCCAGCTTCTCCTCCACGCTGGGGCTGCAAAGGCCACCGGGGCTGCCCCGCCAGTAGCCCATGGGCCCCGTCATGAAGTAGATGGCCACCACGACGCAGAGCGGCAGCACCGCGTGCTCGGGCTCGCCCTCGTACTTATGTAGGATATACACGCAGGACATGGAGAACAGGATGACACGCACGAGCCAGAAGAAGCGGCCAAACACCAGGTGGAGGAGGCTGAAGGTGAAGCCCAAGGTCAGAGACAAGAACCAGTAGGCCAGGAGAACCACACCAACCAGCACCAGGGCCCGGGTGGGGCTGTTGGACACGGAGGCTGGGCTGAAGTACTGTGACAGGTTGGATACTGCAAAAGAGGACAGGGCCAGTTATTCCCACGCGGTCAGGACCTTCTAGGAAAGCAGGAAGGACAGCTGAGCTCTGGGACTGGACCCATAGGCTCCTGTCACAACCCAACACAACGAAAGCAAAATAAAGCAAATACTTGAGGGGCACAGGTGGTCTCTCAGGACCATTAGTATCCTCATGAGTTTAGAACACCTTTTATGGCTGGGCAGTGGTGGCACACACTTGGGAGGCAGAGGAAGGCGGATTTCTGAGTTCCAGGCCAGCCTGGTCTACAGGGTGAGTTCCAGGACAGCCAGGACTGCACAGAGAAACCCTGTCTCGAACCCCCCCCCCCAAAAAAAAAACACCTTTTATGGGATTGGAGAAACGATTCAGTGGTTAAAAGCACTGGCTACTCTTGCAAGGACCTAGTTCGATTCCCAACAACCATCTGTAACTCCAGAGACAGGGCAATGTCAGACAGACCCTTAGGTTCTGCATACGTGAAGTGCACAGATGTACGAAACACCCATAACACATAAAAACAAATAATAAATAAATCTAGAAAAATATTTTAACAAGCTGGGCAGTGGTAGCTCACACCTTTAACCTGGCACTCATGCGGCAGAGGCAGACAGATGTCAGTGAGTTCAAGGCCAGCTTGATCTCCAGATGAGTTCCAGGACAGTCAGGGCTGCACACAGAGACCCATTTTTATAAAAATGGTGCTGGAGTGCAAACTCCCCATTTTACAAGGAGCTATCCCCTCAGACTGCTTACAGTGGCTCACATCTGTCATCCCAGCACCCAGGAAGCTGAGGCAGGAGGATTAGATGTTCAAGGCCATCCTTGGTTCCACCATAGTGAATTTGAGGCTAGTGTGGGGTACAGGGGACCCTGTCTCAAAGACAAAGCAAAATAACAACCACACATACACCCACACACACACACACGCACACACAAAACCAAAAAAAAAAAAAAAAGCAGCAAAACAGAAATAGTAAAATTGATTTCACCAACTTTGAGATGAGATGGGGAGTCCTCACATAGACCAGGCTGGCCTTGAACTCACAGAGATCTGCCTGCCTCTGAGTATGGGGATCAAAGGCATGAGCCACCATGCCAAGGTAAATTTCACCAATTTCTTTTCCCTGTAACTAGACCAGTAGAGTGCCTCTATATGCCTCAAAGCTTACTGCTAACAAACCAATCTAAGCAGAGGGGTCCCCATTGTAACTAACACTCTGAAAACTGATGGGGAAGGAAATACTGGGAGCTGAGAGCAGCCACCTTGAAGACGGCCCTGGTTCTGAGCTTCAGTCACGGTTCCCAAAGGCCTTCGGTGCCCTGCAGCTTATTCAAACCCAGAGGGAGACTCACAGCACAAAACAAGGCATCAAGGGATAGCACCCGGCCAAGTCTCGTCAGTGATGCCTGGGGTCCTGAGTTACCCCACTCTGCTGTCTCCCAGCCCCCACTGCATGCAATTCCTTGCAATCTGCTTTATCTCCACAGGCTCACTGTCCAGGGATGGTAACCCGGAGTTGCACAATCCCAGCAGGTCATGGCTGAGGCAGCCAGCCCTCACAGGATTGCATACGGTTGCAATGTTTGGGTATATGTTGACTCAGCCCAGTCCCCGGGGGGGGGGGGGCCGTGTGCCTCACAGCATTCTGAGGGCCACCTCTCTACCTCCTGAGTGGCAAGGTGACACGACCTGGTATGAGGCCTTTCAAAGGTTAGACTTGGTGAGTGGAGGCTGGAAGTGGGGTCAGGGGTAAAGAGCAGACCATTGTGGTGGTATGTGGATCCTGGCTGGTGCAGTCTGACTCCACCGTGAGCCCAGGTCCTAGAACTGTAAAGAAGGATGCCTGGGGCTAACGGATTTTGAGAGGATCCTGTTACACCACTATATCTGTTTTCTGGCTTTGCCACAACTGAGCCCTATACACCAGGTCTCTGATGAACCTTAGATGCTGAGGTTCATCCCCTCCCCGGGTTCCAGGAACCAAAAGGCCAAGTCCATGGCTGTGCTCCCAAAGTGACTTTCCTCTCTACTGACTCTGTCTCTGGCATGCTGAAACACACAGCCCTGGTGTACAGCATACCTGTGTGAGGGCTCTCGGGAGCCTCTTCTGCCCTCTTCTGGCTTCCAGAGGCTCCAGGTGGCCCAGGTCACCATCACTGCAGGCTCTACCTCCATTGTCTGCACAGCATTTTGGGGGGTGGGGGATGGGGGGTAGGGGGGTGGGTTCAAGACAGGGTTTGTCTGTTTAATAGCCCTGGCCATTCTGAACCTCACTCTGTAGACCAGGCTGGCCTCCAACTCACAGAGATCCGCCTGTCTCTGCCTCCCAAGTGCTGGGTTTGAAGGTGTGTGCCACCACCAGGTACCCACACAGCTTTTGAAGTTTCAGACCACAGGTTCAGCTCTTGAAAGTAAAATGCTCCTTCCTCCCCGTGGTGCTCCATACCCTCAGCCCTCTGGTGTCCTCTCAGCTAAGGACATGGAGACTCCCCACATAGTGAGACAGCCCCCCCAAAACAAAGCTCGCAACGCAAACACCTTGCACAACCATCCCCGTACCTACCGTCAAGCCCAAGGACTTCTAAGAGCTCCATCCAAACTTTCCATAACGTCTCTAAGAACATGTCCACCCCCTGCACGAACCGCTCGGTCAGCCTGGACAGTAACTGCAGGGACGAGAAGACAGTAAGGAATCAACCAATCCACTGTCCTCCCTAAAGCCACTCAGATACTGAAGTGTGAGCTCGGGAGAGGACTCGACAGGAAAACCAGGAGCTACCTCGGGGACAGTCTGTAGCCAAGTGGACGAAGAAGGGTTGATAGCTGGTCCACCACCACGGAGAATGCGGAAAGCCCGTCTCTCACACACACACCCCACAATCTGGCTGCACTGCACCTACCACTTCCCCTATAGTTCTGCTGGCTCTTGGTCAGGGTATCTGGTTCCTCTGCCTGGGAGTGTCTGCTCTCAAGATGCTTCCCTGGCCAGTTGGCTCTCAAAGGACCAACTGACTGGGAAGCCTGAGACCGCGCTCTCTGTCTATGGCTCTCCAGGGGATTTGGGAAAGCCGGGAGACCAGGAAATCGGGAGTTCGAGCTCCTGCCTCATCTCTTGCTCTCTTTTGAGTGAGTAATCCCACTGGCTAGTTTCCTGTCAACTTGGCATAGCTGATATCATCAGAGAGGGACCCTCAATGGAGAAAAATGCCTCCAGAAGATCCGGCTTTGTAGGCAAGCCTGTAAGGCAATTTTCTTAATTAGTGATTGATGTGGGCAGGCCCAGCCCACTGTGGGTGGTGCCATCCCTAGGCTGGTGGACCTAGGTTCTGTAAGAAAGCAGGCTGAGCAAGCCATGGAAAGCAAGCCAGTTAAGTGGCACCCCTCCATGGCCCCTGTTCCTGTCCCCAGGTTCCTGCCCTGTTTGAGTTCCTGCCCTGACTTCCTTCAATAATGAATATGAAAGCAGGAGTCAAATAACCCCTTTCCACAGCAACCCTAACAGTGATATTATATACACGTAGCCTACAACTCGAAACCAGGGCTGAGATGTAAGTTTTCCTAGCACTCATGACATCTTGAGTTCAGCTCTCACCATTACAAAAACGGGGCAGCTCAAACTGCCTGCAACCCAGTTCCAGGGGACTCTGATGCCTTCTTCTTGTATTTGTACACTTAAGCACACACACACACACACACACACAATTCAGTAAAACTAATCTTAAAAAAGAAAAACATGAAAAGCTAGCATAGTGGTGTTCTCACCTTCAATTCCAATGCTCTGGGGACAGAGGCAAGTAGACTCTGACAGTTCAAAGCCAGCCTGATCTACATATCCATAGTGAGTTCTGGGACAGCCAAAACTTGTACATTGAGACTCTATTACACACACAAAGAGAGAGAGAGAGAGAGAGAGAGAGAGAGAGAGAGAGAGAGAGAGAGCGCAAATAGAAAAAAATCACAAGGAAGGATGGAGATAGGGAAGCAGGCTAGGCAGCAGAACAGGCTTTGATAGCACCAAAGCCCAGGAAGTAGTGTGCAGTTCTTTTAGGGTAAGCTACATTCTGAGCCATGCTGGGCCTTGGTTTTTCCAGCTGGAAAATGGGACCAAGAGAGGATTCAACAAAGGAAGGTGAAGAGGCTCATTCCTGCCTGCAACCCCAGTTCCTAGGGACTCTGATGCCTTCTTCTGTCCTCTGTTATTTGTGCACACAAGCACACACACTCACCATTTAATAAAACTAATCTTAAAAAAGAAAAATAGGGACTGGTGAGATGGCTCAGTGGGTAAGAGCACCCAACTGCTCTTCTGAAGGTCCGGAGTTCAAATCCCAGCAACCACATGGTGGCTCACAACCATCTGTAACAAGATCTGATGCCCTCTTCTGGAGTGTCTGAAGACAGCTACAGTGTACTTACATATAATAAATAAATAAATCCTTAAAAAAGAAAAAAGAAAAACAGGAAAAACCAGCATAATGGTTTTTGTGGTAGGTCACCTGGTCCAGTCAGCAGTGAGTGACAGGGTAACAAGGCTCCTGGGAGGGCAAATCCAGACCAAAGGTTCTTCCCTCAGGCTGTAAACTGGACAAGAGGGGGGAGGACACGCCAGGGCAGGTCCCCACCCCTTCAGCCACATGCAGATCTCTCCAGCAAAGCTAGACCCATAGACTTCAGCTGCATTCTAAATTTGAATATGAAGCCCCTGGTCCCCAGTGACGGAATGTTTAAAGACAGGGTCTTTAAAGAAGTGAGTTTGTAAAGGGCTTGTGTCAGTGGGACAGGCTTGTCTCCCAGCTACTCAGGAGACTGAGGCAGGGGATGTGTGAAGGGGGCAGGGGGAAGTGTATTGGGGGGAGGTTTCTCTGCCTACACCAGGGCTGGCGGAGTAAAGAGCCAGTGAATGATCCCGGGATCCACAAGAGGCAAGGAAGGAAACCTGATTCAGCACAACTCAGCAGCGGGGGCTGATTCAACCATCTAGAGTTTGACATCACAAAGTTTATTTTAGGCATATTTAAGTACAGTACAATTTGGGGGGGAAAAAAACCGGGTTCCTTATGGAACACAATCCTAGGTGTTCAAGGAGGCATGACAATTCCATCAAAACTATTCTCAAAGTACGTGTCGTTTCTTCTAGGAAGACGGGCTTTATAGATAGGCTTCACGTGTTTGCACTTTTGAGACAGGGTTTCTCTGCAGACCAGGCTGGCCTTGAAACTCCCAGAGATGACCCGCCTCTGGTAAGCTATTATTTTCTTAATGGCCGAGGGGAGGATCTGGTGTGGTCTCCGTCATACATATAATATAGCCCAGAGGTCATCTGGGCTACCAACCACCTCTGGTCCTGTTTGTGGGAGCCTGGGGAAAACCCTGGCCATATAGACAATGCAGAGACCATCTAGTCTATTGGGCACCTCTAATCCTGGCTGTGGTAGCTTGTGGGGAACCAGGTATCGCCTGGCCTCTACACCTTACCAACCTCCATTGCCAGCCCTCTGGGCAGAAAACAGGTTATAAAAAAAAAAAAAAAAAAAAAAAAAAGAACATGTGTGTTTAACATGCCTGGTTTCCCCAGTGCTTATCTGTGAGCTTTGCAAGGACCTTTGTGTTCACAAACAGGCAGGAAGACTGCAAGTTCCAAACCTGCTTTGGGCTAAAGAATGATGAGTCTGAGGCCATCCAGGAGGTGTTAGAGCTCCCCGTCTCAAAATAAAGAACAGTTGGTGGTGTAGCTCGGTGGTAGAATATTTGCCTAGTACACATAAGGTACTGGGTCTCATTACAAAAGAGAGAGAGAGAGAGAGAGAGAGAGAGAGAGAGAAGGCAGGCAGTGGTGGAGGACTCCTTTGATCCCAGCACTTGGGGAGGCAGAGGCAGGTGGATCTCTGTGAGTTCAAAGCCAGCAGGGTCTACAGAGTGAGTCCTAGAACAGGCCGGGCTACACAGAGAAACCCTGCTGTCTGGAGGAAAACAAAAACAAAAACAAGCAAACAAACAAATATGCAAAAGAGCTAAGATCAGTGACACACAACAGACAGCTATCAGAACAGAGACTGAAGAGCACCTGCAGGCCCATTTTTGGGTCTCAGGAAGCCAGCCTATCAGAACCATGACCTCAGATTTCTGGCATCAAAGCAGCAAGACCTGCACTCTCTTGGTCTGAGCACCCACTGGGGTAACTGGGTTCCTGGTGAGTGACAGCGAGTCCAGAGCCCGGAAGCAGAGCCAATAAATACCGGGTGACAGAGCTGTCCTACATCAGGACTCCAAGTGTGTCAGTTCAGGGGACTGAGGGGAAGGACACCAACGTGGCATGGTAACTACGTGGCTGGACAACAGAGGAGAGCAGGCTGCCAATGAAATGAGGTGTCGCCACCAAAGAAAACAGGCGGAAAAAAATAATAAAATAAAAAGTGCTAATTATGGGGAGAAGCATGAATGAGGGGTGGAAGACCAACTCTGTGGGCCGGGCTTCTCAGGATTAAAGTCAGCTCACCAGGCATGCACTGCAGGCGCCTTTACCCTCTCAAGGACAACTTTCAAATCCTGACTTTCCTGCTCCTATCCATTCAGAGCTGGGATTACCCAACATGCCCGACTGGCTGGCTGGCTGGCTTGCTTGCTTTCTTCCTTTCTTTCTCTCTTTCTTTCTTTCTTTCTTCAGGTTTTTTCCAGACAGGGTTTCTCTGTATAGCCCTGGGATTACCCAAAATGTCCAGGTTTATTTATTTATTTATTTATTTATTTATTTTGGTTTTTTCCAGACAGGGTTTCTCTGTATAGCCCTGGCTGTCCTGGAACTCACTCTGTAGACCAGGCTGGCCCTTGAACTCAGAAATCCGTCTGCCTCTGACTCCCAAGTGCTAGGATTAAAGGAGTGCTCCACCACCGCCCAGCTTATTTCTTTTTAAGATTAGGTCTCCTGTGTCCTATTTTTTTTCCGGTGTATTGGAGATGGGGTCTTGAGATTATACACACACTAAGCTGGCCTCAAACTTTCAGTGATACCCCCACCGCACCCGACTCCACCCCTGCATCAGTTTCTTGGGTGCTGAGACTGCAGGCCCGCACGACTGTGACCTGGCTGCTTTTCATCTTAGTCCCTCCACCATGTCCCTGTTCTTTACTTCCAGGAGCTCTGACAACTCCCTCCAGCATCCAAAGGCCTGAGGTGCACTCACTTGCTCAAGTACACACACACACACACACACACACACACACACAGTCATTATTAAAAATGTCTTTAAAAAAAATAAAGGTGGAGCGGTTGAAGAATGACAGCCATGGTACAAGCAGTGCTCATGTGCTCACACGCTCACGTGCGTTTGCTTGCTTGCTTGCTAGCACGCACTCACTCACTCACACACACACACACACACAAACCATACACATACATGTACATTTTCTCTCTCTCTCTCTCTCTCTCACACACACACACACACACACAAGGAAATGTAAGTACCACCCGACTATTGTGAAATATTACTACAGTAAGTGTAAGTTTCCTGGGTGGGATGATGTTTGTAGACTGTGCAGAAGAAGATACCAAGATATCTGTCTTATTTCAAACGGTTTAGAAAAGGATGCATAAAGTATGCATGCGGTGTGCATGGAGAAAAACAAAATCTGAACAGCAGATGAGGGTGTATGCTACTCCTTCAATTTTTCAGTATTTTGAAATATTATTAAGAAAGGGAGGGAGGGAGGGAGGGAGAGGGAGAGAGAGAGAGAGAAGAGTCAGGGAGATGGCTCAGTGGGTAAAGGAACTCACCACTATGCCTGACAAAAGCTGACTTTGTTCCCCAGAATGTTGACCCCCCCCCAAGCTGTCCTCTGATCACACAAACACTGTGGCACACACACACACATGTAAACAAGCAAATGAGAAGAAGAGACACTCTATCTGTTGGTGGCATCGCCATGAATGCCCACGCCTCCTCTGTCAGCTCACACCCTGTGTACAATCTGTGCAGGCGTCAACTCAATGTTCTTCAATACAGCTGCTCAAATGATTAAGGTGGGAGAAAAAGGACCAGGGAGCTGTCAATTATTTTCCTCAAAATAC
This sequence comes from Mus caroli, assembly GCF_978045245.1. Lineage (NCBI taxonomy): Eukaryota > Metazoa > Chordata > Mammalia > Rodentia > Muridae > Mus > Mus caroli. Next base: position 129,617,704 of record NW_028227259.1, on the reverse strand, counting down.
CTCCCTGCAAGCAGCAACAGAAGAAAGGTTCTATAAAAACAGAACAGACCAACTAACCATTCAACTGAAGACTGGCAAAGGGGAAAAAAAAAAGGGCCCCAGGAATGATAGGACCAGACATGGAGTCACAGGACCAGAGTTTACACAGTGCAGCTCAGGGGACATCAGGAATGGAGTCTAGAACATCCAGAGGGCAGCTTGGTCACATCTTCTACATTAAAATTTCAAAAGAGGGAGGTGGAGAGGAGGCTCAGCCATTAAAGCACTTGCTGTTCTCCCAGAGGCAGTGCCCAGCACCCACATTAAGCAGCTCACCACCCCAGTAGCTCCAGCCCCAGGGCATCTACGGCTTCTCCTGGTCTCTGAGGGCACCTGCATACACACACACACACACTCACACATGCACACATACACAAACACACACATGCACATACACACACAAATAAAAGTAGCCAGGCAGTGGTGGTACACGCCTTTAATCCCAGCACTCAGAGGCAGAGGCAAGTGGTTCTCTGAGTTTGAGGCCAGCCTGGGCTACTCAGAGCAACCCTGTCTTGAAAAACCAAAATCACAACAATATTAATAAGCCCTTTTAAAAAAAAGCTCCCCCTGCTACCGTTGGTATCATGTACCCCAGGATGGGTTCAGCTCACTGTGTACCTGAAGCTGACCTTCAACTACCAATCCTCCTGCCTCCACCACCCCAGCGCACTCCATCAGGCACAGCCTTTGCTCCCTACAACCCTACAAAGGCAGCTGAGCAAGTTGCCAGACTGCACTCAAAAGGCAGGCAAGGGTTTGGTCCCGTTTATGTGAAAACCCAAACAGGAAAATCTGTAGAGATGGAGACCAGCAGGTGCCTGGCTGTGGAGGAGGGCAACAGTTGCTTAGTGGAGACCGAGTTTCCTTTGGGCACAATAGGTGTATAACCCTGTTCCCATGCTTTTGTAGCTATAGAACTGAGTGAAAACAGTGAAATGGAATCGACAGGTATTTTATTACCGTAACTAGAAAAAAATTAAGGGGCGACAGGTATAGTTATGTTGGTACCTTACTTGTCTTCATTTACGGAACCCTGGGTTCAACCCCAAATTGGCCATGAGCTGGATACGGTGGCTCAAGCCTAAACACCCAGCACTTAGAAGCTGGAGGCAAGAAGGGTTGGGAGTTCAAAGCTAGCTTAGGAGCTTAGGAAAGGCTCGCTGAGCAAGCATGAAGACCTCAGTTCCAATCCCCAGCATCCACCTAAAAAGCCAGGGGGTGGTCATGCATCTGCATCGGTATATTCCTGTAACCACCGTGCTGCAGGAGTGAAGACAGGAGGATGGTTGTTACCATGGTAGCTCCAGGGTCAGTGCAAAATTCTGTTTCAAGAGAATAAGGCAGAGGTCTGAATTTGAAGCCAGCCAGGGATATATAGTGAGACTCAGGAGGGAGAGGGAGGGAGGGAGAGAGGGAGAGAGAGAGAGAGAGAGAGAGAGAGAGAGAGAGAGAGCAAGCAGGAGAGCAGGAGAGCAGGAGAGCTAGAGCAAGAGAGCAAGAGAGCGCTGTGGTTTTGACTTCCTCTCTGTCTCATTTGGGCAGAAGAGAGAATATGGATGGGTGTGACTAGCTTGTAGATACTACATACTGAATACTTGCCACACACTAAATATTTGTCAGTGAGGGGAACATTTACATATGAAAGGCTGTTGCCTAATAGGAGAGTCGTGAGGATTTTTGGTTTCTTTAGAAAACACAGTAACTGGGCCGGGCATGGTGGCGCACGCCTTTAATCCCAGCACTCGGGAGGCAGAGGCAGGCGGATTTCTGAGTTCGAGGCCAGCCTGGTCTACAGAGTGAGTTCCAGGACAACCAGGGCTATTCAGAGAAACCCTGTCTCGAAAAACCAAACCAAACAAACAAAAAAATCCCCACAGAAATATTATAAGAATACACTTTGGTTTTTTTTTCATCCGGGGTATGGGGATATGAGGCTGCTTTGCAGCAGGTGACTATGACTCGCCTCGTGCCCTAATAGGGTCGTGGTTTAGTCAGCTGCAGGTAGTTTCTATGAGTGTGTGATGTTTGGAGGACTGGGGACTTTTCAAAGGCTAGAGCCCAGATGGATGTGTGGCTCTGTTGGTGGTTGGTGTTGTTTGCGGTTAGTCTAGTAGCCGTGCACAAAGAAATGAGAAGAAGAAATTAGGTATCCTGACAGCAAAGATCAAACTTGCCCCCAAGGAACTTGAGGCCCCTAATCAGCAGGAAGTGGTCTAATGATGATAATGATGCCCTCTTTCTCAACGATCTTTTTTTCCCTTAATATTGGCATTCCTTCTAGGCTCCGCCCAACAGTTAACTAGCAACCGGCAAATAGACCTGGCTTGCTATAAAAGGAGCTGTTTGGCCCCTCCTTGCCCTCTCTGCCTCTTCTCTCTCTCTCTCTGCCACCTTTCTCCCCCATCCCACACCCCACAACTGCATGTTCCTGGCCAGACTCTCCTTCTCCTCCTTTTCTCTCCCCCACCCCCGCCCCCACAAGGGATGCCTCAGCATGTGTTCAGCCTCAGTGTGGTTCCCAGCACCTATGTCAGACAGCTCATGGCTACCAGTAACTCCAGCTCCAGGGCATCCGATGCTGTCTTCCAGTTTCTGTGGGCAACTGCACTCCTGTGTATAATCACACATGGCCACACACATACACATAATTCAAAAATAGAAATGCAGGGCTGGAAAGACGGCTCAAAGGTTAAGAGCTGCTCTTCCGGAGGTTCCCCCAGTTCAATTCCCAGCAACCACATGGTGGCTAACAACCATCTGTAATGGGATCTGGTGCCCTCTTCTGGCCTGCAGGCACACATGCAGACAAAACACTGTATACATTATAAATCATTAAGCAAATCGTTAAATAAATAAATAAATAAATAAAAATACACCCAGGCTTGGTTGCACACACCTTCAATCTCAGCACTCGGGAAGCAGAGGCAAGTGGATTTTCTTCTGAGTTAAAGGGTCCAGCCTGGTCTACATAGAGAGTTCTAGACCTACAAAGAGAGACCCAGTCTCAAAAAAAAAAAAAGTCAATTTGAGTTCTTAATGTTCTTCCCCCTCATGCTAAGGACCAATAAACGTTCATGTTTTAAACCTCTAAATCTCCCCAGCAGGACTAAGCAATGTTCAATTAAATTACCTTACAACCTAGAAACACCAAGAGGGAACTTGGAGAACCATGATTCTGGGCCAGGAAGCAACCAGCGGCACCAACAAGTAAGAAAAGAACTATTGCTCCCATCCCCACTTAACAGACAAGAGAAACTGAGCTTTAAACGCTTCCAAGCCAGGGACAGGCAAGATGGCTCAGCCAGGAAAGGTGCTTGCCACAGGCCAGATGACCAGATAAGGATTCTGCGGACCCACGCGGTGGAAGCAGAGAACTTTAAAGATGCCCTAAAGCCGGGCGTGGTGGCGCACGCCTTTAATCCCAGCACTTGGGAGGCAGAGGCAGGCGGATTTCTGAGTTCGAGGCCAGCCTGGTCTACAAAGTGAGTTCCAGGACAGCCAGGGCTATACAGAGAAACCCTGTCTCGAAAAACCAAAAAAAAAAAAAAAAAAGGCTAAAGATGCCCTAAAGCTGTCTTCTGACTTTCGTACGAAGATGTACACACAGATGCGCGCGCGCACACACGTAATACAGTCAACAAATAAACATAATACCAAAGTATCTAAAAAGTATCTAAAAGTTAATCACTGGGGCTGGGAAGAGATGGCGATAAAGAGCTTCCTGTGCAACTACAAGGACCTGGGTTCCAGTATAACCCTAGGACAAGCCCAAGAACGCTTGAAACCCGGTGCTGGGGAAGTGGAGCACGAAGATCGCAGAGGCCCACTGGCCAGCCAGCCTGGCCTCATCTTCAAACTTCGGGGCATTAAGAAAACTTGTCTCAAAATACAAAGGTGGACGACTCTTTATGTTGAATACCCGAGGTTGACCTCTGGACTCCATGCTCACTCACATCAAGTGAAGTCACCGACCTAATCTCATCCTGCTGGAAAGAGGGAGCGCCCCAACTTGGACCCAAAGTTCTATGGACTCCACAACCCCGAGACCAGAGACCAGGAAGGAAACGAGAGGAAGGCAAAAGAACCGCGTGCATCTTGACTTCTCTTTTTTCAGCACGGTGTACGCAACGTAGGTACCAAGGAGGAGCCGGAGGAGGGCTCCTCGGTGGAGGGGCTCACCCCAGTCCCGGAGACCCTAGGCTCCCAAGCTGTACCAAAGGTTCCAACCAAGAGGTTCCCCACCCCCACCCCAAACACACAGTAGGCTATCAGGTTTGCTAAAGCAATAGCTCAGACCCCATCACTCCCTGGAAAAGAGAACTCGGCCCAGATATCTCCGAGGCAAGGGGTAGGTAGAAGAAGGCAGAAGGCCCATGGGGCCCGTCCGCGCGGGGACCCGGACGTCCCCAGTGCCTGGCTCATAGTGGTCGACCATTGAGACGCGGCGGGTAGCGCGCGGGCGTCACGCGCACCCGGGGGCCGCGCTCGGTCCGGGCTGCAGCAGGCCGCGACTGTCCTCAGCCCGGATCGCACCCCCCCCCTCCCCAACGGTCTCCGGGCCCGGCAAGGTGACCGCGGGCGCGCCGCCCACCTTCTGAGCCGCGCGCACGTTGTCCTCTCCGAAGAGGCTGCTCACGCTCTGCGAGAAGCTGCTCGTCGCGCGCCGGTGGCTGTTCTTGTCCGCAGCCCCGCGGCCCCGAGCCCCCTGCGCTCCAGGAGCCACCAGCGCCAGCAGCAGCAGCGCCAGAAGTAGAACCAGCAGCAGCACCCGCAACCCGGCCCGGGCCCGGGTCCGGGGCTCCTGGGACGCGCGCGCGCCCATGTTCGGCCAGGGGAGGAGGGTCGCGGGGCTGAAAGGGGGAGAGGGCGGAGCACACGGCCAGCGAGGGCTCCCGGGCCGCACCGCGTGGGCGCGCCGTCGCCCCGCCCCGCCTTGCAGCCCCGCCCCGCCCCGCGCACGAAGCCCCGCCTCCACCCGCAGCCCCCAGGGGACACCTCCCCTGTACCCTTGGAGCTGATAGTATCAACTCTGCTGCACACCGCAGAGCCTGCAGGGCTTGCAAAGGCTCGCTCCTGGTCGGGGCCGGATCCTTGAAAACACTGAAGGGCAGGTGTGTCACCTCCCCACACCCCAAAAGCAGGCCGCGCGGAGCACGCGTTCTTTCGTTCTCAGGCCCCTCCTGAGAACAGATGGCATTTCCGAGCCATAAAGTGGTTGGAGAGGAGAAGCTGGTGATGGGACAGGGTAGGCGAGTTGATGTGAGAGGAGGGAGCAGGAGCAGTGATTTAGCATCGTGCAGTCCGGTATAAAGGATTTGATGGGACCAGGGGGTGTTCCGCAGGACTCGTCAAAAGAGGTTGGGAGGGGGGAGGGTGTCTAGAGCTGTTCCCGCCAGTCAGTTCTAGTGTCAGGAAGTACCCGCACCGCGCCACCTACAAGGACTTAAAGGAGCAAAGACCTAGAGTCCCAATTTACAGGTGTGTAGGGATGAGAGGAGCTCACACTCCAAAATTCAGGGCTCCCTACAGGAAAAACTACTGAGCTTCTTGTATATGACCCTCCATGACAGTCAAGAAGACCAGAGGAGTATGAGCTTGAAAAATTTAAGAGCCACATTAACCTAAGTATGAAGGGCATCTTGGTGCATTCCTGTCCAACCCTAAAGAGACTGAGGGAGGAAGTTATACCCTGAGTCCCAGTACAGCCTTCCCTAAATAGTAGGGCCCTGTTTCAAATAAAAAGAGGAAGAGGCAGGTGGACCTCTGTGATGTCTAGGCCAGCCTGGTCTACAGAGTGAGTTCCAGAACAGCCAAGACTACACAGAAATCTTGTCTGGAAAAAAATTTTGATTAATTTAATTAATCAGTTAATTTACTGAGATACGTTTGAGGGGTCGGGGGCAGACAGGGCGAGAACAGAAATCATGTAACATTTTAATTCAAAATGATGATAATATAAAGCTAAGTGGGGGTGGGGGGGCCTGGAGAGATGGTTCAGCAGTTAAGAGCACTGACTGCTCTTCCATAGGCCCTGAGTTTAAATCCCAGCAGAGGCACTGAGTTCAAATCCCAGCCAACCACATGGTGGCTCACAACCACCCTTAAAGAGGCCCTCATTTATAGTAAGTAAGTAAGTAAAAATAAATAATAAATAAATAAATAAATGAAACTAAGCTAAGTGATGGTTCAGGTTTGTTATTCCAACTACAAACAGCTGAGGTCCTGACTCGGCTACAGTCCGACAACCTGATTTTAATCACTGGGACACAACTCTTTTGACTTTCCCAGGCACACAACAACTTAGTGTTTTGTTTGGGTTATTAGTTGTTTGTTGTTTTGTTTTTGTTTTTGTTTTGTTTTTTTTGAGGCAGGGTTTCTCTGTGTTAGCCCTGGCTAACCTAGAACAAATTCTATAGACCAGATTGGCCTAGAACTACAGAGACGCGCCTGCCTCTGCCTCCCAAGTGCTGGGATTAAAGGCATGCGCCATCACTACCCGGCTCACAGTAATAATTCTTTTTTGAAGTTGTTTTGTTTTGTTTTTTCCAGACAGGGTTTCTCTGTATAGCCCTGGCTGTCCTGGAACTCACTCTGTAGACCAGGCTGGCCTCGAACTCAGAAATCCGCCTGCCTCTGCCTCCCGAGTGCTGGGATTAAAGGCGTGCGCCACCACGCCCGGCTCCGGCTCTACAGTAATAATTCTTTTTTTTTTTTAAGATTTATTTATTTATTATATGTAAGTACACTGTAGCTGTCCTCAGATACTCCAGAAGAGGGCATTAGATTTCGTTACGGATGGTTGTGAGCCACCATGTGGTTGCTGGGATTTGAACTCGGGACCTTCAGAAGAGCAATTGGCACTTCACTGAGCCATCTCGCCAGCTCCCTACAGTAATAATTCTTAAGGGAGAGTTTTTAAGGAACTGGGGAGGGGCTGGAGACCCAGGTTTAGTTCCCAGCACCCAGCCATTTGTTAGTGCTAGCTCTACAGGAACTGACACCTCTTCTGCCCTCTGTGGACAATCAGGCACGCGTGTGGTGCATGTACATTTACATGGGCAAAACATTCATAAAAATGAATAAACTTCATTTGAAATGGGCCAGAGATGTAACCCACCTGCAGGACACTTACTTGCCTAGGGCATGGAAGGCCTTATGTCCAAGCTCCAGAACCATAAAAATTTAATAAATATATAAATGTCTAGGAGATAGCACCCTGGCACATACAGTTGTTCAGGGAGAAGTTTCCTATCTAGGGCTTGCCTAGAAATCTCCTGATGGAGTTGATCACAGCCCAGCTCCTCTGCTAACAAACCCTTGAGAGACTTGTACTACCTATAGGACGAGCTTTATCTGGACAGCGAGAAAACCTTCACCCCAATGTTCTTCTCTTCGGCCTCGCAGAGCTCACCTTTCACCCAATTCAGCCTGGCCCTTTTTCAGTCTTATCTCATGGGCCTCTTGTGCCCAGGAGTTATATCAGGTCACTTTTCTCCTGTGTCCTTTAGAACCTCAATTTATTTCCTAAACTCCAGGACATAACCTTCAGAGGATAAATTTTCCACTTTCCTTCTATATCCTATATCAAACAAACTGAGTCTTGTTGAACAAGAGTGTGACAACCAGGAAGATAAAGCTTCATCCTGTCCAAAGAGAGAATACTGGAGCCAGGCACTTGTGACCAACTCTGTTAGTGACCAATCCCAGCACTTGGGAGGCAGAACCACACAGATCTCTGTAAGTTCGAGGCCAACCAGGTCTACACAGAGAGTTCCAGGATAGCTAAGGTTACACAGAGAAAACCTGTCTCATGAGACAAATATAGAGAACATTGGGGCCAGAGCCTAGGGCAGCAGGGAGAATGCACTGACCAACTGCAAAGGCTCAGGGTCCATCCCCAACACCACGAAAGAGAGAAATCAAAGCTGAGGTCTCTCCCTATGTGAGATCTTTTACTGTGCAAGCATGAGAACCTGAGTTCAACTCTGCAACATCCACTCAAAAAGAAAATTTAAAATTACTTTCAAACTGCATTCTAGAAGTTTCAATACCAAGAGCTTGATTTACTTCTTCATGAGTTGTCTTTTTGTATATTTTTTACTGATATTTTTATGTGTCAAATTTTTTTTTGTTTGTTTTTCCAGACAGGGTTTCTCTGTGTAGCCCTGGCTGTCCTGGAACTCACTTTGTAGACCAGGCTGGCCTTCAAAGTCAGAAATCTGCCTGCCTCTGCCTCCCAAGTGCTGGGATTAAAGGCGTGCGCCACCATCGCTTGGCTTTTTTTTTTTCCTTTTGAGACATGGTCTCACGTTATAGCTACATCAGGCCTGAACTCAAGAGATTCACCTGCTTCTGTCTCGGAAGTTCTGAGACTGAAGGCATGTGCCACCACGTTGTGCTAAAATTGTGAAAGGGCCTAACAACAGCATACACGAAACAGGCAGGCAGATCTCTAGGAGTAGCAGACCAACCTGTTTTAAAGGGCGATATTAACACAATTAAACAGGGTCTCAGTATGTAGCCTTGGCTGACCTGAAATTGATTATGTAGACAGGCTGACCTCAGACTCACAGAGACCGTCTGTCTGCTTCCATATCCCCCTCCATATGCATCACCATGCCTAGCAAGATTTTTTAGAACTATGTTTATATCTGTGAGTGGGTACGTATACTCAATTACAGACACCCTCAGAGGCCACGGGCACTGGATGCCTTGAAACTAAGTTTCAGGTAGCTGGGGTCAACCCAATGCAGGCGCTGGGAGCTGAACTCTGGCCCTCTGCAAGAGCAGAGTGGGTTCTTCAGTGCTAAACCACCTCTCCTGACCACTTTTCTGTTCACTCTTATGAAATACATCCATGGCAATGTGTGTGCCCTTTTCTTATCATCATGGCAATGTGTGTCTGGGATATTCTCCGTATCTTCTGGAGTTTTATTCCTATATACTATTTTATTACATTTATGTTTGTAGGAGGAGTGGGTGCCATGATTTGTATGTGCCACAGTGGAGGAGTTAGGTTTTTTTGTTTTTGTTTTTTGTTTTTTGTTTTTCAAGACAGGGTTTCCCTGTATAGCCCTGGCTGTCCTGGAACTCACTCTGTAGACCAGGCTGGCCTTGAACTCAGAAATCCGCCTGCCCCTGTCTCCCAAGTGCTGAGATTAAAGGCGTGAGCCACCACTGCCCAGCAAGGAATTAATTTTAAAGAGTCAGTTCTCTTCATCCACCATGGGTTCTGGGGATTGAACTCAGGTTTTGTGGAAAGTCCCTTTATTTGCTAAGACAGTGCACAACTTTGATCTCAGCATCTGGGAAGCAGAGGCAGGTAGATCTCTGTGAGTTTGAGGTCAGTCTGGTTTACAGAGTGAGTTCCAGGACAATCAGGACTATGAGAGAGATCCCATCTAAAAATTATTTTATTATCATTATTATTTGTGTGTCTGTGTCTGTGTATCTGTGTATGTGTCGATGTCTGTGTGTCTATGTGTATGTGTCTCTGTGTGTGTATGTCTGTGTGTGTCTGTGTGTATGTCTCTGTGTGTCTGTGTTTGTGTGTCTATGTATGTCTGTGTGTGTCTGTGTGTCCGTGTGTATATCTCTATGTGTCTGTATATGTCTATGTGTCTCTGTGTGTGTGTGTGTGTGTGTGTGTGTGTGTGTGTTTGTGTAGGATCCATGATCAGACCCCTGGTTTAGGAGTCAATTGTCATTACCTGCTAAGCCATCTCACTGGACTCTGTAATTTTTTTCTCAAAGACAGGGTTTTGTTATGTAACCCAAACTCGTTCCCCTCACCCCTTTTTTTACCTTCTTTTTTCTTTTCCTTCCTTTTTGAGATAGGGTTTCAGGTAAGCCATGCTGCCCTTTAGAGACAAGGCCACCTTTGAACTTCTTATCTTTCTGTTTCTACCTTCCAAGATCTGGAATTTCAGTGTGCCACCACACCCCCCTCAGATTAATTCTTAAACAGAAGAAAATGTAGTACAATATAACCATTCTACTTGCAAGGTAATTACAGGGTTCAGAAATGCTTCCGAGTGAGCCTCAGATCAAGTGACAGAGTGAGGGTTTAAACCACTTAAGAAGATGTCTTCTTTTTACATTCTCTGTTTCTGCCATGGAAATATTTTACACTTCTTCCTGTGGAACTAATCCACCTGACCTGTGGAGATATCAGAAAACACGGGTTCACAAAGCGAGGAGAGAGGAGACGTTTGTATTAGGGGCAGAATTGTAGTTTATATGTTTAGTCAAATTAACACTAAAGATTTATCTTATTTTTATTTATGTGTGAGTGCTTTGCCTGCATACCATGGTGATTTATTATGTGCACCGTATGTGTATCTAGTGCTCTCAAAGGTCAGAAGAAGGTACTGAAGTTAGGAAGAGCTGTGAGCCACTATGTAGGAGCTAGGAACTGAAACTGGGTCCTCTGCAAGAGCAGCAAGTGCTCTTAACTACTGAGCCATCTCTCCAGCCCCTTATTATTTATTTATTACTATGCTTGCTTTGTTTTGGTGCAGCAAACTTTATTGATGGTATTCAAGAGAGTAGGGAGAGCTCCCTAAGCCCCTCCTGTTATTATGGGGGTCTGGCATGGAAATTGTGAGGGAGATGCTCAGTGTTGGGGACTGAGTTGGGACAGGGATTCGTCAGCACCTGAGAGCCTCTCTCTTGCTCTCAGTGTCCTTGCTGGGGTGGGTGGTCCAGGGTTTCTTACTCCTTGGAGGCCATGTAGGCCATGAGGTCCACCACCTTGTTGCTTTAGCTGTGTTCATTGCCATAGCAGAAGATGAGCTTTACAAAGTTGTCATTGAAGGGAGCAGGGAGGACATCAAGCCACAGCTTTTCAGAGGGGCCATCCACAGTCTTCTGAGTGGCAGTGATGGCATAGACTGTGGTCATGAGCCCTTCCACGATGCAAAATTTGTCACGGATGACCTTGGCCAGGGCGGGGGGGGGGTGGTTTAAGCAGTTGGTGGTGCAGAATGCATTGCTGACAATCTTGAGTGAGTTGTCATATTTTTCATGGTTCACAAACATGGGGGCATCGGCAGAAGGGGAGGAGATGATGACCCTTTTGGCCCCACCCTTCAAGTGGGCCCCGGCCTTCTCCATGGTGGTGAAGACGCCAGTAGACTCCACGACATACTCAGCACCGACATCACCCCATTTGATGTTAGTGGGATCTTGCTTTTGGAAGATGGTGATGGGCTTCCCGTTGATGACAAGCTTCCCATTCTCAGCCTTGACTGTGCCGTTGAATTTGCCATGGGTGGAGTCATCCTGGAACATGTAGACCATGTAGTTGAGGTCAATAAAGGGGTTGTTGATGGCAACAATCTTTACTTTGCCAAGTGCAGCACAGAAGGCAGCCCTGGTAACCAGGTGCCCAATATGGCCAAATCCATTCACACCAAACCTTCAGCACATACCAAACTTTCAGCATTTTGTCTACGGGACAAGGCTGGCACTGCACAAGAAGATGTCAGCTGTCTCTGGAACGGAGGAACAGAGAGCTACTTTTGCTTTTTGTTGACAGGGTTTCTCTTATGTATCCCTGGAACTTGCTCTGTAAACCGGGCTAGCTTTGAATTCAGAGATCCACCTGCCTCTGCCTCCTGAATGCTGGAATTAAAGGTGTCTATCCCCTATTTTGGGGATATAGCTATGGCTGATCTGGAAACATACATACCAGGCTGGTCACAAACTCACAGAAATCTACTTACTTCTGCCCTCTGCCTTCTGAGTGCTGGATGGAATTAAAGGCTCCCACACCTGGTGATTTATTGTATTTTTACGTGTGTGTATGTGTGTGTGTGTCTGTCTGTCTGTGTATTTTTTACGTGTGTATTTTAGACACATTAGCGCAGTCTGTCTGTCTATTTTTTACCTGTGTATTTTAGACACATTAGCGCAGTTCCCATGGAGGCCAGAAGATGGCGTCGCATCACCTGGAACGGTTGTGTCACTGCTTTTTTGTTTTGTTTTTCGAGACAGGGTTTCTCTGTACAGCCCTGGCTGTCCTAGAACTCACTCTGTAGAGCAGGCTGGCCTCGAACTCAGAAACCCGCCTGCCTCTGCCTCCCAAGTGCTGGTATTAAAGAATGCCATTGCTCTAAACGGCTGAGCCATCTCTTCAGCCCCGAATTAATATTGTTATAAAGTTCAAATGTCTCAGGTCATATCTGGCAGGACAGTTTGGTCTTAAAACTCAGGGGGCTGGTGAGATGGCTCAGTGGGTAAGAGCACCCGACTGCTCTTCCGAAGGTCCAGAGTTCAAATCCCAGCAACCACATGGTGGCTCACAAGAAGACAACTACAGTGTACTAATATAATAAATAAATAAATCTTTAAAAAAACAAAACAAAACAAAAAAAAAAACTCAGGCTCCTCAGGCATATCTAGGCCCGGCCCCCTTATTTACATAAGGACCGCCCACAGACAGAGTACGCCCGCCTCTTCCGCTACGACCTCCCTTTCCGGCGCGTCGGGCCTCCAGCTCCGCCCCTCAGCTGCTGAGGCGCGCTCTTGCGCATGCGCAACCCGGAAGTCTCCTAGCCAGGTTCGGGTTCCCTGGGAGCTGGGCTGAGGGAGCCACGCGCGTGGCGCGAGGGAGCCATGGGGAAGCTGCGACGCCGCTACAACGTGAAGGGGCGGCTGCAGGCCGATCCCCGGCCCTCCAAGGGCCCTGAAGCGCCTCCCGTGCGGCTGGAACTGGAGGGTGAGAAGCCGGGGACCGGGAGGGTCGCTGGAGTGGGAGCCGGGTTCCACATGACCCGCACAGGGGGCGTGACAGCCGCTCTACCGCGGTATGGGGGTACTGCCCGGAGTATGGCGCGCAGATTACTTCTTTGCATCCACTCCCAGGCCTGTCGGAATCATTTCCTTCCCAGACACCCGTAAATGTGTGTTTCAGACCAGGTCGGTTAGCGGAGCGCCAGGCTGAGTGTTCGGGTGCTGGGGTGTCTGATTACCCGGGACTGTTCTGGTCTCTGGGAATAGTGACAGCAGAATCGGAGATGGAAAACCCTGTCAACTCCAGGCATGCCTGCTTACCCGGAGCCGACAAGCACAGAGAAACGATAAAATGTGTAGTAAATGGCAGGCACTCGGGTAGGTGCTAGAGGGATAGAGCAGAAGATGGGAGAGAGTGGTGTACTGGGGAAAGTAAAATGGATAGTAAAATGTCAAAACCTTCTGGAGACCTGGGTGGGGAAACCCAAGGACTAGGGGACATCGGAGTTTGCGAGTTGTATAGATGATTGGGACAATATGGTAGTTCATTCCTGTAACCCCAGCTTAGGAGTTTGGGGTGGGAGGATCCCTACAGGTTTGAGGTCAGTCTGGGTTACAGAGTGAGACCTTGTCTTAACAGACAAACCAACCAACCAACCAACAAACAAAAAAGGCTGTGTATATGAGAGAGACAGATACACTTGTAAACCTAGCTCTAGGGAGTGATATTCATCTGAGGGCACCTGGACCATGTAGCATGTACCAGGCCAGCTCATTGCCTCAATCCCCAACTTCTAAAAGAGGAAGTGAGGAGCTATGGAAGACTTAGCAGAAGAGGGACAGGATGAAGGGTAACGTGTCACCATGGCATATTGGTTGTGCCATTAAGAAAAGCATTACAGGTTGAAGGATGATGGGGAGGGAGGCTGGGGTTGATGCTGGAACGAGTGTTTGGATTCTGGTGTATTTCAAAGGAGAGCTGGCTGGAGTTGCTGACTGACTGAGCTTGCGAGTAAGCATAAAGGTGATGAGCATGGGCATTGGTAAGGTTGTGGGAGAAGGCAGATGTGGGGTATGAGTACTTGAGGCTCTGCAGACGTTCAAAGGAAAACTGAAAGCTATTGACTCAGCTCTCAAGACAGGCAAGTTCAGGGGAAACACTTTTGTATATAGATGGCACTTATGTAAGTCTGATGAGTAGAGTTTTGGCTTGCTGAGAAGAGAGAGTCCAGCCCTGAAGGAGAGGGGCGTAGAGGAGAGCAGGGAGGAGGGTGCTGACCCAGAACTTGTGAAAAGGACTCACCTTCCCTCTCAGATGTTCCCTGGGGTTCTGAAGGGAGGAAGAATATTGGTTGGAATAGCAGAAGGCATGGTCAGGATCAGGCATGGACAGGATCAGGATGGTTCAGGACGGGGGAAGTGCTAAAGTGATCCAGTAGAATCAAGTATGTCTTCCTGGCTCCTAAGACTTGGGTTTGGGGCATGCCACTTCACTTACCTCTACCTCGGTTTTCATATCTATAAAATGGGATTTAACTTTTCCTCAGTGGAATCATAACACCTTCTGGCACAGCCCACAGCTCAGTAGCCTAGTTCTGAGCACTCCTCAGGGTTCCATGTATCCCAGGCTGGCCTGTGTAGTCAGGGGTGACTGAACTTCTGGTCCTCTCGCTGTCCCCCCTCAAATGATTCCTTCCCGAACTGCCATACTTGGTTTTATGTGGTGTTGGGGTTGGAACCCAGGGCTCTCAGCATGGTAGCCAGGTTCCCTCCCACCTGAGCTACATCCCCATCCCCACCCCCAGCCCCTCAAGAATGTCATAGCTTGGTAATGCTAACAGTTGCGGCACGCAGACCCTTGTGCAGCACTCAGAGATTGGTAGGTGACCTCGGCCACCTGCAGGAGGTGGTGACCTCATTTGATATTTGTCATGAGTAAGCATGGAGGACGCCCTGTGACTTTTTGCCCCCTAGTAAGACTGTGTTCGTCTTTTCAGACAAGGATGTGTTGAAAGGAGTTGATGAAAGCAATGCTCTGGTGCTGCCCGGGAAGAGAAAGAAGAAGACCAAGGCGCCACCCCCATCCAAGAAAGAGAGGAAGCCCCTGACGAAGAAGGAGAGGAAGGTGCTACAGAAGGTCTTAGAACAGAAGGAGAAGAAGAGCCAGGTACACCTCACTGTGGCTGGTCTGCACCAGCTCTCCAGATCAGGGGGCTGGAGGGGAGTCTTGTTATCTCTGCAGCAAGATTGTCTAGTAGAACTTACTGAAAGGAGGGAAGTGTTTCGTGTCTATCCAGAGACATAGTAGACATTGGGAGCCTCTGGATGTGCTGGCCTAATTTTAAAATCATGTACATTCTTTATGTGTACATAAAGCATAAAGGTACGCGTCAAAATCAACAAAACCAATACTGCCGTGGCTCTCAAGGAATGAAAGAAATCACATGGCCGTGTGGGTAGCCTAGGGACTGGCCAAATGAGAAGTCACATCTGTCCTCAGGACAGCAGTGGATATCATGCTTTATTCAGTCTGGTTGCTGTGCATTGGGACAGCCAGTGCTTATAGCACATGATGCTACAGAGCTGTGGCTCATGATGCTGGGTTCTGTTAATGGCGAAGAAAGAGCTAACCTATGTGTTCAGAACACCTCATAGCTGTTGGGTGACATCTTGCCCTATAATTTAAAGTCAGTATTAACTAGGCTAAGATCCCCCAAAAGCCTGGCCTCCCCAGGAGAAGGCCTGGGACCTGGTCAGTGGTCAGTAGCTGCCTGGTAGCCAGTGCTCTCATACCTTTCCCAGCGTGCCGAATTGCTGCAGAAACTGAGTGAAGTCCAAGTATCGGAGGCCGAGATGAGTCTCTTCTACACCACAGCCAAGCTCGGCACTGGGGACCGCATGTATCATATCAAAGAGTGAGTCACGGAGCCTGAGAGGGCTTATATCTCATGTTTTCTTGCAAGGGGAGGGGCGGGAAGTGGGGGGTTAACCATACTGAATGCACCTCTAGTAGTGCACCTGACTGGCAGCTGATATGTCACAAGTAGGTCAGTTCCTCATCAGTCATGACCTTGATTTCACACCACAAAGGCCCCACTCGCCATGAAACCACCTCTTGATGTTCTGTGTGACATCAGGACTTCAGTGGCTTCACATTGAAAACCCACTTCCCCCTACTGGAACTGTGGGGCCACCCCCGGCTGGCATTCCTGCAGGGCATCACACCCCAGACCAGCCACAAGCACGCGCACACACAGACACACGCACACGCACAGTGTCCCTGTTCAGGGCACTGATGTTGGGTGAGTGTGCACTGCCTCAGCCTCACTGGACCTGAGGTAGAACAAGGAGCAAAATGTTTATTTCCCTTTGGAAGGCACTGGTGTTTGTTAGCCACATATTCATGTATCTGCACCCAGAAAATGAACCCAAAGGTAAGGCAGAGACAAGGGGCCATCTAGGAAAGGGACTGGCATCTGGGACTGAACCCAGTGACACACAGTCTCCCAGGCAGGTGACTTTGAGCAGACACTTGAGTGTGATGATCTGTAAGAAGTGTGTCTCAGAGTAGGAACAGCCAGTGCAAAGGTCCTGAGATAAACGTGGTATGGGCTCTAGCGAGAGGCCCCCATACCTATATCAGATGTCCTAATGTCCCTGCCTCAAGTCTCTGCTCTCCCAGGAGGAAGTCTGACCAGCCTGCTGCCCGGGGCCAGGAGAAAGTCAGTAGCCTCAGCGGGGCCCACCGGAAGCGCCGCAGGTCATCATCAACAGAGGAAGCCTCTGAGTCTTCAGAAGATTCAGAGCCTGAGGAAGCCACAGCTGACCAACCTAGGACCAGCACAGGGACAGACCCAGTGCATCCGCCACCAGCTCCTTCTGGGATCAACAGCCCTGCACCCACCCCGCAGCCCCCTCCATCTGGGATCTCTGCACCTCCAAAAACACCAGCCTCTGCCCCGCCTCCACCCGTGGCCAAGCCTGCTGTATTCATCCCCGTGAACCGCACCCCTGAGATGCAGGTTCGTTCTTCTCTTCGGGTGGTTAAAGAGACAGGTTAGTGGGACCTCTTGATGGAAAGAAGCCACAGTGTCCACTTCTAGGAGCAGGGACATGGTTGTATATGTACGGGTGTTCTGCATGCCTGTATATATGTACACCACACGCATCCCTGCAGAGGTCAGATGAAGGCATTGGGTCCATTGGACTTGGACTTTAGGTGATTGTAAGCTGCCATGTGGCTGCAGGAAATTAAACCCAGGTCCTCTGCGAGAGCAGCCAATGCTCCTAACTGCCAGGCTCTCTCTGTAGCTCCTGGCTATGCACTGCAGACAGTGTGCATGCCTCTGTGGGCGGGCACCTCCTCACCTGCTCTCTGCAGCCTATCTCTCCAGTACCAACTTCTCCCACAGGAGGAGCGGCTCAAGCTCCCGATCCTCGCCGAGGAACAAGCCATCATGGAGGCGGTGGCTGAGCACCCCATTGTCATTGTGTGTGGCGAGACTGGCAGTGGGAAGACTACACAGGTGCCCCAGTTTCTCTACGAAGCAGGCTACAGCAGGTGGGGCTGGGCTGGGGGTGTCCCTCTACTCCCTGGGGACAGTGGCCACTTAGGTTCCAAGAGCCATTAAGGGCCTGAGCTCCAGCAGACACAGTCCTGGTTCTGCTTTGTGCGCTGTGTGACTTCAAACACATTTCCAGCCTCTCTTGGCATATTGTCACCTATGGGGATGACACTAAGCTCAGTGATCCCATAGGTTCAGTGACAAAGCGACAAGTGCCAGGCACATGGAGTAACGTGCTTCCTAGCATGGCCGTGTCACACTGTGCACTCACTGTGATCTTCTGTATCCCGACCCCCACCTCGTTCACCATGAAGTGAATTCAGTTGGCAGAAGAGTTGCCGAGGTGATGCAGAACTCTAGTGTCCTCTTCACCTGGGGCCCCTGCTCTGTCAGCATTTCTAGATGGTACTTGTCGTCCCTGTTGTCTGAGCTCAGGCTTTCTCTGGACTTACCAGTCTATTCAGGAATGACATGCAGCTCAGAAACCCCCCCTCACCCCCCCAGGAGAATTTTCCTCATTCTGATAGCATCCCTTGGAGATGCGTCCCAGCTGTGTACCGAGTTCTGCTAGGTCACCATCAGTGCTGTGCAGTGTGGGCTGCCCCCTGGCTGTCCTGTGGCTCTGCTGTACTGACACCGGGCAGGCGATGTTTGTACCCTGTTTTCTGGGTCTCGCCCTCAGTGACTAGTGACGATGAAGTGTATGTTGATGGCTCTGGGACAGACAGTCATGGCTAATGTGTCTTCTTCCCCAGTGAGGACAGCATCATCGGTGTCACAGAACCCCGCCGAGTGGCTGCAGTAGCCATGTCCCAGCGGGTAGCCAAGGAGATGAACCTGTCACATCGGTGAGATCCTGATTCCTGGGGATATAGGAGACTTTGCAGGCTTGCTGGGAGGAGGGTGCAGATGGGAGTCGTTTTGCCTCACTCCCAGGGATGGTCCAACAGAGACCTCTCAACCTGCTGAGGCAGGGGTTTCCGGGCAGGAAAGGATCCATCCAGGCAGGCACCCAGTGCTTGCTGATGGACACTGTGCCTGTGTAGAAGCGAGGCTAGAAGCAAGTGACAGCCTGCTAGTCAGCCAGTGGTGTAAGGCCATGTAAACACAGAATTCAGTCCTGAAACCCTTTGCCCTGGTTACATTTCTTTACACAATGGCACTGGGAATGGAAGCTAGGGCCTTGTGTGTACTAGGCAGCCGCTCTGCTACCAAGCTCCTCCTCGCCAGCCTTACATTTTTAACTTTTTTATTGTAAAATGTTTGTATGTCCAATATTAAATTGAGAGCATAATGAGCCCCAGGTACCTGAGGGTGTCAGTAGCTGCTGTCTATGTCCAGCCTTGCAGCGTCTCTACCATATAGTCAGTATATGGCTCTGGGTGTAAAGGCCTGCTTGTCTCCCAGTGAGCTTAGCCATGCTCTGTCCAAACCTACAATGTGCCTGGTGATACGTTTCCTTAATCTGGAGCTTCTCCCTGTCCTCAGCCCCAGAGACTAGAGCTTGGGACAAGCATGGCTGGGAGGGTCCTCCTCTGTCTCCCTTGAGGGGACCATGTACCCAGAGCCCCAGCCGGCTGTAGCTCTGGAGAGGTGACTAACCCTGAGATGAATCCCCCCCACCCCACCCGCATAGGGTTGTCTCCTACCAGATCCGCTACGAAGGGAATGTGACAGAAGAAACCAGGATCAAGTTCATGACCGACGGTGTGCTGCTCAAAGAGATCCAGAAGGTCAGTCGCCTGCCCGGGCCTCGTACAGGACATGGAGGGGTGGAGAGTAGAATGTCTCCTTGGTTGTGATCACCAGTGTGCTTGCCGCGTGTGGTGTTGAGCGTGTCCGTTCTTGGAACCTCAGTTGCTTGATCAGACAGTGATGGAGGGCACAGGGTCAGTGTGAGCTGAGAGGCCATGGGGTGAGTAAGCAAGAGGGACTGGGGATGTGGCTCAGGTGGTAGGGAGCTCTCCTAGCATTCCTGAAGCCCTGGGGTCCAGTCCTAGCATGCCTGAAGCCCTGGGTTCTAGCCCTAGCACCACACACACACAAACCAAAACAGAACAAAACAAAAGA
Source organism: Mus caroli (assembly GCF_978045245.1). Classification (NCBI taxonomy): domain Eukaryota; kingdom Metazoa; phylum Chordata; class Mammalia; order Rodentia; family Muridae; genus Mus; species Mus caroli. The sequence continues at coordinate 129,598,292 of NW_028227259.1, read as the reverse complement.
TCTGCTTGTCACCCAAGCACTTAGGAGGTGGGGTCAGGAGTATCGAGGTTCTTGGTCACATAGTTCAAAGCTAACCTGGGATAAATGAGAGACTGCCAAAAGATAGTAAGGGAGAGCAGACAGGAGCTTTTTTTTCTTTTTTTTTAAAGGAAAGAATAAAGAGAGCTTGCAACATTCGATAGCAGCCTGGCTCCTGGCTATTCACAGTAGCTGCAGGCAGTCAGGATGTCCTGCTGCTTCTCCCATGGGCCTCTAGGGGCTGCTGAGGAAGTGGAAGCAGTCTGAGGATTGGTCATGTGGTTCAGTGCCTGTGGTTGTGGGGGCTTGGTGGCACTCTGGTGTAACTCTCCCTCCCCCACAGGACTTCCTGCTGCTGAAATACAAGGTGGTGATCATCGATGAAGCCCACGAGCGGAGCGTCTACACAGACATCCTTCTAGGGCTCCTGTCCCGCATTGTGGCTCTCCGGGCCAAGGTGTGTGGGTGTGGGAAGTATGCAGGGAGGGCAGACTAAAATCACCTTGTCAGGGGTAGCAGAGGACACAGCTTCCCTGGGCATGAGTCATTGCCAGTGCCAGGCTGTAGCATTCCATTCTGTCCCTGTTGACTCATAGGCCCTTGGTCCAGTGTCATGCATAGTGAGTGATCTCTCCCCATCCAAGAGGCTCAGGTGGAAAGCTAAAAGTAGGCAGGCCTTGCTGGAGCTAGCTAAAGAGTACCCTTCCTCCGTGTCAGGCTCTGCAGGTTCATAGACTGCTGGGTTGAGCTCGCTACTCCCCAGGCCTGCCCCACTTTCCAGCTCTGTGCTCAGACAGTGGATGCAAGGGGCCAGCTCTGAGGGCATACTGTCTGAAGGGGCCTTGAAAAGCAGCCCTGTTTCTGTCCCTCAACAGGCAGCTCAGTGGAGAGGTGGGCGTTCTGGGGGTGCCATGTGCCCAGCCACATTGAAGGCAGGGATGGACAATGACCAGGAAAGGGTGGTATGCCAGTCCTCCTTCCTGGAGCCACCCTTGGTCAAGGTGGCAGGCAGTAGACCTATTCAGGATTGTGGGCTGTCAGCTGAGCCCTCCCCTGTCTCAGCGCTGATCGAATCTTTCACTTGGCTGTCTCATGAAGGTGGAGCCCTTTAGCTGACTTCATGGTCAGGTCTCTGGCCTGTGTCACCTGCAGAACCCAAGCAGAAAGGCTCCCTGTGGCTGGGTTTCATTTCCCCCGGGGGCAGCCTGAGGAATGCTTTTGCTGGTTATATGTAACCACAGAGCTGAGCGGTGCATAACTCCATGTACACTGTCTCCATGCTGAGCCTGAGTCACCAGACTGTCTTCCACAGAGGCACCTGCCCCTCAAGCTGCTCATCATGTCAGCCACATTGCGGGTGGAGGACTTCACCCAGAACCAGCGGCTCTTCACCATCCCTCCCCCGGTCATCAAGGTAGGTTTTGAGTAAGCCCACTACCAGCTTCGACCTGACCTTGACATGTGAGAACTGGTGGTGTTAAGGCTTAGGTCAGAGGTCAGAGAGACTTCTGGGCTGCGGCATTCCCATACCTTTGTGGACCTGTCACAGGTTGAGTCTAGGCAGTTCCCTGTGACAGTGCATTTCAACAAGCGGACCCCATTGGATGACTACAGTGGCGAATGCTTCAGGAAGGTCTGCAAGATCCACCGGATGCTGCCTGCAGGTGAGGCCTGATGGGACCGGTACAGCCCTCCTCCTCGTTGAGGACACAGGTTTGCCTTTCATCCCTCTGACAGCACAGGGAACAGTCAGAGTGGCATGGCGACTTCCCAAGCCTAAGCCCAAGCCACCTGGTGCCCCTCATATCTAAGGCAGAGATGGCAGGTCAAAGCATCCTCTTGAAAAGGGCAAGCATGGATGGCCTCTGGTCTTGAGAGTCCAAACGCAGCAAGCCCTGTTGAGTGTGCTGTTAGGTGCCCTCACCACTCTGCTGGCCTCCGGTAGTTGGCTTTCACCCACCCAGAACCTATCTCCCTGGGTCCCAGCTCCTGACTGTCCCAGCCTGTCAGCAGGTGCTTGCAAGGGTAAGTCTGTCAGGTAACTGGCTTGGTTCTCTCTGCAGGCGGCATCCTGGTGTTTCTCACAGGGCAGGCCGAGGTGCATGCACTTTGCCGTCGGCTTAGGAAGGCCTTCCCCATTCGTTGCTCCCAGCCACAAGGTAACTAAACATAGCCTCCTGTCGGAGCTCTCCGCCTGCTACCCTGAGCCTGGCAACTGGTGCCCTGATTGGGGCATCAGCTTCCACCTCAGTGTCCTCGAGGAGAGCCTGTGCCTTTGTACCCCCAAAACAGTATGCTCATCATTGCGGCAGTTTTGCTGTTGAGTGACAGGAGCAAAGTGCCAGCTGCCTACGTTGGCTACAGAAGTCTTTTCCCATTCTCTTCCTCCTTTACAGAAAAGGAAGAGGACTCAGCAGAAGGGATGCGGAGGTTTAAGAAGTCCCGGACAAGGGCTAGGAAGGCCCAGGCCATGGTACGTGGAAGTCCTGGAGACCTGTACTCTGCTGTTGCCAGCTTCACGAACTCTTTGGACTTAAGGGCCACTAGCATGAAATGAATGTAAAAGTCCATTTCATCTGACATGGCTGGGAGCCACGGGGGGGGGGGTGTCTGGGGTCACACTGGTCCAGCCCTGTTCCACAGCAGAGTCCTGGTGGATTACAATTCTAGAGGCTTGCAATGTTGAGTGTGTGTCTGTTATGATTTACAACACAGGGTCTGCCTGAGAGGATCCTGGAGCACAAAGCACAAATAGAGCCATAGGTGCTTGCTGAAGTAGGGAGATGTGCTGTCTGAAGCTGAGGGGCCAGCCAAGAGAGGGCCTCCCCAGGCACCCTGATAGCTGGATGCAGTGTCAGTGGCTTCTTGGTGGCCTGTACCCTCTTTATTCATTTAAGGTGGGCCAGGCAGCTTGTAAAAACTGTGTACATAACTCAAAACAGCCTTGTGAGATGACCCCATGCTCATATCTGACTTATTTATTTATTTATTTATTTATTTATTTATTTATATGCTTAGTTGGACAGAATTGTCACTATGTAATCCTGGCAGGCCTGGAATTGCTATGTAGACCAGGCTGTCTTTGAACTCACAGAGATCCGTTTGTCTCTGTCTCCAGAATACTGGGAATAAAGGTGTGTACCACCACACCTAACTCATACCTAAATTTTTAGAATTTCATTAGATTCATTTTATTTTATGTGCATGAGTGTTTATATATGTGTACCATGTGCATGCTTGGTGCCTAGGGAGGTCAGAGGAGGGAGTCAGACCCTCTGGAACTGGAATTAGAGATGGTTGTGAACTGCTGTGTGGGTTCTAGGAATCAAACCCAGGTCCTCTAAGAACAAGTGCTGTTAACTGCTCAGCCACTATCCAGCCCCCCATACCTAATTATTAATTAGGAATGAGGCAGAGAAGGTCATTGTTTACTGGCCTGGCCTTCCCTCGTACGACACTGTGTGTGGCTTGGTTCACACCCAGGTTACCTGAGCCCATGGTGTTGGCATGTCCTCAGGCCTTGCCCCAGATCAACCTGGACAATTACTCTGTGCTGCCAGCCGGCGAAGGTGATGAGGACAGGGAGGCAGAGATGGACGACGAAGAGGAGGCCCTGGGCTCTGACCTAGATCTGGACCTGGGTGACAGTGAGGCAAATGAAGGTGCGGCCTGGCAAAGCTCTGCGCTTGGGTTCGTTGCTCTCTGGTGTCAGCACAGGTCTGCTGAGCCCTATTGCATGAGAGGCCCTGTTGGCCACTGGGACCAGAAGAATCTAAGTCCTGTCCTCACACATGGGACCAAAAACATTCTGGCTCCTACTGGGATGTGAGCATAAAGGTGCTCCTTTCTGGTGGCTTTGGCCACTGGGGTCTCCTAAGGTCTTAATACTTTGACAGTGCTGGGGTCACCATCTCCAGGCTGGCCATTCCTGGGATAACATGGGCCTCATGCAATTGATGTCTAGATTCTCAGGGCCCCTGAGTATGTTGATGGAGAACTTCTTGCTACCCAGCTTGGGCTAGGCTGGGGGCGGGGGGTGGAGGGGAGAGAGAGTGAGAGAGAGAGAGAGAGAGAGACTTATGATTTTGTGTCCAAAAAAGGCTCTTTCTGTACTCAAGCCTGCCACACTGCACACTGTCTGGACACACACAGGGACTGGGGCCAGCTTACTCTCAGGGGATCCTGTGTATAGCAGACATGGCCCCAAGCCTGGGCTGGGTAGTGCCTCTCACTTGTGTGGATGGGGGGGATTTGGAGGTAGCCGGTCAGCTAGGAGCAGCCCTATGTCTGCGGCATCTCTTCAACCTGGATTCTGGTGTCTCATGCTTTCCTGCAGGTGAGCAGCCAGATGCCTCCCTGCCCCTTCACGTGCTCCCGCTCTACTCTTTGCTGGCCCCTGAGAAGCAGGCACAGGTAATGGGACAGCTCTTTAGAGCATTAGGATGTTGTGGGTCAAGCCTGGGGTGCTTTTCCATCTACTCACTGACCAGCCCCTGATAGTGGAGGAAATAGAAACCACTCCTGACAGTTGTGCTTGGAGCTTGGTGGACAGTGGTGGACCTTGCCTAGCTGCCAGCAATCATAGATTTTCTTTTCTTTTTTTTTTTTTTTTTTTTTTTTTTGGTTTTTTCAAGACAGGGTTTCTCTGTATAGTCCTGGCTGTCCTGGAACTCACTTTGTAGACCAAGCTGGCCTCGAACTCAGAAATCCGCCTGCCTCTGCCTCCCTAGTGCTGGGATTAAAGGTGTGCGCAATCACGCCCGGCTTCTTTTTTTTTTTTTTTTTTTTTTTTTTTTTTTTTGTGGTTTTTCGAGACAGGGTTTCTCTGTGTAGCTCTGGCTGTCCTGGAACTCACTTTGTAGACCAGGCTGGCCTCGAACTCAGAAATCCGCCTGCCTCTGCCTCCCGAGTGCTGGGATTAAAGGCGTGCGCCACCACGCCCGGCTGACGCCCGGCTTCTTTTTTTTTTAAGATACACACACACACACACTGTAGCTGTCTTCAGACACACCAGAAGAAGGCATTGGATCCCATTATGGATGGTTGTGAGGCACAATGTGGTTGCTGGGAATTGAACTCAGGACCTCTGGACGAGCAGTCAGTGCTCCTAACCGCTGAGCCATCTCTCCAGCCTTGTCTCATAGATTTTCCCCTGATTCTGATGTTGCCTTGTCTACTCCCACTTCCCAGGTCTTCAAACCTCCTCCCGAGGGGACGAGGCTGTGCGTTGTGGCCACCAATGTGGCTGAAACCTCTCTCACCATCCCTGGTATCAAGTATGTGGTGGACTGTGGGAAAGTCAAAAAGCGCTATTATGATCGTGTCACAGGCGTGTCCTCCTTCCGTGTCACCTGGGTCTCCCAAGCATCCGCTGACCAGCGAGCTGGTCGTGCAGGCCGCACAGAGCCAGGCCACTGCTATAGGTAGGCCACTTGTCCCTGCATCACAGGCGTTGAGAAGTAGAACTGCAGTTGCCCCTCTGCAGTGAGTGGGCCTCAGGAGGACCACAGCCCTCCCCACACTGCTGGCTGCTTTACCCTGCCTTTGCCTGGTGATCAACTGCTGATCCAAAGGTAGTCCTCATTCTAAATACTTCCATAGCTGGGCCATTGTCACCACCATCAGAGCAGTGCTCCTGTGAGTGGTCACTCCCCAAGGGCCCCCTATAAGGTATAGCCTGTCAGGCGCCACCCAGAGTGATGAATTTTCAGAGTCACCTTACCATGTTTCTCCTGGTGGCTGAGTCCCTTTCCCACTTCCCTGTCACATTGTTTCTGTCCATCTCTGCTGGACATTGAGGCGGTTGTTCCTTTATCCCATTGTTCACACACATGTCCCTGTGTCAGTTTGGATATCTGTGCTCATCTTTGGCCCTGTGGAGTTCTTACTTACGTGGGATGAGCCACTCACCAGGTACCCAGGATCGTCTCTCACACCTTCCCCTCATTGCTCATTAGCAGTAGCATGAGGGAAGGGGCTTAGAGTCCATGCTCCCTTCAGGGAAGTGCTCTTAGTGTCTTCTGCACTGCCTTCCTGCCTCTGTGCCTTCCCAGGAATTGTCAGTTTGGGCCTTTCCTCAGTTCTTAGGCTTCGCCCATCTGCTGATGGCTTGGAGGAGAGGGCTCTTCTGACGGCTGAGAGTTAGATCCATGTTAGCTATGCCACTGGCTATTATTTTTTTCCTAATATTGTTACTTTGAATAGCTCTGTTGCTGTTCTTCCATCTCCTCTTTAGTTTATAGGATGGAAGATGTAAAAGAATACAGAGTATGTAGTCGGGGTAGCTGGAGGGGGGACTGACTGCCCTGGTGAGGTGAGGGCCTGGCTCTGAGTGCTGTGCGTGGCTTGCCCAGAAGTTCGGCTGACTTTCCTCTTTCCGGTCCCTACTTCTCCCCACTTAGGCTGTATTCCTCAGCTGTTTTCGGGGACTTTGAGCAGTTTCCTCCTCCAGAGATCACCCGCAGACCAGTGGAGGACTTGATCCTGCAAATGAAAGCACTCAGCATTGAGAAGGTCAGTCTCAGGCATAGCCCCCTCCCTTCCTGTTCCATCCTCAGCCTGGCGCATTCAGCCAGTCACCCCAGAACTGCGCCTGCCGGGGAAGGAGTGGTCTCCCCAGGGACCGCCAATCAGAAGGTGCCCTGGTGGTCTTCAGTCCCTACTGAGGACAGTTTTCCTGGACTCTGGGAGACAGAAGCTAATGGACAGCCAGGTGCCACATAGCTTGTGGGCACTCAGATGTCCTGCTGATTCCTGAATGCAGGCTTTGCTGGCGTGGTCCTCTGATGGAGTTGGGGTTCTTTTCTCCACTCCAGGATGGGGTGGTCCAGCGAAGAAGGCCTGCTTGTGCTATATGTTGTCCCCCTTGTCACATGACAACCAGATACCCACTTAACAGATAGGGAAACCAAGGCAGGGAAGAGACAATCTCTGTTCAAGAACATATCTAATGAGCTACAGAACCCAGAAGGCTGAAAATGCTTCTGGTCCTGGTCCTGTCCCTGAACCCAAAAGAAAAGGTAAAAATGAAGGCTCTTGCTTGATCTAGAGAGGTAGGCTCAGCCAGGAAAGGCGCCTGCTGCCTTAAGTCTGGAGGGAGAACCATCCTGCATGTTGTCCTCTGCCCTCCACACTTGCTCCTTGGCACATGTGTACCCACACGCATAGAATAAAGAAATGTAAAGAAACAGAGCCTTCAGAATGAAGACTGTGTCCAGGGAATGGTGGTGCACGCCTTTAATCCCAGCACTCAGGAGGAGGAAGCAGGCAAATCTCAGTTCAAGGCCAGCCTGGTCCAGGGTTACGTAAAGAAACCCTGTCTGCAAACAAACAAGCAGATAAAACAAAACAAGACAAAAATCCAAACAAACAATTGTACATCTACGTATACCCTTGACAGGGGATGTAGCTTGATTAGTTGAACGCTTGCACCCAGGAAGGCCTAAGTTCAATACCCAGCACTACACACACTGGGCGTGGGGTACACAGCACAGTGGAACCGTGTCTTTCTCTCTCACTCTGTTTTGAGGCAGGGCCTGACTATATAGCTGTGGTTGGCCTGAACCTTCCTATGTGAACCAGGCTCAGACTCAAAGAGATCTGCCTGCTGCTGCCGCTACCCAGCCAGGATTAAAGGTGTGCACCACTATACCTGGCAAGATCTTGTCTCTTAAAATAAAAAGACTGTACCCTCACTGCATGTGGTGGCACAGGCCATTGCTCCCATCTCTCTAGTGGAGAAATCTGTCCCTTTAAGAGGGGTGGGGAATCCCCCAGTGATTTTTTAATTTGTTACAAACAACTGATTCAAAATCAAGAAAAATCATTTTAGGTTTTCACTGAGAACTTGATGTTCATCTCTGTGACAGTCATGACCACAGACTATATTTTATTTTTCAAGCATAATACCTGTTTTCCTAAATATTGCATATGTTGTTGCTTATAAACTCCTAGATTTTAGTTGCTTAAGTATAGCCCCTGGCACACAGTAGGTTTAATTTGGGGTCATCCTAGCATATGGGTTGGAGACATCTTGGCAACTTCCTAAGCATGTAAGCCCCATGTCGTCCCATTTAACGTGCCCCGGAGCCTGGGGACAGGCTGAGGGAAAGGGGAACAGTATCTGCTGCAGCCAGTGTGACCTCGTGGGACTTGCTTCTCTGCATCACTGCCTTCTGTGCCTGTGCCCAGGTCATCAACTTCCCGTTCCCCACCCCGCCGTCCGTGGAGGCCCTCGTTGCTGCAGAGGAGCTGCTGGTTGCCCTGGGGGCCCTGCAGGCACCTCCAAAACAGGAAAGGTAGGAGGGGGAGGGTGGACCCAAACGTGCAGAGCCTCCACGTGCAGTTCCATGGTTCTTATCCACTGTATCTCTTGCCCCCAGAATGAAGAAGCTACAGATGTCACAGCTGAGCTGCCCCATCACCGCGCTGGGGCGGACCATGTCCACCTTCCCCGTGGCACCCCGCTATGCCAAGATGCTGGCCCTGAGCCAGCAGCACGGCTGCCTACCCTACACCATTGCCATCGTGGCTGCCATGACTGTGCGTGAGCTGTTTGAGGAGCTGGACAGGTTGGTTAGTGATAGCCTTGTCCCTCGGAGCCCAGTCCGCCATGCTCCCTGCTATTGGTGCTAGCCTGGGGAGCCTGAGCTGCTATATCTGAAGGAAGGGCGAGGGAGAGAGGATTTGGTCAGAGGATCCCTGAGGGCAGCAGGCTGAAGGCCAGCCGGCCATGTGTGTGTTTACAGACCTGCTGCCAGCGAAAAGGAGCTTGCCGAGCTGAAGGGCCGCCGAGCCCGTGTGGCCCAGATAAAGAGGACCTGGGCTGGGCAGGGACCATCTCTGAAGCTTGGCGACCTCATGGTGTTGCTGGGTTAGTGCTGCCTCCTGGGCATGAGGGAGGGTGGTTGGTATCCTATAGCAGATTGGAGCCAAGCAGTGAGAACAGCCTGCCCTATTCTACAGGTGCTGTGGGAGCCTGTGAGTACGCTGGCTGCTCACCCCAGTTTTGCCAAGCTAACGGACTGCGCTACAAGGCCATGCTCGAGATCCGGCGCCTGCGTGGCCAGCTGACCACCGCAGGTATAGTCCAGGTGACAGTGTGGACAGGCATCTGTCCCTCTCTGCGTGGGTTTGGTATGCTAGAGATCCCACACTTGCTCATTTGTCTGCCCACCAACATGGACTCAGTCCCAAGTCAACGTCCAGTGCCCTTAGATGGGTTCCCCCACACACTCACCTAGAAGCCTGCCTCTCAGGCCGTCTGCCCCTCTGGTCCTCTTCCCCTGTTCCACTCAGGACCTTTCTTCCCTCCCACATGTCCCCAGAGTTCTCAACCCATGGGTTCAGGATTCCTACGCAGCCACAGCTAACTCCAGTCACCTCTATCTAGGACTCAAGGAATGTCCCTATCTTAAGATACAGGGTGGCCACTGGGTGAAGGTGGCATCTAATTGGGAACTGAGTGCTGTTCTGTCAGCTGTAGGCTTCAAGCATCAGTGGCTGTTTTCTAGCCCACTTCCCCCGGAGCAGGGCATCATTGTAGCCTGCTTTCCTGCCTGCTGTCACATGCATGGAGCTGTATCCTCAGGTGCAACAGCCTGCAATTGTGGACAGCCACCTAACACTAATGACAGCAGGTGGCCATGTGGAGCCACAGGCCTCTCCAGGCCACCTTTCAGCAGAGGGGTGGACGGGGCTGAGATTCCTGTAACTGTCCTACCACATGGGAGCTGGGGTGGTTGTCCCTTGGCAGGGCTCTGCTGGCGTGGGACTCTAGGTTTTGGCCTAGGAAGGGGCTCTGGGCTGAGCCGATGTTGACCTCTGTATCAGAAGCAAGCACTGTGAGCAAGGCCCAAGTGCTGGGTGGTTTCCTGAAGGACTGTCAGCCTTCCTCTGACCGAGACTTCATGCATCCCTTTCTCACCTTCCTTGCAGTCAATGCAGTGTGCCCCGAGGCTGGGCTTTTCCTGGACCCCAAAATGCAGCCTCCTACTGAGAGCCAGGTGACTTACCTGCGGCAAATCATGGCAGCTGGTCTGGGTGACCACCTGGCCCGCCGGGTTCAGAGTGAGGACTTGCTGGACCCCAAATGGAAGAACGCCTACAAGGTAGGACATGGGCCTGCCTTAGTGACTAACCCCATAACCTCTGGGAACGCTTCCAGCAAAGAGCAGGTGAAGGCTGCTGTTTGTGGGAACATAGGATGTTACCCTCGGCTCACGGTTACTTTCTAAAGATGCATCTTACACCATAAGGTCAACCTGGCTTCACTGTTCAGCATGGCCAGCATCGGACCAGTCAACTTGAGACAGTTTCTCTACCCTGAAGAAACCTGAGCTGCCTTCCTCCCCACTTAACCAGATGGACCCACTTGGGGCTTGGTGTGTGCTGGGGCCACCTCCCTCCCTAGCATTGTATCTCTGGGGTCCATCCTCAGCTGCTGTTTTTGAAACAGGTTGATCCTCCTGCCTCACCCTCCTAAGTGTGAGGGTCAAGACCCCCACTCAGAGATTGTGATTCATTTTGTGTGTTTATGTATACTGCTGTGGAACATGGATGGAAACCAGAAGGTTGCAGGAATCTTTTGTTCTCCTTCTACCATGTGGGTCTCAGGAATTGAGCTCACATCACTAAGCTTGGTACCTTTATCTGCTGAGCTGTCTCACTGGGCCCTAGCTCTCTATTCCAGTGAGGGGTGGGCACCCATGCACAGGCAGCCATCCGAGGATATCAGGCTGGCATTGGCAAGTGTTTTACTCATTGAGCCATTTTCTCAGCTCCAGGCTTCAGCTCTGATGATGGCCAAAGAGCAATGTATCCTGGGTAGTGCCTGCTCATTGGCTCACTGGCTGGAATGGTTAGATCCTGAAGGGTGGACTCGAAGAGCCTAGAGCGCTCAGGTTTTTCTCTGACCTGAACGTCCATCTACCTCTCTGCAGACTCCTCTTCTAGATGACCCCGTCTTCATCCACCCCAGCTCTGTACTCTTCAAAGAGTTGCCTGAATTCGTGGTCTACCAGGAAATTGTGGAGACCACCAAGATGTACATGAAAGGTATTGCATAGGGGCCACAGGGCGACATTGGTGGCACTGTGGAGCACCCTGTCTGGGAGAGCATGTGAGACCTGACGCCATCTCCTGGCCTCAGGTGTTTCCACCGTGGAAATCCAGTGGATCCCCTCCCTGCTGCCTTCCTACTGCCAGTTCGATGCACCCCTGGAGGAGCCAGCGCCCAGTTACTGCCCAGAGTCAGGACAGGTGTTGTGCCACCGGGCCAGTGTGTTCTGTGAGTTGGGGCCACTTCCTTGGTAGCCTGGCCACCTACAGCTTCTTGGACTCATCAGCTCATGCTGGCTCTTGGGCATGTGCCTAAGGGGGTCACGCTAGCCCTCCTGCTTCTCCGAAGGGCTGGAGGTGGGGGGTAGATACAGCAGTCGCCCTTCATCACATGTTTCCATCCCCCAGACCGTGTGGGCTGGCCTCTCCCTGCCGTCCAGGTGGACTTCCCTGAAGGCATTGACCGCTACAAATACTTTGCACGGTTTCTGCTGGAGGGACAGGTAAGTTCTTGGGCTACCTGTGGTCTGTCTCCTAGGTGCCATGAACTGCAGGCCCCACTCAAGCATCCTGTGCTCTCTTGTCAGGTCTTCCGCAAGCTGGCTTCATTCAAAAGCTGCCTGCTATCTAGCCCTAGCACCATGCTGAAGACTTGGGCCAGGTACAAGAGTATATTCCTAAAATATCAGGACGGGCAGTGGCGGAGAGGTTTCTCTGGGGATGCTGTGTCAGTCACATATGCTGGGGATGTGACAACTACAGGAGCTTCCTTCATTCTAGAGCTGTCAGTGGGCCTCGGGCATTTCATTTCACCCTCTGAAAGATGGCAGGGGGTCCTGCATCTCTACTCAGGACTCTCCCTACCTGTCTCACTCCCAGTAGCTATACCATTCTAGTCTTGCCTCCTCCACTTTTCTGTGTCCCCTCCTTATATGGACCCCACCTTTGACAGCAGGGCCCAGCCTATGATAAGGAACATCTGTGTCCTTCAAGGGGCTGGGTGGACATGAGTAGGGAGGGGTGCTGGGGAAGGCTGCATGCCGCCACTGTGTACACAGGCTCCCTCTGACCGAGTGACAGGTCCTACCATCTGTTCATCCCAAGTTCTGGTTCTAGTCAACTGTCCCCTTTCTCCAGGCTGCAGCCCAGGACAGAGACCCTATTGAGAGCCCTCGTGGCCCACAAGGCTGATTCTCGTGATTCCTTGCTGGCTGCATGGAAGAAGAGCCCCAAATGTGAGTGTGACTCAGCTGGGGTCAGGGTACATTGCTCAGTGGAAGGACCTAACCAAACCATGGGCCCGTCCAACCAAGCAAGCCCCGGGCCTTGCGCTCTAACCCTGCCCGCCTCTTCCCACAGACCTGCTGGCTGAGTACTGTGAGTGGCTCCCAAAGGCTATGCACAGCGATGTTGAGAAGAACTGGCCCCCTACCGCTGACAGTTGACCACACACCCAGCTGTATAGTCAACCAGCTCCTAGGCTTTTACCAGGAGCCACGCTGTGGCCCTGGAAGCCCCGTTCTGCCCAATTCAGAAGCAAGCTCACAGCTACACTGACCACGAGTGCCCTTCTTTGTGACTGTTATAAGAGACAGACATGGTTTGTCTTCCACATTCCTCCTGTCTAAGATGGACTCTTCAGGTGACATTAGACCCTGCAGATGCACAGAGCAACACTGGAACAGGAAAGTGGACCCTTCTCCCAGAGCCCCTGTCGGCCTCATAGCATCTTGGACAGCAGGTGCACTGCAGACTTCTGTCACCCAGTGACTTTCCTGAAAGGTTGACCCCAGATGAGTGATGATCACCCCAGAGCTTTGTTCCACATAGATGGAGACTGGTTTCCGGGGTCCTGCTTTGGCATCAGTAGACAGCAAGTTCTGTCTTTAGCTGGGTATGGCCAGTGGGCCTTGGCTGGTAAGAATCACAAATGCAAGGCCAGCCTGAGCTACACAGCAAGACTCTTTTATTTGTTTGGTTTTGGTTTTTTTGGTTTTGTTTTTTTTGGTTTTTTGAGACAGGGTTTCTCTGTGTAACTCTGGCCGTCCTGGAACTAGGCCTGTAGACCAGGCTGGCCTCAAACTTAGAGATCCCCCTGCCTCTGCCTGCCTTAAGTACTGGGATTGAAGGTGTGTGTCACCACCACCCAGCAAGACTCTGTCTCTAACAGTTTTGTTGAGAGTAAATGTTGGTGATGTGCTGTTTCACTTCAGCTTGTCTGTCCCATCACACATGCTCACATGCTGAGTAGCTGTCACCGTGTCAGTTTCCAGAACCTTCATCCTCACATGACTTACTGATTTTCTCCCTCTCAATCTCCCCAACACATGGAGCTGTCTGTCTGTTTGTGTGGCTGAACATGTGCCATCAGGTGTCAGGCTGCATCAGTCATCAGCTGAATGGAGTGAGTTGTTTACCTCTGGGTGATGGCAAATGCTGCTGCAGTTCTTTTGTCACTTGGGCCACTTGTCACAGAGTCCTGGGAACACAGCCAAGCTCTTTTCAGTTAAATGCTTTTTCTCTGTGGGCTGACTATGCTCTTGATCATGTCCTCTGAACCACATACTGCTTTATCTCCTGTTAGCCATGCCTGTGTGACTGAAGCAAGCAGTGTACCACTAAACACCTGCCTGCCCATCTCATGTTCTTTGTGTCTTCAGGCACCAGCTGTATCAGCTGGATGAGCCTCTGCACCCCCCTTTCCCAGTGCACCTCCAAGTCTGTGTGTCCTGACCAACCTTTGACAGCCGTAGCATGTATTTCCACCATGAGTTCTTAGACTCAGTCATGGATACAAGGTGGCTGATGTGAACAAAGCTAGGGTGATGTTAGCCCACCTCATATGTGTGAATATCCACGAGACAGGCAGCCTGTCAGGTGTTTGTTTTGATTTGGGGGTGGGACTTGAAAGGCTGGGCCCAGGCCAGGCTCACAGTGGTAGAGAACTTCAGGGGGCTGGTGAGATGGCTCAGTGGGTAAGAGCACCCGACTGCTCTTCCGAAGGTCCAGAGTTCAAATCCCAGCAACCACATGGTGGCTCACAACCATCCGTAACAAGATCTGGCGCCCTCTTCTGGAGTGTCTGAAGACAGCTACAGTGTACTTACATATAATAAATAAATCTTTAAAAAAAAAAAAAAAAAAAAAAAAAAGAACTTCAGGACCAAGAACAGAAACACATCTCTAACTCTGGGTCATCCAAGCCCCTTGTCCACCAATATCCTTGTTCAGCTTCCGCTCCAGGCCTGTGTCTTCTGATGCTTCCCATAGCTGATTTGTCTCAGAGTTTAAGTCCCAAGCTGTCCTCAAGGAGCTTAGCTTGGCTGCTGATGCAAATGATAAGAAATTTCAAAGGCCAGGCTTGAACTGGTGACCCTCCTGAGTCCTGAGATGACAGACCAGTGTCACCATGTCTGGCTTTGAAATAGGAAAATTGACAAGCTGAATACACAAGGGTTGACTCCAGTCATGGTGGCATGTGAGAAACTCCACAAGGGAGGCATTGCTGTAGGCATACATGTTTTTGCAACCTATTTTTAATAAGAAATAAGTCAACCTCTCCTAGCCCACCACCCAACAAAGACAGTGAAAGAGAAAAGTTACTAGGATATGGGGGAAGTGGACCTGTTCAGCAATAGTTCTTTGGGAGCGAGCTCAATCTTCTTAGGCAGCAGTTCAGTCCTATAGCAAATACCAAATATGATTCAGCAGCTGCAGACCAGTCCTGTAGGCAGGCAGACAGCAGGATGAGCCAGCAACTGTTCAATCCTGAAGAAACTGCCAGGCTCACCAACTGGCCTGAGGCGAGGCCCCAGAAGAGGCAAGGTGCCACAGTGATATCACAGGTTGAGCTCAACAATGTTATATAAGGGGAACCAATGCACTTGTGTCTTTAAGAATAGTAAGATGAAGCCGGGCAGTGGCGCATGCCTTTAGTCCCAGCACTTGGGAGGCAGAGGCAGGCAGATTTCTGAGTTTGAGGCTAGCCTGGTCTACAGAGTGAGTTCTAGGACAGCCAGGGCTACACAGAGAAACCCTGTCTCAAAAAACCAAAGGGGGGGGGACTAAACAAACAAAAGAAATTGAATCAATAAAGAACTCAAAAACCAACCCAGGGGTGATGGCAGCTTCCATCTTTGTTGGTTGACAGTTCCAGGACAGCTGTCTTAAAAAACAACAAAAAACAGAAAAAGGGCTCAAAAACCCAGTCTCAGATTGGCCAATGAAATAGACAGTTTTCAAAAGATGAAGTGGACGTGGCCAATAATAAAACAAAAATATTTAGCCAGGACTTAGGAGATGACCCAGATGACATTTGATTGGCAACCCCCCCCCCCCCACACACACACACACAACGTGGCGGAGTACCAAGCATCTGTAACTCCAGTTCCAGAGACTCCAGTGCCCTCTTCTGGCCTGCTCAGGTACTGCACACACTGTCTACTGGCAAATCATAAGAGTAAAACCCACCCTTACTAGCTATCAGAGAAATGCCTATCAAAACCATATGAGAGGTTGGAAAGATGGCTCAGCAGGTAAGAGCACTGTGCTTCTGTAGAGGACCTGGGTTTGGTTCTCAGCTTCCACATAGCAGTTCACATGTAACTTCATGAGATTTTTTTTTTACCTCTGTCAAAATGGCATTCTATAAGAGAATAAGAAACGAGCCAGGTATGAATGTGCATTTAATCCCAGCGCCAGGAGGTAGGTGGATTTCTGAGTTGCAGCATAATTTAGGCCAAAGGAAGTCCTTGGACACGGGAATGAAAACCAGTCCAGCCACTATGGGAATCAGCGTGGAGGCACTTCAGAACTCTAGAGAGGCCAGCCATTAGACCCGGCAGTGCACTGCCGGGCATTTACCACAGGACTCCAAGGCAGCATATCACAGACACACTAAGCTATGCAACCAGCCTGGTGCATATCAAAGCAAAGAATGGATAAGGAAAATGTGGCCTATGTAAGAAGGTTCCTTACAGCCACAAGAAAAACAAGATTAGCCTACTCAGCAGACTAAGCCAACCACAGGAAGACAAATACTATATTTTCTTTTATTTGTGAATTCTAGGATCTATACATAAAACCATACATTGTATGGATGGTGTGAAAGTAAAACTGGGGAGCAAAAGGGGTTAATGGACGAAGAGAAAGGTGGAGAGGGGTTGCGTGCCCGATACATACATTATAAGCTCTGTGCAAATTGCTTTATGAAATCCAGGGTGATTTTCAAAAGATGAAATGGAGTCCGGGTTTGGTTTTTTTGAGACAAGGTCTCATTATTTAGTCCCAGCTGACCTGGAGCTCTATATAGGTCAGGCTGGCCTCAGAGTCCTTGAAATTGACTGCCTCTGCCTCTCAAGTCCTGGGAATTGAACTTGGATCAGTTGTCAATCTTGATGGCAGTCGCCTTTATCCCGTGAGCCATCTCAAAGTTCATTGCTTCATCATTTTGCATTTTGAGGGAGGGTCTCGTGTAGTCCAGGCTATCCATGAGCACACTATGTTTGAACTCAGAATCCTACCTCTACTCCTGGGTGGAGCTGGGGCTCAGACAACCTTGTACTCTGGATCCGATCTCCATCCTCTAAGCTGCAAGGGAACAGCTGTGTGCTAGCATTGCCAGCCTTGAGCTTGGAGACTAAGTCCGAGCCTTCTGGATACTTCAGAGCATTTGGATCATCCTGCTTTATCCAGGAATGTCCAGATGCTGTTGGAGAGGCAGCAGCTGGAAGACCGTACCTCCACAATTGACATCAGTGAATAAACTATCTTTCTCCAAACCTGCTCTAGTGGCCAGCACTGCCAGGTTATACAGGCCTGCTCTCGTAACAGGAGAGATGCTCACCCTCTCAATCAAGCAGGAAATAGAAAGCAATCGTTTTCCGTGCACTTAGAAGGGCTAAACCCAGGGTACCATCCTCACTGCCACATAAGCCAGACTAGGGCTGTATACACCTGTAACCTCATCCTTGATGAGAATAAAGAATTTGGAGGATCAAGGCAATCCCTGTGACTGGTGAAAAAAAAAAAAAGGATTCTCACTGGCACCTTCCTGTGAGAGAGTGAGAAGGGGTCTCATATAGCCCAGGCTAGCCTCAACCCTCCCCCACAACTCAGGTGCTGGGATGACAGACATGCACAACCATGCCTGACTTACCCACTGCTATCTATTATGCATTCTAGGTAAGCACTTTACAAACTGAGCTATCCCCGCCCCCCAACTTTCAAATAGTTTAAGTAGACGTTTTCCAGCCCAATGGCCCTCGTCTGTGCAGGCGGCTATGCCGTCGAAGTAGAGGACAGGAAATCGCAGGCCGTATGTGCGCTGTACCTTGGTGGCAAACTTCGGAGTAGCAGAACAAACCTAAAGGGGATGGTCAAATAAAGCACGAGACCCCTGAGTTAAGGCAATGTTACCTCGCTGCCTACAGAATCTGCCAGAACTGCCCCACCACCAACACCACCACCAACACGCTGCCACCTTTAAAATCATGCCGGCAGTGCCAAGTCTCTACCTTCCGGCGTTCTGGGGGCTTCCAAATCACAGTTCCACTCAGTTCTGTTCCCATTCACTCAAGTTCAGGCGCCAGGCCTTTCTGACCCTTTCTTCTGAAACCACCACCACCACCACCCCACCACCACCTCACCCCCACCCCCACTACACGCACAGGGAATGTGAGCCTTCCGGCTGCTGTTCCCTGTAGATCTCTTGGATGTCACTGAGTCCCCGCACTTCTGTGAGTTCTCATAAAACATTCCTGGGATTCCTTGTGTTAGCTTCCAGCTGGGATCTGAGTTCCAGAAAAGCTGAGAATCCTTGCTCGGTCTTGGTGAGGTTACTGGGCTACTTGAAGATCTATTCATTTGGACACATTGTGGGTGTTCAATGGGCGCACATTACGCATTGCTCAGGAGGTTATAAGACCTCCTTGGAAATGCAATGTCTCCTACTCCATTCACAAGTAAACTGCGGGAGGTGGTTTACAGACTAGATTCCCTCCACAGGTGCAAGGCCAGTCTCCCACGTAAGCCCTTCAAAAAAAAAAAAAAAAAAAAAAAAAAAGTTTTTCCTAACTAAAAAGTGGAGATGCCGGGGATTGAACCCGGGGCCTCATACATGCAAAGCATGCGCTCTACCACTGAGCTACATCCCCTGACGGAAGGGTTTATTTTCCGGAATAAATAACAGAAATGAAACGCTTGCTGTTCTAAGATGTGAGTTTTTTGTTTTTGTTTTTGTTTTTTTCCGATCTTGATTTATGATGTTGGTGTCATGAACTGAAGCCTCGGAAGAAAGGAAAGGGGAGAGGAACAGAGAGAGAAGAGAGGGAAAGAGCTAGAGAAGAGGGAAGGAACCGTGAGCCCGTCGCTATCTGTGTCTGTCTTTCTTTCTTTCTTTCTTTTTCTTTTTTTTTTTTTTTTTTTTTTGGTTTTCCGAGGTAGGGTTTCTCTGTGTACGCCCTGGATATTCTGGAACTCACTCTGTAGACCAGGCTGACCTTGAACTCCTATCTGTGTCTTTCTATAGCAGCTTGTCAAGAAACAACCCGGTATGGCTTGTCCTCGTTAGTATAGTGGTGAGTATCCCCGCCTGTCACGCGGGAGACCGGGGTTCGATTCCCCGACGGGGAGGCTGACAGTGGCTTTTGCACTAGCACTTTTAGGAAATGGTAGATGTGTGTAGGAGGCTCTTGAAAAGACTCTTACCGTGCCTAACCATAATCTGCTTTCATCAACTTTATAGAGACCCCCTGGTCTCACTTACGAAGCAAGTCTGACCCTGGGTCAAACGCGAACTCCAAAAACGGCGCCCCTGCTGGCTAACGAGGCAGTCTCTGCTGAGAGCTTCCGTTTTTCTTAACCGTCTTACTCCATTTTTGCCCTGAAGATCGGTTTTTGTTTTCTTTATTTATTTTTAAAAGCCAAATAAAAGCATGCGTTGAGAAAGCATATATCAGTTGCCCATGTCTCGCCAGGGTTTTGTTTTTTAAATTCCTGGTTAACCTTGTAACCCCAGCAGGCCTTCATGTCCCCCGCTTCCATTTGGTTTTGTGTTTTGAGACAAGACTTTTTTTGCATCCAAACTGATTTTTTTTTTTTTTTTTTAGATTCATATTATTCTATGTACAGCAGTGTTTTGCCTGCTTGTGTGTATGTGCACTATGGGTGTGCCTACTGCTGGTAGATGTCAGTAGCAGGATGAGATCCCCTGAACCTGGAGTTGATGGCTGTGAGCCACTATGTGGATGCTGGGAATTGAGCCAGCCTGGACTACTACTGAGGTCAAGGCTATCCTGAGCAACTTAGTAAGGCCACTTCAAATTAACAATTTAAAAAGTTTGGCTGTGCTGGGTAGTGGTGGCGCACGCCTTTAATCCCAGCACTCGGGAGGCAGAGGCAGGCGGATTTCTGAGTTCGAGGCCAGCCTGGTCTACAGAGTGAGTTCCAGGACAGCCAGGGCTACACAGAGAAACCCTGTCTGCTTGTGTGCGTGTGTGACACGTGTCCTCACCCAGCCTCTCCTTCTCATAGGACTCATCCCAATAACTCCACACAGTTGTAGCCATTCCCCCTCAACACACTCACATACTCTTTAAAGATTTATTTATTTTATGTGGTCCTCTCAGAGCCCTTGGTTGTGAGCCACCATGTGGTTGGTGAAAATTGAACTCAGGACCATCTGGAAAGACCAACGGGCGGTGTTCCTAACGGCTGAGCCACCTCTCCAACCCAGATCTATCTATCTAGATATTTATTTATTTATTTATTTATTTATTTGCTTTATAGCTCCGCCTCTCCTTTCCTCCCAGTTCCCCCACCTCATGCCCCTCTCCCCATGCCTCCCTCCCCTTCTCCCGAGAAGCAGAGGACACCCCCCAACCTCCACACCCGGTAGATACCAACAAGCCCTGGTACATCAAGTCTTTGCAGGTCTAGAGACATTCTCCCCCACTGAAAGGCAAGAAAGGCAATCCAGTTAGGGGAACCGGATCTACAGGCAGGAAACAGAGCTCCAGCTGTTGGGAGACCCACATGAAGACCAAGCCACACATCTACATAGGTGCAGAGCCTAGGTCTAGTCCACATATACTCTTTGGTTGGTGGTCTAGTCTAAGTGAGCCCTGAATGGGGCCAGGTTATTTGACTGTTGGCCTTCTTGTGGAATCCTTGTCGCCTCTGGGTCCCTCAATCCTTCCTCTAACCCTTCCACAAGACACCCGAGCTCCGTCTAAAATTTGACTGTGGGTCTCTGCATCCGTTCCCATGTGCTGCTGGGTGGAGCCTCTCAGAGGGCTGTGGTGCTAGACTCCTGTCCCAAGCCTAGCAGAGTACCATTAACAGTGTCAGGGATTGGTTCACATCCATGGGTTGGATCTCAAGTTGGGTCAGCCATTCGTTGGCCGTTCCCTCGGTCTCTGCTCCATCTTTGTCCCTACACATCTTGTAGGCAGGACAAGTTGTAGCCATTCTTTAAAACTACAGTCTGACCTATTAGATATTGTCAGGGCTGGGACACATGACTTTTCGAGGGGACACTTAGGGACCTTGGTTTGCTAGATTTTTGCGTGTGGAAAGTTGACCATCTTTTCCATTTTCCACCAAACCATCATGTCAACGCTTGAGCATCATTCCTTCCCCCTCCCCGCCTCCCCCGCCCCCAACCCCAGATCAAGGCCATCAACAAGCCCCCTTCCTCCTTCTGAGTCCTCTTACGTCGCTTTCCAGGTCCTCTCTTGCAGGTGCGGCCCAAACACTACAGCTCCGGGTTGGACCACCACACCAGCCCTCATTCCTCCTGCGTGTGGTTGCCTCTCTAGCTCACCGCTCCACGCTCTCTGCAGCCACCTCGCAGACCTCACTTCCTGCCCTTGCTCCCCAGGACAAGCCTTCCGCATTCTGCTCCCCTAAGAGAAGGAAGCAGTCACTGTCCACCCCCATCTGTACCTGCCTTGTTTCCCCGTGATTCACAGCTGAACCTGTGTGCACAGATATGTAGACTACGCTTGGAAGCCGGATGTGAGTCGGGTGTGGCCCTGCCCAGGCAAAACCTCATCCCAGGGATTGTTTGCTGGTACCCCTGGCCGCCCGACAGCTGGCTGCATTCAGAAATGACCCGGCTCCTTCTCCGAGAGGAGAGTGGGAACAGAAGGTTCAGATCTTTGAGCCAAGATCATTCGAGCGTTTGTTACTCAACAACAGGCCAGCTTACTTCCAGCTAATAGGGAATAAAATTGCAGTGGATAATAAGATCCTGGGAATTCCTGAAGGACCCTCGTGTATAGTGGTCTTAGGGGATGCGCAGGGACCACAGCACACCGGTAACCCAGAAATGAGACGGGTAGTGTGAATGAATTTCTGGGTATCGAGTGAATTTTTCTAGGCATCTAAGTTTGGAAAAGCCAAGGACTCCAAGCCTTAGAAACGACAAGGAGGACAGAAAAAACGAGCCGGTAGCAACAGCCGCCGAAATAGCTCAGTTGGGAGAGCGTTAGACTGAAGATCTAAAGGTCCCTGGTTCGATCCCGGGTTTCGGCAGCTTGTACTTTTCCTGCTTTTAAAAATTCGCAGTTTATTAAAATGTTTTCGATTTCTTTCTACATAAAATTCTGGAGCTTCGTACCCGGTCGCAGAAGGCTCTGGAAATTTACTACCCTGTTCCCTTTAAGAGTGAATAAACGTGTTCCTTAAAGTAAATACCCATTTTCCGCACATGCGCACTCGCATGATGATGATTCTCTGTGATGTTTGTTGTTGTATGCTGGTGTATTTATTAATGTTGCACTCTAAATCCGGGTGGCAAAATAAAAACATAAGTAGGAAAGGCCCATTTGAAGAGCGCGATTCAATCAAATCAATTTATTACGTTACGGCATTCAAAGAATCTTAAAGGAGCTTCTTGCCAGGCCGAAGCTCAGCTCTCTTCCTCGTTAGTATAGTGGTGAGTATCCCCGCCTGTCACGCGGGAGACCGGGGTTCGATTCCCCGACGGGGAGATTGTTACTTTTTTTTTTTTTCTTTTTTTTTTTTTTGGTCACCAACTCTTGTGTTAAATAGGTCTTCCAACCTATTTAAACTCTTCAATGTTCACGAGTACGTTCAGCCTGCTGTAGATTAAGCACACCTATTCTCCTTCGTAGTGTACACGATCTCAGCCTGGGTAGCAGATCGCAAGAAAGACCCTGTTATCCAGCTGCGGTCCTTCGGTGTCCTTGATCCCCAACAGGAACAACACGGAAACCCAGACCCAGCTCACTCTGCGGCCCGCACTGCGTCTCCTTCTTTCTCCAGACCCTACCCGGGCCTTCTAATATCTGTGAATTTGAGACGTTTTCTTGTCCCTCACACAATTGTACATCCTTCCGAATTGTCACCATCCTTGCGTTCATTTATTCCCTCGTGGGCCCCTTTAGAGGAATTGAGTGGTCAGTAAAACAAAGAGCGAAATCAGGAGAATTGGGAACTGCCTCAGCTCGTGATCAAGCCTACAGGCTCCGTTCTTGTTGACTGTCTCAGTGAGCAGCCTGGGTTGAGTGTGTCTATGGTCTCCAAGTTCCACACGAGGCTCAGAGAGGTCAGGTAACCTCAGCTGCTATGCCCAGCATTCTTACAGACGACGTCAGGCCCCCGTTGCTGTGAGAGCACTGATAGGTATGAATAGCAGGTCATTTGAGGGTACATTATCTACGCCGGAAATAATAGGCAATCCCGGGGTGCAGCCCTGAAAGTTTGGGGGGTCTCTCCTCTCGGCACCCAGTCAAAACAACAGCCCCTCTCTTCACTGAGAAGAGTTTGCATTCTTGCTCCAAATTTGAGCCGTGATGGTGAGGTCTCAAACTGTTCGGCCATTTTCATATCCAGAAAATTCTTCCAGAAGGCGGGGAAGGCGTGAGGGGATGGGGCGGAGGCGGAGCAGTTTTCAAGCAAGCTTATAAACTCAGTCCTCGTGGTTGGAAAGCATCTCAAGTGTGAGGAAGCAGAGAATTCTGGGAGAGGGACATTGGGGTCAAGTCCATATTTATTGGGGAATTTATGTATTTTTTAATTTATTTTTACTTTGTGTTTGTTTTTTGAATCGGGTAAAAGCTTATTTTATATCAAGTTAATACTGAACACTTTTCATTAAAAGAAGAGGTAAAATTTATATTGCTAAGTCCTTAAGACTCCTTTAAATAAACACAATTTTAATTTAAAAAGAACTAGAAAAAAAACACAAACCGTACTAAAAGGTTTTACAGAAGCGCTGCAGAGCGGTCGGGGGATGTAGCTCAGTGGTAGAGCGCATGCTTTGCATGTATGAGGCCCCGGGTTCGATCCCCGGCATCTCCACCATTTTTTTTATTTTATTTTTTCTGTTTTGGGGCCATTTCTGTCCCTGGGTCTTTGCGATTGAATATCACCAGGAAAGACTCAGAATTGTACATTCATTCTTACTCTGAAACCTATAAAAATGCAACTATGCGTCTCTGGGAGGGTCATAAGAGAGAAGGCAGCAAGGTCAAGTGATGACCGATGACCCCGGTGGTTTGATTATTGAACCGATGCAAAGGTAGAGAGAGGACCATCAGGGGAATTTGCATTTCGTAGCTCCGGGACACTGATCCCCGAGGCGCAAGAGTGCAGGGCACTAGAATTTCAGCTGCCCATCTCGAGGTCCAGCTGCCCCAGCCGGGGCCCGATTTTGCGCAGCAGGTTCTGTACCTGATAAGAATGAATGACGTACGCAGGGCGCTTTTCTTAATCAGAGATGCACGGTACTTATGCGTCTTTACCATTCAAGTAAAGGTGCACTTTAATAAAAATAAAATAAAATATTCCACAGGTGCTACACAATCCGATTGACAGCACAGTGGCAAGGAACTCACTGTCACCACTTGCCTGTCATGTGACTGGACTTGTCCTCGACTGTCCTTGGCACCCACTGGGCCTTGTACTCGCAGAGGTCACCTGCCTCTGCCTCCTTAATGCTGGGATTAAAAGCATGCACCTCCTTGGCTGGTCTTGTATTTTATTTTTAAGTTGTTACTTTGTATTTTATTTTATGTGTATCGGTTTTGGGGGTGGGGGTGAGGGGGTTGTTTTGTTTGTTTGTTTGTTTGTTTGTTTGTTTGTTTCGAGACAGGGTTTCTCTGTGTAGCCCTGGCTGTCCTGGTGTATCGGGTTTTGACTGCATATTTCTGTGTACGTCTGTGTGAAGTGTCCTCAGAGGCCAGAAGGTGTTGGATTCCCCTGGAACTAGAGTTACAGATGGTTGTGAGCAACAACACATGGGTGCTGGGAACTGAATCTAGCAGCCAGTGCTCTTAACCACTGAGACAGCCCCATACAATGTATCGGTACCATAGTCACCCCTCACATTGCCCCTCCAATTCCTCCACACTCGTCCTATCCCCATGCCCCCCTTCCAGTTCTATGTCCCCTCCCCCCAACCCCTCATGTATATATGTGTAAACTCACAGAGTCCAATTTGTGCTCCAACGGATGGGGCATTCACTGGAGAACAGTTAGCCTACAGACAGGCACCCTCCCTTGCAGTGGACCAGTGGACCGGAGGTTATCCGCGGAGATCTCTGGCCAGGCCGGGTGGGAAAGTTCAAGCAAAGGAGAAAGGGCAAGAATTGCCTCGGCCACTTCTGCTCCACTTCCGCTGCCGTCGTTGCTCTTGCTAATGTTGCCCCAAGAGCAGGCAAAGCTCCTACCACCCCTGCAGGGTCTCCGGGGCTTCTAGCCTTAGCTCAACTTTACCAAGCTTCCACTCACGGTTCACCGCCCCGCACCTTGCAAGCAGCGATTAACAATCCATGGCTTGCCGGGCGTTGGTGGCGCACGCCTTTAATCCCAGCACTCGGGAGGCAGAGGCAGGCGGATTTCTGAGTTCGAGGCCAGCCTGGTCTACAGAGTGCGTTCCAGGACAGCCAGGGCTACACAGAGAAACCCTGTCTCGAAAAACCAAAAAAAAAAAAAAAAAACAATCCATGGCTCCCCATCCTCCTTCTCTATCACTACCAGAATGTGACTAGGGTTTCACAATATAGCTATGGCTGGCTTGAAACTCACTG
Source organism: Mus caroli (assembly GCF_978045245.1). Classification (NCBI taxonomy): domain Eukaryota; kingdom Metazoa; phylum Chordata; class Mammalia; order Rodentia; family Muridae; genus Mus; species Mus caroli. Next base: position 129,573,159 of record NW_028227259.1, on the reverse strand, counting down.
TAGAAGAGGCTAGTCTTGAACTCACACTCAGAAGGTGTGCGGGGAGGTCTACTCCTATTAACATAACTGGAGCCATTTTTACATTCAGTCTCCATTTTGCTCAAAAGGTGAAATCAGGTTCTCAGACTCCGTTTCCCTGAAGTAATTCGTAACTGACAACTAATATTTTCTCATAAAAGGTCATAAGGCTATGGTTATAATTAATACTCATGCTCTGTTACCTTAATACTCCAAAAAGCCTCTACTCATCACCTCCGGTACCACACCTAGGACCAATCACCTTAGCTTCAGTCTAGTTAGCCAAAATGTAATACTGCTCCCGCCCCCAGACCCCTTGACTTCAGAACCTCTGAACGTGATTTTTCCTATAAGCAGCCTGCCCAGACAGCAAACCAACATCACAGTTTGGTTCCCGAGTCCTCTGTGACCCTGATTGATCAGTCTTGCTGTGTGTGTTTAATAAATGGTGTGTGTGTGTTTAATAAAAAATAAACCTGCCATGTGGGTCCTCTCCTCCTACTCTCTCTCTCCTCCTTTCCTACTCTCTTTCCTCTCTCTCCCTTCCCTCCCCCTCCATCTCTCTCGCCCATCCCCTGCTCTTTTCCTTTCTCTTGAAAGAGTCTATACAGCCCTGGCTGTCCTAGAGCTCACTGTATAGACCAGGCTGGCCTCAAAACTCACTTGAGATCTGCCTGTCTCTGCCTCCCGAGCGCTGATTTTTTTTTTTTTTTTTTCGAGACAGGGTTTCTCTGTGTAGCCTTGGCTGTCCTGGAACTCACTCTGTAGACCAGGCTGGCCTCGAACTCAGAAATCCGCCTGCCTCTGCCTCCCGAGTGCTGGGATTAAAGGCGTGCGCCACCACGCCCGGCCCGAGCGCTGAAATTAAAGGTGTGCACCACCAGCTTGCTTTTTTACTTTCTTAGTTTCTCCTGTTCTATCACCCTACCACAGCTATTCATAAAACCCCTTTTGCTTCTTTTGGACTCCCTAGTTTCTTACTGATAATTCATATGCATCTATAAAAATTCAAATCTCAGATCCCCACATAAAAGAGATTTTTTTCTTTCTTAGCCCAAGCTACTTCACTTAATATACTACTTTTCAATTCCATTCATTGTCCTACAAACTGAATAACTTTGTTTTTCTTTTTGGCTGAGTGTCTTTTATTAATCCTTTGACAATGTCACACAGGTAAGCAATGACTCTTGATACTATTAATTCCCAACTGTTCCCCTCCCCCCTCCCAACACTCCCCAGCCACATTCCTCTCTCCCCTTATGACAAAGCTTTTCTTCATTATTTTAAAGGATTTATTTGTTTGTATGTGTGAGTATGCTTGCCTGCATGTATGTCTGTGCCCCACCTGTGTGTCTAGTGCCTCAGGAGACCAGAAAAGGGCGTGGAATGCCTTGGAACTGGAGCCAGCTCTCTTTCTTACCCACTGACCATTTCCATGGCCTGTTATTAGCATATCTGAGACAGGGTCTCAACTCTGTAGCCCTGGCCCAGACCTCACTGAGTAGACCAGGCTAACCTCAAACTCAGAGATCCAACTGCCTCTGACTCCCGGGCAGTTTTTATTTTTGAGACAAGATGGCTGGTATAATGTGACTCACCACTGAGGGGCTGACACACTGGCTTCATGCCGTTGGCGAGGGAGGGTTCCTTTTCTCTAACGACAACAAGATTGAAAAGAAGTTGATGGTTATTTTTAAAATGGTCTGTCTGGTCTGACAGGAAACTAATGACCTGCTTCTGTTCTACCTCTTGTCTTTTACCTCATGGATAGTCAGGACAAAGGAAACCACCAGGAGGGGCCATCATTTCCAAAGGCTAGTGCTAAGAATGGGATTTCTCCCGAGAGTCATGAATCTTTGAAAATATGCTTCCTTCCTTCCTTCCTTCCTTCCTTCCTTCCTTCCTTCCTTCCTTCCTTCCTTCTTTCCTTCCTTTCTTTTGTTTGTTCATTCCAACTAATGGTCATTTTTTAACAGTAAAATAATTTTAAAATTAATATTTTCAGTTAGCACGTGATCTACCTGGTTTCATAAAGGCAAATCCACACATGTGTGTCATTCATTATATGTTGCTCCTACCCCCTAGCCCCTCTTTATTTTATTTAGTTTTTAAATTTTCTTTTTGTTTGTTTGTTTGTTTGTTGGGTTTTGTTTGTTTGTTTGTTTCTTAGTGTAGCCCTGTAGACCAGGCTGGCCTACTCTGAGATCCACTTGCCTCTTTTTTTTTTTTTTTTTTTTTTTTTTGAGACAAGGTCTCTTAGTCCATAGTAAGCTGGAACACATCATCATAGCTCAGCCTCCCAGATTCTAGACATACAGGCATGAACTACCCCTAGCTTAAAATAAAATGCAGCAGTTGGAAAAACATGTTTTTACCAGGTAGCAGTGGCATTGACAGTGGCGGTGGTAGTGGCAGCAGTAGCCGAGGCAGCAGGGGCTAAAGGGTTCCAGGACAGCCAGGGCTACACAGAAACCCTGTTTCAAAAATCCACATATGTGGCTGGGCAGTGGTGGCACACACCTTTAATCCCAGCACCTGGGAGGCAGAGGCAGGCAGATTTCTGAGTTGGAGGTCAGCCTGGTCTACAGAGTGAGTTCCAGGACAGCCAGGGCTATACGGAGAAACCCTGTCTCAAAAAAAAAAAAAAAAAAAAAAAAAATCCACATATGTGATGTACTTGTATATGGAGGGTGGCCTTGTTGGAATAGGTGTGTCACTGTGGGCACTGTGTCTTAAGACCCTCACCCTAGATGCCTGGAAGTCAGCCTTCTACTAGCAGTCTTCAGATGAAGAGGTAGAACTCTCAGCTATTCCTGTATCATGTCTGCCTGCATGCTGCCATGCTCCCACCTTGGTTTGAGCCTCTGAACCTGTAAGCCAGCCCCAATTGAGATGTTGTCTTTATTTAATTATTTATTTGGTTTTTCAAGACAGAGTTTCTCTGTATAGCCCTGGCTGTCCTGGAACTCACTCTGTAGACCAGGCTGGCCTCCAACTCAGAAATCCACCTGCCTCTGCCTCCCAGGTGCTGGGATTAAAGGCATGTGCCACCACTGCCTGGCCTGGTCTTTATAAGAGTTGCCGTGGTCATGGTGTCTGTTCACAGCAGTAAAACCCTAACTAAGACAGAAGTTGGTACAAGGAGTGGGATATTGCTGTGATAGACCTGACCATGCTTTTGCTGGGAAGAATGTGGACTTGGGGACTTTGGATTTGGAAAGCCATGGAATTCCTTAAGGGGGGGGGGGTTGATGGGCCATCCTAGTAGGAATATGGAAGACTTTGTTGCTGTGAGTGTCTTCAACTGTGCATACATGGCCCAAGAGGTTTCAGAAGAGAATTTCAGAATAGAGACTGATTTGGGGTATTTCTGTAAAGAATGTTGTAGATTGCTATCTATATGCAGGTGAGGACAGGTACAAGATAAGGTGAGAGCCAGTGATTGGGCAGTGGAAAAGGAAGGTGGGCTGAGATTTTGTTTTGTTTTGTTTTGTTTTCGAGATAGAGTTTCTCTGTGTAGCCCTGGCTGTCCTGGAACTCACTCTGTAGACCAGGCTGGCCTCGGACTCAGAAATCTGCCTGCCTCCTCCTCCCTTGAGATTAAAGGCCTGTGCCACTACTGCCCAGCAGTGCTGGTATCTTCTTAACATAATCACTGCTAATTTCTTAGCTCCTGCTCACCAGTATCAATTGTCCCAGTAGTCTTGTTCTCCTCTTGACTATCAAGCCTGAGCCAAATGACCAAAGCTGCTAAAGTCTGCTGGTTGTTTTATTACATTATCACCAGCTTTCTGTTTTCCAACTCCTTCACTGCCTAACCTTGGCTGTCCTGGATCTTGCTCTGTAGATTGACCTTGAACTCAAGAGATCTGCATACCTGTCTTCTGGGGTTAAAGGTGTGTACCACCATTCAAGGACTTAAACTTTCATTCACCTAGAACTTGCTCTGCCCCAGGCTGGCCTTGAACTCAGAGATCTACTTGGCTTTATCTCCTGGGATTAAAGGTGGGTACCACCAAGAGAAGAAGAAGAAGAAGAAGAAGAAGAAGAAGAAGAAGAAGAAGAAGAAGAAGAAGAAGGAGGAGGAGGAGGAGGAGGAGGAGGAGGAGGAGGAGGAGGAGGAGGAGGAGGAAGGAAGAAGAAAGGAAGAAGAAAGGAAGAAGGAAGAAGAAGAAGAAGAAGAAGAAGAAGAAGAAGAAGAAGAAGAAGAAGAAGAAGAAGAAGAAGAAGAAGAAGAAGAAGAAGAAGAGGCCAGCAACACTTTGGTGAAATCTTCTTGGAAGTGTTTTCTGAGAGCACAAAGAATCTATGTTCCAGAGATAGCCAAGTTTGTACCTTGTGCTGCAGCTGTATTTGGTACTGGTTTTGAAGACATGAAGGAGTTGTAAAGAGCCACTGAGGCTCACCAAGGAAGGCCATTAGTGAAGGCTGCAGTTGAGGATTTGAGGCTTGGCACCAAGAAGAGAGCCTATGACAGGCTATTGGTGAAGCCTAGTTGTAGCAGAAGACCCAAGTGTACTGGAGATGCCAGTACTATCTATGCATGGGATGATCACCAAGAACAGTAGTGGCAGTGGTAAGTGCTGTGGATCAACTTGAGCTTAGAGTGCTACAGAGGGCAGAGCTGGAGAAATGATGCCAGCCCTTGGGAGGAGCCCAGAAGATCATGTGTGGCTCCCAGACATTGGAACAAGAAGCTGGAATGTTGAAGTTGCCTTGGAGACCCCAAGATGTTTGAGGTGTCAGAGCTGTGGGCTATCTGCTGAGGAAAGCTGCTAACAGGGGGTAGTGAAAGAGGAAAAACTGAACTTTTCCTGAACTCTCTTACCCCTCCCATCCAGAGACTGTTCCCGGAGCACTCCTGAACTTTTTACCCCAAGGTACCCCCTCCCAATTGGAAACTGCTCCAGGAACATTTTTTAGATAAGGGTCTCCTGGAACAAAACCTAGTCCTACCCCTCCTAACTGAAGACTGTTCCAAGAACATTTTTGAGATAGGGGCCTCCTGGTACTACCCCAGAATGTTCCAATAGATCGAGTACATTGCCAAAATATAGGACACGACCCCTTGGTTATGTAAAGCCCCTTGGCAGAACACCTTAGTGACGCAAATTTGTACTTTCCCTGCCCTGCTCCCCCCTTACCCTTCTCCTATAAAAGCCTGTGACAAGTCTGGGCCAATTGTCGGATCTCCTCTGCACCTTGCTGGGTGTATGAGATTCGACCCCAGAGCCTCTGGTATATGTGCTTTTTATGTGCTTTCTTGTCGTTGCTGTATTAAATCTTACTCTCTATACATCTTAAGTTCGGTCTCAGTGTCTTCTTGGGTGCGCGGCTGCCCCGAGGCTTGAGTGAGTGTCTCCCTTTGGGAGTCTTAGAGTCTTTCATTAGAACCAGCCCAGGAGAAAGAAGTTTGTTGCAGTCAACAAAGATGAAAAGGGAGTTGGAGATCTGAACACTGCTTTGAAATCAGACATGGAGATGCAGAGTTTGAAGTTTGTCCAGTTGGTTTCTTGTCTTGCTTTGGGGATTACAGTTAAGTGATTGAAAGAATCTCAGAAGAGACTAGAACTTTGGACTTTTAACATTGATAACATTATTGAGACTATGGGGACTCTGGAAGTTGGGCAAAATGTGTTTTGAATTATGCTATGTTTAGGTGTGGCCTCCATAGACTCATATGTTTGAACAAGTCTATGGGAGCCAGGGAGTGGAATGTGATGGTTTGTATATGCTTGGCACAGGGAGTGGCCATATTAGGAGGGTGGCCTTGTTGGAGTAGGTGTGTCATTGTGGGCACTGTGTCTTAAGACCCTCACCCTAGATGTCTGGAAGTCAGTCTTCCACTAGCAGTCTTCAGATGAAGATGTAGAGCTCTTGGCTCCTCCTGTATCATGTCTGCCTGAATGCTGCCATGCTCCCACCTTGATGATAATGAACTGAACCTCTGAACCTGTAAGCCAGCCCCAATTAAATGTTGTCTTTATAAGAGTTGCCTTGAGCTGGGCAGTGGTGGCGCACGTCTTTAATCCTAGCACTTGGGAGGCAGAGGCAGGCAGATTTCTGAGTTCGAGGCCAGCCTGGTCTACAGAGTGAGTTTCAGGACAGCCAGGCCTATACAGAGAAACCCTGTCTCGAAAAAACAAAACAAAACAAAACAAAAAACAACAACAACAAAAAAAAAACAAGCCAGGCAGTGGCAGTGGTGGTGTATGCCTTTAATCCCAGCACTTGGGAGACAGAGGCAGGTGGATTTCTTGAGTTTGAGGCCAGCCTGGTCTACAGAGTAAGTTTTGGACAGCCAGGGTTACACAGAGAAACCCAGTCTCCAAAAAACAAATAAATGAATAAATAAAAAATGAGGAGTAAGAACAACATATAGTAACATATATGCATGAATGTGCTTTCGTGAAACCTGGTAGTTCATAATACTAACCAAAAATATTAACTATAAAATTATTTTACAGCTTAAAAAAATCTATTAGATGTCTGTGAATGGTGGATTTCAAGGAAAGATAGAAGGATGGGTGTCAAGGGCTGGGAGAGGGGTGAGCTAAACATTTAATTGGGGTGGTTCCAGGTGTGAAAGATGGGCGCCATGGCTCAGTTTTGTATCTCAACACTTAGAAGGCTGGTGCAGAAGAGTTACCTGGAGTTTGTGATCAGCCTGAGCTATCTAGTCAAAGGACAATATAAACCTCATGTGGTGTCTCCATTTTAAAGACCAGGCCTGATTTAAAAAAAAGGGGGGGGGGCATAGGGCACCAGTTTCAGGAATACACCATAAGTCCCAGAAGCTAAGTCATAAGACACCAGCTCTAGGAACAGACCATAAAATCCAGAACAAGATCATAAATCCCCCTCCCAAAGGACAGCCTGAGGATAACCACAAAAATGGGGAAAAAGTTTATCTCAGAAGGTCAGCTATACTGGGTGGCCCTATCTCATCACATGACATAGGAATGCAGACCACTGACCACCTGTGACCCCCTAACACCCACCGATGAAATGTTTGGTTCCCAGCCCCTACAGGGCAGCTCGAGATCATATATAATAACTCCAGTGCCCGTGAATTCCTCACTTCCTTCTATCAGATTCTCCGTGCACATGGTGCCCAGACCATACATGCAGGCAAACACCCGTACACAGAAAGTAAAAAAGAATTAAACCTCTAGACAAACAGGGGCCATGGAGATGGCTTAGTGAATACTATGGTAGCTACAAGTTCAACCCCACGCGTGACTCCACACGGTTGATCTTCAGTTTCCACATGCATGTCATAACACGCAGCCCACAGCTCCACCCCCAATAATACACAAATAAAAATAAAATGTTTTCTAACTTTTGCCAGGCGGCGGGCAGTGGTGCACAGCTTTAATCCTGAACACCTGAAATTCCAGAACCTGATGGATCTCTGAGTTTGAGGCCAGCCTCGCCTACAGAGTGAGTGCCAGGAGAGCCAGGGCTGTTGTGTTTTATAAAAAGATAGAGAAGGAAGGAATATGTTTGTAGGAGGTGAGGTATGGTGTCGGGGAAAGAGGTGCCTCTGCAGGCCCATGCTGCGGCATTCCTTCCCCCTGAGGGACCAGCCACGCTCATTTTATAGTATAGAATAAAGTTTATTCAGGACATGGGGAGGGGAGTTGAGGGATTAGAGATAAAGGCAGAGAGAGAGAGAGAGAACACGCAAAGTAGAGGCCGGCCATGAGCACATGGGGGGGGATCAGAGAGAGAGGGGGAAGGGGGTGAGGAAGCAGGAGCAAGAGAAAGCAAGAGTGAGAGGAAGGGGCAAGCGGCCCCTTTTATAGTGAGTCAGGCATACCTGGCTGTTGCCAGGTAACCGTGGGGCGGCGCCTATACTAAACGCCAACAAGGGCTATACAAAGAAACCTCGTCCTAGAAAAAAAAAAAAAAAGAAGGAAGCTGTTTTAATTTAGGCTTATGCGTGGTGTGGGGGTCCACAAAGTGTGGGAAAGGGCTCTTCTGGGGTGTGTGTGATGATGCAATAGAATTGAGATGGGATTTGAAGTCTCTCCAGGGTTGCTAGGAAACCTCAGGGAGCCGACTGGGTGGCTCCTAAGGGTGCCTGCCTGGGGTTGCAATCGCTAAGACCTCTGTCAAGCCCACAGCAGTAGGCCATGCCCAAGATCATAAGTATCAGGTCTTAAGCCTGGTTCCCTGCTACTCTAGCATAAAGTATCTGAATAAATATGAAGGCAGTCTAAACTCTGTAGAGTCCGCCTTTGCAAAAAATACTAGCTGTATTGGGTCTCATTTACGTATTTGATTTTACTGGTTAAGGTCAGGCCTCAGCTCCGGAAGCAGAGAAACCTACATCCCGTTTAGGAACTAAGGTAGACCGGCTGGAATCAGAGAGCCTCAGCTCACACAGGACCCATCCTGGGATCTACACGTTTCTAATTTTGGAAAAATTTGAAGAATGACTTGGTTTGGGTTTTTATTGTTATTGTTGTTTGTTTGAGGGCTACATACAAAGAAACCGGACCTTGGGGGCACACCAAAAAAAGAATAAAAAACCGCATAATGCACAGAGCTGGTGTCTGCTCTTGAGGGTGGGCCACGGCTGAGCCAAGTCCGGCTTCTCTATGCTTGTTCATAAACAGGAAGCAGAACACTGCGCCCTGTTTTTCTCCCTCCCTTTGCTCTACAAGCTGAGGCCTGCCCTTGGCCTTGGTCACCTCGTCTGGTGAGCTAACCCGTGGCAAAACAGACTTCTGGCTCCACACTTCCTTATGAGGAGAAAAACACCACCAACTGACCCTTGTGCTTTGTCCCGTCCCCTATTACCGAGTCCAGTCACACACCAGGTGTGACCTTCAGACCGGGATGACCCAGCTGCAGGGACCTACAGGCGGCAGCCACCCATCTCCCCCCACTCCCCACACCCGTCACGCAGCTGGGGGCCTAAGCCCAGAACAGCCCATTTCGCGTAGGCGGCCTCAGCCAATCCCTCTCTGTTGCTGGGGCCCTTTCTCGGTCCCCATTGGTGCCGGCTGGGAAGCGGTCGTCCCTGGTCACCTGCAAAGGACGGATCTGGGTGTGGAACGAACTGCAGAAGGAATCCAGTGAGTCACGGGGCTTCTAGCACATTCTAGCATATCCCCCCCCCCCCCCCCGCACTAGGTCAGGAGGTTTGGGACTTTAGGGCTGTGACTTGATACCTAAGTCCTTGAGGCCAAGTAGGACATGGGACATTGGAGACCTTTTCAGAAACTAGACCAGCAGCTGCCATTAATCTGCTCCCAGGTTCTCTGTAAGGGAAATCTGAGGACACAGAGTTCCATATGGGTGGCAGTGCCTGTCACTGTGACTTGTCTATGAGTGTCTCTGGCATCTGTGACTAGTATTATTCCCCTCCTTAACCCTCAAGGGATGTAACAAACTTACTGGGTGGCTCCTGGCTAAGAAGCGGCTGTGCCCGGGAGCAGCAGCCAGCTCTGAGGGGGAAGCCATTTGCTCCTGTCTTGGCTGCCTGTGCCCTTTAAGAAGTAGGTCAGAACATCAGAACAGTATGTTGTAAGAACATACTGTGGATGGGTTATTAAAAACAAAACAAGGAGCTGATATTAGGATGCAAAGTGAATAAAAAAAAAAAAAAAAGAATTAAAAAAACAAAAAAACACCCCAGCAGTGGTGGTGCAGGCCTTTAATCCCAGCACTTGGGAGGCAGAGGCAGTTGAATTTCTGAGTTCGAGGCCAGCCTGGTCTACACAGTGAGTTCCAGGACAGCCAGGTCTACACAGAGAAACCCTGTCTCGGAAAACAAAAACAAAAACAAAAACAACAACAACAAAAAAAAAACCAAAAAAAACAACCAAACCAACAAAACAAAACAAAAAAACATTGTATGTATGAAATTCTCAAAGATTATTTTAACCTATATATATTTTACTAGGGGTACCACACTCCCCCCAGCTTTCAGGAGGCAGAGGCAGGAGGAGTTCTGTGAGTTCAAGGCCAGCCTCCTCAGTTCCAGAACAGCCAGAGCTACACAGAGGAAACCCTGTTTCAAAACTAAAACCCAAACCAAACCAAACCAAAAAATCCATGTGTCGATTTTCAGAGAATTTATCCTTGGAGTCAAAAATATTTTCTTCTCTTGACAGAAAGTAGCATTCATTACTACATGTAGCCATAGGTTTCCGTATGATACACATTTTCCTCGTGGTTGTTGGACAGTAGGTCATGTAGTTCTTCTACACTAGGTACTTTCTTCTTACCCCAGAGCCTTGAGGATCTCCTCCTTTCAAGCTCACCTTGGCCAGGTCCAGGCATCAAGCTTGGCTTCTTCCTCACCCCTACCCCCACCCCCACTTCTGAAATTAGGGCTGCCTGGCTCTGAATCTTCTAGACTCTGGAAAAAAACCTGATGCCACAAAGCTGGTGACTCAGCCAAGAAACAGGAATCACGAGGCTGAAGCAAAGCCACAGCCAAATATAGCATGGTGTGGCTGGAAGCCTGAATCGCTTTAGAACCAACTTCAGTGTTTTCTTCCCTTCTTCAAACTTCTGTCTGAATTCTAGAAAGAACTGACCTGCCCAGAACTCTGCCTCAGAAATCACCGTGGCTTCCCAGAAACCCGGAGAATGACATTTTAATTTTACAGTGGCATATATCCTCGATTCATGGGGAAAAAAAACCACAGAAAATAAAGTCTATTCCGAACAACACCTGCAGTTAAGGTGTATTTTGAACAATACTTCTGATCTTGAATGTTTATGAATTCCTAAACCAGGGAGACAGACAGGCCTGAATTCTCAGTGTCTGGGTGGTAGAGGCAGGAATATCAACTGCAAGTTAGAACCCAGCCTGATCTATGTCATGAGTCCCAGGGTAGCCAGAGCTACATATGGGAACCCTGTCTCAAAAAAAAACTCAAAAAAATGCTGAGATTAAAGGCATTTAATAGTGTGTCCATCTAAGTGTGTGCCACATGTATGTGAGTGCCCCTAGGGACATTGGACCCCCCTGAAGCTGGAGTCACAAGCTAGCTGTCTGACAGGGTTGCTGGGTATTGAATTCATGTACTCTGGAAAAAGACCTCTTCCTACTAGGGAGCCATCTCTCCCCCTCAGGGATTCAATTCTTTTTTTTGTTTGTTTGTTTTTCGAGACAGGGTTTCTCTGTGTAGCCCTGGCTGTCCTGGCACTCTCTTTGTAGAGCAGGCTGGCCTCGAACTCAGAAATCCGCCTGCCTCTGCCTCCCAAGTGCTGGGATTAAAGGCGTGCGCCACCACGCCCGGCCAGGGATTCAATTCTTACCTTCTAAGGTCTTAGGCCTTACATTTCAAAAACCTGAATAATTTGAATCGTATAAGTGGGATATATACTTGCTGTAATCTGAACACTGTACTACACATGCACATTTGTGCTTTTTTTGTTTTTGTGGGGTTTTTTGTTTGGTTTTTGGTTTTTCAAGTCAAGTGTAGCCCTGGCCATTCTGGAACTTGATCTGTAGACCAGACTTGGGAAGCAGAGGCAGGAGGACCTATGTAAACTTGAGACCAGCCTGGTCTACATAGCATATTCCAGGACAGGATAGGCTACACAGAGAACCCCCCATCTGAACAACAAAAATAAAAAATCAGGGCTTCAGTGGGTTCAGTCTCAGAATATGAACAACAAATATGAACATTTGGAAATTTTGACCTTTACTTAGTGACAAGCACATAGAAAACATAGAACCTTCTCGAATCCAAGGACACAAGGTTTAGGAAAAATCTGGAAAGATCAGGTTCTGCTGGGCTTCAGATTTCATGCCAACAGTTTTCAAGAACTGTGTAGACTGTCTGCTTTCCTTGACAAACTCAGATTCGTTTTTCCAAATCGGGGAGAGATTTCCTCCTTCATAGTTTTTTTTTTTTTAATTTATTAAAAACCCTTTGTCATTTTCCTTGTTCGGAGATTTGCACAGTCATCCACCCTGTCACTGTGCCAAAACAGTGAGGGTTGGGCACAGTGACCCGCCGGGGATGAGGGGATTGAGGAGGCGAGGTCACCAATGGGATCCCAGTGTGACAGGAGCCAAAGCCCTGGGTCCCCCTAACGCGGAAAGAAAACAGGGGTGGGGGGTGCTGGCCTGATTAGGGGCTCCAGGCCGCGAAGCCGCAGTGCGCCTGCGCCGAGGCCCGCTCCGGCCTCAGTGATCCCAGCCGTGTTTTAGCGCAGATCGCCTCACACGCGCTGATCCCTCCGCGGGTCGCCCGAGGTCGCAGCCCTGCCGCCCACACAAAGCCCCTCACTCTCTGGACGCCACCGTGAAACAACTCCACGAGAGGGGAACCTTGATGGTTTTAGCCTGTCGCTTCCGCTGCCGAGACTGGACCCGGCGTTACAAAGTAGTCCCCGACCGCATTGCCCGCGGAGGGACTGCGCGGGAGGGGGAAGGGCGGGGCTTCGGTGACTATATAAAGAGACGCCGGGCGTGTCGCAGCTAGTTCCGTGGAGACTGCGAGTTCCGTCTGCTCTTTGAGGACTGTCGCCACCACCGCTGGTGAGGAGAAAGCCGCCGCACCCGGCGGGGGACGGGAGGCGGGACGGGGAGAGAGGCAGCCCCGCGGCCCGGACGTTTGGTTCTCGTGGCCCGCGCGGACAGCGGCTGCCCGGAGGCGGAGGACTGGGCGGCAAGATGGCGGCCAAATGGAAGCCTGAGGGGGAAGACGCGCGGCCCTGACGCGCTGGACGAGGTTGGGGGAGGAAAAAGCAGGCCCGCGAGGCCGCTGCCCGCCGGTTAAGCCGGGGACGTCGGAGACTTTGGGGTGGGGACTGAATTCGGGTTGCGCGCCGTAGGAGCCTCTGCTGTGAGAGCCGCGGGGATTGGGCTGGCCGGAGAGGTCGACTGGCCCGGCGTTGGTCCGTCCGTTTGCGGAAAGACGGAAGTGCGATCGAGACCGGAAGGGGGTTGGGCGGCGGTTCAGCCTGCCTGGCCTGCCGCCCCCAGTGACGTCGCGGGTTGCGTGGCCTCCTAATGGATAGTGACGCCACTATCTTGACTTTAGCTTTCCCTCAGTTGTAGGACAGGGTTTGGGTCTCGGCCTCCGGTAGCCTCTCCAGAGTAAACAGGAACCGGAAATTCAGAGGGGAAATGTGAGCCTTTCTTGTCCTGTTTCGCTTTAAGAATGTCGCTGTACAGCGATGGCTACTGAAACTTGGGCGGGGGGAGGCTCGAGACAGGGTTTCTCTATGTAACCCCTGGCTGTCCTGGAACTCACTCTGTAGACCAGGCTGGCCTTGAACCCAGAAATACGCCTGCCTCTGCCTCCCAAGTGTTGGGACGTAAAGCGTGTGCCACCATTGCCCTGCGACAAGGGTGTTTTGTTTTTTTGTTTTTTGTTTTTTGGTTTTTTTTTTGGTTTTTCGAGACAGGGTTTCTCTGTGTAGCCCTGGCTGTCCTGGAACTCACTTTGTAGACCAGGCTGGCCTCGAACTCAGAAATCCGCCTGCCTCTGCCTCCCGAGTGCTGGGATTAAAGGCATACGCCACCACGCCTGGCCGACAAGGGTGTTTTTTAAACTGTCAAAACCTCTGCCTCTACCACCCCATGTGATGAGGTCCAAGGCCAGTACCACCACCCCAGACTAATTTTAATCGTTCAGACAAAAGTTTGGTGGTTTTGGGGGGTAAGGAGGGTTGAGGCAGGATCTCACAGTCTCTGGCTGACCTCCCAGTTAGAGATCTGCACAACTCAGTGTCCCCAGTGCTGAGGTCAGCGATAGGCATGGGCTCAGACTTCAGTTTTGCAATAGTAACTTGCTATGTTACCATTCTGGAACTGAATCCGGGACTTGGTAATTTTGCCTCCTAAGTGCTGTGGTTTCTGACTTTTTGGGAGAGTGTCCTCATAACCTCCCAGAGGTCAGGTTTTTTGCAAACTGTTCAAATTGACAGGAATTGACTTTCAGCTGTTGGCATACTGAAGTCTCCATCCTACAAATTTGGTAATACAAAAGGACTCACCATGCCTAGGTTTCTTAACTTTGTGAGTCAAGAATTTTATTTTCTTGATGGTTTTGCAGGGTGGGGGGTTGGAATCGAAACAGAATCTATGTAGAGAGAGACTTTGCTATTTAGACTTAACTAGCATCCAGTTGACGTATGTTGATGCCATCCCACAGATATCTGTGTCATTCCTGACCTGTGAATTGTTTTGTATATTTTGTGACAGACAATGCAGATCTTTGTGAAAACCTTAACTGGTAAGACCATCACCCTGGAGGTCGAGCCCAGTGACACCATTGAGAATGTCAAGGCAAAGATCCAGGACAAGGAGGGCATCCCCCCTGACCAGCAGAGGCTGATCTTTGCAGGCAAGCAGCTGGAAGATGGCCGCACCCTGTCTGACTACAACATCCAGAAAGAGTCCACCCTGCACCTGGTCCTTCGCCTCAGAGGTGGGATGCAGATCTTTGTGAAGACCCTGACAGGCAAGACCATCACCCTGGAGGTCGAGCCCAGTGACACCATTGAGAATGTCAAGGCAAAGATCCAGGACAAAGAGGGCATCCCCCCTGACCAGCAGAGGCTGATCTTTGCAGGCAAGCAGCTGGAAGATGGCCGCACCCTGTCCGACTACAACATCCAGAAAGAGTCCACCCTGCACTTGGTCCTTCGCCTCAGAGGTGGGATGCAGATCTTTGTGAAGACCCTGACAGGCAAGACCATCACCCTGGAGGTCGAGCCCAGTGACACCATTGAGAATGTCAAGGCAAAGATCCAGGACAAGGAGGGCATCCCCCCTGACCAGCAGAGGCTGATCTTTGCAGGCAAGCAGCTGGAAGATGGCCGCACCCTGTCTGACTACAACATCCAGAAAGAGTCCACCCTGCACCTGGTCCTTCGCCTCAGAGGTGGGATGCAGATCTTTGTGAAGACCCTGACAGGCAAGACCATCACCCTGGAGGTCGAGCCCAGTGACACCATTGAGAATGTCAAGGCAAAGATCCAGGACAAAGAGGGCATCCCCCCTGACCAGCAGAGGCTGATCTTTGCAGGCAAGCAGCTGGAAGATGGCCGCACCCTGTCCGACTACAACATCCAGAAAGAGTCCACCCTGCACTTGGTCCTTCGCCTCAGAGGTGGGATGCAGATCTTTGTGAAGACCCTGACAGGCAAGACCATCACCCTGGAGGTCGAGCCCAGTGACACCATTGAGAATGTCAAGGCAAAGATCCAGGACAAGGAGGGCATCCCCCCTGACCAGCAGAGGCTGATCTTTGCAGGCAAGCAGCTGGAAGATGGCCGCACCCTGTCTGACTACAACATCCAGAAAGAGTCCACTCTGCACTTGGTCCTTCGCCTCAGAGGTGGGATGCAGATCTTTGTGAAGACCCTGACAGGCAAGACCATCACCTTGGAGGTCGAGCCCAGTGACACCATTGAGAATGTCAAGGCAAAGATCCAGGACAAGGAGGGCATCCCCCCTGACCAGCAGAGGCTGATCTTTGCAGGCAAGCAGCTGGAAGATGGCCGCACCCTGTCCGACTACAACATCCAGAAAGAGTCCACCCTGCACTTGGTCCTTCGCCTCAGAGGTGGGATGCAGATCTTTGTGAAGACCCTGACAGGCAAGACCATCACCCTGGAGGTCGAGCCCAGTGACACCATTGAGAATGTCAAGGCAAAGATCCAGGACAAGGAGGGCATCCCCCCTGACCAGCAGAGGCTGATCTTTGCAGGCAAGCAGCTGGAAGATGGCCGCACCCTGTCTGACTACAACATCCAGAAAGAGTCCACCCTGCACCTGGTCCTTCGCCTCAGAGGTGGGATGCAGATCTTTGTGAAGACCCTGACAGGCAAGACCATCACCCTGGAGGTCGAGCCCAGTGACACCATTGAGAATGTCAAGGCAAAGATCCAGGACAAGGAGGGCATCCCCCCTGACCAGCAGAGGCTGATCTTTGCAGGCAAGCAGCTGGAAGATGGCCGCACCCTGTCCGACTACAACATCCAGAAAGAGTCCACCCTGCACTTGGTCCTTCGCCTCAGAGGTGGGATGCAGATCTTTGTGAAGACCCTGACAGGCAAGACCATCACCCTGGAGGTCGAGCCCAGTGACACCATTGAGAATGTCAAGGCAAAGATCCAGGACAAAGAAGGCATCCCCCCTGACCAGCAGAGGCTGATCTTTGCAGGCAAGCAGCTGGAAGATGGCCGCACCCTGTCTGACTACAACATCCAGAAAGAGTCCACCCTGCACCTGGTCCTTCGCCTCAGAGGTGGGATGCAGATCTTTGTGAAGACCCTGACAGGCAAGACCATCACCCTGGAGGTCGAGCCCAGTGACACCATTGAGAATGTCAAGGCAAAGATCCAGGACAAGGAGGGCATCCCCCCTGACCAGCAGAGGCTGATCTTTGCAGGCAAGCAGCTGGAAGATGGCCGCACCCTGTCTGACTACAACATCCAGAAAGAGTCCACCCTGCACCTGGTCCTTCGCCTCAGAGGTGGGATGCAGATCTTTGTGAAGACCCTGACAGGCAAGACCATCACCCTGGAGGTCGAGCCCAGTGACACCATTGAGAATGTCAAGGCAAAGATCCAGGACAAGGAGGGCATCCCCCCTGACCAGCAGAGGCTGATCTTTGCAGGCAAGCAGCTGGAAGATGGCCGCACCCTGTCCGACTACAACATCCAGAAAGAGTCCACCCTGCACTTGGTCCTTCGCCTCAGAGGTGGGATGCAGATCTTTGTGAAGACCCTGACAGGCAAGACCATCACCTTGGACGTCGAGCCCAATGTTACCACCAAGAAGATCAAACAGGAAGACAGACGTACCTTCCTCACCACAGTATCTAAAAAGAGCCCTCCTTGTGCTTGTTCTTGGGTTTGATGGGGGAGGTCTTAGTTTTCCCTATCTTCTAAGCTGTTAACAAGTTTCATTGCACTTTGAATAAAGTTCTTGCATTCCCAAAAATCTTCATTTGTTTTGTTGGTTGGTTCCTTGTATTGGGATGTAGAATCTATCATATCAAGTTTGTGTCATCAGTGTACCTATCAGGTAAGATAATGTTGGAATAGGGACTGTATGGTAAGTATTAGTTTTTAAAAGTATTTTCCAAAAACCTTGTTTCTCAGTGTGTAACCTTTTCTGTCCTGGATCTTCCTCTGCATACCAGTGTGACCTCGAATTCCGAAGAGATCCACGTGTCTTTCAAGTGCTGGGATAAAAGGTATTTGCTGGGCTGGAGAGATGGATTGCTGGTGAAGAGCACCTACAGCTCTTCCAGAGGTCCTGAGTTCAAGTCCCAGCAACCACATGTTGGCTCATAACCATCTGTAATAGGATCCGATGCCCTCATCTGGTGTGTCTGAAGACAGCTAGTGTACTCACATAGAATAAACAAGTTTTTAAAAAAAGAGGTATTTGCCACCACCACCACCCTGGGTATTTTAAGATTTTTAAAGTTATTAGGGTGTTGGTATTTAACCTATGAAGGAGGTCGTCAGAAGTGTTCAGTCCCTTGGTGTTTGAACCATCATGTGAATGTTGACAACTGAAAAATCTTTTTGTTTTTTTTTTTTTTAAGATGGTTTCTCTGTAGCCCTGGCTGTCCTGGAACTCACTCTGTAGACCAGTCTGGACGAACTCAGAAATCTGCCTGCCTCTGCCTCCCAAGTGCTGGGATTAAAGTCGTGCGCCGCCACGCCCGGCCTAAATCTTTTTTTTAAAAGATTATTTCACATCTATGAATACACTGTTGCTGTCTTTAGACACACCAGAAGAGGGCATCAGATCCCATTAAAGATGGCTGTGAGCCACCATGTGGTTGCTGGGAATTGAACTCAGGACCTCTGGAAGAGCAACCAATGCTCTTAACTACTGAGCCATCTCATCAGCCCTGAACTTAAATCTTATAAGAACAAATTCTTTGCTCTAAAATATTATATTTCTAAAAAGATGTGAACATATCAAATACAATTTTAAGGTTTAAACTTATTTTGCAAAGTGTATTTTTATATGGATGCTCAAGGCAGTTGTCACATTCCCCTAGAGATGAATCAAACTCGGTTCTCTGACAAGTTATCTGCTCTCATTGTGCTGTGTCTAGGCCAGAAGTGGAATTTTCTGTAAAACATACCAGGTAATTATCACCTAGTTGTACTGAGGACATTATGTATAGTAATGGTGAAAAGAAGCTGAAGTGAACATGGTGGCACTAACTTTTAATCCTAGCACCTAGCAGAGGCAAGCAGATCTGAGTTCATGAGTTCCAGGCCAGCCAAGGCTATAGTAAGACTTGTCACACACAAAAAAGTTTCCCTAGGTTATGTGATTACAGCTAAAGGTCTTGTATGGAGTATTGACCTTAATGTGCCCAAGTGGGTCTAGTCAGGTTATTATGTGTGTTATGATTGGCCTGGAGAAGCGATTCAGACTTTGGAGTGCTGGTCTTGTAATTGACACATTGTGCCTCACTGCCACTTGTCCGGAGTGGCCCAGTAAGTCTAGCCTTAGCATGTACCTCCACTAAGGATTCAAAGTATACTTAGTCATTTCATTAAAACTGATACTGAGCTGGGCATGGTGGCGCACGCCTTTAACCCCAGCACTTGAGATGCAGAGGCAGGTGGATTTCTTGAATTTGAGACCAGCCTGGTCTACAGAGTGAGTTCCATCCAGGACAGCCAGAGCTACACAGAGAAACCTTGTCTCAAAAAACCAAAAGGTAGCCGGGCGGTGGTGGCGCACGCCTTTAATCCCAGCACTTGGGAGGCAGAGGCAGGTGGATTTCTGAGTTCGAGGTCAGCCTGGTCTACAAAGTGAGTTCCAGGACAGCCAGGGCTATACAGAGAAACCCTGTCTCGAAAAACCAAAAAAAAAAAAAAAAAAAAAAAACAAAAGGAAAAAACTGATAAAGTGAGTGTAATTTGTCTTGGCTATCCTGGAACTTGTGCCACCAAACCAAGCTGGTTTGATTCATCTATGTGGAAAGTGCAGGGTATTCCATGAAGACAATCCTGGACTTTGGGAGGAAATGCTTGTTTTTTCTTAGTTGCTCATCCTAAATTAGAGCTATGTAGGCAGCAATAGCGTTTGATGGCCCTGTCGCTTTGTACCTGTCTTAAGTTGTTTGTTTGTTTGTTGGTTTTGTTTTGTTTTTGAATGATGGTGAGGAATAATGAAATAACCAGCCTTAGCCATGTAAGTACATGATCTGCTCTGGAGCTAAAATTCACCTCACTTTGTTTTTTTAATTCTAGTTCTGTTCAGGGAGAACACATGGTGTAGCCCAGACTAGCTTTGAACTTGTATGTTCCTGCCTCAACTTCCCTAATGTCAGATTTATAAGCTGAGAGGTTAAGCCTGAGCTTAAGGGTTTCTCCAACAGACCAAGGTTCAATTTCTTGTACCCATATCACAGATCATTTTTTTTTTTAAAGATTTATTTATTGATTATATGTAAGTACACTGTAGCTGTCTTCGGACACTCCAGAAGAGGGCGCCAGATCTCGTTATGGATGGTTGTGAGCCACCATGTGGTTGCTGGGATTTGAACTCCGGACCTTCGGAAGAGCAGTCGGGTGCTCTTACCCACTGAGCCATCTCACCAGCCCCTCACAGATCATTTGTAATCCCATACCCTCTTTGGGCTTTTGGGCAGAAGGCAGACAAAACAATACAAAGATTTTAAAGTTAAAAGTATAGCCTGTTGGTGAGTGTGTTCCAGAGGCAGGCAAAGTTAAGGCCAGCCTGGTATTCAAGACTGAATTTCAGGATGCCTACTGGATTACAGCAGGTAAGAGGTCTCAACCACTCCCCAAGTCTGTCAGTCTACGTGTATGAAGATTAGAGTCAGTCTTTCCACTGTGTGGTTGGTACCCAAAGCTCCATATCCAGTCTAGCAGCAAGCACTTGCTGACCTGTTGCTCATAGTGTCTGAATATGTGCTACTTGGTTTCAAATACTCATTTTATAATGGGGACAATGCCATCCTTGCTTCTGGCTGGTGCTCCCACCCCATTGTGTTCAGCTTCATACATACAGGTCCTCAGAGACACTGGGAGAGCTCTAGGCTATACACTGACTACTGCATGTTTTCACTTCAGATCTCGGTATTATTAGGTCTATTAGCCTTACAACATATGCAAAGGGGAGAAATTCCTTTTCTCAAAAATAGAAAGCCAGGGTAACAGAACTGGACTGTCAGGAGCATATGAAGAAAGCTGCTCTGCTTCCTAGAGTCCTCGGTATAATGAGTTTAAAGCACTCCATAGTTTTCACTTCACACTTGGAACTAAGTTCACTTACAGAGGTGAGGTTGAGTCAGAACGTACTAGGCCTGAGTGTATATACTAACCACTTGTAACTCAAGCTCTAAGGGGAGTCAGCAGCAGGCACCTTCACTCACATGTCTATACTTCCAGATGGGCAGTCCTGGCAAGCAATACTCTCCCCAAAGAGGACATCACTGGGCCACATGCACGTTTAGTAATGAAGGCTGCAGTGCCCCCAAGAGGTTGTAGTTGGTTAAGCAATTGCTGTTCTCTAGCCCTTAGCCAAGGGTCCCACCACAGTTGAAATTAAACCACAACACCCACTGAATTATACCAAGCAAAAGGTCTCAACCACTCCACAAATCTACCCACATTCTGTAAAGCCTCCCCACAATTGTCCTTCAGACCCAAGCTGTCCTTGTTCCTAAAGCCACTGCACCTACTTAGGTGTTTCCTCTCCTAATTTTTTTCCCCACAGAGAATACCATGTAACCCAGGCTGACCTTGAACCTCCTTATGCCTCAGTGTTGTGTAGGACTGTCTTACAAGCCACACTGCCACCATCTTCATCAAATCAGCTGTGCAAGCTTGCAAAAATAACAGGGCCTGTTGACTATTGGTATTGTTTTGTAGGAGAGGCAGGCAGGGTCATGGGACCCTCAACTGAATATCCAGCCAGTTCTCCCAACTTTCTCATAACTGTATATAGTCTCCAGGAGGGGCTAGAGAAAATAGGCAAAAAAGAACTAGGAGAGGCAGGCTTTATGTGACCACAAGGAAGTCGTCATCCATGCTGGGTACAGACTTTACAGTGTCATTGCTTTAGCGGTCACCCACACTTCTGCTCATAACCCCTCACATATGCTCTGTAAGCAAGCCCAGTAAACTTATTAGTTTCAGTGAGCAAACTTTGGTGGACTCAAGCCAACATTTGTCCTTGGACCTTAGGAGGAGGGGGAGATGTGGTTTCCGTTTCCCCAAGGGAAGGGATTTTAGCAACATTGAGTTTTCAGGTGTTGAGAGTCCTTTATTTTAGTGGCTTAACATTGGGTAGTAGGTCATCCATGGTGACAGTGACACTTGTAGCTCTAGGTGGTTCAGGTGCTAAGGGAAGTGCTGCAAAACTAAAGAGCCTCAGAGGATGGAGCAGGGACCAGGTGCTGGGAGAGAACCTGGGTGTAGATCAACAGGAGACCTGACTTTCAAAAGGGGCCAAATGTTTGGTGTGGAGCAGGGCCTAGACACTGGTTTTCTGCTGTAGTGCTTGGAATGGTATCCAGGACCTTAAACAGGCTGAGAGTTTGAAAATCTAGGGAATTGATCGATTGACTGATTGATCCTGCAGCTGGCACTGGAAACTCTGAACCCCGGGTACACTGAAGAATGATGACCTCAGACTAAGGCCCAGAGTGTAGAGCACTAGTAGTAAAGCCATGAGGCACAGGGTTCTATCTCTTGCACAGCATAAGTGGGCCCCGTGGTGCAGGCCTGCAGTTCCAGAGAGGGAGCTGAAGGCTGGAAGTTTGAGGACAACTGGACCACACTAGACCCTATATCATTACTAATGACTTATTGAGACTGTCTTTTGTCCAAAGTATGTGCAATTAACATTTTCTCCCAGTAGGGTTCATTTTGTGGTTGTTCAGCCAAAGCTTTGTTGAGCTGCTACTCAGAGGCTGCTCCAGTAGAGGGAAATCAAAACACAAAGACCCAAATCTGCTATGTGATGGTGTTTGAAGCTCCTGTCTCTGTTCTCATCAATACAGCTGGTCTGTTGGAGATGTGCCTTGCAAACATCAATGCCCAGAAATTAAGGTGTTACCTCTTTCCTGTGACTTCTGGAGGTGGAAACTCAAGCTGACTTTTTCCCTCATTACTCTTTTCTCCTCTGTGTTAAGGACATGAATTTTGGTAGGAGGTGAAGATTAGGGTATACCTGTCTCTCCCTTAGAGATGATCATAGAAAACCATGGCTCAGGCCGGGGAAGGGGTACACTAAGCTCAGCACTGAAGAGGTAGAAAGGGCCATCAGTTTAGACCATCTGAGCTACAAAATGAGGTCCTGCCCAGTGTGGTGGCACACGCCTTTAATCCCAGCACTCGGGAGGCAGAGGCAGGTGGATTTCTGAGTTCGAGGCCAGCCTGGTTTACAAAGTGAGTTCCAGGGCTATACAGAGAAACCCTGTCTCAAAACAACAACAACAACAACAAAAAAAAACCAAAATGAGGTCCTGTCTCAAATACCTAAAACATCAAAACAAAAGATTCAGAGGAGCCAGGTGCAGTGGCACACATCCTTAAAATCTGTGATTCTCTGTGAATTTCAGGCTAGCCTAGTCCACATAGCAAGTTCCAGGTCAGCTAGGACTATATAGTGAGAACTTGTTTAAATAAGTAGTGGGAGAGAGGGGCTGGAGAACCAGCTCAGCAGTTGAAACTTATTTCCTGCTCTTGCCTAGGACTCAAGTTCAGATCCTAGCACCCACCTCAAAGGCTCACAATGTCTTATAACATGAGCTCCAAGATATCCAACTCTCTTCTGAACTCCATAAGCACAGCACTTAGGGCACAAAACCACACACACACACACACACAATTTAAAATCATAAAAAGTAGCAAGGTATTTGGCTGCACACCTTTAATCCCAGCACTCAAGAGGCAGAGGCAGGAGGATCTCTGTAACTTAGAGGCCAGCATGGTCTACATGGCAAGTTCCAGAGCAGCCAGGACTACATAGGTCCTATCTCATAAAAAAGAAAGAAAATAAATCTTTAAACAAATGTGCAGAAGAGAACTGGTGAGATGGCTCAGCTGATAAGCAAGTCTGGTGATCCAATTTGTTTTCCCTGACCTCATGTAAAGGTGAGAGGACAGAACACTATAAAGTTGACCCCTGACTTTTACACGTACACTGTGGCAAGCACCCCCCCACACACACACACACATATCATGCATACACACAATGTATTTTAAATGTGCTGCTTTGTGACACAAAAAAGGAGGGGGCCACTGGGTGCATCTGCAGAATCTAGCCTCTATAGAGCCTACATGACAGTCTGACTTCATTGTGTGTGACTACCTCTCAATAGTTCCCTACTCAGTTTCCCTCCCTGTTGCTTTTGGGGGGGTTCTAAGGAACTTTCCACTTGTCATTCTGCCAGTAGTTAGCTATGTTTCTAGTACCAGGCATGGTTTTCCTCTTCTCAGCAGGTCTTTTTTTTTTTTTTTTTAAAGATTTATTTATTATATGTAAGTACACTGTAGCTGTCTTCAGACACTCCAGAAGAGGGCGCCAGATCTCGTTACAGATGGTTGTGAGCCACCATGTGGTTGCTGGGAATTGAACTCTGGACCTTCGGAAGAGCAGTCGGGTGCTCTTACCCACTGAGCCATCTCACCAGCCCCTTTTTTTTTTTTTAAGATTTATTTATTATTATAAATAAGTACACTCTAGCTGTCTTCAGATGCACCAGAAGAGGGTGTCAGATCTCATTACGGGTGGTTGCTGGGATTTGAACTCAGGGCCTTCTGAGAACAGTCAGTGATCTTACCCACTGAGCCATCTCAGCAGCCCTCAGCAGGTCTTAAGTACAGTTAGAGAGCAGTGGGTTACTGTCAAGATCTATGTGCCACTACTGCACCTTTATGGGGTCCTTGGCCACCGCCCCACGAGGACAAATGGAGCAGAGTGGACAAAGAGGGTTTCAGAGTGCCTGTAAGTACGAACAGAAATGACAGCATTCTAGGATTAG
This sequence comes from Mus caroli, assembly GCF_978045245.1. Lineage (NCBI taxonomy): Eukaryota > Metazoa > Chordata > Mammalia > Rodentia > Muridae > Mus > Mus caroli. The sequence goes on along the minus strand of NW_028227259.1, from coordinate 129,549,154 downwards.
CTTTTGGAAGAGAGATGGACTTTATTGGGGTGAATCTAGGGTTATATAGTTTTGGGGGAGGAGATAGCAATATTCAAAGGTCATTGGCTGAAGGCCAAAGTACTGAGATACCTCATTAGCATGGGGAGGCATTCCAGGAATCTCAGGTGCTAGCTGCAAGGGCTTCTTTATTTATTTATTTATTTATTTATTTATTTATTTATTTATTTTTGGTTTTTTGAGACAGGGTTTCTCTGTATAGCCCTGTCTGTCCTGGAACTCACTTTGTAGACCAGGCTGGCCTCAAAATCAGAAATCCGCCTGCCTCTGCCTCCCGAGCTGCAAGGGTTTCTTATGGGATGGGGGGAGCTACACCTGTAATCTAACCAAGGCTACATGACACTCCGAAGGTAGAGGGAGTGGGAGTTTTGAGCTCCCCAGACAATATCAGAGAAGGAGAAGCCCTGCTGAAAAAGGGGGTCTGCCATTTTTTTCCCCCGAGCTCTGGCTTTCCGGTAATGTCAGACTTCGACCTTTGCAGCAGGGTGACCCAATACTCTTACAGTTACTATGCCATGATAGTCATCGCTGTGGTTCATGGGCATCATAGCTGGGTAGAACTGTTGTTGGTTGCTGCCCTCTTTTGGAAGCTTCTGTCATCTCCTGGAACCATAAAAGCTAGTCTTCATGGAGGAGACATTCAGGTCAGTTCCACCTCAGGGGTCTCTGGGCCTTATTTCTGAAGTGTGCGGGGCCTTCAGCAGTAGGTAGGACATTAGTTTTCATTTCTGGGGGACAACCAAGAACAACAGCAATAAAAACAGCTATGTTTTTCAGACAGCTCTGACCAACAACTCAAAAGAGGGTTTCTCATGTCTGGTATTGGGGGTTTTGTTAGATGGTCTTTGTGTTAGCATTTTTTCTAGGCCCTGCCCAACAGTTACCTAGCAACAGCCAGGTATAAGACTGGCTTGCTATAAAAGAACTGTTTGGCCTCTCTCACTTTCTCTGACCCCTCCTCTGCCCTGCCCCTTTCCCCTCTCTGCCTCCCCCCCTTCTCATTTGCTCTTTCTTTCTCTGTCCTCTCTCTTTCTCTGACTCCCTTCTCAACTCTCCTTCTCATGTCCCCAAGTAAACTTTATTTTATATTAGATCCATCGTATGGCTGGTTCTTCAGGGGGTGATACCTCAGCCTGAGCCTCCTAGGGCTCCCCCTCCTGCCGCATCATACTGTGTTTTACAAAACGTATCACTTTGGCTTTTAGGAGGAGTACATTAGCCCAGGTGAGAAAAGTTTATTAAAACTATATATATTGCCAGGCATGGTGGCACACGCCTTTTTTTTTTTTTTTTTTTTTTTTTTTTTTTTTTTGGTTTTTCGAGACAGGGTTTCTCTTTATAGCTCTGGCTTTCCTGGAGCTCACTTTGTAGACCAGGCTGGCCTCGAACTCAGAAATCTGCCTGCCTCTGCCTCCCGAGTGCTGGGATTAAAGGCGTGCGCCACCACGCCCGGCTGGCACACGCCTTTAGTCCCAGCACTCGGGAGGCAGAGACAGGCAGATTTCTGAGTTCAAGGCCATCCTGGTCTACAGAGTGAGCTCCAGGACAGCCAGACCTACACAGAGAAACCCTGTCCCAAAAAAAAACAACCAACAAAACAAAACAAAACAAACCCCAACTTACTCTCCATGTTTATGCTGGGCTGTGGTGGCACACGCCTTTAATCCCAGCACTCGGGAGGCAGAGGCAGGTGGATTTCTGAGTTCAAGGCCAGCCTGGTCTACAGAGTGAGTTCCAGGATCAGCCAGGACTACACAGAGAAACCCTGTCTCGAAAAACCAAAAAAAAAAAAAAAAAAAAAAATCTTTTGTTTTTTTTTTGTCCAAGACAGGGTTTCTCTGTATATCCCTGACTGTTCTGGAACTCACTCTGTAAAGTAGACTGGCCTCGAACTCAAAATATGCCTGCATCTGCCTCCCGAGTGCTGGGATTAAAGGTGTGCGCCACCACTGCCCAGATAAGAATTCTTAGATTTTATTTATTTATTTTATACATATGATCAGTACGCTGTAGCTGTCTTCAGACACACCAGAAGAGGGCATCAGATCCCATTACAGATGGTTGGGAGTCAGCATGTGGTTGCTGTGTGTTGAACTCAGGACCCCTGGAAGAGCAGTCAGTGTTCTTAACTGCTGAGCCATCTCTTCAACCCCAACTCTTAAGTGCTTTGCATTGGGCTTCACGATTTGCTTAGCAAGAGAAATAGACTGTGGGATCATAGTCTTGTGGAAGGCAAAAGAGTTACAGCACCAGCCAAGTGTCATCTGCTCTTCCCTGAAGTGGATTTAGGCAAGCAGCGACACAGGTGGTCCTGCGAAGAGACTTTGGATAAACAGGGAGGACACCCCTGATTGAGTCCTCCGTTGACAGATGGGTGACAGTTGATTGATATGCACCCCTCTGAACCCCAGATGGCTGGCTGACTGTTCAGCAACCACAGCAGTTTTGTTCCCTCATGGGAGGCAGTTTCCTCTGTGCATCAGGGAAAGCACCTAGCTTTTATCGCAGAGCAGAGCAGAGGAGAGAAGCAACAGTCTGGAACCTGCTGAACTCACTGAAAGCCCACCAGGCCCTCCACGGTTAGACTCTGCGGTGATATGTACATCAGGAAAGTGTAAGAAAGAGAAATCAGAGATGTCTAAGCTGAGAGGTGATGGATTTCTCACGCACAAGCCTGGGGATAAAGAGCACAGATCTCTACTATCAGGGCCTCTGTTCTCTCTCTCTCTCTCTCTCTCTCTCTCTCTCTCTCTCTCTCTCTCTCTCTCTCCCTTCCCCCCTTCTCCCTGTCCATTTCACTCTCTGCCTCCTGTCACTCTCTCCTCCCCCCTCCCCTTCTTTCTGAGACAGACCCTAACTATTAAGCCCTGACTGTCCTGGAACTCAAGGGTTCCTGCTTCTGTCAAGTTCCAGGATTTAAAATGTACATCAAGAAGCTAGAGAGATGGCTTCATGGTTAAAAACACTGACTGCTCTTGCAGGTTAAGTTCAGTGCCCTGTACTTACACGGCGGCTTCCACTCTAGGGAAATCACACTGTCTCCTAACCTCTGCCATCATCAGGCAGGCACGTGCTGCATGGATATGCAAACAGGCAAAACACATTAAAAAATGAATATAGGCCGGGCGGTGGTGGCACACGCCTTTAGTCCCAGCACTTGGGAGGCAGAGACAGGCAGATTTCTGAATTCAAGGCCAGCCTGGTCTACAGAGTGAGTTCCAGGACAGCCAGGACTGCCAGGACTATACAGAGAAACCCTGTCTCGAAAAGAAAAAAAAAAGAATATAAACTCATGTGTGGTCACATCTGGCAATTCTCTTGTTCTGTCCCTAGGTGTTACAAAGATGGCTGTCTTAGTCAGGGTTTCTATTCCTGCACAAACATCATGACCAAGAAGCAAGTTGGGGAGGAAAGGGTTTATTCAGCTTACACTTCCATACTGCTGTTCATCACCAAAGGAAGTCAGGACTGGAACTCAAGCAGATCAGAAAGCAGGAGCTGATGCAGAAGCCATGGAGGGATGTTCTTTTGTTTTTGTTTTTGTTCTTTTCGAGACAGGGTTTCTCTGTGTAGCCTTGGCTGTCCTGGAACTCACTCTGTAGACCAGGCTGGCCTCGAACTCTACCTCCCAAGTGCTGGGATTAAAGGCGTGTGCCACCACCGCCCGGCCTATATTCATTTTTTAATGTGTTTTGCCTGTTTGCATATCCATGCAGCACGTGCCTGCCTGATGATGGCAGAGGTTAGGAGACAGTGTGATTTCCCTAGAGTGGAAGCCGCCGTGTAAGTACAGGGCACTGAACTTAACCTGCAAGAGCAGTCAGTGTTTTTAACCATGAAGCCATCTCTCTAGCTTCCGGCGGAGGGATGTTCTTTACTGGCTTGCTTTTCCTGGCTTGCTCAGCCTGCTCTCTTATAGAACCCAAGACTACCAGCCCAGAGATGGTCCCACAAGGGACCTTTCCACCTTGATCACTAATTGAGGAAATGCCTTAGTTGGATCTCATGGAGGCATTTCCTCAACTGAAGCTTTCTCTGTGATAACTCCAGCTGTGTCAAGTTGAAACAAAACTTGCCAGTACAGTGGCTGTCACAGCTCTGGAGACCACACAAGAGGAAGGAGTGGGGGGATGAGGTTGATCCCATCTGTTTCGTTTTTAAGTGTTATAGTTGAACTGAAACAAAACCTTTCTGCATATGAGTACAGTGCCTTCAGAAGCTGTAGAAAGCATCACTTCTCCAGAATTAGAGTTAGAAACAGTTGTGAGCCACCACGTGTATACTGGGAACTGAATCTGGGTCCTCTTTGAGAACTGGCAGTACTCTTAATTGCTCAGTGGTCTCTCCAGTCCCCATAGCTGTTTCTCTTATGGAGAAAACAAAGGCCTTCGTTTGTGAAGCAGCTGTCTCAGGTCTGATCTGTCCTTAGTGGCATCAATCAGAACCAGGACAAGCTTCTTTCCATAGCAACAGAGATGACAGGGAAGATAGGGTGGGGTTTGTTGATGGACCCTCTGGCTGTTCAAGTCTGTACCACTGCTCTGCAACCTTCAAGGCTTCATATAGAATGGCTCTTGGTTATAAGGACATAGCCAATGCATTGTGGGATATTCAACAGTAACCTTTACCTCTCTCTGTCCCCCAAGGTCCCTGTTACCTTTACTGTGACAGCTAACATGTCTCTGGACAGTTGGAAGTCGGCACTTTGTTAGTTCCTTTTGTCTGTGATAAAATGCCTGACAGAAGAACTTGAGGGAGGACAGCATAGTGACACTTGCCTGTAAACCCAGCACTTGAGAGGCTAAGGCAGGAAGATCCATCCTGAGTCTGAGTTCAAGGCTAGCTTTGGCTGTATAGTGAGATTCAACTCCAAAACAAAAGAGAACAAAAGCCTAGGACCCAGGGAGATGGCTCAGTGGTTCCAAGCTATTCCAGAAGACTAGAGTTAAATTCTCAGCTCCCCATAGGCTCACAACTACCTGTAACTCTGTTCCCAGGGGATGCTATGTCCTCTCTTGGTCTCTGCAGGCAACAGGTGTGCATATGGTACACAGGCATACACGCAGGCAAATCATTAATACATATAAAATAATAATTGGGGAAAAAAAGAAATGGAGAAACAGACATAAATTCAAAGCAATTTTTTTAATAATCCAGGTTAGGTGAGGATGACCTTTGTGGTGCACATCTGTAGGGTGAAATATTTAAAAAGCGATCCATGCTATACCAGCAGAGCACCAGCGGGCAGGCCGGCCTGTTCTCATCTTTGCAGACTCTCTGTCCCGGAGCTCTGAAATCTCTCCCCCTGGCTCGCTAAATTCCCATGGTGGGTGGTTGCCATGTCACCACCCATGCTTTGCCGTGGTATCTTTTTTTTTTTTTTTTTTTAAAGATTTGTTTATTTTTATTATATATAAGTACACTGTAGCTGTCTTCAGACACTCCAGAAGAGGGCGCCAGATCTCGTTACGGATGGTTGTGAGCCACCATGTGGTTGCTGGGATTTGAACCTTGGACCTTCGGAAGAGCAGTCGGGTGCTCTTACCCACTGAGCCATCTCACCAGCCCTTGCCGTGGTATCTTTCTCTTCTGGAACCCAGTTGAGTCGGCTCGTGAAGGAAAACACCACACAAACTTAGTTCAGAATCAATCACTGGGCACAGCAACTAGCATCCTAATTTTGTAAACTACTCTAAGTTAAATCCTCCGGTGGTGAATCCTAGCAGATTCGCCATCTAAAACAGGAGCCTCTTCTAGCCACATTTTGTTCTCCAAGCTCTCCCAGTCTCAAAGCAAAACTCTCCTCTTTCCCCTCTCCGACTCGGAAGTCCCGCCTAGTCCTTGCCCAGTGATTGGTTCCTAGAAATCTTTATTCTTTAGGGGAAGGGAAGGGTCACAGGAAGTCACCTGAGTACTTGGTCCCAAGCTGCCCATCTTGGGGAAGCCGATTTAGCATCAAAATACAAATAGCACCAAGGCTGTCCACAACACACATCATTGATTCCAGCACTCAGAAGGCAGAGGCAGATGGACCTCTATGAGCCGAGGGTCAGCTTGATCTACAGAATGAGTTCCAGGCCAGTTAGGGCTACATAGATCCTGTCTCTAGCAAGCAGGGGCTGGAGAGAGATAGTTCAGTGGTTAAGAGTGCTTGCTGCTCTTGTGTAAGATGTAAGTTTGGTTCCCAGCAAACATCTTTCCAACATCCGTCTGCAACACAAGTGTCAATCATCCATCCATTTAGCCATCCCTATCAGTGGGTTTTGTTGTTGTTTGTTTGTTTTTGTTTTATAACCTTCTCATGCTTGTGACTACATTCCTGCAGGGCAGTGGTGGTACATGCCTTTAATCCCAGCATTCGGGAGGCAGAGGCAGGCAGATTTCTGGGTTCGAGGCCAGCCTGGTCTACAAAGTGAGTTACAGGACAGCCAGGGCTATACAGAGAAACCCTGTCTCAAAAGAAAAAAAAAAAAAAAAAAAAAAAAAGTGACTACGTTCTTGACAAGAAGCACCCAAAGTGGGGAGGGACTTATTTTGGATCCCAGTTTCCAGGGATCCAGTCGGTTAAGTGGGGAAAGCATGGAGACAGCTGTGGTATCTGGAGACTGCCAGCTCAACCCACAGTGTGCAGTGTGTCAGGAAACAGACAGAGGGCATGCTGGGATGGATGCCAGACTCTCTCCTAGGACCCCAGCCCATGAGATGGTGCCACCCATATTCCCCAGTTTATCTTTTGTGGAAACAACCTCCCAGGTTCACCTCAAGGTGCCCTCACCAATGCCAGAGCTACATTTTCTTTTCTTTTTTCTATTTTTGTTTTTTCTTTTTTTTTTTTTTTTTTTTTTTTTGGTTTTTCGAGACAGGGTTTCTCTGTGTAGCCCTGGCTGTCCTGGCACTCACTTTGTAGACCAGGCTGGCCTCGAACTCAGAAATTCGCCTGCCTCTGCCTCCCGAGTGCTGGGATTAAAGGCGTGCGCCACCACGCCCGGCTCTATTTTTGTTTTTTCAAGACAGGGTTTCTCTGTGTAGCCCTGGCTATCCTGGAACTTACTTTGTAGACCAGGCTGGCCTCGAACTCAGAAATTCGCCTGCCTCTGCCTCCCAAGTGCTGGGATTAAAGGCGTGCACCACCATGGCTTCTTTTTCTTTTCTTTTCTTTCTTTTTTTTTTTTTTTTTTTTTTGGTTTTTCGAGACAGGGTTTCTCTGCATAGCCCTGGCTGTCTATGTTTTCTTTCTTTCTTTTTTTTTTTTTTAAAGATTTATTTATTATATATGAGTACACTGTAGCTGTCTTCAGACACTCCAGAAGAGGGAGTCAGATCTCATTACGGGTGGTTGTGAGCCACCATGTGGTTGCTGGGATTTGAACTTCGAACCTTCGGAAGAGCAGTCGGGTGCTCTTACCCACTGAGCCATCTCAACAGCCCTATGTTTTCTTTTTTGAGGAAGGGTCTCATGTAACCCAAGTTGACCTTAAATCCTCTACGAAGCTGAGGATGACTTTGAACTCCTGATCTTCCTGTTTCTGTCACTAGGATGACAGATATATGCTACCACGCATAGTTTATGTGGTGCTGGGGTCTATCTACCATCTATCTATCCATCTATCTATCTATCTATCTATCTATCTATCTATCTATCTATCTATCATCTGTCTATCTATCATATATCAATCATCTATCTATTATTCTATTATCTATCATCCATCATTTTTCATCATCATCTTCTCATCAGTCAATCAACCAATCAATTCACCTACCTCTTATCTGTCTGAATCATTAGAGAGTAGATTGTAAACTTCACTTTTTTCTTTGCGGTACTAGGGATGGAACCCAGGGCCCTTGGACCGCTAAGCAAGCATTCTACCACCAAGCTCTACCCCCAGGCCTCAAACCTTACACACAGTTTTGAATGTGAATGTCAGCCTGCTGCCCTATAATGTGCAGCTATGACACCATTACCTTTTCTAACTGAATTCCAGAACTCTGTGTGTGTGTGGTGTGTGTGTGTGTGTGTGTGTGTGTGTGGTGTGTGTGTGTGTGTGTGTGTGTGCCATGGTACATGTGTAGAGGTTAGTTTGCTCCTTCTACTATGTGAGTCCTAGGATTTGAACTCATATTGTTAGGCTTAGCTGAAAGTACCTTTACCTGTTAAGGCAGCTTATCAATTATTTTTCTTTTTCTTTTTTTTTTTTTTTTTTGTTTTTTTCGAGACAGGGTTTCTCTGTGTAGCCCTGGCTGTCCTGGCACTCACTTTGTAGACCAGGCTGGCCTCGAACTCAGAAATCCACCTGCCTCTGCCTCCCGAGTGCTGGGATTAAAGGCGTGCGCCACCACGCCCGGCTTCTTTTTCTTTTTTTTTTTTTTTTGAACTCTGGACCTTCGGAAGAGCAGTCGGGTGCTCTTACCCACTGAGCCATCTCACCAGCCCCCTTCTTTTTTTTTTTTTTTTTGGCTTTAAAAGCACAGAACAGTCCACAATTGTTATCTCCAGGCTGACTAATAGGTCACCAGAACTCCTTACTGTCTCTTAGTCAGCACCTGTTCCCTGACCTACTCTCCTGGCTTCCAAAAAAAAACCCTACCACTCCTTCCCCTGACTTCCATTCTTGACTGCTCTGAGTCAATTTGAGTGAGCTGGTGTCTGTTGGGGTCACAGCCTCTTGACGTGGGTGTTGGGACCAGCTGTCAGAATCCTAACAGAGTTACATCTCTCAGGTCTGGAGTGTCTGGGATCCTCCACCTTTAACCTTGTTTCTCCCTGGACGTCTCCGGCTGGGTGTCAGGGAAAGTTCTTTAGCCTCAGCTCTCTGCTCTTTCTTCCTTGTCCCCACCACCTCTGGTGTCTGTCATCTTTGCCCTCACTGCTTTCTGAACTCTTGCACGGTCTCATCTTGACATTCTGCAGCCCCCCTAACTATTATTTTATATGTATGAGGACACTGTCACTGTCTTCAGACACAGCAGAAGGGGGCGTTGGATCCAATGATTGTGAGCCACCATGTGGTTGCTGGGAATTGAACTCAGGACCTCTGGAAGAGCAGTCAGTGCTCTTAACCGCTGAATTATCTCTCCATCTCTCTGCCCCTTTTTAAACATCTCCTCTCCCTGTTACCAACTCAGCACAGTTTGTTAGTGATGGAGACTTAAAGCAAAACAAATCAGGACAAAACAAAACAAAACAAAACCAGGGCCAAGACAGCAGAGAGTGACTTTTTAAAAATTAATTAATTAATTTGTTAATTTATATGTAAGTACACTGTAGCTGTCTTCAGACACTCCAGAAGAGGGCGCCAGATCCCATTACAGATGGTTGTGAGCCACCATGTGGTTGCTGGGAATTGAACACTGGACCTTCAGAAGAGCAGTCAGTGCTCTTAACCGCTGAGTCATCTCTCCAGCCTGAGAGTGGCGTTTTCTTGGTGCTGAAGTTGAACCACCAGGGGGGAAGCACAGCAACATCTCCAGGCAGGATCATAAAGTGGGCTAAATGGCCACTTTACTTAGCCAGAAAGGAGGCTGCTTAAAGGTGATCCGAAGCATCTGCTGAGCCATGGAGGAAGGGGAGGAGGAAGGGGAGAAGTAGACCCTCTTTGGCTTGGGTGTAAACTTTACCAAGGTTGCCGTTGGCCGAGAGATCTAGGGTGAGCCTTCTTAACCAATGGCAAGTGGGGGAGGGCGAAGCCAGAGTTAATGCTTCAGTGGCAAGCAGCCGTGGTTACTGTACTGTTCCCTTATGCTGTCTTCATGCGGCATGTCCAGATAAGCCAGGCTGTCCTGATGGTTTGCCTAGCTGGATTCTTGCTGGAGAGTCTTCCATGCAAGGCAGCCAGGCACCAGCATGCCTGTCAAGCATGCCTGACCGCCAACATCTTATCATATTTATTGAAAAAATAAACACTGAAACTAGTACCTACGGGCTTATAAGATGTCTCAATGGGCAAGGATTCTAGCTGCCTAGTCTCCTAGTCTGATGACTTGAGTCGTCTCATCCCTGGGGACTCCACATGTGGAAGGAGAGAACCGATTTCTGCAAGTTGTCCCCAACTTCCGTGTGTGTATGTACAGAAACAGGCACATAAATGCTAAGTAAGTAAGTGAATAAATAAATAATGAAATGAAATGAGCGGTGTGCTTATAATAAAGTCCCACTGTTGACCTTATTTAATTCACCCACATTTGTTTGGTATAACAGAGAGAGTCGAGCTTTTCAGTTGTCTTGAGTTGCTAATCACACGTATCTGATAACACGTGGCACGTACACCACATTCAAATGCAGACAGGCGTGGTAACAGATTGTGGTAGTTAGGGTTTCCATTGCTGTGAACAGACACCATGACCAAGGCAACTCCTATAAAGGACAACAATTGGGGCTCACTTACAGGTTCAGAGGGTCAGTCCATGAAGGCAGGAAGCATGGCAGTGTCCAGGCAGGCATGAGAAGGAGCTGAGTGTTGTACATCTTGTTCTGAGGCTAAACAAGAGAAGACAGACTTTCAGGCAGCTAGGAGGAGGGTCTCAAAGCCCACCCCCACAGTGACATACTTACTCCAACAAGGCCACATCTACTCCAACAAGGCCATACCTCCCAATAGTGCCACTCTCTGGGCCATGCATATTCAAATCACTACAGTGGTACAGGCCTACCCTCTCAGCACTGAGGAGGCTGAGACAGAGGGCTTCCATGAGTTCAAAACCAGCCTGGATTTCGGAGTGAAGTGGAGAATTGAAGCCTAGTAAGTTAACTGCGCACAAATAAAAGTAGTTCCGGTTAGGGATGAGCCACGGTGCGGTGTCCTGAAACCTACTCACTAAGCCCCCAGCAGGCTTCCAGTTCTTCAGACATGGTCCAACCAAGGGAAGCAGTGCATTTTCCTCCCCCACCCCCTCCTAAGTCCTCAGGACCCAGTGTTTTATTCTTTATTTCCATCTTCCCAGGTCTTGCTTGGAATGGGGAATGTGATCAGCGTTAACACCAAACATGTCTTACAAGCCACCTGCAGATGAATGCTGGAGCATCCTGACGGAGCATCCCGGCGGAGCATTTTGGAGGAGGCCTGAAAGATGAAGAGATGTGGTACCCACTTCACACCTTAGTTCTTTCTGGTCTCACCCTCTGTCCCTGGAGCTCTGGCACCAAGATGCTGACACTTGGTCATTTGTGCCTCCTGGTCATGAGTCCCCACCTGCACAGCACAGGAAGCTTTGGGGGAACTTCTACATTGCATGGTCACTGTCTAGCCAGTGACTTCTGGGCTAGAGCTGGATGCCTTGAGTCAGGAAGAAAGGAGGCTGACCGACCTGAGGACTGGGGAGGGAGCACATCTAGAATGTTGTATCCCCTTTGTTTAAATCATACCAATAGTTCTTTAAAAACATAAATATGCATAAATATGCCTGTGACAATGTAGTAATGGGACCTAACAGGAGAAGGGTCCCAGGGCAGGCCTTGCAGTTGGAGGTCAGTGGCTTCTGGTTTTTCTCCTGCAGGAGCAGGGACACGTCCAAATCCCTAGCCATGCCCCCTGCCACTCTCCCTCAATCACGTGTGTGTGTGTGTGTGTGTGTGTGTGTGTGTGTGTGTGTGTGTGAAAAGGTTCTCACTACTTGAGACAGCCTTGGCTGGGCAGGCTTGGAACTCTCTCTGTAGACCAGACTGGCCTTGAACTCATGGAGATCAGCCTGCTTCTGCCTTCTGCGTGCTGGGATTAAAGGTGTGCGCCACCATGCCCTGCCCCCATCTGATTTACGAAAAATAATTGCTGGTGGATGAGAGGCAACAAGGGTCAGAGGCTAGAGGTGCTTGCCCACAAACCCGACAACCTGAATTACACTCTAGGTGCCACAAGGTGGCAGAAGAGAACCGACTTCTAAGAGCTGAGTCTGATTTATATACGTGAGCTTTGTCATGCACCGTGTGTGTGTGTGTGTGTGTGTGTGTGTGTGTGTGTGTGTGTGTGTGTGTGTATGTGTGTGTGTGTGAGTGTGTGTGTGTATGTACACAGACAGAGAGAGAGACAGAGACAGAGATATGGCTATGCCTTTAGATCCAGCACTCAGGAAGCAGAGGCAAGCAGATCTGTGAGTTTGAGGCCAACCTGGTCTACAGAGTAAGTTCCAGGACAACTAGAGCTACACAGAGAAACCCTGTCTCAAAAAACAAAACAAAAAACCCCCCAAAAACAGAAATAATTAAACATGTGTGAGGCTCTCTAGAACTGAAAAAAAAAAGCTACATATGGTTTCAAAATGCTTTTCATTTCATAGCCTTGTCTTGTTTTTATTCCCAGCCACAAATATTGCATCGCGTGGCTCAGCACTGTTCAGCCTGGCAGCCATTAACCACATAAGGCCATTCAGATTAAACTACCCCAGACAAGGCAGTGCCCACCTGGGGACACAGGAAGATCGTGGGTTCGAGGCCACCGTGGACTATCCAGCAAGACCCCCTGCTTCAAGAAGCAAATGTACCAAATAGCAAAACAGAGAGATGCCAGCCTGACATGACGATGGTGCGCTCCTCGAATCCAAGCACTGGAAGCGCAGGTGGACCTCCGTGAGTTCAAGGCCTGCTTGGTTGACAGGGTGAGTTCCATGTCACCTGTGGCTACATAGTGAGACCTTGTCTCAACAAATAAATGCAATCAAAGCAAAACAAGGGACCCAGGTACCTGAGAGCCCGAGGCAGGGGAGATCATTAGGATGCAGGGGTTTGAAGCCGGGGAGATCAAACAAAGACTCACTCCCATCCTGAGCCAACCACCCAGCTTTCTTCCCTTTTCTTCTTGACTTCCTTCATTCCACCCCTCCCCCACCCCCGCCCCGCTCTCCCTCTGTCCATCTGTCTCTAGTAGAGACAGGGTCACCCATTTAGCTGTAGGTAGCCTGTTCTTGAACTCATGGCACTCCTCCTGCCTCAGTTTCCCAAATGCTGGGGTTAGAGGTGTAAAGCACCATGCATTTTAAAAAGTTTTATATGTGGCTCACTAAGTTGTCTAGGGTAGCTGGGATGATGGCTGTGGGCCACTAGGTTCTGCTCCTCTCTCTCTCTCTCTCTCTCTCTCGCTCTCTCTCTCTCTCTCTCGCTCTTATTTATTTACTTATTCATTTTATTTAATATGAGTACACTGTCGCTATCGTCAGACACACCAGAAGAGGGCATCAGATCCCACTACAGATGGTTGTGAGCCACCATGTGGATGCTGAGAATTGAACTCAGGTCCTCTGGAAGAGCAGCCAGTGCTCTCAACCATTGAGCCATCTCTCCAGCCCCCCTCCCTTCTTTTTAAAAGTAATTTTTATTTTTATTTCATGTGTATTGGTATTTCGCCTGCTGGGATGTCTGTGTGATGGTGTCAGATCTTGGACAGTTGTGAGCTGCCATGTGGGTGCTGGGAATTGAACCTGAGTCCTTTGGAAGAGCAGTCAGTGCCCTTCGAGGCTGAGCCATCTCTTCATCCCTCAGATCTCTTAAATTGGTGGGGTTGGGGAGGCTAGGGAGGTGGCTCAGAGGTTAAGAGCACTGGCTGCTCTTGCAAAGGATCTGAGTTCAGTTCCCAGCACCTACATGGAAGTTCACAACCAGCTGTAACTTCAGTTCCGGGGGATCTGATACCCTCTTCTGGCCTCCATGAGCACCAGGCACACACACAGGATATAGCAATAGATGTAGACAAAACAGCCATACACATAAAATAAAATTATTTTAATTTCAAGTATGTTTTAAAAATCAAACTTGTTCCTGGCTTATATTTTCCATCTTTATGAGGTATGGAAGACTGAGACTAGTGTTGCCATGGCCACACAGGAGCTAAGCTCCTTAATAAGTGCTTGTGTCAGGCTGGCCGGATGGCTCAGCAGTTGAGAGCACCGACTGCTCTTCTGGAGGTCCTGAATTCAATCCCAGCGACCACATGGTGGCTCACAACCATCCGTAATGAGACCTGATGCCCTCTTTTGGTGTGTCTGAAGATGGCTACAGTGTACTTGCATATAATAATAAATAAATCTTTAAAAAAAAGTGTTTGTGTCTTATTTATTTATTTATTTGGTTTTTCAAGACAGGGTTTCTCTGTATAGCCCTGGCTGGCCTGGAACTCACTCTGTAGACCAGGCTGGCCTCGAACTCAGAAATTAGTCTGCCTCTGCCTCCTAAGTGCTGGGACTAAAGGCGTGTGTCACCACGCCTGGCTGTCTTATTTATTTTTATTTATCTATTTAATTTTATGTGTATGGGTTTTGCCTTCATGTACGTCTGAGCACCGTGTGCATGCTTGGTGCGCAGAGAGGCCACAAAGAACATCAGATCCCCTGAAATTGGAGTTGCTGACTACTGGGAGACACTCTGTGGGTTTGGGGAGGAAAACCTGGGGCCTCCGGAAGAGCATCCAGTGCTCTTAACCACAGAGCCATCCCGCCAGACCCAGCAGTGATTGTTTCAATGGATGAAAATCTAGGCACACACACTTTTCTGTCAGATATCTGGGTGGCTTCTAATAATGATTTTACTACTATAATATGAAGCAAAAAAAGGGGGGGGGCTGGTGAGATGGCTCAGTGGATAAGAGCACCCGACTGCTCTTCCGAAGGTTCGAAGTTCAAATCCCAGCAACCACATGGTGGCTCACAACCACCCGTAATGAGATCTGACTCCCTCTTCTGGAGTGTATGAAGACAGCTACAGTGTACTTACATGTAATAAATAAATCTTTATAAATAAATAAATAAATAAATGTAAAAAAAAAACCTTTTATTTTTATTTTGTTTTGTTCTGGAGATCAAGGCCAGAACTCTCCATGGAATAGGGATGCAGAGGCAGGTGGCTCTTTGTGAGCTCAAGGCTAATTCCACTTCAGTCAAGGCTATCTAGTGAGACCCTGTTGAAAGAAGAAAAGAAGAAGAAGAGGAGGAGGAGGAGGAGGAGGAAGACAAGGAGGAAGAGAACCAGGAAGAATAGGATGAAGAGGAAGAAAAAGGAGGAGGAGAAAGAAAAGAAAGAAAAGAAGAAGGAGGAGAGGAAGATGAAGAGGGGGATGAAGAGGAGGGGGAGGAGGAAGAGGGGAAAAAAGAAGGAAGAGAGAAGGAAGAAGAAGATGAGGAGGAAGAGGAGGAGGAGGAAGAGGAACAAAACACTCCTATGCCTAATCATACCTAGATGACTTCTGCCATCTCTCACAGTTACTGGCCCCACACCCAGACTACACGGGAGCCTAGAGACTTTGATCCTTGCTTATCTGCTTGTAAAGTAATGGTGTTCGTGATAGTTTTACCTCCAAAGTCACTTTGTGTGTCCTTGAATAAAACAAGAACCTTGCTAATTATCATTCCTGGCAGAGTCACTTCTAATGTGGAAATCGTGTCTGGAAGCTGGTCTCTGCAGGGCGACTTTGCTCCTAGGGAGGGTGCCTCACCTTGACACATTGTGTCCTGAAGCACCAGACTGAACTGTGCAGAGGAAACAGGACCTCAAGGGACTGTCTAAGCCTCAAGCCATCTTTTTTTTTTTTTTTAAAGGGTGTGATATTTTGTTTAGGAGATCTTGTGATAAAGCCCTGAGCATCTTATTGGTTTGAAGAGACCAGCGAAGGGCTGCCCTTTCTTACCTACCCTTGTGTGAAGTGGCTGACAGTCCCAGCTCAATTAATCTAGCTAGAGTATGTGACAAAAAAGTCACTACAGTGTCTGTGTCTTCAGCAGCATCATAGTCACAGCCCAAAGTGAAGAAACATCCTGCCCATCACGGGACGAACCAGTAAGAACGTGGTGCCCAGCCACCTGTCCTGTGGAGCCTTGTCAGTGTGACATTGTCGAAGGTCATCTGAAAGGAGAATCTCAATTGAAGAATTTCCTAGATCAAATTTGCCTGTGGACACGTTTGTGGGGGCATTGTCTTGGTTGTTAACAGATGCAGGAGGGCCTAGCCCACTGTAGGCAGTACCATTCCCTAGGCAGGCTGTATATGAGAGCTAGCTGAACAGGAACCTGTGAGTGAGCCAGCAAGCAGCATCCTCTACAGTCCCTGCCCTGTTTTTCCTCAGTGATGGACTGTGACTAGCAAGTATGAGTTGAAATAAACCTTTCTCACCTCTAAGTTGCTTTTGGTCAATGTTTTATCACAGCAAGAGAAGGGAAGATAGGACAGTCCCCACCCCCTGGACTCTCATTCCATAATTCCTGTATGTTTCTTGGGGTGCCGAGGGTGCCTAGGACCTCATTCATGCCAAGCCAGTGCTCCAACCATTGAACCATGCCCCAGTCCTCACTCACTCTTGAAGAAAGGACATTTGACCCAGACTGCAATGGGCAGACTGCCAGGACACTGTGCTATCGAAGTAAGTCCCTAATGGCAGGATATAGAGCAGTATGTGCTGGCGCCTGGAGCACACAGCTGACAGAAACAGAGTGGAGGGGGCTGCAGCTGTGGAGGGGGAGGGACCTTGTGTTTCAGGGCGCAGAGCTTCAGTCTGGGGAGACAGAAAAGTTCTGTGGATGACTGGTGGGGAGGATCGTGGGTAGGCTTATCTTTTCCACTGGAAAGTATATTAGATGGGTTAATTCAGTGTTTCTCAACCTGTCTCCTGAGACCCCTGTAGGGGTGGTCAACCAAGTCTACATTGTGATTTCTTTTTTATTTGTTTGTTTGTTTGTTTTGAGACAGAGTTTCTCTGTGTAGCCCTGGCTGTCCTGGAACTCACTCTGTAGACCAGGCTGGCTTCGAACTCAGAAATCTGCCTACCTCTGCCTCCTGAGTGCTGGGATTAAATTCGTGGGCCACCACTGCCCAGCTACATTGTGATTTCTAACAGTAGCAAAATTATAATTATGAAGTAGCAACAAAAATAACTTTCTGGGGTTTTTTTGGGGGGGTCACCACAACATGAGGAACTGTATTAAATAAAGGGTCAGTGCACTGGGAAGACTGAAAGCCACTGTTTTACCTAATGTAAGACTATCGAGTGTTGGGTAGATCATGAAACCGGGCTGATCTGTTACCCCACCCTGCCTTGGAGTCTCCACATGCTCATGGCTAGGAGGAGAAAGTCTTAAGTCCTCTGCAAGAGCAACCTATGCTCTTAACCCCAGGGCCGTCTCTCCAACTTTTTTGACTGTGGTAGGCAAGTCTTCACCACTTCAGTGTCTCCTGCTCCTCTCCTGAGTCTCCAGCTGCTATCTGGCACCAGGTCCTCCTTCAAAACGGCCCCCTGGCCGGGCGTGGTGGCGCTCGCCTTTAATCTCAGCACCCGGGAGGCAGAGGCAGGCAGATTTCTGAGTTCGAGGCCAGCCTGGTCTACAGAGTGAGTTCCAGGACAGCCAGGGCTACACAGAGAAACCCTGTCTCAAAACAAACAAACAAACAAACAAACAAACAAAAAACGGCCCCCTGGTTCTTGGCCATCCCTTGCTTCCAGTGCCCATGGAAGATCCCAAGAGCCTGCCCCAGGCCTCCCCTCAGCAATATCAGGAATATTTCCCAAGAGGGTCAGAGGCTGTCCTATCTGTCCCCACGGATATGTCCCCAGGCATTTGCTTCCACCAACCAGGAAGGTTGGCCCCCCAAAAGGACCTCTTCCATATGGCACTGGCTCTATTTCTCGCCCCTTCTTATTACACTTTGGGATGATTAAAGTACAAAACTCAGCACCTAGCACCTGCCCACCTAGCCCGGACCTGTGCACTGCCTCTTGCCTCTCAGACTTTCCCAATGGTAACAGACCAGACCCTGCCTCAGGCCCTTCCAGTCTACTCCTCTTCTACCCAGAATGCTCTGCGTTCCTCGGGGACTTCTCAACCACTTATTTATGTTTGTTTGTTTCTGCTTTTACTCACCCTTGACCGAGTGGGGTGGCATATATGCCTTCAATCAGGTGGATCCCAACGACTTTGAGGACAGCCTGGTTTACAGAGTGAGTTCCGGGCCAGTCAGGGCCAAATAGTAAGACCCTGTCACAAAAAGTAACAACAAGAACAACAACAAAGAAGGAGCCTCACAGGTGGGCTAATTAGTCCCTAAGATGTCCCCTTTCTAATCCCCTGGACCATGCCACTTCATTTGTGGAACGAGACTATCCTATTTATTTACTCTCTCTCTCTCTCTCTCTCTCTCTCTCTCTTTGATTTTTCAAGCCTATTTATTTTCTCACTGAACTTGAAGACCTTGAGATAGCCCATACAAATCTTACCTTCCTTGTGTTTTAAAAGTTAATCAATTAAGGGCTGGTGAGATGGCTCAACTGCTCTTCTGAAGGTTGAGTTCAAATCCCAGTAACCACGTGGTGGCTCATAGCCACCTGTAATGAGATCTGACACCTTCTTCTGGTGTGTCTGAAGACAGCTACCATGTACTTATTTATAAAAATAAATAAATCTTTTTTAAAAAGTTAATTAATTAATTAACTTTACATCTTGACCACAGTTTCCCCTCCCTTTTCTCCTCCCAGTGCCGCATCCCCCCCCCATCCTTCCCCCCGCCCCTCCCCCACCTCCCCATCCACCCATCCAATCCTCCTCTCTTTTGCTTCAGAAAAGGCCTCCCAGGGATATCCATCCACCTGCCTTGGCAGTAAGTAGAGGCACATTCTCTGATCAGGCTAGAAGGAGCAGCCCAGCAGGGGGGAAAGGTCCCAAGGGCAGGCAACAGAGTCAGAGGTAGCCCTTGCTCCAGTCCCACATGGTGAGCAAGCTACACAACTGTTGTTACATACATGTGTAGGGCATAGGTCAGTCTCATGCATATTACATGCACACTCCCTGGTTGGCGGTCCAGTCTCCTTGAGCCCCTATGGAGCCAGGCTAGTTTATCTTCCTTGTCTTTTTTGTGATTGGTTTATTTTGCTTTTCCTCAGGGTTCAGCCACATTATAGTTTCCTTTTCAAGGCTGAGTAATATCCTACGGTGCTAATCTTCTCAGTCACCCATTCAGAGGCTCTTGGGTTGGTGCTACTCTCCGGTTTGTAAATAATACGGCCATTGACACGATGCACAGATGTGTCCTCGATACCTTATATGGTAGACTTTGTGACCGTGTGGGGAACCCCCTGACAGAAACAACTTGATGGACAAAGGTTTGCTTTGTTTGTGGTTTCAGAGGTTTCTGTTCATCGTGGAATTCATGTGCAGGGAGCGGGTCATCCAGGCAGAACCGGAAGCAGTGACAGGAAGTGCCCAAGGCAGAAACAGCCCCAAGGATGAGTTCCAAGCATTTGGTTCCACCAACCAGGCCCCGTCTCCGAGAAGGGTCTCCTAACTTCAAGTCCATCCGTGGGTTAAAACCCTGATCAGTTCAGAGTCCTTAAGAGTTAACCAGTTCTGGAAACTCCCTCACGGACACACCCCAAGGTGGCTCCACTAATCTGTTAGGCATTCAATCCAATCAATTCGGGTCACCGGTCAGGATCAGCTGGGGCACCTGGCCATACAGCACGGACAGCTGTGCGACCAGAAAGAGGAAAAAAAGCCTATGTCCCCAAAGGTTATGATTGAAGTGAACACGTGAGACGGGGAATGGGATCCAGAACAGTGCACTGCGCATGAGCAGAGTGTTTTCCTGGCCTCAGTCCTTAGTACAATCTGCCAACTGTTTGT
The DNA here is from genome assembly GCF_978045245.1 of Mus caroli. NCBI lineage: Eukaryota > Metazoa > Chordata > Mammalia > Rodentia > Muridae > Mus > Mus caroli. The sequence continues at coordinate 129,529,534 of NW_028227259.1, read as the reverse complement.
GTTGCAGCAGCTTCACAGTGCCAGGAAGAATAAGCAGTCAGGATGTGAATGGATGCATGAAAGAGCACGTGTGGGGCCAGCAAGAGGGCTCACTGGGTCTGGGTGCTTGCCACCAAACCTGATGACCCCAGTTCAGTCCCTGGGACCAGCAGGGTAAAAGGGGAGAACTAACTCCTATAAGTTTGATCTTTGATCTTCTATATGTGTACCTTGGCATGTATGCATGTGCATACAGATATCTCTCTCTCTCTCTCTCTCTCTCTATATATATATATATATATATATATATATATATATATATATATGTGTGTGTGTGTGTGTGTGTGTGTGTGTATATATATCAGATAAATAACATATATGTATATGTGTGTATGTGTGTGTATATACATATACATATATATATATATAAAATATTTGTTTGTTTTTCGAGACAGGGTTTCTCTGTGTAGCTCTGGCTGTCCTGGAGCTCACTCTGTAGACCAGGCTGGCCTCGAACTCAGAAATCCACCTGCCTCTGCCTCCCAAGTGCTGGGATTAACAAATTGGCAACAAATATATATTTATATATGATATATATATAATATATAAACATATATGTGGTGCGTGTGTGTGTGTATATATACTTACACACAAACATATTGTATATATACACACATATACACATATACAGGTATATATCATGTGTATATATTATACACATATTACATGTATGTGTGTATATGTACATGTATATGTATGTGTATATGATAGAATTCCACTATATAGATCAGGGTGACCTTGAACTCACAAAGATCTGCCTTCCTCAGCCTCCTGAGTGTCAGACCTGCTAGGTTATTCACTACTATGCCTGGTAGAAATATAGCCCTCTGAAAACAAAATTTATTGTGCATGTGTTGGGGGAAGGGTGCCTATCATACCCAGATTATGACCTAGGGGAGTTGGTTCTCTCCTCTACCATGTGGGTCCCAGGAATGGAACTTGGGTCATTAGGCTTGGTGGCAAGTGCCTTTATCTTCTGAACTATCCTGGCAGCCCCTCCCCCTTCCTTTTATAGAAGAAAAATTGAGCTCCCTTGGATTCTGGTGTCTGGCGCGACTCAGCAGGGGTACTTCCATAAACCATTGTTCTGAGGTTGCTGAGGATATCTTAGCTCTCAGAGGGAACTATGCTGTCATGAGATAATCCTTTCTCATGGGAAACAGCAAATCTTCATGAGTAAAAGCAAATCTTCTGTGACTCCATGCCCTAGCCTGAGACCTGGCCACAGTTTTAACCATAACCCTTCAGGAGGTGAGTGGGTCCTGCCAGGAGAGCTCACCTTAAACGGGAGCCTTTTGTTGTTGTTGCTGTTGTTGTTTTGAGACAGGGTTTCTCTGTGTAGCCCTGGCTGTCCTGGAGCTCACTCTCTAGACCAGGCTGGCCTCGAACTCACAAAGCTATCCCTGCTTCTGCCGCCTGATTGCTGGGATTAAAGGTGTGGTTAAGGGCACTGGCTGTTCTTACAGAGGACCCAGGTTCAATTCCCAGCATCCTCATGATAGCTTTACCTCTAGTTCCAGGGGATCCCATACCCTCACACAGACATACACCCAGGCACAACACCAATGCACAAAAATAAAAAACAAATTATTTAAATAAAGTAATAACTCTTTTTATTTTGCTTTGTTTTATTGGTTTTCAAGACAGGGTTTGTGTGTGTGTGTGTGTGTGTGTGTGTGTGTGTGTGTGTGTGTAGCCCTGGCTGTCTTGGAACTTGATGTATAGACCAGGCTGGTTTCGAACTCAGAGATCTGCCTGCCCCTGTCTCCCAAGTGCTGGGGTTAAAGGTGTATGTGACCATCGCCCACCTGGCTCTAATTTTTATTTTTTTAAGTGCAAATTTAGTGGTGCGATCTTGGACACATTCTAAAACCAAACCATTAGAAGAGCAGTACGCACTGTTAACCACGGGGCCCTCTCTGCAGCCCCTTATAGTAGCTGGCGTGCTCGGAACAAGTTCTGCCATTGAACCACATTGAGCAACAGCTCTGCTCTGGGTCCCCTCTGGATGTCTCCCCTGCTGGTCGCAGTGTGAATGAAAGAGTTCCTGTTTGGCTCTGTAGAGAGGAACTCAACGCCTCCTGGCACCCTGTGCTGGCAAAGCTCTGATTTTACTTCTTCATTTCTCAAGTCCATTGGATAACAAATGAGGGGGAGCCGGAAGCAATGGCACATGGGAGATGATTTGATGTGTGATGCAGCCCCACAGGACTGTTATCAAAGGAAGAGGAAGCTGGGGGGGTATTGGGGGAGCTGTTTCTAGAGTGCTCCCCAACCATCGTATTCCTGTTTCCTTTCACTTTCAGAGAGCCTAAGTTCTGGGGATTACTCATTAAAGTATTTGCTATGCAAACATGAAGACTTGTGTTGCTTTGTCCCCCTGCGCGCCCCCCCCCCCAACTCATGTTAAAAGCCAGGCATGGGAGCCCACGCTTGTAATCTCAAGCTGGGGAAGTGGACAGGAGATTCCCTGGGGCTCCCTGGTCAGCCAGCCTGGTTAGCTGACCAAGTTAGCCTGGAACTCTCAGTACCTCTGCGGCCTTAAACACTGAGGGCTGGGATGACATGCTGGGGCAACCTCGCTCAACTGCAAAACCTGAAAACTTGTCCTTTCAGACTTACAGAACCAGGCACTGGAGTGGAACCGGCCATGGTGTATGTGTGTGTGTGTTGTCCGTCCCGGAGCCTTCAAAGGAGACCTATATAATGTGAGCTAAGACAAGACATGATGGAGAGGCCCTGGGTCTGGAATTTTAAAAAAAGAAGCACAGGTTGGATTTAAAACAGCAGAAAGTGAGCAGGGGATTAGAACTCTCAGCTGCAAACTCTTAGGGTGCACTGAGTCCTGGGTTTGACCCTAGCACCGCATAAAACAGTGGTTCTCAACCTTCCTAAAGCTGTGTGTGTGTGTGTGTGTGTGTGTGTGTGTTCTCGAGACAGTGTTTCTCTGTGTAATAGCCTTGGCTGTCCTGGACTCACTTTGTAGACCAGGCTGGCCTCCAACTCACAGAGATCCACCTGCCTCTCTCTCCCGAGTGCTGGGATTAAAGGCATGTGCCACTATGCTCAATCAAGCTGTGACCTTTTAATACAGTTCCTCATGTTGCTACTTCATAAATGTAATTTTGCTACTGTTGTGAATTGTAATGTAAATATCTGATATTTCCAATGACAAAAATACCAGATGGCGACCCTTGTGCTCCCCAAAGGGGTCATGACCCACAGGTTGAGAACTGCTGAAACAAAACCTACACTACTAGCACAAGGAGGTGGAGGCAGAGGGATGAGAAGTTCAGGGCCAGCCTGGGCTATATAGTGAGTCTGAGGCTAGCCTGGGCTGCAGTAGACTTTGTGTCAAAAGGCAAATAAATACAAATCCAGGAACTTGCTGGGTAGTTGTGGTTCACAGTTTTTAAGCCAGTGCTTGGGAGGCAGAGGCAGGCAGATCTCTGAATTTGAGGCCAGCCTGGTCTACAGGGCAAGTTTTAGGATATCCTGGGATTTCATAGAAACTCTGAATGGGAAAAAAAAAAACAAAAACTGGGCTTGCTCACTGTAAGATCCCAGGGTCTGAACCTTGGCTCCCCCTTTCCCTTCCTGCCCCCTGAAGCTTCTAAGTCACTGGCTCTCAACCAGCAAGTCTTCGCCCCTTTAGGGGTCGCCTAAGACCATCGGAAAACACAAACATTTATATTACTATTCCTAACAGTAGCAAAATTGCAGTTGTGACGTGGCAACCAAAATAATTTTATGGTTGAGGGTCACCATAGCATGAGAAACTGTATTAAAGGGTCGCAGCATTGGGGCGCTCTAAGGGTTTCAGGACTGGTGGAGGATCAGGGCCACCTGGCTTGCAGATGTGCCTCTCTGGTCTCCCCATGACTGACTCTCAGCCTCCAGGAGAGGATGTTCTACTTAGGGGCACAGGGAGGGGCGGGGTTGGTTGAGCGCCATCTGGTTCAACGTGGTTCTCACCTCAATTTTGTCCACAGAACCCTATTCTAAATGTAGGAATATCCGCGATGCCAGGCAGGACGTGGACACATTCGTAGGGTTCCGGGGACAAGGTTCTGCAGAAGAATTCCAGAAGGAGCAAAAGCAGAGGAATTGGCGTAGCGGGGAGGGGATGCAAGCTGAGAAACACCCTGGTAGCCCTCTGCTCTGGCTCCCATTAAAACTCCTCTGTCTCAGCCGGGCGTGGTGGCGCACGCCTTTAATCCCAGCACTCAGGAGGCAGAGGCAGGCGGATTTCTGAGTTCGAGGCCAGCCTGGGCTACAGAGTGAGTTCCAGGACAGCCACGACTACACAGAGAAACCCTGTCTCGAAAAAACAAAAACAAAAACAAAACAAAAAACAAAAAACAAAAAAAAAAAAAAACTCCTCTGTCTCAGAGATAGGGAAGAGCTGGCGCCAGCTCTGGAGATAGCCGCAAGGGTCCTTTGCCCTGGTAAATAGTTTGCTGCGCTTCCTCCGTCTCGCCTGAACACTCTTCTAGCTCTATGAAGGGCAGTTGGGAACTGGGGTGGGAGGGGTTGGAGGTGGGGGTGGGGGGTAGGGAGCGCTTGCTGGAGGGCACCTGAGAGCCAAGTTCTATTTCAAGGTCCAGGGACCCTGGAGCACCTGTAGTGGTTCCAAGTCATAGTTACCTCGTGGGAAGGATGTACTGCAGCCAGAAGGGAGCCAGATAGCATGGGCATGGTGTGAGTGTGAGTGTGAGTGTGTGTGTGTGTGTGTGTGTGTGTGGCCTTCGTGGGAGGAACACCCTCCAGTACCTTCAACCCCTGGGGGTGGGGGATGGGCGCTGTGACTCACAGGTATAGGAGATGGCTGAGTGGCACCTTGGGCTACCTGAGGAGGGAGTCAAAGCCTCTTAAGGGGTTTTCAGAATGACACTTGGCCCCTGTGTTGGACCCTAGACCCTGGGGTTTTCAGAGGGCTGCCAAAACACAGAGGGCCCCCAGGGATGGTATCAGCTCCACACTTTTCTTGCCTTTCAGATGGCAAATCAGATACTGTGGGTTCACAAAGCCTCACCAGGTCCTCCCTCCCTCCTCTCGCTTTCTCTCTTCCCTCCCTCCCTCCCTCCCTTCCTTTTGAGACCTGTGAAAAGGCAAACAGCTCAGGTTGTGCTGATGTGAAACAGAAGGCACAGCGGCCATAGCTGTGCTTTCCGGACAGGCTGGAACTGAAGCGCACAGAGATATTGCCATGGAAACCCTGAGGTCTTGTTCCCCCATTTGAAGCAGGGGCAGGGCGTGTTGAGGCTGCATGTGGGACCAGGAGAGGAGTGTGGTGTTGGGACAGGGTGTGACTGGAGCATCTATTTGCAAAAGGGCCACAAAAGGGAGCCGATTTGTTTCCCCTGGGAACACTCCCTCAGCCATCACTACAAGGTCTTGATGTGACAGTCACATGTTCACCTGCATAAGCTGGGATCAGGGAGACAACAGCTGATGCATCCCATGTCCCCTAGCCTGTTGGAAACAATGTGGCCCAGCAATGGGCCCTGTGTGTGAGCATCTAGGGATCCATTTGGCATGACCTCAGCCTGCCCAAATGGACATCATTGCACCCAAGCTGGGGAAAGTGTGTTGTTACTGGCTTGCAGAGACAAGTTTTGAACCTGTTTCCATCAAGTGCCAACCCTGTGTCTCGGCCAGGTGGCCTGGAACAGCTCTTGCCTCATATTCAAAACACCACAGAGGGAAACTGACCTCTGTTATGCTGGATTTCACAGGATAAGGGCAGGTACTGATCCCAGGGCTCTCTCTCTGAGCCCTGTGGCCACAGCCTTCTCTGGTCTAGCCGTTCTGTGATGCCCACACCAATGTGAGACAGGCGGTTCTAAGATGCAAGGGAAGAGGCAGCCAGGACAAGAGTGGAGGTTATCAGGGTTGGGAAGAGAATATCGCTCGCTGTAGCAAGACTAGCTTGGGGCTGGGGAAATGGCTCAACTGGTAAAGCCCCTCCCCCTACAAGCCTGATGCGGTCAGACCTCCAACAAACACATACAAGCTGGATGCCTGCATGTCTGCAATCCCAGCATGCTCCGTTGGAGATGGGAAGCAGGGACTTGGAAGGCAGCTAGCCTGGTGTATGAAGCAGTGTACAAAAGACCCTGTTCAAAGAAGGTGAGAAGGGAGGCCTGACACACAAGATTGTCCTCTGACCTCCGTACGTGTGCTTGTACACACATGTGCAAGTGTTCACACAAAAACTCCAAAACATACACATCTAACACACACAGAGATTGAAAACAGAATAGATGAGCAGTTCCAAGGAGCTTACAACAGAGCTTACAGGTCAGGCTAAAGTCTTATGATTGAGCTTGTGCGCAGGGACCCACATACAGGCTCCCTCTTTGATGAATTTGTTAATTTCCTTAAACAGGGTCTGACTATGGTAACCCAGGCTAGCCTCCGACTTTGAGCACTCCTTCTTCCTCTGCCTCTTGAATACCGGAGTTATAGGCCCATGCTACCATAGGTACAGCCAGTGCTGACCTCAAATTCAGTCCCTCTGCCTCAGTTCTTGGCCCCTAGCTAGAATGACAGGGGTTTGCTGAGACTCTCATTCCTCTCTTTCGTACAGCTGGCCACCTGTGTCTGCGTGTGTGCTGGATGGTCTTGTGTCAACTTGACACAAGCTAAAGCCATCCATGAAGAGGGAACCTCCATTAAGAAGCTGCCTCTATAATATCTGAGTATAGGCAAGCTTGTAGGGTGTTTTCTTTTTTCTTTTTTTTAAAGATTTATTTATTTATTATATGTAAGTACACTGTAGCTGTCTTCAGACACACCAGAAGAGGGAGTTAGATCTCATTAGGGATGGTTGTGAGCCACCATGTGGTTGCTGGGATTTGAACTCAGGACCTTCAGAAGAGCAGTCGGGTGCTCTTACCTGCTGAGCCAGCCCCGGGCGTTTTCTTAATTAGTGATTGATGCTGGAAGACCTAATCCATATTGGGTAATGCCATCTCTGGGCTGGTGCTCCTGCGTTCTATAAGAAAGCAGGCTGAGCAAGCGATGGGGAGCAAGCCAGTAAGCAGCATCCCTCCATGCCCTCTGCATCAGCTCCTGCCTCCAGGTTACTGCCCTGTTTGAGCTCCTGTCCTGACTTCCTTCAGTGCTGATAGACACTGCTGTGGAAAACTAAATAAACTCTCTCCTCCCCAGCTTGCTTCTTGGTCACAGTGTTTCAACACAGCCATAGAAACCATAAAACAACAGGTTTCATAGGCTGGTGGTGCTGCACGCCTTTTATCCCAGCACTTGGGAGGCAGAGGCAGGAAGATCTCTGTGAGTGAGGCCAGCCTGGTGAACAGATTGAGTTCCAGGACAGCCAAGGATACACAAAAAGAAATCCTGTCTTGAAAAAACAAAAACAAAACCAAAAAACCCCAGCAGGTTTCATTTCAGGAGGATATAACTAGTTCTGGGCCAATCACCTGCCATGTTGGATGAGATCTTTGTATGTTAACACCTGACTGGGCTTAGGAAACAGCTCCTGTGAGTATCAGGAAAACAGCATCTGACAATATAATTTTTCTCATTGTATGTATGCACTTGGGTGTGGTGGGTATGAGCACATGGGTGCAGTGCCTGTAGAGGCCAGAAGAGGGCAGTCAATCCCCTGGAGCTGGACAGTTGCTAGCCCTCATATGCTGGGAATTGAACTCACATCCTCCGCAAGAGCAGCCAGCCAGTGCTCTTAACCACTGAGCCACCTCTCTAACCTTTAGAAATTACTTTGTAGAAACAGAATGTGACTCTGTGGTAGACCTGTGGTTAGTGGTTAATGCGTTCAAGGTCTGAGGCTTACGGACTTTTTTTGACATTGACATACTTTGCCTATTGGTGACTATCTTTGTCTGTTTCCACACTCTGGCATGAACATCTGGAAAAGCAAATTCTCTCCATGGGTCTCCAGAGCCCAGCACTGTCCTGAGCAAGGAAGGTGCTCTGTGAACGGTCGAACGGATGAAGAAGCCGAACAAGCAGCTGCCTCTACCTACATCCAGTGGGATGCCCCGGAGCAGAGACCTAGAGAGTACAGGATGTTAACGAGGAAGACTGAGTCCCGAGGAGAGGAAGCAGCCCCAGCCATACCAGTTTCAGGCTTTTGACGAAGATCCACGTGCCAAAAGCTCTGGATCAGAAGAAGGCTACTGTCTCTTCAGTAAGTACCTCACCTAGGCAGCCAGCATCCAACAAAGGAGGTGTACGAAGGCCCGTTTTAAAGACAGAGCCTCATGTAGCCCCGGCTAGCCTTGAACTGGGACTGTGGCCTTCTGCCTCCACCGCCCAAGCTCTTGGATTACTGGCACGGGCCACCATGCTAGGCTTGCAAGCTATGTTTTTATTGGCGGGGGTGGGCTGCCCCAGAATTCCTCCAACATTTTATTGGTCAGAACTTGGTCACGTGTCCTCTCCTCAACTAATCGTAGTGAGAGGCACGGCATTAGCCAGGTTGATCTAGACAATGAGGGTCTTTTCCTGTTGAGGGCTCAGGTTCCTCTTTTCTGAGCGTATCTGACTATGGGGAGAAATAAACCTGCAAGAAAGGAGAGGGGCCTGGCAGTGGTGGCACACCCCTTTAATCCCAGCACTTGGAGGGCAGAGGCAGGCGGATTTCTGAGTTCGAGGCCAGCCTGGTCTACACAGCCGGGGCTACACAGAGAAACCCTGTCAAAAAAAAAAAAAAAAAAAAAAAAAAAAAAGGAAGGAAGGAAGGAGAGGGAACAGAAGCAGCTACGGAGTGTGTTTGTAATCCCAGCAACGGAAACTGAGGCAGAAGGATTTCCGGGTCTACTCAGCAAAGTCCTGTCTTAAAATATAATAGAAAAAAAGAAAGAAAGAAAGAAAGAAAGAAAAGGAAGGCTGGGGTCAGGAGTGGTGGCGCACTCCTTCAATCTCAGCACTCGGGAGGCCATTCTCTGAGTTCGAGGCTCTCTACAGTAGAGGGAGTTCCAGGACAGCCAGGGCTCTATTATACAGGGAAACCCTGTTGCAAAACAAACAAAAGGAAAGAAAACCAAAAGCCTGAGAAGGTAGTTCAGGGATACAGAGCCTGCCTAGTACTCACGAGGCCCTGCCAGGATGAAAAGGAGACAATAGGAAAAGAATTTGGGAAAGCTACGAACTGTGCCTGTGCCGCTAGTTCTTGTTACTATACTCGCCTAAAATCCTGAGACAAATTTTCCCTCCCAGTGATGTGCAGTACTGAGCCCTCCATTGCGGATCAGCAGTGGCTGTCCCAGGGTCCAGTAATGCTGTCTCATCGCAGTTTTGCTGCGTCAGATGACTGCAGGTGCTGTGGCTGGAGCCTGTGATGTGCTCTCAGGCATCCTGGGGGACCCCCTCACCCGGCACCTCCTGCACAGAGAGCAGCCAGGGCAGTGACTGCTGTCAGTGGAATGTGACACAAGGACACAGGGGCATAAGGGCTCAGTGAGTCATCACATCTGGATCCTTTGGGACAGGGTCTGGCTTGTTAAGTGTAAATGGCTGAAGCCTTAATCCCAGCATGCAGGGGACAGAGAGGTAGACAGATCTCTCTGAGTCTGAGGGCTGTCTGGTGTACAAAGTGAGCTCCAAGACAGCCAAGGCTGTGTAAAGAGACACTGTCTCAAAATCCAAAACAGCAGCAGCAGCAACAACAACAATAAAAGTGATTGTCTTCATTTCTTGGTCCTGTGATAAAAAAAACCCTGCTAAAAGCACCTTTAGAAAAAAAAGGGTCGGGAGTGGTGGCACATGCCTTTAATCCCAGCACTTGGGAGGCAGAGGCAGGCGGATTTCTGAGTTTGAGGCCAGCCTGGTCTACAGAGTGAGTTCCAGGACAGCCAGGGCTATACAGAGAAAGTCTGTCTGGAAAAAGCAAAAAAAAAAAAAAAAAAAAAAACCCAAAAAACAAAAAAAGTAAAAGGGCTGGAGAGATGGCTCAGTGGTTAAGAACACCTGACTGCTCCTCCAGAGGTCCTGAGTTCAATTCCCAGCAACTGCATGATGGCTCACAACCTTAAGAAAAAGAGGATTTGTTAGTCTGAGGGTGTTAGTCCATCAGGTGGAGAAAGCCCTGACTGTGGACCAAGAGTCAAGAAGCAGAGAAGCAGAGACCAGTGACTTCTGGCATACAACTTTTTCTCTCTGGCAGTCCACCACCGAAGCAATGGCGTGGCCCACAGTTGGGGGAGGACATTCTACCTCCATTAACCTAATCAAGATAATCTCTTATACACATGGTCAGAAGCTAACCCATTCTAGATAACCCTTCCCAGGATATAGCTATGATTCAATAGCTTAGTCCAGGTGGCCAGGACCCAGTTAGGTCCCCCAAATGACCAGGTGCATTTTGGACCAGGGAGTTGGCGTTCCCTCTTATCCCATAGGGCCAAACTACTTCCCTGCCCACTCACCATAGCTTTCAGTGTTGGCTATAAAATAGTTCCCAAGTTAAAAAATGGCTTCACGGAGGCCTCCAGATCCTCACTGGGAGGAGCCTGCCTATATCCCACCCCTTTGCAGCTTCACACCTGCACCCCCATGCCTGCACCCGCAGCTATTCCCTCCTTGGGCTAAGAGTAAGATGAGAACACCTCTCCTCCCTCCGATCCCTTCAACCTAAATGCTGTATTGACCTGCCTCTGAGAGGGGAAGTAGATAGCGTCCCCACAGCTGGTGACTGTCATTCCACTCTTGGGGTGGCAGTGGGGAGGATCTTTAGTGGAGGCTAGCCTGGGCTACAGAGTGAGATCCTGCCTCTCTCAAAACAAAAACACCCAGGCCAAACCAAACCAACCAGCCAGCTGGTGGCCTGAGGGGCCATGGAGGGACTCCTGGTAGAGGAGGGGGACAGTGGGCATGTGTCTCCTTCTCTACAGTTTTGGAACACCCAGGTCACAATAAGGATTGCTCCCGAGTGAGTGGATCTCTTGGGACAATGTAGTATTCATTTCTTCCACATCCAATTAGTTGAAACAATGGTCACACTGTCTGTCTGAGAATGAAGAGCAACACTGGCTGTTGGCTCATCTAGTGACCCAGAAAATGCCACAGAGTGTTGGGAGGCAGAGCCCACTGTCCCTCGGTGTCCCCTCCGCTCTCCCAGGCTATGTCCACCCTGAAGCTGGAAGGCCTGGAGGCTGCAGGGTATGTGATGGACAGGCTTGGTGGTCCTACAGTACCATCTACTCAACATCCTTCTAGAATTCTCCCCTTGTCTTTAGCGGCCTCCCCTAATAAAGTCGATAGACCTTCCTTCAAGTGAACCAGACTATGGGCTAGAGAGGTGGTTTGGCAGTTCACAGCACTGGCTGCTCTTGCCGAGGACCCAGATTCAAAACCCAGCACCCACGTAGTGGCTCATGACCGTCTATAACTTCAAAGGATCCTAGCTCTCTTCTGACCTCTGTGGGCACTTCACATATGTAGCACACAGATATACATGGAAATACATACACACATGAGTACAAATTGTAAAAGTTTTGAGAGAAAGAGACGGGGGGGGGGGAGAGAGAGAGAGAGAGAGAGAGAGAGAGAGAGAGAGAACAAGGAACTAAGTCATTGTCCAGTACTATCTGGCCAGATACAGTTGAGATTCCCTACCTCTTAGTGTCTTTCCAGGTAACCAGGCATGGTTTTGTAGAGACCTACATGACCTAGGGCCACTCGATCTTACATTCCTTCTCAATCGCCTCTGCCCGTAGCAGAGGAAGGCTTAACTCAGAACAGACGTCAGCAATGCTCACACTCATCCTACAGACAGAAACGCAGAGCCGCTCTTACAGATAACGCGGGGACCCTGAGATAACCGCGGCCAGAAAGAGGGTTTCAGGCTGCCTCGCATGACATAATCCATGGGAGAGGGTTACATGAGCTTTTTATTTGTAGCTGTTTGGGTGTGCACCATGCAGGTGCAGTTCCGGCAGAGGCCAGACGGGGGCGCCAGGTCCCCGAAACTGGATTTACAGATGGTTACGAACTGCCTGGTGTAGGGTGTGGGGATCGGAACAAGGCAGCCCTCTGCAAGAATAGTGCTTTTTACCACTGGGCAGAATTCTATTTTGTTTTGCCATTCCTTCATCTGTTGATAAACAATGGGGTTGACTCAAATCTTTACTATAATGAATAGTCTATTTCTCCCCAGGAAAGGCAGCTAAGTAGTGTCTTCTTGTCTCCTGCCACCATCTTGGCAGGAAGCCAATCTCATGGTGGCGGTGTAGCTCAGCAGCCCATGAGGACTCCCTCGCACAGGCACCTTCGTCCGAGACAGTTCATCTCTGTACTGGCCTCACCCAGGAGGAGATAGATAGCACAGGTCCTGAGACCAGGGCAAAGGTGAAGTCTAGCTGGCAGTCCCAGGAAGAGGGAAGTCCCTGAGAGAGGAACATACGGAGGCAGCTCTCTGTGATTTGCACTGTAACAGAGTGCCAGAAGTATTTGTTTGGTATTGGTTGTTCGTGAGACGGGGGTCTCACGATTTAGCCTTGGCTGGAATTTATTAGGTAGACCAGGATGCCCTTGAACTTACAGAGATTCACCTGCCTCTGCCTCCCAAGTGCTGGGATTAAAGGTATGTGCCACCACTGCCCGGTTATATGTTGGGCTTTTAATAGTATGTTTAACCCTGTTTTTCTAAATATTGTCATTTCCATGTGGAATCAATTTAGGATCTTGGAAACAGTTCACATCTTTCTTTCTTTCTTTCTTTCTTTCTTTCTTTCTTTCTTTCTTTCAATCTTTCTTTTGTTCTTTCGTTCTTTCTTTTTTTTCTTCTTTTTTTGGTGGGAATTTTGGTTTAATTATAGCTTTTGAAGTAGGAAAATCTGTCTTCTTTTTTTTTGGATTTTTTTTTTTTTTTTCGAGACAGGGTTTCTCTGTATAGCCCTGGCTGTCCTGGAACTCACTTTGTAGACCAGGCTGGCCTCGAACTCAGAAATTCGCCTGCCTCCGCCTCCCGAGTGCTGGGATTAAAGGCGTGCGCCACCACGCCCGGCTCTGGATTTTTTTTAATTGGATATTTTCTTTATTTACATTTCAAATGTTTTCCCCTTTCCAGGTCTTCCCTTCAGAAACCCCCTATCCCCTCCCTCCTCCTCCTCACATCTTTCTTTTCCTAGTTTATGCTTGAAGATTTGTTGTAGAAGGTAAGCCACACACACACCACCATATACATCACATACCATATACACATACACACTACACACTCATTCACACCATACACACCACACACACACCACCATATACATCACACACCATATACACATACACACTACACACTCATTCACACCATACACACACACACACCACCATATACATCACACACCATATACACATACACACTACACACTCATTCACACTATACACACACACACACATACACACACACACCACCATATACATCACACACCATATACACATACACACTACACACTCATTCACACCATACACACACACACACACACACACACACACACACACTGTCCTTGAATCTGTCTGCTTCAGGGCCACTGTTGATTCTCTCCCTATCTCTTCTTGAGACAGGATCTCACGCTGTAGTCCAGACTGGCATGGAAATTCTAACCACCCTCCTGGCTCTGGCACAGAGATTACAGGCGTGAGCCCTCACAGCTGGCACATCCTCTCCTTATTCCTGTTCTTCAGCTCAGCAGTGTAACCTCTTCTCTGTCCTTGGCAAGGTGGGTTGGGGACAGGGCATCCCTGGAGCTGAACAGCTGAACCAGACTGAGCCCTTGCCAGGTGTGTGGCCAGGAGTCACCCATTGTGTGCTCAGGGCCCACTCCCCACAGGCACCTCCGTGTCCCTAACTGTGGATGAAGAATCAGAGGGTTTAACAGCTTTTCATGGCACAGGAAGAAGGAAGCCAGGGAAGCCAGAAAGCCCATTGGCTTCCTGCTGAGTGGAGATAAATCCAAGGGAAAAGGGATGGAGGGAAGGAGATGGCCAGGATGTGGGGTGCCTGACATTTGAAAGGATAGACAGGAAACAAGTGGTCATTGATATGATGTTTGACTCTCCAGGCTGCTGGGGAGAGAAGCATCCCAGTAGATGGAGGGAGCTGATGTGCAAAGGCCCTGGGGTAGGAACTGGCAGTTTGAGAGACAGGCAAGAGTGGCAAGAGTGACAGCCTTACCAATTACAGCAAGGACTTGGGTCTTTATTCTGAGGGAGGAGGAAGCAAAAGAAAAGATGGATATATCTGTATGTATATATGTATATATATGTGTGTGTGTGTGTGATAATTTTATATAACATATATTCTATTTTATAATTTTATTTGCACATGGTTAATTCATGTAAAGTGTAAGACTGAAGGCATGGTGGCACACACCTTGAATCCCAGCACTCGGGAAGCAGAAGACAGATCTCTGTGAGTTCGAGACCAGACAGGGCTATACGATGAGTTTTTTTTTTTTAAGATTTATTTATTATTATACATAAGTACACTGTAGCTGTCTTCAGACACACCAGGGTGTCAGATCTCATTGCGGGTGGTTGTGAGCCACCATGTGGTTGCTGGGATTTGAACTCAAGACCTTCAGAAGAGCAGTCAGTGCTCTTACCCATTGAGCCATCTCATCAGCTCTGAGATTTTATTTATTTATTTATTTGTTTGTTTGTTTGTTTGTTTGTTTATTTAGGTTTTCGAGACAGGGTTTCTCTGTGTAGCCCTGGCTGTCTTGGAACTCACTCTGTAGACCAGGCTGGCCTCGAACTCAGAAATCTGTCTGCCTCTGCCTCCCAAGTGCTGGGATTAAAGGCGTGCGCCACCACCGCCCAGCTGAGATTTTGCTTTTGAAAGGTAAACTATAAATTAACTGTAAGATGCAGTGGCTTTTGGCCCAGCGACAGAGTAGGAAGAAGAGTAGCGGAGCTCAGCCCTGGGCCGTTTCTGCCCCTTCCTCAGCCCTGGCAGCCATTCAGTGTCCTTTCTGATTGGGTTCAGCAACATGATTGCTTTGTGCACGCTTGGATGCTCTTGTGTCCGGCTTCTCTCCCTTACAGGTGTCTTCTGGATTCATCCATGTGCATCAGAGACTTGGTATCCCTTCTTCCTCACAGACCATGTTGGACACACCCATTTGGCTGCTAGATGCCTTCGCTGCTGTGGAAGACAAGAAAGGAATCCTGTGCACAGGAGTTGCTGTGAATGTGTTCTCTCTCTCTCTCTCTCTCTCTCTCTCTCTCTCTCTCTCTCTCTTTCTCTGGGTACAGACCTGGAAACGGAGCAGGGGGCTCATGGGGCTCCTAGGTCTAGTGCCAGAGGGTGCCCACGAATGTATACATCCTGTTTTTTGGTGTCCTCTCTTCCTCTGCACTGGAGATGGATCCAGGGCCATTTACCGGTTCCTAGGCAAATGCATTTTTTTTTTTTTTTTTTTTTTGGTTTTTCGAGACAGGGTTTCTCTGTGTAACCCTGGCTGTCCTGGAACTAACTCTGTAGACCAGGCTGGCCTCGAACTCAGAAATCCGCCTGCCTCTGCCTCCCAAGTGCTGGGATTAAAGGCGTGCGCCACCACGCCCGGCATGGCAAATACATTTTTGATGAGCCACCCTGTCCTCTTATTACCCTTGGAAATGGGCTCTCACTGAGTTGCTAGCCTTGAACTCATTCTGGACCCTAGGCTGGCTTTAATCTTAAGCTCCTTTTGCCTCAACCTCCCAAATAGCTGGATTGTCATGCCTGGCTCCTAGCTGTGTTTTGATTGTGGAAAGTTCTGTACTGAAGGCCTCCTCTGACAGGGTCTTCTTTTTGTACATGACTAATCCTCTCTCTCTCTCTCTCTCTCTCTCTCTCTCTCACACACACACACACACACACACACACACCTTGTGCTGGTTAGTTTTGTCAATTTGATACAAACTAGAGTCACACAGGAAGAGGGATCTTGTTCCATCAGATTAGCCTGAGGGCAAGTGTACTTTTTCTGGATTTATGATTGATGGTGGAAGAGTCCAGCTTCCTGTGGGTGGGACCACTCCTGGTCACCCGGTCCTGAGATGTATAAGAAAGTAAACTGAGCAAGCCGTGAGGAGCAAGCCAGGAAGCAGCATCTGTCCATGGCTTCTGCTTTAGTTCCTGCCTCCAGGTTCCTGCTCTGAGATCCTGCCTTGGCTTCCCTTAATGATAGACTTTCACTCATAAGCTGAAAGAAAAAGACTCTTCCCCAAGTTGCCTTTGGTCAGTGTTTTATCACAGCAAGAGAAAGCAAACCAGGACAGACTTTTCCTGGTGGGCTTCCCCTACAGGCCTTCTCTGCCGCCCGCGCAGAATTGATCGACCTTCCTCCCATCTCCGAGACCAACCTGTGTTGTCTCCCTGGTTCCCTCTCATCAAGGCCATGGCTCTGTCATATGGGCTGTCTGTGTGTCATCCAATGACAGTGTAGCCTGTCCCCAAAGCCTGTCCCTGGCCTTGGGCTCTCTGAGGTAAGCATCACGTAGGTTTGGACCTTGAAGACTTGGCAACAATTTGGACTGCGTGAGTTGGTCAAGGCAAGTGGGTATCAAGGAAAGGGGGGTGGCGGACTTGAGCTTTTAGTTGACTGGCAAACTCCCAGGGCCACTGGCAGCATCAGCAGGAGAAAAAAAGCCAGGCCTGAAAGATGTTGAAGGCCTCAAGGAAATTTTATTTTTAAAAAGTTGATTTTTTGTTTTGTTTTGTTTGTTTGTTTTTGTTTTTTGAGAGACAGGGTTTCTCTGTGTAGCTCTGGCTATCCTGGAACTCACTCTGTAGACCAGGCTAGCCTCAAACTCAGAAATCTACCTGCCTCTGCCTCCCAAGTGCTGGGACTAAAGGCATGTGCCACCACTGCCCAACTTGTTTTATTTCTTAAACAACGTTTCACTATGTAGCCCTGGCTAAGCAGACCAGAAATCTACCTCGTACTCCCAGAAATCCACCTGCCTCTGCCTCCTTAGTGGTAGCATTAAGAGTGTACACTGCCATGCCTGGCTTTATGTATTGATTTTGTGTGTTTGAACCTTGGAGGTCAGAGGACAACTTGAGGGAGTGAGTTCTTAACATCCACCTAGTGGGTCCTGGGGATTGAATTTAGTTCATCAAGCTTGGCAGCAAATGCTTTTCATTCACGGAAGCATCTTGTCAACCCGAATGCCTACTTTTCTCTCCAGTACCTGCTTGACTGGTCTGCTAGGCAGGGTTCTAGGGGCCAGGGATATATTGAGACTCAAAAAGAACCAGCCTCTCCGATGGATGGAGAAGTAGCTCACGGATTAAGAGCCCTGGCTGCTCTCCCACAGGATCTGAATCTGCTTCCTGGCACCCACACGGTGGCTCACAACTGCCTGTAACTTCGGTTTCGGATCTGCCGCTTTCTCCTGGCTTTGTGAAACTGCACAAATACACAAAATTTTAAAAAAGAGATCATAAAAAAACCAACCTCTCTCTCTCTCTAGAGAGATAAATAAAACCATTTCAACTGAACAGACCACTTACTTTCTTTTCTTTTGATTTGAATTTTATTGACTGTTATTATTATTGCGTGTGGGGTTACCATGGCAACCGGATCTGTTCTCTCCATCCCTCATGGGTTCTTGGATTCCCGATTCAGGTCTTCAGGCTTGTGTGACAGGTGTCTTTTCTTGCTGAGCCACCTCACCAGCCCTTTTCTTTGGCTTGAGATAGAAGTTCATGTAGCCTTGGCTGGCCTTGAACTTCTGTTTCTTTTACCTCTTCCTTCCAAGTGCTGGGATCACAGGGGTGCATCGCCATACCTGTAAAGACCTCCATTTCCAACAAATTGGACACGAAGGTCCTCTTTGATGAGTAGGCTTCGGGCTGAGACTTGAGAGAGGAGGAGTCAGGCACTGAGGATCTAGAGAATTCCTTCATAATAATTGCGGCTGAGAAAACCCAGTCCCTCTGGTCTGAGATGACATCAGCCCCCTTTGGATAAACTCCTGCAGACTAGATATCTAGGATTTCGCTGCCTCATTCAGCCTCCTCCTAGGTCACATAGAATAGTCCAGTAGTGACATCAGACACCCTGGGCTAACACTCCTAAAGAATATGGGCCACTCAGGTTCCCGTTCAAATCTAGAAGGTCTCCTCTTTGGGACCACCTTCAGCAAACATGTCCCTGAGCACTACATAGTTTCTGGAGAGACTTTCAGCCCCACTCTCCCCACCTCCCATCTCCATCATCAGGGGCACAGAGTGGGAGTAGATTCAGAGGAACCTGGGCTGTGAGGACTCCCACCCCAAGTCTCCTGAGGTCCCTCTTCTGTAAGGTGGAGGTGTGAACTGCTCTGAACTTGGAACATGCGTGGGTGTAATACAGCCAATGTTCCCAGGCCCCGCCCACCCCTGCTCCTTTGTCCACTGAACTTCTAGGCTCCTTTCTGTCTTTCTCCTGTGTCTACGCGTATGCATGTTTGTGGGTGCACCTGAATGTGTTGTGTGAGACAGAATATCTTACTAGGAACTGGGTCTCACTGGGTTAGAGAAGTCTGGCTGGCCATCTGGCCCCAGGGATCTTTCTTCCTGTCCCTGACTCCCCAGCACTGGAACTACCAGCCTAGAGTTAGTTTTTGTTTTGGACTTACTTATTTTTATGTGTGCAATTGTCTTTCCTACATGTCTGTCTGGGTACCATGGGTATGCGTGGTACACTCAGAGGTCACAGGAGGGGCATCAGATCCCTTGGAACTGAAGTTAAGGATGGTTGTGAGCTGTCATGTGGGTGCTGGGGACTGAACCCAGGTCCTCTGCAAGAGCAGCAAGTGCTCTTAACCACTGAGCCACGTCTACCTCTGTCTGAGCAATCTCTTCAGGCCTGGGTATCTCACATGAACACAGATGCTGGCAGCCAATATCAGGTGCCAAGCACTCTACCAATACGGTCCTTTGCACAGCTAAGTCTTGATTCCATGTGATGGGTGGAATCTGTCAGGGCTGGAAATATGACTTGGCTGCCTCTGGAGAAGCTACTCTGACTCAATATGAGCTAACTCTGGGTCATATTGCTGAAGGTGGTCTTCAAGAGCAGTCTTTCTGGGTTTTAACAGGAGCTGGGACTCAGTTTTAACAGGTGTGGGGCTGGGTTTTCTCAGCTCTGTATCCACTTTTCGTGTCCTGAGTGGAATGCAGGCCTTGGCCTCACTGAGGAAGGAAGTCACCCCATGCCTCAGGGTTTTTTTTGTTTTGTTTTGTTTTTTTGTTTTTGGCTGTAACACGAAGCATTTAGAATTAAAGGCTTAAAGGCTCTGGCTGTGGTCTGAGAACGAGCCAACTGGGCACTGGGCAGGGCAGGGAAAGACAGAGTCCCTACCACCCTGCTGGTATCCTGAGTGGGGTTCATGGCCAAAGAACGCATAATTGAGCTCAACTGAGCTGTTGGTGTCTCTGGGTGATAAGGAAGAGTCAGCAGAGAGCATAGCCGCCAGGCAGTCTGATAAGCCCCTCGAACACATTCCTGGATGGAGTCAGGGGCCCAGCGCGCGTCTGGGGCCTGGAGTTTTGAGTGGAGGGTGTGCTTAAGGCCTTGAGGGACACAGAATTCTGCACGAAGGGTATGCAAAGGTCCCCGGAGACATGGAATTCCGAGGGGACAGTGTGCAAAGGCCACGAGGGACACAGAATGGAGGGTGTGCAAAAGCCCAAAGGGATATGGAATTCCGAGTGGGGGAAGTGCAATGGGCCCCGAGGGACACGGAATTCTGAGTGGAGGGCGTTCATGGCCGGGAGGCTGGCCCGGGCTGACTGCAACTGATTTTAAAGCAGGGGAGCGGGAGGCATTCGCAGGAGTCCGGAAGAAAGAAGAGGTCGCAGGGGCGGGGGTAGTGGATGCAGACGGTGCCAGGGTCTTCTGCCCTCTGTGGATGGCGCATCGGTTCCCACCTAGACCAGCAACTACCAGGAAGCGCGGAGGGGATCACACAGCGGGAATCCAGACCTAGCAAAAGCTAGGAAAGCCCAGCAGCTCGGAGGGGCGGCGCCCGAAGGAAGCCACGCCTACGCCTCACCATCAGAGCACCGCCCACTCCCCGCCTCTTCCCACCCCTCGCCGGAATCCCGCGCCTAACTCGGGGGCGGGCTGCCCGGGCCATGGCGCATAAAGCCTCTGGCCACCTGCAGGGCTACTGCTGCTCCGGCCACCGCCAGGCACACACCTTGCTGCTGAGGGAGCCTCGGCTTCTGTCATCTCTGTGGCCTCCGTCGCCTCTTTCGCCGTCTCCTTCAGGTCCTGAGCCCCGAGAGCCCCGGCCGCGCACGCGGACATGGGCGGCAGCTCCAGGGCGCGCTGGGTGGCCTTGGGGTTGGGCGCCCTGGGGCTGCTGTTTGCTGCGCTCGGCGTTGTCATGATCCTCATGGTGCCCTCGCTCATCAAGCAGCAGGTGCTCAAGGTGAGTGAAGTGTCCTGGGGAGATGGGGGGTGGGGATCGGGACGCAGGGTGGGACGGTGGAGCTACCTCCTCACCACCAGGGAGGCCCAGGCTCACCCCAGAGGCTTGGTCTGAGTCACCAGCGTCCCAGGAGCCTAAACCTCACTGAAGCAGAAGTATGGCCTGGTTGTCCCTGAGTTTCGACTGTAGCTGTCGCGACCTCCAGCCCTTCTGAACGCGCCGGTCGGTGACTGTACCTAGTAACCTCAGGGCTGCGCGAAGCCCCTGTACATCTGTGAGGCTCCCACGGGCTCCCAGTTCTTTGGGTGCTCTGCCTGTTTCCTCTCGCCCAGATGCCCCAGAGATGCCCTGGCTCGCCCCCACACTGCCTGCCAGTCTCGAGAGTTAAGCAGCTTTCTGTCCCCCACGCTCTGGCAGAGGCAGACACTACTCAGGTCTGCCGAGGATAGGCAGCCCAGCCTCTCCTTTGATCTCAGCCTTAGGCCCTGTTTTGCCCTTTCAACCGGGCACCGGTATTAGGCGGGTGGTGCCGGTCCAGCCACAGACTCTGCCCTGGGATCCGGTATCCTCCTATTTGAGCCGGGAGCTCATTAAGTCCTGGAGATTACCGAGTAATTGTGTTTTCTGAGACGCCGGGTTACTGCGGAAGGGGAAACGGGGGCTGGCTCTCAGGGAACATCCAGTTAGAACTGGATCTGGGATCCAGAAGGGGCTGTTGTCACAGGGTTTGACTGACATCTTTCCTCTTAGCGGGTTTGTTTACTGGGAGTTTAAGAATGGCTTCGCGTCCCACGTCCCATCGCCCGCTGAAAGGAGGGAATGAATGAGAGATACTCCCTCTTGGGCTGGCCGCTACCTGCCAGGTCCTGGCGGGTCTTCAGGATGGAGCCACAGGTGGCTTTCCTGGAGTTGTGGTGGGTATTTCCGAGTTCTCTTGGCCACACCGTCATTTCTCTTGCTTAGAATTTTCAACACTTGTACGTGAAGGTCCCAAGAGTTGCCGTGTCTTGGGTGGAGGGAAGATCCTTCTTGTTGGAGCATCAAAACTGCTCTGGGCCTTTCTGTTAGGTTTGGCAAAGTAGTGGTGACAGCCTTGTCTCAGTGGCAGCCTGTGGTTTCAGTAAGAACCCAGCCCTGTGCACTCCGCACGTGGACTGGGTTTCCTGCTCAGCCAGCCTGTAGTGGATAGAGTGAGCAGATCTCCCCTGTTCTCCGATTTAGGGGTGAGGGGGAATCTGATCTGGTTCCTTCTCCAAACTCCTTTCGGGAATGTTTTCTTTTGGGGGTTGGCACGGAGACTAAGGATGGGGGGGTGGGAGGCTGGTGTGTGTGGGAGTGCACGTTAGCGTTGGGACTGCGCATGTCTGCTCCATCAGTCAGGGTCCCATCTGCCCGGTGCTTGAGAAAGAAAAACCACGACTGGCGGAGTTGCCCCATAGCTGGTAGCTTGGGGCTTCACGTTTGAGCGAGCGGCTTCCACAATCTTACTTGTGAAAATCCCAAAGGCGATTGGTTGGGGACTGAGTGGTGTGAAGGAAGGAAGAGCATAAGACACGCCTAGCCCAAGACAGCCTCTTCTTAGAGGCCCTGGCTGGAAGCCGACCTCTTGAGGGAGAAAAAAAAGCTCATTTCAGGGGATGGTGGGAGGGTGGCAGCGGAGGGGAGCAGGGAGGGACCCTGGAGTTGACTTTGGATTCTTGCATTCTGTGCTACTTGAATGGAAGCCTTGTCTTTGTGTGTGTGTGTGTTTCTTTCTTTTCTTTTCTTTCTTTTTTTTTTTTGTAAGTTAAAGAAGTTGATTTATAAAAGGCAGGAAAACTAGGTTGTTTAAGAAAAAAAAAATCAGAGCTAGAGAAAGTACCCAAGGAGCTAAAGGGATCTGCAACCCTATTGTTGGAACAACATGATGTACTAACCAGAACCCCGGAGCTCTTGTCTCTAGCTGCATATGTATCGAAAGATGGCCTAGTCAGCCATCAATGGAAAGAGAGGCCCATTGGACTTGCAAACTTTATATGCCCCAATATAGGGGAATGCCAGGGCCAAAAGAATGGGAATGGGTGGGTAGGGAAGTGGGGGGCGCTATGGGGGACTTTTGGGATAGCATTGGAAATGTAATTGAGGAAAATATGTAATAAAAATATTAAAAATCAAAAAAAAAAAGAACACTTAAAAAAAAAAAAAGAAAAAAAATCAGGATTTGGGATGTAGCTCAGTGGTAGAGAACTTACCTTGCATTCAACAGGTCTTGGGTTCCAACACACACACACACACACACACACACAGATTTCACTCTTATTTTCTTCTGATGATATAATTTTTTGACATAAATGTGTGTGTGTGTGTGTGTGTGTGTGTGTGTAGGTCAGCTGATTTCTTCCCTTACAGATAGGGTCTCTTGATGAGCTAGACAGCCATCCCCCTGTCTCTAGGGTTACAGGTGCACTCCTATCGATGCACAATATCGTATATGTCACTGGGAGTTTGAACTCAGGTCCTCATGTTTGCCTAGGGAGTGCTCTGCCCACTGAGCCACCTAATGGACATCTTTTACAAAACCTGAGCTGGATAGTATGTGGTTTTCTTTTTTTCTTCCTCCCTTTTTTCCTTCCTTTCTTCTTTTTTTTTCCTTTCTCTTGAGTCATGGTCTCACTAGATAGCCCAGGAACTCAGTGTGTAGCCCAGGCTGGCCTCAAACTCAGAGATCCACCTACCTTTGCCTCTTGAGTGTTAGAATTAAAGATGTGTCTACCATGCCTGGCTTAAATAGTATGGTTTTTCTGTTCAGTGTTAGTATTCAAAGGGGTGTGTGTATGTCTGTGTGTGTGTGTGTGTGTGTGTACACACACACGTGCACATGCATGCATACTCATGCACCTGTATGGATGCGCTTGCCACGAGGCGAGACCAGAGGTTGATGTGCGGTCTCTTCCACAGTGTCTCTCCACCTTATTTTTTTTTTGAGACAGGCTCTCTCATTAAATATGAGGTGTGCCTTCTCTGCTAGCCACTGAACAACAGGTCCCTGGAATCTGCCTGTCACTGCCTGTCCTGGTACTGGGGTTCCAGACATGTACCAGACGTGCTCAGCTATATATATATATATATATATATATATATATATATATATATATATATATATATTTTTTTTTTTTTTTTTTTTTTTTGAGACAAGGCTTCTCTGCATGTCCCTGATCATCCTAGAACTCCCTCTGTAGACCAGGCTCTCCCTGCCTCCTGAGTGCTGAGACTAAAGGTATAGGCCACCACCCCTGGCTCTCTGTTGAGCTTTTGTTTGGGTTCTGAGAATCAGAACTCAGATCCTCCAGCGAGCACTTTACCCACTGGGCGATCTTCCCAGCCCCTTTCAAAGGTTTTGACAGGCCGAACATGCCAAGTCTGTTACTGCCTTTCCCCCCCTTACTGTGTTGGGATTCCTTTGTTTGCTCCTCTGTTGACTGGCCATGTCTTTGTCTCAGGCTCCAGAGAACACATACCGTCCTATGTGAGTTCAGGAACACTTGCACGGTCTGAGCCTTAGCTGTGGACCCACAGGTGCGCTCTGTTTGGAATTTGGTTTTCTCTACTATGCTCCCGCTGTCAAGCTGTGGGACCATCCACTTCGATGGCAATGAAGTGTCATTTCTAAGCCCCATCACCCTCTGGTTACCGGTGGTTTTTGATTTCACATCTTCAGCGCCACAAGGTTGGGCCGGAGGAGCGTGATCCCCGTGTAGGTGACAGTTTTCAGAGCTCAGGGGCTCAGGCCTACTGTACCATGTGCTAGCTGGAGCCGGTCCATCACTCAAGAGAGCCAAGTTTTCCCCCCAGCAGTGAGACAGGGGTCAGATCTGGTTTGCTGTCCCCGGGGGATTAGCAAGTTACAAAGGAGCTTACAAGGGGCCTTTGGAAATGCCCTGTGAGCTTGCCGGCTTCTGGACTCAATCTAACCACGGCAGCGTTGTGAAACAGGCAGAGGCTGCGAATTCTTCCTCTCTACAGATAAGGGATCTGGCCCATAGCAAAGGTCGGCCGCTGGTTATTAAACATGGCCTGTGGTGGGCTGGGAGGGACTTCAAGCGGCCATGCTCGGTTTACCTTCCATAGGGAAGTAGGAAGCAAGCAAGAGCCCTCTCTCTCTCTCTTTCTGTACAGTGAGCTGCTGGGCAGTCCAAGAAAAGAATTAAGAAGGGCCAGGTTTCTGGAAGACGTGCATGATAGAGAAAAGGCTCTGTTACTATTAAAGTCCCTCTTCCCTATTCTCTTACGGGGTATCCCAGCTACTTGGAGCCTGAGGCAGGGGGAATGAATATTCAAAGCCGGAGGAAGTTCAGAGCCTGCCTGGGTTGCACAGGAAGTTCAGGGGAACTTAGTGAGACCCCTGTCTTTATATCAAATGTAAGCAAGGTGCATTCGGGCACATTTTTAAATCCCAGCACTCAGAAGGCAGAGGTAGGCAGATCTCTGAGTCACGTCGAGTGCCTGGATAGCCAGG
This sequence comes from Mus caroli, assembly GCF_978045245.1. Classification (NCBI taxonomy): domain Eukaryota; kingdom Metazoa; phylum Chordata; class Mammalia; order Rodentia; family Muridae; genus Mus; species Mus caroli. Next base: position 129,504,609 of record NW_028227259.1, on the reverse strand, counting down.
GCTATATATATAGAGAGAGCCTGTCTCATAAAGAAACAAACACACAAATAAATAACACATAAATAAGTAAGTAAATAAATAAATAGGTAAGTGGAAAACTGAAGATAGAGCTCACTGGTTGATATACTGCTTCCCAATATGTGCACATCCCTGGGTTCAATCCGAAGCACTGCAAAACATAAAGAGAAACACACACACACACACACACCCCAAAATCCCTCAGCCAGTCGGTGGTCGCAGCAGCGGCTTATACCTTTAATCCCAGCAGAGACAGAGTGATCTCTGTGACAGCCAGGGTTACACAGCCAGGGTTACACAGAGAAACTCTGTCTCAAGACAAAACAAGTCAACCAAACAAACAAACCCCAAATGACAAGAATGACAGCAAAGCCCTAACAGTATTCTATATTTTCAACAGACTCGTGTTAGTGCCAAAACGGTTTGGGAAAAGGTGCGGAAGGGTGCGCGCCAGACACACAAGGTAGATAATGCTGGCTGCATGACTCTCTGTATATTTTTGTTTTATTTTATGTGTAGGGGTGTTTTGCCTGCATGTACCTCTGTGCATGCAGTGCCCTTGTGGACCAGACAGGACATCAGATCCTCTGGAACTTGGACTTACAGATGGTTGTGAGCCACCATGAGGGTGCTAGGAATTTCACGAACCCAGGTCCTGTATCAGAGAGGCCAGCCTGGCTCTTAACCACCGAGCAATCTCCAAACCATCATGATCCTTTTTTGTTAAATATTATATGTATGTATTTGTTGGTGTGTGAGTGGAGGGGTCGTGTAGCATCATGACTGTGCAGGTCATGGGACAACTTTGAGGAGTGATTTCTCTCCCGCTCCTAAGTGGGGTCCCAGGGATCGAACTCAGATCGTCAGGCTTGATAGCAAGCACCTTTACCTGCGGAGCTGTCTCACTGAGCCCGATTTTTACTATCTTGTTTGTAGTTCTTTAGGGCAAGGTTTCGTTGTATTACTCAGGCTTTATTTGAAATCCTCCTGCCTCAGCTTCTTGAGTCCCTGGGTAACAGATCTGCACTAACTCACCTGACCTCTTTTAAAAACAAAAAAGAGAATGTATCTATGTGTTGGGAATTGCACTAGAAATGACTAAAAATGATTGCTATGATAAAAGCAACCATGACCAAAAGCAACTTGGGGAGGAGAGAGTTTGTTTGGCTTCCACTTCCACATCACTGTTCATCATGGAAGGGAGTCAGGGCAGGAACTAGAACAAGGCAGGGACCTGGAGGCAGGAGCTGATGCCGAGACCATGGAGGGATGCTGCTACGAGCTTTCTCTTCATGACTTGCTCAGCTTGCTTTCTTATAGAACCGAGGACCACCAGCTCTGGGGAGACCCCTCCCACAATAGGCCACGCCCTTCCCCATCAATCACTAATTAAGAAAATGTTCTACAGGCTTGCCCATTGCTCAGTCTTTTTTTTTTTTTTTAAAGATTTACTTATTGGGCTGGTGAGATGGCTCAGTGGGTAAGAGCACCAGACTGCTCTTCCGAAGGTCCAGAGTTCAAATCCCAGCAACCACATGGTGGCTCACAACCATCCGTAACGAGATCTGGCGCCCTCTTCTGGAGTGTCTGAAGACAGCTACAGTGTACTTACATATAATAAATAAATAAATCTTTAAAAAAAAAAAGATTTACTTATTTAGCCGGGCGTGGTGGCACACGCCTTTAATCCCAGCACTCGGGAGGCCGAGGCAGGCGGATTTCTGAGTTCGAGGCCAGCCTGGTCTACAGAGTGAGTTCCAGGACAGCCAGGACTACACAGAGAAACCCTTGTCTCGAAAAACCAAAAAAAAAAAAAAAAAAAAAAAAAAAGATTTACTTATTTATTTAATGTATATGAGTACACCATAGCTGTCTTCAGACACACCAGAAGAGGGCATCAGATCTCATTACAGATGGTTATGAGCCACCATGTGGTTGCTGGGAATTGAACTCAGGACCTCTGGAAGAACAATCAGTGCTCTTAACCACTGAGCCATCTCTCCAGCCCCCCACCGCCCAGTCTTATGGAGGAATTTTTCTTAATTGAGGTTACCTCCTCTCAAATGACAATAGTCTGTGTCAAGTTGACATAAAGCTAGCCAGCACAGGCAGCGTGGTGACACAGGTCCTTGCCAGTTAAGGAAACAGCTGAAAATGGTAAGAAGTACCCCGTGACTTTCTTGGAGTGAGTGTAAGTGTCACACGGAGGGAAACCCACCAGCCCTGGAACCCCTGTGTGTCTCACCTAGAACCCAGCTTGGCACGTGGCTTGCCCGTCCACAGGGCCACTGCCTTCAGCAGAAAGCCTCTTAATCTTTCCCAAGTCCGGGACTGCATCAGCTCCACTGTCCTGACGTGGCGTTTCCTGTTGCACTGTGCTTGATCAGTTCATCTGCTGATGCCTCCCTCCTCTGTCCCATGTGTCCCCTAGGTGCAAAGCGGAAGCCTCAGGCTGCCCTCACCTGCTCCGTTGTTCTTTCTGCTACCTCATACCTGCTTCACCATCACCTTTTATGACCCCTCTACCCCCATGTCTTACTGCCTGCTTGGACCTGTGTGGTAGTCTATCCTGCTCTTCTAGTGAGGGATGGTGCCCACCCTGCTCAGACTCTCTAACATTCCCGTCTTTTTCCGAGTGAACCCCAAATTCCTCTCAGCAGCTTGAAGGCTCCCAATTTGTTTCTCTTTCCCACCCTCAATTCAGCACCTCACTCCCACACCGCTATGCTCCTGGTTTGAGCCCACTAGACCTAGTCCCTTTTCAGAGGCCCTGGCGTGTCCCTTTGGTGGCACACGCCTTTAATTCCCAGCACTTGGAAGGCAGAGAGGTAGGTGGATCTCTGAGTTCAAGGCCAGCCTGGTCTACAGAGTGGGTTTTAAGACAGCCAGGGCTACACAGAGAAACCCTGTCTCAAAACGCCCTACCCCCCTAAAAAAGGGATTTATTTATTATTTTCAGTGGTTTGTCTGTATTTCACGTGTGTGGTGCTTGAGGAGGGTCAAAAGAGGTGTCAGGATTTCCTGGAACTGTGACCTGTCATGTGGGTGCTGGGAACCGAACTCAGATTCTCTATGGGTGCAGCCAGTGCTTGTAAACCTCGGAGCCATCCCTCCAGCCCACCATCCTTATTCTGTCACAGGCTTGGATGTGGCTCGCTCTTTTTCCTGATTGAGAAGTTGGCCAGCCAGGTGAAGGGCTAGGGAGCTGACTGGAAGCTGGTCAATAGCTGGCTCTCTACCCCTCCTTGCCTCAATTCTAGTCTGATCCCTTCTCCCACAGCTAGGAGTTGGGCTAGCCTGGGCTATCTACTCTGTTCCTGAGCTGTTTTGTGACCTCTGGCAGAGCCCTTGGCTTGACACTTGGAAGGTGTCTCTGACGGCAGATAGCTCCTAGTAGATAGATACTGTGTTACGCTGAGTGTCCGATGCTCCTCAGAGCCTTTTATTAAACGGCTACAGTTGCTCTCTGCTTCATCTAGGGAGACAGACACAAAGAGAGATTAAGTAAAACTTGTCCCCTGGTGTCCGATGTCTCCCCACCCCCACCTTCTACCTCCGCATTCCAGATTTAGGTGACAGAACCAAGATGTAGCCTCTGCTAAAAGATTGTAACCCTTGAACAGCTGGCCTTGACTGGTCGCTCCTTCTTCTTCTCCCTTCTCTTCCATCATCGGTCTGCATGGCTAGCGGGTGTATTCCAGGGTTTTCTCCCACAAGAGAAGGCTGCAGATTCAGCACCCCTTGGTACCTCCTCAGGAGGACTCTTAAGTGGGAAGGTCTGCCTTTTCCCAGTTTGTACCACCCTGTGACCTTGAGGTCAAGGTCTGCCTGGGCCATCGTGGGCTGTTCCCCAAGTGGAGACTGGGGCCCCAGATGTCAGGATGGGTGTCCCTGCAAGTTCCCTGTTCTCTGGGCCCTGGGTAAGGATGCTTGGGTGTGCTGGGATTTCTTCTGTTTTCTTCCTCTTTCCTGATGCCTGGTTTCCGGTTCCCATGGCTTCCGGTCCCCCTGGCATGTGTGGAAGTATTTTAGTTCCCTTCAGGGTGCAGCTGTGGCTATAGACTACCTATTTTTAGTCCCAAGCATTTATTTCTGTTCCTTTCTGGCTCCTCGTACATCCACAAGTCCTCATAGCTTCAGTGTGTGTGTCTGTTGGTATATACACCTTTTGGTGCGGGTCCACGTAATAGTGTCCCCCAGGTATAGTAGCACACAGACAGAGCTTGGTGTATGTATGGTCCAGTGCTGACATCCATGGATGTGAGTGTTTCTGTGTACCGCATGAGCTACAACCCATCCACATGGGGAAAAGCCAGGAAGGGGATGCAGGCACATGGGTCATTGTCTGGGCCCATGTAGACACATGCACACATGTTGATGCCTGTTCCATTTGCTGGGGGTGGGCAGTGGACATGGCTGCGTGGCAGAATGATGGCCTTTGAGGTGCAAGCCACTGAGCTCCGACCTTAGCACTGCAGCAGACAGAAGGGGTCACTGGCACTGCATGGTCACTGTGTGCAGTAGTTAGGTGCTGGTGTCTTGAAGCCAGACTCTCCTGTTGCATTCCTGGAAGGAAGTTACCCTGGGACCCTTCCTGGAAGGACGGATTCTTTGCTATCTTCCCACAGTGACTCATCCCCCATTCGCTCCAATTCCACGAGTTCGGCTACCAGGAATCCTGTTCTCTGGCCTTGGATCCCAGCAGCCGACTCTGGGGACAGTCCTGGAGAGAGTCACTTGGCTCTCTGCAGAGCTTATCCTAGGTGCATCTTGGTTCCTAGGAGGCTTGGCCCAGGCTGCCAGCTCTGTGGCCTTCTGTGGCTTTTAGGGTACAGAGGAGTATTCAAATGTCCTTCCTTGGCCAGCAAAAGAGAGGCCCCGGGCTCTTCACCGTGAGCTTCACCCCAGGTTGCCACTGGATGTTTGACATTTCACTCTTAGGACTCATGAGTTCAGCTGAGAGGCCTTCTGAATGAGAGAGAGAGAGAGAGAGAGAGAGAGAGAGAGAGAGAGAGGAAAACATGGCTGCTCTTGGGTATAGTGGAGGAGAAGGCTTATTGTAGATAAAAGAGAGAACGGGAGAACATAGCTAGAGGCAGAGACCGCTGGAAGAGTCCAGAGTGGACATGACCCTGAACCCTGAGCTAGATGAGGGGAGGGGGAGGGAAAAGGAGAGGAGAGAGGGGAGCCAGGTACAGCTGCCAAGAAGGAGGGAGGGCAATCAAAATGGTTGGATTTATCCTGGGGAGAGCAGCCCAGCCCTCTGGGCTATAGAGTTCAGGGTAGGGGGCAGGGTATGCCAGCCTGAAGGGGTTCTGAAACTGGTAGGGACTGAGGGATGCTGGGAGAACCTGGCAGCCAGGTCTGCTTTGATATGTTAACTAGCCACCTAAACCATTTGTCCAGGGTTTGAAACTCAATACCTTCAGCGCCAGATCCTGTGCCATCAATTTAGTTTGAGGAGGATTTAGCTTGGCAGGGGTGGGTGTGGGTGTAGGTGGGGCTCTGCCCAAAATAGAAACAGCTTAGGAGGCTAAAGCAGGGGGATTGCTAGTTCTAGGCCAGCCTGGGCTACCCCCCCCATAAATAAATAAAAATTCCATAAAAATGAAAAACCAGAAAACAAAAACACTTGACCCTTTTACCTCTCTCCTCACTCTCTCCCTCACTGGTGACCTTGGCCTCCACTGGCCTAGGGCAGGGTCAGGCCAGGCTGAGCTACAAAGAGAAACAACAACAAAAACAACCAGGTCTGGCTCAGCCTGGCTCTGAGTCCCAGTGGCTGAGGAGGTTCCATGGCTGCCGAGGGAAGATTTCCACCCCTCTCCTCAGATCCTGGGCTTTCTGGCCTCTCCCCACCTCCCATCTCCTCTGCTTTGTGATCTTCAGCTGCCTGGGGAGGGGAAGGAATAGGAGTGACCTGACCCTTGCTTGCTTCCTGGCTTTTCAATGAAGTTCCTTCCACCCTCTATGGAAGCTTCTAGAAAAGGGTCTTGGCTGGGGCCTCTCTGGCTGTGGGTTGTCTCGTGGGGCAGGGGTTCTCTTACCCCCTTTGCCTCAGCCAGACTCTGGTGGAATATGCCCAGGCCCAATTCACAGCTCAGGGCCTTAACCTCCCCCCAACCACCCCACCCCTACCTCCTGCTCAGCCCCAAACTGTCCCCTCCTGGGCCTTGGCCTCAAAGGAGGAGTCTGGTGTGCCAGGTGGCTCATCTTGTCCTGACCTTCCCCTTCAACTCCAGGCCTGTCCTTCACCTTCCTGGTTAGCTTGGCCTGTGGTCTTCTAGCCTGTGGCAGCAGCTAGCCACGACCTTGGCAGCAGCCTTCCCTCGCCCTCTCTGCTTCCTACACGTGAGCCCAGGGGAAGTGAGCGACTCCCACCTTTTTGTCCCTTTCCCGAGGCTGACTTCTATCATTCTTTTATCTGGATCCTTAAACTCCTTTCCTCTGTCTCTTGTGTTCCTCCCAGCTCCCAGTACAGCAGCCAGAAAGAGACCCTAGGTCCTTCCCATGTGTCAAGAGGCCAGTACCTTGCCCTCTGATACCTTTCTGGCTTGCACACCCCACCCCTTGATTCCTCTCGTGCGTGGGCTAGGTCTGTAGTCTAATGTCTGACATTTCCAAGTGGGAATCCGCTGAGGTCGATTCAGACCCAATATGCCATACTAGTTACATGTGCATTGGGTTTTTTTCCTTCTGCCACGTTGTCCCCAGGGGGAGTCCCCAGGCTCAGGAGGGCAAGGACCTCTGTGGTGTTTGTTCTTTGTCCCCAGCATTGGAACTGATGCCAGACACTGGGCCTTGGGTTCCCAAATGTTTACCCAAAGTGGACAGGTCGAATCACAGGGTGTTCTGGTACCCTGGCACTAGGAAGTCCTGAGCCAGGCTAGACCATGGGTGCCGTGGTGCTACCTGCCATGGGTGATCTGGCTGATCCGGCACTTCCTCCTGTCACAGACAGAATGCTCTTTCGAAGACACAGTGCTTTAGTTTAAAGCTGTTTCAGGATCCAGGTAGGTGAGATGATGTGGATTTGATCCCCAGAGCCCATGTCAAACAAGCTGGTAATTCCATCCCTGGGGAGGCAGAGACAGGAGACTGCATGGGGCTCCCAGGATTCATTCCCGCAACGCAATAGGGGAGCTCCAGGCTTTGGAAAGAATCGATCTTAAAAAAAAAAGAGAGATAGATAGTCCTGGAGGGAGCACACTGAGGTTGGATTGGCCTCTGGCCTCTACATACACACACACACACAGAGAAACACCCACACCCACAGGCAGACAGACAGACAAACATACACACCCAGAGAGACAGACAGACACACACACACAAAGAGCCAAACACATACACCTACAGAGACACACACATAGAGACATACACACACAGAGAGGCATAGAGAAAGATAGACACACACACACACACACAGACGGAGGAGAGACATATAGAGACACACACACACACACAGACAGACACACACAAACACACCCACAGACACACATACAAAGACAGACAGACACGCACACACACTCACTCACTCTTGCCCCGACCCATCAGTCCTTTCTTCACAGGCTCCAACCTGTCTGGCCAGTCAGCAGTTCTGCAGTTCTAACCCCACAAGTCTCTCTCCTCCATTCTCACATGCGCCGCAGTTCCTTCTGCCCAAATGCTTTCCCCTTGGCTCTTTCACTCAGTTCCTCTCCTGTGTTTCAAAATAAAGGACACTTATTTGTATTTTGGGGTGCTTGGGAGGGACACAGAGAGGCACTCATACTAGACAAGTGTTCTCACACCAATCTACACCCAAAGCCTGTGTGGGGATGTTTTGAAGACACTTCCTGGTCCCAGCTTCCCTGACCTCCCTTGACCTTTGGAAGTTTCCTTGCGCCCATCTCTAGTGAACTCATTTGTTTGGTTGATGTCCTACCAGGATGGGGATCCGGTGTGTTTTGTACATAGCTTTACTCTGCAGTGGTGGCCTGGCTGGGGTGGGACCCTAGCAGCCATCACTGAGGTCACAAGCCTTGCTGACTGACTCTGCTCCATTCTGGGGGGGCTGTGCCTCTGTTTTGTTTTGGTTTTTTGTTTGTTTGTTTGTTTGTTTGTTTGTTTGAGACAGGGTTTCTCTGTGTAGCTCTGGCTGTCCTGGAACTCACTCTGTAGACCAGGCTGGCCTCGAACTCAGAAATCTGCCTGCCTCTGCCTCCCAAGTGCTGGGATTAAAGGCGTGCACCACCACCGCCCAGTAAGGGCTGTGCCTTTGTCTCCAGGGGGCTGCCTCCTGATGTCACTGCCTAAGCCTCAGACCATGAGCCTCTGTCCCCTAGAGGCCACTTCTTGAAGCCACTGTGGTGAGTTGGTGTTCATATGTCCCAGACCACACCCAGTGGCCCGAGTCTCTGGCAGGTGACCCTAGATCCAGGGTCTGAGTCTCTGTATGTTTTCTCTTGACTCCAGCAACTTCTTGCTGGTGTCTGTGCCAGGGCAAAGTCCCTACATTGGCTGTTGGCTTCCCCCAGTAACCTCTTCCTGTCCCACCACAAAGGCAGTGGACCAGAAGGAAGAGACCCAGTTCTCAGCCATGTCATCGGGATGGCTGTGGGCGGTGGATAAATAAATCACACCTGTCTTAGCCAAGGGCGGGAGAGACCAGGAGGTGGGGTGCAGGTTTGCAATGCACAGCCTTCGGAAGTGAACGGGAGTCTTCAGCAGCCTTGGCTTGGCGCGGTCCATGTACAGTCCTCCGGAGCGGACAAGTTTAGGTTCATGAATAAAGCGAAGTCACTTCATCCCCCGAGTTCCCGATAACCTGCCCCAGTGCGGGATGCAGTGTGGGATGCAGTGGACAGCTGCTTTCTCCTGCCAGTGATCTAAATAGAAGGACCGGGGAGGTGTGGCTCACAGGTGCGAAGAACAAAAATAAACTGGGTGCCATTACACACCTGTAATCCTAGCATTCCAGAGGCGAAAACAAGAGAACCAGGAGTTAAGTCATCCTGACTACAGAGGGAATTGGAGGCCAGCCCTGGCTGGCTAAAGAGGCTGTCTAAAGGGTTCAGTGAGTAATGCTTGCCACCAAGCCTGTTGATTGGCGTTCGATCCTGGGACCCACACAGTAGAAGAAAAGAACAGGCTCTTTCAAGTTGTCCTCTGACCTCCGTGGGTGTACCTCGGGCACATTCACACTCCTCACACATACACTCAAATAACAAATGCAAAGCAATGACGTTAAGGGATGGGAGGAGGGGGCGGGGCTTGGAGCTGTCCATTGCCTCTGATTGGCTTAGGTCACATGCTCATCTTTGGGCCAATCAGTGTGTGTCAAGAAAACTTTCTTTGGAAAGAGGCGCTCTCTCTGAGGACTCAGGAGGGGGTGGAGCGATGTCCTATGGGTTGGCAGGAGGCAAGGGAGACAGGTAGCCAGAGTAAGGACAGAACCCTTGGCCCCTAGTTAGCACCGGATCAAACTAGGTTCCGCTCGCTGCCTCTTATGTACGTACACGGGTGCTTTTTTTGACGCTGGCTCCAGGCTTTTTGACTGGGGAGGCAGCTCGCCAGGGTAAATTTCATAAATCTTAGGTTGTTGGGTCTTCAAGTACTAACTTGGGTTTCTCTCTTTTTATTTTATTTCATTCTTATCCTCATTGTTATTTTGGTTTTTTGAAACAGGGTTTCTCTATGTAGCCCTGGCTGGCCTGGAACTTACTTTGTAGGCCAGGCTGGCCTCGAACTCATAGAGATCCATCTGCCTCTACCTCCCTCCTGAGTGCTAGGATTAGAGTATTTCATCACGCCCAGATTTTGCTACAGGCTACGGCTGCTTCTGCTTCTCCTTCCTATTATTTATTATTATTTATTATTATTATTATTATTATTATTATTATTATTATTTGAGGCAGGGTCTCACACTGTAGCCCAGGCTGGCCTCACACTAGCCCAGGCTGGCCTCACACTTTTGGCAGTCCTTCTGCCTCAAATCCTGGGAATAAAGACATGTGCCATAGTGCCTGGCCCATCTTTTTGTTTGTTAAAATCACATGTTTGTTTATTTGTGTGTGTTGTGGAGGGTGGGGATGCCATAAGTGTACTACAAACGTATAGAGGGCAGAGGACAACTTGCAAGAGTCAGTTTTCTTCTTCTACCATTATGTATGGGGTTGAACTCAGTCAGGCTTGGCTGCTGGGGCTTTATTGGCTAAGTCATCTCTCCTGCCCTCATGCTTTTGTTTTTGTTTTTATTTTGTTTCTTGAGACCAGGTTTCTCTGTGTAGCCCTGGCTGTCTTAGAACTCAATCAGTAGACCAGGCTGGCCTCAAACTCACACAGATCTGTCTGCTTCTGCCTCCCAAGTGCTGGGATTAAAGGTGTGTGCCATCACCGCCCAGCTTAGCGCCTGTGTTTTATTTTTCTCTTTAAGGACCCAGATCTCAGAGGGAGCTGTGATCTGTTCAAGGCCATAGTTGGTAGCCAGTGTTAGCTGGTCGTGGGCCAGGTTGACTGCCAGGCTGGCCGGGAAAGTGGGGTGCTGGGCTAGGGAAAGATAGGAGATCTCGGTAAGTGAGGGCTAGTCATGTTGTTTTCTGGTGACTTCGGGCAGTCTCTCAGCTCCCTTCCACCTACCTCTTCTTTGCTCCCATCTGACTGTAGGAGTGGGAGGAGGTGTTTTGATAAAGTAGGAGAGATGTCAGGACCCAGTATACCAAAGTTCAAGCTCTATGTGCCTTCTCTGAGGCTCTGAGTGTGCCCTAGGATGCAAACAGTGAGAACCAGCCCAAGCCTCCGCGCCCTTCACTACACTCGGCATCAGGCTCAGATGCAGAGGAGGCGATCTGCTCTGGATGTGTTCTGCAATATAGCTCAGGAGTCAGCTCAAGCCCCAGACAGAGCAGCTGTTGGCTCTTACCCAAGACTCTGAGGTACACCATGTCCTTCTGGAACAGTATGGGGACTGAAGCTGAGCTTTGTAAGCCGAGGTGGGCTCTCTGGCTACCCACATGTTTGCTGTCTGCCTGAAGGAGAGGTGGGAGGTGAGTGTGTTCCTGGAGGGTCACTGCTAAGGTTGTAAAGTTGTTGGAAAGTCTCTGGGTTTGAGTCTTGCGGGGGATGGCTCTGCCAATCCCCTGCTGGGTAACCTCAGGCAAGTGCCTTAATTCCTCTGTGCCTTTTCACCGTGTTCTTAGTAGTGTCCTGTGTCTGAGGAGATCATACCTGTTAAACACCTAGAATAACAAGCTGCTGAGTATCGCTCACGATGCTGATGCACACATCCTCGGGGACCTGTCATCAATGCTTGCAACTGACTTCTGTTCTACTTGCTGCTCTGAGCTGTCACTGGGCATGCTCATGGCACACCCAGCTTTCCCACCAGCCTTAGAGTGGCTGGGGATGTCTCAAGGCTGATTCTGCAGTTGCCCAAGTACCTTGCTGGCTAGCCATGTCCCAGTAAACTCAGCCACCGGCTATTCTCCCTCCCCACATCTAGGTTTTTCTTTTAAAAATTATTGTTTTGGAAAAATCGCTGACACAATGGGACAGTCGGTCACATTGGCACTCACCCAAACCTCTTGGCCCTGCAGAGACTATGCATAGACCTCTGTTAGAGTCAAGGACACTTACCCTTCTGCCCACATCTTGCAGCTACAGGCTGGCCCCTGTACGTGATGCCTCTGCCTCCAGCTCTGTCCTTTTTCCATTCAAATCTGTCTTATTTATTTTCTGCCAGGGTGGGAACTGAACCTGGGGTCTCCTGCTTGATGTGCTATATCCCCAGTCTTTTCTCCTTAAAAAACTTTTTACACTTATTTATTTAAAGTTTTTTTTTTTTTAAATTATATGTCTGTGTATGTGCACATGAGTGCAGGTGCCTGTGGAGGCCACATGAGGGCGCCAGATCCCCTGGAGCAAGAGTTCTAGTGAGCCACCTGACTATAGGGTACTGGAAATGGAACTTAGGGTTTCTGCAATAGCACTCCATGTTTTTAACTGCTAAGCTGTCTCTCTGGCCCTTATTTTTGTTTGTTTGTTTGTATAGCGATTAGAGGACATCCCTGGTTTGTTGGTTCCCTTTTTCATCATGTTGACGGAAAGCACCTTTACTTGCTGAGCCATTTTGAAAGCCCAACTCTTTCCTTATTATTATTAAAGTTAGTCTCACTAAGTGTCCCAGGCTAGCCTTGGATGTTCAATTCTCCTGCTTTAGCCTGGGGTGGCAGGCTTGCCCACAGAGTCCATATTTGGTTGTAGCTGTTAAGTTTAGAGGTTTGTCCTGTGTGGATCTCCTTCCTCCTATCAGTGGTACAAACAGGCCTCTCTTGCCACCTGTTTCTGCAAGCTTTGTTTCCCAGGAGCTGATGGCCACCTTCTAGGCAGGGCGCCCTGATTGTAGTTGCTATGTGCTCTTCCCACAGACCCTGCACATAAACTGCCTAGGGTTATCCTGGCTGAGCAGGCAGTGCGAGCAGTGGGACTTAGAGTTTCTTGCACCAGCTTCTGCTTGAGTTTCCTGGCTTTCCCAGCCCCACCTCCATGTTCTGAGAGGTGTTGATCCCTCCAACGATCAGGCTGAGGCCAGCGCAGGGCTCCCACCCACCCTTACAGCTGTAGGAGTCCTGGCGTGTCAGAGCTGGCCTTCTGGAGTTGGAGGCCCAGGAAGGTGGGATCTGGGGGCTCATCCTGCTCTGCTCCCTGCCGCCACCCCCAATCCCCATCCTGGCCTCTGAGCCCTGCAGAAATTCTAAGCCCTGGCCCTGGTCCCCTCATCTGGCCTCTTAGCCCAGGAGGCTTCCCTGGGCTGAAAGCCTATCTTAGCCAGTGCTCCATTGTAGCTGGGGTCCTGACCGGCGCTGGCCTCAGTATCTCCTTCTCCTGTCTGTTCCCAGCCCTCACCGTGCCTCTTGTGCTTCATTTCTTATTATTGTGAAATAGTACAAAGTTCTAACAAAGGTCATAATACACATTCATCAGGTTAAATCAGTCCCAGGTAAAAAGATGGAGCCTCATGGTCCCACGGCCCTGCTGGAGGGAGCCACCACCCTTGGGTGCTCCTTGCCTTTTGTAGAACCTTATAGGTCCATCCCTATATACCCAACTTGGTCTGGTTTTGAACTTCCCTTTAGTGTCTATAAACTCTGATTTTATTGCTGTGGCATTTTGCTTTTGTTGCTTGATATTTATTTATTTATTTATTTATAGACCAAGCATGCTCTGTAGCTCAGACTAACCTGGTATCAATCCTTCTGTCTCAGTCTCTGGCATGCAAGGCCCACAGATGTGCACCAACCAAGCCCGACCACATTTGCATCCTGGCTGTGGCCTGTTTTTTTCAAGTTCATCTATGTAATAGCGTATACCTGTGCCTCCTAACTCTCTGTGACTGGACAATGTTTTGTGGTTTTTTTTTTTTATGGTATAGATATCACATTGTGTTTATCTGTCTTTAGCCGGCGGCAGCAGGTAGCTAGTGGCTCTCGTGGGCGTGGGGAGCGTGGTGCTGTGGGGTGTGGACACATGCTCACTTGTCATGTCCTCTTTCTCTCTCTCCTTCCCTGTCTGCTCCCATCTGTCAGTGTCTCCCTCTGTGGCTCATCCTCTCTCTGGCTTCGATCTTGAGTGCGTTCTTCCATCTGCCTCAGTCCCATCCATCCACATCACTGTGGGTAAGAGCTTACGTTCCGAGTCCTTGGGCTGGGGTCCAGGTGTTGGCTCAGCCTTCTCCCAGCTGTGTGACCTAGTGCCGTTGGCTCACCTCTCTGCCTTAGGTGACTTGCTTGCTTTACCAGGCCATCATCTCGAAAGGCCATCAGCTGTGTGACTTAAGCAACATCCTCTTCCTTTCTGGCTCTTCTGGAGGCTGCATGCCCTTAGCTGCCATGGCTGCTCCTGCTGTCTAGCTTGCAGCCACTGCCTGCCTTTCCCTGTCTCCCTGCTGCTATCCTCGGTATCTCTCTCCTAGCTCTTCTTGCTGTAGACTCCAGTCACACCGCATCGGGGACCATCCTGACTAATCTATTGCCTCCTTTTTTTTTTTTTAACTTACTGTGGCCCCATCATGGGCTCTGAATCCAGTACATTCCAGTACAGTTTGAGGCATGGGGGTGGGGTAGACAGGTGGGAGTGGTTCGGCACCTGGAACGCTTCAGGCAATGACTCTATGTGGACACCTTGAAATCAGTCTCTGTGATTAGTGGCTGGGACCCTTGAAAGACTGGGTCTCGTGGGAGTGAAGAGGTGCCCTGGAGTAGCCATGCTGTAAGCAGTTGCTAGGGGTGGGATCACACAGCTGCCTTTGAGTCATCCGTGCTTCTATAAGTGACCCCAGTATCATTGCTGCATGGGGATCTGATGGGCCAGAATCTCCTCTTAGGTCAGGGGTCACTTTGGGGTGAATAGAAAGAGTCTCAAGGAAAAATCACACAAGAACAGGGGGTTTGCCGGGCGGTGGTGGTGCACGCCTTTAATCCCAGCACTTAGGAGGCAGAGGCAGGCAGATTTCAGAGTTCGAGGCCAGCTTGGTCTACAGAGTGAGTTCCAGGACAGCCAGGGCTATACAGAGAAACCCTGTCTCGAAACGCCCCCCTCAACCCCCCCCAAAAACCAACCAGGGGGTTTTATGTTTATTTTGTTTATTTATTTACTTGTGTGTGTGTGTATGTGTACATGTATGTGTGTGTGTGTGCATGAGTTTTTGCGTGTGCATGTGTATGTGCGCGCGCGCGTGTGTGTGTGTGTGTGTGTGTGTGTGTGTGTGTGTGTGTGCATACCGACCTACAGACCCAAGGATGACATCAGGTGTCTTCTTTTTCTGTCATTCTCTGTGGGAATAAAGGTAGATTCTAGTATTCTGGTTACAGTGTCCAGGGAGGTGGTGGCATATCCCAGCACTGGCCAATCACTTAGCCAGGTGTTACCATCTTATCTGGGTTGCCCGTGTGCATATCTGGCTCCTGGCTCCTTGCTGTTGCCTGGTCTCCCTGTTTAATGTCTGTGAGAGCTTGTCTGTTTCCATGGTGACAGATGCCCTGGTTTTTCCAACTCTGTCAACCATATACAGCATACCCAACACACTTCCTGGGACCTGCCACATTGGGTGGCTTCAGATTGGTCCCTGGGATGTTTGAGTAGGCAGCTAGCTGCCTACTGTTAGCAGGCTGGTTACACAAGTGTCCATTCACCCTCTCAGAGTTCTGTGTGACCAGCCTTCTTGAAGAAGACGACCTGTGGGTGTTTCAGTTTGCATTTCTGAGGTGTGTGTGTGTGTGTGTGAGCATACATCTATGAGTGTGTGCATATGTGTAAGAGGGTGCATTTCTGTGTGTCCAGATTGGGTGTTCTCCCCCATGACTCTCAAGTTTGCATGTTTGTTTATTCTGAGGCAAGCTCTTATTGTGTAGTGTAGGCTGACCCTAACCTCGGAACTCACTATGTAGATCAGGCTAGCCTCGAACTTACAGAGATCACCTGCCTTTTCCTCCTAAGTGCTGGGATTAATGGCATGCACCACCACACTTGACCGTAAATTATGTATGTGTGTATGTAAATTATTATATTTATATAAATCTACAAAATATATACTATATTTATATGTTATATATATTTATATATAAATAAATGTATATTTGGTGGTGCCAGAGTTTGAGCCCAGAGCTTCGTAGGTGCCAGGTAAGCTCTCTGCCACTCTCCTACCTCCCATGCCAGTTTGTTTATTTATTTATTTATAGATTTATCTTTAGATTTATTTCTTATATGTAAGTACACTGTAGCTGTTTTCAGACACTCCAGAAGAGGGCGTCAGATCTCATTATCTGGATGTGAGCCATGTGGTTGCTGGGATTTGAACTCAGGACCTTCAGAAGAGCAGTCAGTGCTCTTACCTGCAGAGCCATCTCTCCAGCCCCGCCAGTTTATTTTTTGACTCAGGGTCTCTCACTGAATCTGGAGTTTACTAATTGTCTAGTCTGTCTGACCATCAAGCTCCAGGAACCCTCCTTTCTCCACTGATCCCAACGCCCAGAGTGCTGTAGTTATAGACCTGTATGTCTGAGTTTGATGACCCACTTGGCTTTTTCATGGGTGCTGGGGCGAGGGTCCGCACTCAGGTCCTCATGCTTGAACGGCTGGCACTTGTGTCTAGAGCCGACTGTGCAGCCTGCTGAGCCTCGCTGGCTTGTGAGTAAGGCTCTGAGAACTTGAAGGACGTTAACAGGATAACCTGAGGTTTGGGTTCCACTTCTTCAGAGAATTTGTGTTGCGCTGAGCGTGTGGCTCACTTTGTAGCTGCTTGCCTGGCACGCACGAGGCCCCGGGGGCAGCCCCCAGCACCCCATGAACTTTATATGATGGTCCCTATCTGTTAACTCAGATTCTGCTTGGCTACTCTAGGGAGTAGGAAGCCAATCTGGGCTAGAGAGACACTGGCCCCCCCAAAAGGAATCTGTGATGAAGGTCATGGGGCTCAGGAGTGTCTGGGTCTTGCCTGGGATGACAATTTGATAGAGGCCAGCAGAAAAGTCCCACCAAGGGCTAGAGGTCAAGGACGAGTCTGTCCCATCACCAGAGCTGAAATCAGGGTGTGTTTCTTTCAGCGGTGGTGCCCCAGCCTCCTAGAGAGGCCTGTGTTAGTCACCTAGGTCTAAACTTGTGTCCTTAAGCTGTGGGAACTTCATGGCTAGGCTGGGTGCTTCTAGTGTCATGGGGGCTCTTGGCTCTCTCCATTCCTGGAGGTGTTCACCGCTCCTCAGTTGACGGCATCAATGCCCCTGTTTCTGTCTCTATCTCTGTCTCAACGTGGCCTCCTCTGTATTTTCCATTTCCTCTTCAAAACTGAGTTATTGGTATTATTTATGTGTATGTGCATATGCCTGCATGAGTTTATGTGCATAGCATAAGTGCTTGGTCCCCATGAAGGCCGGAGGACATCAGAGCCCCTGAACCTGGAGTTACAGATAGTGTGAGCCACCACGTAGGTGCTGGGAACGGAACACCGATGCCTGCACCCATCGAGCCATCTTTCCAGCTCCCCTGCTCTTCTTTGAGACCCAACCTAAGCCCAACCACTTTGACATTCATTCCTATTTTGAGTTAAGAGTCTCACTATGCAGCCCAGGCAGGCTTTAAATTCACAATCCTCCTGCCTCAGCTTCCCAAGTGCTGAAGTGACAGGCCTGTGCCACTGCGCTGATCTGATATTTTTAACTTGATGACATCTGGCCAGACCCTATTTTCAAATAAGGTCACACAGGGCACAGTCAAGTATCTTAGGATCACCACCTACATAGATGCATGGCAGAGTACCTTTTGCCCAGACAGCCCCTACTGTGAAAATAAACTACAGGACAAAAATCCTGATAGCCGGCTTTCAGCACTTGAAGGTAGGAAGCAAGAGGATCAGAAGTTCAAGGTCATCTCTGCTAATAGTGAGTTTGAAGCCAGCCCAGAGGGGAATGACCCTCTGGAGAGACAAAGGTGACATGACACTCGCGTCCCCCAGAGTCCCAAGCACAGAGGTAACTTTGGTTCATAGCTCTTTGTTCCTTGCTGCAAAAAACATGTTTGTGTTTAGAAGAGCCCCTCCCTGCCCTCCCTGTCCTCCCTCTCCTGGCCCCCGGTACCCGTGCGCACTTCCTGCACTTTGCAGTCTCGGATTGGGCACTCAGATGGCTCTGGGTCTCCCCCTTCTTTCCAGAGCGCTGGAGAGATCAGCCGTGTTTCCCATCAGCCAAGGCCACGGGGAATGGCTGTGCATTCAATAGCATGTCTCTGGGAAATTGGGCCTATTCCAGCACCATCTTCCCGTGTCTTCCGGAGCTTTCTCAGGAGATATATTTGTTTCTGCAGACGCCACTAATTACTCCTGGCTGGTTGCCTGGAAATCACATCTGTGGATTAAGGTGCCACTAGATCTGAGCTTCCTCTAAGGCCCCAGGAGTCCTGACATATCCCCCATTCAGCATACTTGCTCGCTTGCTTGCTTGAGCTCAGTTTGATTTCTCCACTCATACAGCCCAGGACCCCTTGCCTAGGGAATGGGGCCGCCAACGGTGGACTAGGTCTTCTCACGTCAGATAAGCTAATCAAGACAATCCCCACAGGACAATCTAAATGTAGGCAGGCTGTCCTTCACTGAGACCCTCTTCCCAGGCGAATCTACGTTGTGTCAGGTTGCCAGAGCTAACCACCGCAAGGTTATAATTTTAAAAGACAAGACACATCATTGGTCGTGCTTAGCTCAAAGTTGTGGCTTAAGTATGTAAAAGAGTAAAGGTTAGAGCCGGGCGTGGTGGCTCACGCCTTTAATCCCAGCACTCGGAGGCAGAGGCAGGTGGATTTCTGAGTTCGAGGCCAGCCTGGTCTACAAAGTGAGTTCCAGGACAGCCAGGGCTACAGAGAAACCCTGTCTTGAAAAACCAAAAAAAAAAAAAAAAAGAGTAAAGGTTAATAAACACAGAATTTGGTCCCCGAAGTCACTTGCCGTGCTTAGTTACCCTCAGAGCTTCACAGTAAGAACCTTTCTCAAAGAAAAAAAAAAAAAGAACAGCCAGGCAGTGGTGTCTGACATCTTTAATCCCAGCACTTGAGAGGCTCAGATTTCTGAGTTCAAGGCCAGCCTGATCTACCCTCCAGATATCATGCTGTGTGAAGTCCATGCAAGTTCACCAGATCCAGAACCACCCCCATCTCTTGAGGTCCACTCAAGGCATTTTCTGCAAGTGGAGGCTCAAGGCACTGAGGTAGAGGTATCCGTGTGAGGCCAGACGAGTGAACCTTGACTCAAATCCCCATGTCCAGGAACTTGCTGTGCATCAAGATGGCAGGATTTATGCGGCAGCCCCTGGCAGAGCTGTCCCCTTAAGGCTCTTGATCTTTAGTGGGGTCTTCCTTCTCCCTGGATGGTCATCTCTGGTGTGTGGCTGAGGGCAAGAACTTGATTCCTTGCGCCTTTGGTTTCCTGCTTGTCAGTGGGGCTGGGGCTGAGAGAGATAAATGAGTGACCATTGGGGAATCAGAGAGGTGTTCCCGAGATCTTCTCCAGCTGCTGGCTGGCATGGGTAGCCAATTCAAATCGACAGTGAAGAGAGGGCCAGAGAGACGACTCATCACGGGGAAGGGTTCTCGCTGCTGAGTCTAGTAACCTGAATTGGATCTCTGGAACCCACATGGTAGAAGGACAGACAGACTCCTATAAGTTATCTAATCCTCTGGCTTCCACATGTGTGCTGTGGTGCATCTGTGCCCGTGCACTAAATAAATAAATAAATAAATAAATAAATAAATAAATAAATAAATAAATAAATGTGATTAGAAAAAATTAATTGAAAGGGTCTAAGAAGTGTCCTGTGTTTTCTGTAATTCTCCCTTAAGTTTATGGCCGATGGCTGTATGGAGTGGAATGGAGGAGGCGGGCCCAGGTCTAGCTTCCGACTCAGTCAGAGTCTCATCTCCCAAGGACTCAGTTTCCCGGTCTGCAGAGTGGTTGGTGTTAATTCCTGTGTCCAGCTGTCAGGACTTAGGGGTCAGCCCACCTACCTATAAAGCTGTTGTCTGGGGTGGGAGTCATTGACGATGACGAAGGTGTCCCCGGGGACCTCTCACACAAGAGGATGAGTCGAAGAAAGGCGAGGAGAAGAGGCCAGCCAGGGAAATGGCCATGGCTGTGGGCAGGAGGCTGCAGTGGACTGAGCACCCTGGCCTTCAAGATCTCCCCACAGCTGACCTTCCCACTCTGGGCTTTTGTGGTGTGTGGTCCAGGAGCAGATAAGTGGACCAAGCTATCAGCAGTCAGGGTCACCGAGTCCTCATGTGGAAGTGGAGGCGGGGGAGAAGGGGAAGGGAGATATAGAATGGGTTTTGTTTCAAGGTAGAGGCCAATGGAGAGCCATTGTGGGAGAACCCTATATGTATGGCCTGG
Organism: Mus caroli; assembly: GCF_978045245.1. Classification (NCBI taxonomy): domain Eukaryota; kingdom Metazoa; phylum Chordata; class Mammalia; order Rodentia; family Muridae; genus Mus; species Mus caroli. The sequence continues at coordinate 129,484,691 of NW_028227259.1, read as the reverse complement.
CCTCAGAGTGCCATTGCCCCCTACCCAGAGCCACAGCGGGGTCTAGCTAAGCTCTGGCTGAAAAAAAAACCCCAAAACAACAATAACAACACAAAACCTGTGGGATTGGAAGGTGCCTGTCTCCTAGCAGCTGGGATACCCACAAACTCCAGCTCCAAGTGTCGATTTAAGACACTTGGTGCCTTAAGTCACCTCCAGGTGTCTTCCAGTCCCACCAAAACCTTGGGGATTATTGGTCTGGCAGATGGGACAGATACAGAGGAGCAGGGTAGAGAGGAGGAGGACTCTGAGGCTCTTCTGGGGAAGCAGGTGTTCCCTCGTCCTGTTGAGCTGACTGCCCCGTTGCATGCTGGGCCCCTCCCAGGCCCTGGAGTTGCATGGTGGGCAGAGAAACAGGGTCTTGATGGACTGTCTGCAGGACTTGACACCTGCACAAGAGGGGCAGTGTGACTGGCCAGTGGTGAGTGTGGCTAACAAGGCCACTGGTGGGGGAGGGGCCTCTGGTGCTGAGGAGAAGCAGGCCCCTCTAGGGCCAGGCAAGGAGCATTTCCACCTGACAGAAAACGAAATGAGTGTCCGAAGTAGTTTACAGGTGGTGAGAGCCCTGGAGTAGATAGATGTTCAGGACACCTGTCACGGGGCTGCAGGTTGCTGAGGGTCAAAGGTCGTGCACACCCACAAGGACAGCCTCTGTTGAACTTAGTAGGTCGTAGGTGATATTGCTGGTACTGTAAAAGGGTGCGGCTGCCATGAGAAGCTGGCATCAGGTCATTGTCCCGTGCAGCCGTCCTCCTGGGGAATCTGGACACCACACAATAGCTGAAGGTAGAAGGGTCCCAGTACTTAGTGATGCTGGATGGGCGGATAGGAAAGGCAGATGAAATACAGAGAGGTGAGCTGGAGAGACTGCTCAGAGGTCAAAGAGCTCACATGGCTCTTCCAAAGGACCGGAGTTCAGTTCCCTGTACCCACATCAAGCGAGTCACAACTACTTGTAATATCAGCTCCAGGAGATCTGACAGCCTTCTGGGAGCCTCTTTAGGGACTGTGCTCATGTGCACAGAGCAACACACACATTAATAAAATTAAGATTAAATCTTCAGAAATGAAAAGAGGGCTCTCCAAGAGGGAATAGTATGCAGCCTTGTAAAGGAAGAGAGATTCCATTTATGTATCTATCTATCTATCTATCTATCTGGAGACTGGGTTTCATTATATAGTCCCCAGGTATATAGTTCAAACTCGTGGTCCTCCTGCCTCAGCTTTAAAGTCCTGTGATAGCTGCTGCAGAGGAGAGAATTCTCCCACACATTGGAACATGGATGAATGCTGAAGTTAGATTCTGAGAGATGGCAGGATGGTTGCAGCGTGATTTTGTTTACTGGGGCCCCTAGAGTACCCATTGATGAGGTTGGAGAAACGGGATACTAAGGAGGTAGTGGGAGGGGAAAGGGGCCAGGTAGAGTGTTAAGTGGAGACAGGGTCTCAGAAGGACATGGAAGGGCGTGGCCATTGGTGGGGACAGTTGCCCAAAGCCATGGGTGTACTTCACACCATCAACATGGATGCTATAAAATGGCACTGCCTTTAATTTTAGCACTGGGGAAGCAGAGGCGGCAGATCTCTGAGTTCAAGACCAGCTTGGTCTACAGATGGAGTTCCAAGACAGCTGAGGCTACAGAGAAACCATGTCTAGGTTTGGGGGGGTGGAGGGAGAGCGACAAAACAAAACCCAAGTCTGGAGACTATAGCACAATAAAAGTGAATAAATCATTATGGCTGATGTCCCCTGAAGGGACATGGCTCACAGCCCTCCTTACTCTGGCTTGTAGAAGGGGGACCCAGTGACCGTAGCGACTATGTTCCAGCCTGATGAGTGTCTTAGAAAAACCCCAGTTCCCTGGAAATATGGCCCTGAGCTGATAGCTGATGCTGGCCACCACTGCTTTTCCTCTGAGGTTTGGCAGGACTCTGGGATTGTTCTTGAACCCCAGCCAGTTTACAGCTGGAGGCTCTGTGATATGTCTTCCTTGAAGTGTCTGGGAGTTGGTATCTTCCTAGGGACAACCTTGTGCCCCAGGCTATTGCATGCAGTGCCACTGGAAGGAGCCCTAAGGGGACCAGGCAACAGTCTGGGGATTAGGCTGTAGAGAGCTGAGGATGGGGGCCCTGGCCAACCCCAATGGCCTTGTGTGGCACTGACTCAATGGAGAACTCACATGTTTCTAATGTCTGTAGCTGCTACTGAAAGCATTCTCTAGAAGTCTCCCAAAGACTTCTCACTCAGTCTAAAGTCAGGGCTACCTTCCCTGTACGGTTGGGCTCTACCCAACAGGTGAACCATGTGTGTTTCTAGAGGGGTAGGAGCCAGAGAGGCCTTGGGTGGGCAACAAGGTAATCTGCTTCTGTGTCAAGTGCATATTTGGCACGTGGCTGTCGAGAAGCAGAGACCGGAGGATCATGGGTGTGAGCTATACACTGAGGTCCAGGCTAGCCTGGATGACATAACCTGTCAGAAAAACTACAAGAAAAGATTCACATTCACCATCTGGCTTGGACCTTGGTTAAGTTATAACCATTGTCATTAGCCTGACACTTAGGCGCCAGGATCAAGAAACAAGAACTCCCAGAATCCCTTGGGGCACCAGAAAGGTAACCAGTCCTCTCCCTTTCGTTTTGAGACAGGCTCTGGCTGTGTCTCTGGCTCTCGTGGAAGTCACACAGCAGTCCCTTTGCCTTAGCCTAAGTGCAGAGTTATACTAGCCTCCTCTGCATGGATTGGCTTGACCTAAACTGAGCTGGGTTCTCCATCGACTTGCCTCTGCGATTTCAGAGTGGCAGCCTGACCTAGCTCTGCAGTGGCTTGGTGCAGCTCAGCCTGAGGCTGGTGAGACAGCTGCAAGTCATAGCTGGTTGCTGCTTGGTGCTGGTGGTCATGTTATGAGCAAACTGGTCCCTGGTCAGTGGGCTCCGGATTAGGGCTGTGATGGAGGCCTCTAGGAATCTTGCTAAGTCTCTCGCTGGTTGTTTTCATCTCTCTGAGCGACGTGTAGGATTGAGTGACAGATGGCAGATAATTGGGAGTGGGTGACAGGCTTCAGTATTCTACTTTAATGGCTGTTACCCGGTGATGCCGGTATAGGCGTCTGATGCTCTGAGTACTTCCTCTCATGTCCCTGAGTCATGCAGACTTAGGAGGCCTCTTCTCCACTCGCAACCGTTTCCCTAAGGGCAGAATCCAGTTCGGTTAACTTTGCTTCCGGTACTAAGTACCAGTTTGGGGCCTCGGCGGTGGGGGGTAGGGTGGGCATATAGACACTCTGTTTTTTGTTTGTTTTCTTTTCTTTTCTGGGGAGTGTGTGGTGTCAACTTGACAGGGTCTAGAATCACCTTGGAGACAAACCTCTGGATGTATCTGTGGTGGAGCCACCCTAACTGCTGGACCAGAGAAAAAGGAGAGAGATCCCAGCAGTCATTCACCTCTCTCTGCTTCCTGACTGTGGACACAGCCTGGCAAGCTGCCCCTGCCTTCTTCCTCTATTGCCTTTCCACCGCGATGGACTGCGGCTTTGATCAGTGAGCCAGATTAGCCTTCCTTAAGCTGCTTCTGTCCTACGTATGTATGTATGTGTGTATGTATGTATGTATGTAGCAAGCCAGGGGCCTGTGCACATATCACACAAGTGCTCCGATGTTAGCATTTGGCCCTTGAGACTTGAGCGTTGGAGTTTCTATCAAGTCTGGGAAAATTACTGCACACCAGAAGCCTGTTAAACAGTAACAGGCCCCAGAGCGAGAGCCAACCTCACACGCCTCCCATAAGCTTCTCCCACTGACAGCTGTCTGTGGGCCAGACACAGTTGATATGCCCACCTGCTCCCTGGTCAGCATGGTAGGGGTTCTCCTCTGAGGGACTTTATCGGGGCGGTCCTTGGGAGCAGAAGGAATATGGTCCAGGGATTGACATACACATAGGTGCCCACGTGTTTGTGTCCAGTCCAGTCCAACCAGGGAGCTTCCTAAGACCCCTGGAGTGGCTCTCACTCCACTTGTCTCCAGGGAAACTCACTAGGTCCTGATGTTGCCCTAGAGGATGCTGGGACCTTCTGATGGAGCCACCTTAGCCCTCTTTCCTGGGGCTCTGACTTTTATACTTGGACAGACTCTCTGCTCTGTCAAGCTGGGGTCAAAGTGAGGTCACAAGGCTTATACCTTGAGGACACCTTTCTACTTCTGTCCCTAAGATGTGTCTGCCTGCTCTGGTGTGTCACAGGAGCAGAAACCAGTTTTCCCCATAGCCTGAGGGACTCACCGGCCACACCCTTTGACGTCTAGGGATCATTTGAGGATGAGATTATGCCTCTCCCAGCCTCTCAAGCAGACGTTGGCTTCACCCTTGTGTATTAAGCTACTGTAGCAAAACCCTTGAAAACATTTATGGATAACCAGCGGGCTGGTGCTGACATTTCCCCAGGATGTACGGTGAACAGGTACTTAGCTCTAGCAGGCAAAGTCATGGCGCCGACACAGTTCCACCGACATCGTGCATGCATTCTGGTTGCCCCAGAGCCTTGCCAACACTTGTGATTATCAATCCTTCTCGTTTTGGCTGTGCTGGTATACGTCATAGAGATTCTTGTGAATTTGGGGGATATGTCCAGAGTTGGGGGGTGGCTTTATGATGTCACAGGCCACCAGTCTTTATGTTCTGTCATCCTTTGGGTACGGTTTTCAGTCTCAAAGCTGCCCCATGATCCAAGGTAGCTCTGTAGCTCTCTCCATCAGGACCATCAGGACCAAATTTCTGGGTGTGGGTGGCGGGTGTTTCACTGAAGCCACCGGAACTTTTAGTGTGGTGGGAGGGGCTACTGTTACAAAGATTGGTCCTGTCCATTTTCTTTTTTATTTTTATTTTTCTAAAAGATTTATTTATTTATTATATGTAAGTATACTGTAGCTGTAGGGCATCAGATCTTATGGATGGTTTTGAGCCACCATGTGGTTGCTGGGATTTGAACTTAGGACCTTTGGAAGAGCAGTCAGTGCTCTTAACCACTGCGCCATCTCTCCAGCCATTCCTGGTGTGTTCCTGGTGTGTGGTGTCTCCATACCCTAGGCTGGATTGTCCTTTGGGGCCCATCCTTCCTGTATACATAGTAACCCTACAGGGCTAGTACATTGTGACTGGCTGGCTGGCTCAGAGCTGACAGGGTATGTGTCTCAACCCAGATCCAGGGCTGGTGAACCCAGTGGCAATGACCAGGACTGTTTCCTCTCCCTCCTCCTCTTCCTCTCCCTCTTCCTCTTCCTTCATCTCTTCTTCCTCATCTCCCTCCTCTTCCTCTCCCTCCTCTTCCTCTCCCTCCTCTCCCTCCTCCTCTTCTTGTTTGGAGATAGGGTTTCTTTCTGCATCCCTAGCTGTCCTGGAACTCACTTTGTAGACCACCAGGTTAGCCTTGAACACCAAGATCCACCTGCTTCTGCCTCCCAAGAGTTGGATTAAAGGTGTGAGCCAACCTCTGTCAGCCTAGCTCAAAAACCTGTTTTTTTTTTTTTTTAACCTGAAATGTGTTTGCTGTGATTCTTGGGGGAGGAGGGACTGGATTTTGCAATTTCCCAGGTCAGATTAATGATTGCTTTGCGAGGGCTGCAGCACCTGAGCTGAGCCACACTAAGCAGGGCCTGGAGAGGCTAGGAACGGTGTCCTGGAGATCCTGTGCAGTCCTGTGTGGGGATAGAGCCTGGGGGAGCTTCCATCTCTGTGATCTTCATGAACCAGAGGCCTCTGAGCCTGGTGCCTGTGCACCTGGGATATACGGTCAGAGAGTCAAAGAGGTGTAGTGACCGGAAGTGTCCTATTACCCACACAGAGGGTCCATTGGGTCCCTAGCACCTCATGTGGGGGTCTTGATCAGCTCCAGCTGCCTTTTTGTTTGTTTTTCTTTTAAATGGAGCCTCTGACATCCAAGTGTGTTCGGTTCCTGCAGACTGACCTATATCCTGGCCATCGGAGAACCCGCTAACCCCCGGATTATGGTGCTCACTCCCAGTTTGGCTTGCCCAGACCCCACCTCAGACGCAAAGCCTTTGTTTCTCTGATACCCAGCCACCCTACCCAATCCCACTCTGGAAGGCAGATGGCTTATTCTGTGCTGTATCACACACCCAGGTCACTGCAGCAAAGCACATGCCTAGTATGTACTGGGGTCGTGGGGGAGTAGGGGTCCAAGCAAATGATCAGAATGCTCACAGACCCTTGTGGTGTGGAACATGGAGATTGCTCCAGTTTTCCTGACTCTCGGGCACTTGGTGTGCATTTTGGACATCCCTGAGGCTTGCAGAATGGAGTCGAGGTAGCGTATGGCTCCCCACGGAAGGAGGAAACCTCTGTGTATTAGTCTGTCGGTATTGCTGTAATGAAAGACACAGGCTTGCTGTTAGCATCACATCTGATGGAGCCACTTCATGCTGTTGCGAACTGCTTGGAGCAGGTATGAGCCGAGAGATTGAAAGTCTGCACCACCTCCACCACCAATCCCCAGCCCTTTCCCAGTGGGGCTAAGCCTCCTGAGGGTCCCCTCCCAAGGAAGGCTTCATGTCAGAGACCAAGCCTCCAACCACCACCGAAAGCATGAGAATAAAGTGTTTGCCAAGGTAATGATCTGGTGGGCCAATGAGTGTCCCTTAGAGAAGACAGAAAAGAATGTGCAGCGGAGAAGAGGGGACAGAGAAGCAGGGGTGGGAACCAAGAGGCTATAGGAGGCTGAGAGGCTCACCGCTGGAGCTCAGGGATGCTTTGGCAACAGCTGGCCCAAGAGGCTGGTGCTTGGTAAGGCTCCCCACATGGGAGCTGTGGTCATTGGGACCTCCAGGCTTGTCTGGGTCCCCGCTCCTCGGGACCATGCTCACATGGTCTGGTCAGCAGTCAGTCCTTACAGGAGGTCAGCTGCAACCTCTTGTGTGGAAGTCAAGGGTCCTTCCACCCCTCCGTCCTGTCTTACACTGGGCTGGGGACCAGCTGGGAAGTTCAAGCTTGTGAAAGCTGATTGAAAAAGAGACAAATTGCTGACAGTGGAGGTGGGATATTGTACTTCATCACACATCCCGAGGCTGTTTTCCCCAACCTGGCTGGACCTGAAAAACCTAAGTCCTGGGTCGGCTCAGAAATATTCTCTTGGGCTAGAGGCACAGCTGAGTGGCACAGTGTGAGGACTAGGGTTCTGTCCTGGCATCCCCAAATGCCATTACTTACATTACGTGTGTAGAGGTCAGAGGTCAACCTCTGCATTGTTCCTCAGGACCAATTTGCTTTTTGGTTTTTTGAGACAGGGTTTCTCTGTGTAGCCCTGGCTGTCCTGGAACTCACTTTGTAGACCAGGCTGGCCTCGAACTCAGAAATCCACCTGCCTCTGCCTCCCGAGTGCTGGGATTAAAGGTGTGCGCCACCACGCCCGGCCCGACCTTTATTTTTAAAAAGCATTTATTTGAGGCAGAGGCAGGTGGATTTCTGAGTTGGAGGCCAGCCTTGTCTACAAAGTGAGTTCCAGGACAGCCAGGGCTATACAGAGAAACCCTGTCTCGAAAAACCAAAAAAAAAAAAAAAATTTATTTTAGAAATATAAATGTGTGTGTGTGTGTATATATCTGTGCACATGTGCATACTCAGTGACTTTGGAGGCCAGAGGATGATATCATATCCCATGGAACTAGAGTTACAGATGGTTGTGAGCCACCAATTGGGTCCTGGGATTTGAACCTGGGTTCTCTGGAAGAACCCAGCCAATGCTCTAACCAATGAACCACCTCACTTTGTTGTTCAAAGCCAGGGTCTCTCACTAGGATGTGAGTCTCGACATTTTTAGGCTAGTCTGGCTGGCCAGCAAGCCCTGGGCATTATCCCGCTGTCTTGACCTCTCTAGAGCTGGGATTACAAGCATACACCACCATGCCTGGCTTTGTATGGGGGCCAAACTCGGCTCCTTCCACTTACAGGCAAGCACTTTATGGCTGAGCCATCTCCCTAGAATTCCAAACTCTGTTCTCAAGAACACATTATGTCAGAGGTGCCCACAGGATGCTGGGCCCTCTGGGGGTTTGTTTCCTACAATGATGGATTATGGCGCTCCAGAATTGGCTTGGGCTCCTTCCTCCAAGTCCTCTGAGGTCCTGCCAGGTGCCTGGCGCTGCTCACAGTTCATGGATCCAGCATGAGCATCATTGTTGGGGTTTATGGCCTGGCAGGGAGACATGAGCACAATACACAGGATGAGTCGTTAACGTAATCGGGAAGAAGGCAGGGAAAGCCTCGGAATAAACAAGAGTGAAAGAGGGAGCCCAGGGCTCGGGGTGGGCTCTGTGGGGGTTCCTGAGCACAAACACAGGATCCCAGGAGGCTTCCTCTGCAAACATGGAAGGCAGAAGAAGCGACAACCAGTGCAAGGGCCTGGTGGGTGAGAGTGTGTGAACAGGCAAGGCAGAGCAAGCATGCCAGGCTGGCCTAAAGGACTAATGGGGGTATCAGTAAGACACGGCACTAGAGATGCCACTGAGCCAGATGGGCAAAGGCTTGTAGGTCAGTGTTAGCATGGTAAAATTTATGATAAATAAATAAACAAACCATTTGGTTTGGGGATGGCCATACGTATGCCAGGGCGCATGCAGAAGACACAGAACAATGTCTTGGAGTCTTCTGTTCTGTCGTGTGGGTCCCCGGGATCCAGCTCTGGTCCTTAGGCTTGGTGATTAAGCTCCTTTATTTTGCCGGCCACAATCTGAAAGATGCTGGGCCCTGGGCTTCAGATAGGGGAAGGCCACTCCCCACAGGCATTCCATTCCCCGCTCTGGTGGCTGTACATGAGGCACCTCGTGCTTCGGCCTCCCGCAACACCCCAACCACCTGCTCACAGAGGGAACCGCCCATCACCCCATGGTTTTCAGTGAGATTCTGCCTAGTCCTCTGTGCCCAAAAAACCAAGCAGGATCTTTGGGGAGCCTGCCCTTCCTGCTCTCCTGAGAGTTCTCTGGGTGGCGAAGGGAGACAATCTGTCTGAGATGAGGGCCTGCGGGCGCTCTCCACAGCTCTGTTGGCCTCTCAAACCTTGAGAATCCCTCCGGGGCAGAGTTTTCAAACTGGGATGTTATCTTTCTGATAATGGTTGTGACATCCCTGGGGTGTGTGGGCAACTGACTTTAAAACATGGCGGGAGTGTGGTGGTGATGATGGGGTGACAGAGAAATGGCTCAGAGGTTAAGAGGAGTGTGTCACACACACACACACACACACACACACATACACACACACACACACACACACACACACACACACACACACGCACACGCGCGCGCATTCGAGTGTGGGGTGAATTCAGTCTCCTGGAACAGCCGCAAGTGCTTTTAACCACTAAGCCATCACCCCAGCTCCCCTACACCCCACCCCCACAAATTAAAAACAAGCAAATAAATAAAAGTCTAAAACACAGTATGAGCCAAGTGTAATGATACCCCAGGCTCCCTATAATCCAGACATTGAAGAGGCGGAGGCAGAAAGATCAGGAGTTTCAGAGTCATCCTCAGCTACATAGAGGGTTCAAGGCCAGCCTGGGCTACATGAGACTTCATCTCATTACAAAGAAACCCCCAAAACACCCTAGAGGGTAGAATAATATCAAGTCAGAAATCCTGGGGCTGGTGAGATGGCTCAGTGGGTAAGAGCACCCAACTGCTCTTCCGAAGGTCCAGAGTTCAAATCCCAGCAACCACATGGTGGCTCACAACCATCTATAATGAGATCTGACGCCCTCTTCTGGTCTGTCTTAAGACAGCTACAGTGTACTTACATATAATAATAAATAAATAAATCTTTAAAAAAAAAAAAAAAGAAATCCTGGAGTTGGGGTGGAAGTCATTTTGTACTGGGGAGGTTGCCCTGGGTGGCAGGCAGCATTTGGGAGCTGGTATTCGGGGTGTTGTGCCAGGTAGAGGCTCCACAGAGCCATAGGGCACTGCACAGATACGATCTATGTTAGAAGTGCACACAAGTACCTGCTGGCTGCCCAGGCTGTGTACCTCACCCATGCCCTCACTTATTTAGCTTCAGCTTCCTATTGCAGTGTTCTGGGGAAGTATAGTATACTTGACTTTACAGTTGACCTTTTAAAAATGATGGGTGCGTTTCAATTTCGGTATACAATGGAGGGCGCAGCAAGATGGCTCAGTGGGTGAAGGCACTTGCTGCCAAGCCTAATGACCTGAGTTCGATCCCTGGGGCCCACATGGTGGAAGGAGGGAGAATGCCTGCAAACTGTCCTCTGACCTCCACACATGCACCCTGGCGTATGCAACCCACACGCATAGCCATATACACAAATAAGTAACTGCAGAGATTAAAAGAATATAAAAACCTTTATTGAGACACGCCAGCCTTGTCTATTCTGGAATTTCTCACAGTAGGACTCACAACACCCTGTGCATATTTCCTTCTGTATTCTCTCCCACAGTAGTATACTGAGTCCTTCCCTTTCCCTTCCCTTTTTCTTTTTGAGACGGTCTTACATAGCCCAGGTTAGCCCTGAATTCACTATGTAGCTGAGGATGGCCTGGGACTCCTGATCCTCCTGCCTGTGCTTCTGGAGGGCTGGGGTGGCAGGGGTGGGCACTGTGCCCACTTTGTTCAGGGCTGGGGATGGATCTAATTTAATCCATCAGGTCACACACACACACGCGCACACACACACACACACACATACACACACGACACACATACACACACGCACATGCGCGCGAGTGGAGCCATGAGCACCTGTGGGACTTGTCTTGTGTTGGCAGAGGCAGGTTGGTAATCTCCCAGCAGCTCTCCAGATGTTTCCTAGAGCCTCAGTTTATAAACACTCCTGTCATGGGTGGACACGGAGCCCCGCACGCTTGCTCGGCAGGCCAGCCTTTGCTGGAACACCCTCCTGGGACCTTTTCCTGGCAAAGCCTGTTTTGTCTTTGTTTTGTCCTCTTGCTGTTGTGAAGCGGGTGATTGCCATGCGGCAAGGCTGGCCTCAGAAAGCTAGTCAACCCTCTGCCTTAGCTGCCTGAGCGCTAAAGTGACTGGCGTGTGCTCCAACAGCATGCACTCCGACAGCCAGCTCTTGATTTTTTTTTTTTTCCACCGTGTGTTGATTTGGTTGTGGTTGTAGGGATTGAACCCAGGGCCTTGCATGGGCTGGGTAAGCTCTTTCCCACTGAGCTGCATCTATGTTTTCTCTTCTTTTAAATATAATATCGTTTATTCAGTCTTTGAGAACCACAACATTCATACAACGTATTTCAATGATACACTCTTGCTACTCCTCCCAGATCCCCCTACAGGCCACTCCTGATTTTATATCCATTTTGGTTTGGTTTTGGTTTTGTTCACCCCTTTGAGACAGGATCTCACTATATAATGCTGGCTGGTCTTAAACTCACATAGATCCTTGTGCCTCTGCCTCCCAAGTGTTGGAAGTAAAGTCACGTGCCACCACAGCCAGTACTTTCTTCTTGTCTTTTCTTTTTCCCCCTTATTTACCCCTCAATCCAATTGCTGTGGCCCATATACATATTGTAGGGGCAGTTTTACACTATGTGACAGTAAGCAAAATAGTAGTTCTGGGGTCATGGGGGAACAGCACCCCCAGAGCCTGTGAGCTCTCAGCCATTTGATTCTCGGCCAGATTTATAGTATCAGGCATGTTTTTCGTCCTATGGAGAAGGCCTTAAATCCAGTCAGAGAGTATTGGCTAACCCCATAATATTCGTGCCACTAATGCGTCCATGGGCAGATCTTACCAAGCTGCAGGGTAGTTTGCAGGAGTCACAGCTGCCTAAGGGTGCCAGGGTCTTGAAATGCCTCTCTGTTATTGCCAGATGTTCAGGCTGTGGGTGACCAACGGCCACAGCTGTAGGAAGGTGCGGCAGGACATCTCTTAGGTGGACTCAGCAGGGGATTTTTCTTTCAGTGGGTCCCAAGGAGGACAGGCCAGACCCAGCCATGGCTTTCATGACTCCGGCCTTGCAGTACTCAAGGACAAACCCCAGGCCCAGAGAGCCAAGCTAGGCCTGAGAGAGTGTGGCCCAGTGTCCGCCCACCTGCCTTGGAGTCTACTCTGACGTAGGGCTGGACTTGACCTGCCAGTTCTAGCTTGCCACCTCCCCTTGGAGCCTCTGCCTTGTTGTTTCTGGCTGTTTGGGGACAGTGGGGTGGTTGTCTTTGTCCTGGCAGGTCGAGTTCAAAGACAGTCAAAGGTGATGTAAGCTGCTTGGCTTTTGGACACTGCTGTCTCTGATGAGCTGGGGGTGGTGACTCTTAGCTCTGTGGCATTAGCAGAGGTCCCAGGTCAGGGAATGGTCCACCTCTTCCTCCTAGGCTTGAAGAAAATCAGTAGTTCTGTTTTGAGACAGAGTGTCTCATTCACTGTGTATCCCAGGCTGACCTCAAAGTTATCATCTTCCTCCTTCAGTGTCCCAAGTGCTAGGATGACAGCCCTGCATGGCTGGACCCAGGGCTGCCTGCACACTAGGCAATCACTAAGCCCCGCCCCCGGCCCTGCTTACTGTCTTCTGTCCCTCACTGCTGGTGCCTCAAGAATCATCCTCTTCCCTCTCCCTGCTCCTCAGTACATCACACAGCACTGGCTCTGCCCCCGCTCCACCCCCCCATGCATAAAGCCCTTGTCTCCCCGATTTGGTAAAAGCTTCACGGGACTGGAGACAGCCAGCCTGTCTACTTCCCACTCCTGTCTGCCACTGCGGGAACCTCATCTGTCAAAAATGAATGAATGAGTGACCAAATGAATGAATGAATAAAAGAACAAAGGAATGAGGGAGTAAAAGTGAAATGATCAGTGAATAATGAATGAATGAATGAATGAATGAATGAACGAATGGCTTTCTGGATGAGTTATTGACTGAAAGAATGGAGAGACAGCTACCTGTGCAGGGCTCCTGCCCTAGGAGCACCTCCCCTGATGAGCACTATCCTAGCCAGTGTTCTGTTTTGCTGTGAAGAGAGACTACAAACGAAGACAACTCTGTATTATAAAGCATTTAACTGGGGGCTTGTTTACAGTTTCAGAGGCTTAGTCCTTTATCCTCATGGCAGGGAGCATGGTGCAAGTTAGGTGAAGTTAGTGTTGGAGCAAGTTAGTGTTGGAGCAGTAGCTGAGGTCACAGGCAGAGAGGGAGAGAGAGAGACAGGGAGGAAGGGAGACCAATGGACCCTGTGCTTGGAGTGAGCTTTTGTAACCTCAAACCCTGCCCCTAGCGACACACCTCCTTCAACAAGGCCACACCTCCTCCGACAAAGACACGCCTCTTCCTCCGACAGGGACACACCTCCTCCGACAAGGACACACCCCCTAATCCCTGCCTATAGTGACACACCTCCTCCGACAACACCTCCTAATCCAAGCAGTTCTCCAACTAAAGGCTAAGCTGCAAATATCTGAGCCTGTGGGGCCTTTCTCATTCAGACCACCACAGCCACCCTTCCAGATGAGCCTTGGAGGGTCCATGGCGCAGGCCAGCCTCAGGCAGCTGTTGCAGAGCCCCTCCTCACACTCCTCCCTGTGTCTCCCCACAGAATGTCCGCATAGACCCGAGCAGCCTGTCCTTCGGGATGTGGAAGGAGATCCCTGTCCCTTTCTACTTGTCTGTCTACTTCTTCGAAGTGGTCAACCCAAACGAGGTCCTCAACGGCCAGAAGCCAGTAGTCCGGGAGCGTGGACCCTATGTCTACAGGTGAGGCCAGGCAGGGTGGGGTGGGACTGTGTGTGGGTGTGTGTGTGGGGGTGTTCTGCCTTGCTGAGTTTCGGAGATTGATTGCTCCAGAGACAGAAGCCGGAGGCCACAGTGGCTGACAGTCTGTGGAGAGGCGATGTCTGTCCGAGGTGAGTGCATACGCGCATGCGTGTTCTGGGGTGAGGGCTAATGTGAGTGTATATGTGTTGTCATGAGGGCGGGGCACAGAGGACCCAACAGCGCACAAAATGGGCAAAATGGCTGCTATTGAGTCAGAAAAGTCAAACAAACATGCAGAAGTAAAGCCAAGTTACGCAGCACCCAAGAAGTGAGCCGTCCTGGGTAGTAGTGGCACACACCTTGAATCCCAGCACTTGGGAGGCAGAGGCAGGTGGAATTCTGAGTTCGAGGCCAGCCTTGTCTATAGAGTAAATTGCAGGACAGCCAGAGCCACACAGAGAAATCCTGTCTCAAAAAAACAAAAACAAAAAACCCAAAAACCAGAAGTGAGCCACAAGCAAGGAGGGGACAGAGAGAACAGAGTGGGCTTGTGTCTTAGACATGGCCTCTGTGGGCCTGTGTGAGGAGGACACTTGTGACTTGAAGCATGGGAGGGAGACATGTGAGCCTGGGACAGTAGGATGAGCCGTGCAAAGGTCTTGAGGCAGGAGCATTGAAGAGCAGTGAGGGAGCCAGCTTATGGTACAGGTCCCCCTGGGGCAGAGAGGTGCAGGGTCTGAGGTCTGCCTGCCAGTGCTCTCTCCTCAGATTCCTGTGGGTGGAGCCACCTGCTGAGGTGGGAACATTATTATTCCACCCTGCGGATGCAAAAACTGAGGCCCCACAGGTGGAGAGACTCATTCAGGGTGTGGCCCATCCTGTTCTCTCATGGTTGAAAACTGGACCCAGGAGCGGCTGCCTGGTCCTCCACCTTGGACAGAGAGTTTTAACTTCCGTATGTCTATTTTAGCCCCATCTGTGAGACAGAGGTAATGGTACCCACTGTGAGTAGGTTCAAGGATAAGATGAGATAGCTAGTTGGAGCCACTTAAGCTCTGTCTGCCGTGCCATAAACTCCCAGTAAATGCTACCTGTGTGGATATCTGCTCTGTGCTGGTTGTCAAGTGAAAGGGAGACGTGGGGGGTGGGGGCGGCAGTTGGAGTTGTTTTCCAGAGAGGCTCAGAGAGCCTTATGGCTCACCAGGGAAAGCAGAGAAGAGCTGATTGGTGGTGGCAGTGTCTTGCCCTGGGCAGACAGCGAGGATATAAACAAGAGGTGGCAAGCTTGATTTGGTTGGCCTTGGTGCTGTTTGATATCAGTGTACCATCACCCCAGGGCATGCTGGGAGATGATGGGTGCTTTCTTGTGGCCTCACAGAGCCACAGCTGACTCAATGCCTTTTTACAGGGAGTTCAGACAAAAGGTTAACATCACCTTCAATGACAACGACACCGTGTCCTTCGTGGAGAACCGCAGCCTCCATTTCCAGCCTGACAAGTCGCAGGGCTCAGAGAGTGACTACATTATACTGCCTAACATCTTGGTCCTGGTGAGACTGTGGCCCTGTGTCAACCCCATGCCACCCCTGCTTCCTCCCAGCTTAGCCTTCAGGAGTCAGCGAGCAAGGGCCACCTCAGCCCCACTGTCTCCATGGTGACCATCCCCTCCTTCTCACTGCCTTACCTCCCATCTGAGACTGTGAGACCACTCCACTGTGGTCCCTGGGGAAGCATGAAGGTCAGCGCCACTGGGGGCCAGAGGGCAGGTGGGAGTCAGGAAGAGCAGGCATTTATTGAGCACACTGTGTGGGGTCGCTGAGTCTGTCCCTTGGTGCATGCTGGGATCCACTCAACCCAGCTGTCCAGGGGAGGAAGCAAAAGCCAGGCAGAGGCAAGGAATTTACACAAGGGCCAGAAGGACCCTCCCCAAGGACAAAATCCCAGATACCAATTGGACCAACGTTACCAAGGCAGGATCGGATCCTGTGGTCAGACACCACAGCCCTCTCTGGAAGTCATGGACAGGGTACACAGTGGTTGGTGGTGGGGGGACAGTCAAGGCATGATGTCACAAGGTAAGTATTACCATTCCCAGTGACACTAACTTGAGAGATTGGAACTGTGAGCTTTGTGTGATTTTCATACTTTTTGGAAGATTCTTCTGATTCCCCCCCCACCCCCACCCTCAACCATAGGAAACTGTTGAAAACACCAGCTTTCCTGCAGTCGATGCAGGCCGATGCTGACTGGATTGGTCCTTCAGCCACCTTGCCTCAAGTCCATTTTCAGAGGTGTCCCCGGGGCCCGATGGGGCTGGAGGGACACTTTTTGTTTTTATTAATTTATTATATTACTACTATCATTATCATTATTTTGAGACAGGGTGTTACTGGGCAGCCATAGCTGCCCTGTATCTCATTATATAGACCAGGCCAGCCTTGAACTCACAGAGATCTGCTAGCCTGTGCCTTAAGTGCTGGGTGTGAGCCACCACATTTGTCATATTAATTCCAGTTTTAAAAAATTATTTATGTATATGAGTACACTGTAGCTGGCTTCAGACACACCAGAAGAGGGCATCGGATCCCATTACAGATGTTTGTGAACCACTGTGTGGTTGCTGGGAATTGAACTGAGGACCTCTGGAAGAGCAGTCAGTAGTGCTCTTAACCGCTGAGCCATCTCTCCAGCCCTTAATTCCATTTTTGATATTGAAAAAGCAACAGCATTCTGTGCTGGGCCAGCAGGATGGCTCAGTAGGTAAAAGGTGCCTGTCACTAAGTCGGATGACCTGGCTTTAATCTCCAGGACCCACATGACTGCCTCACATTGTCCTTTGACCTCTATACGTGTGCTATAGCACCCCTCAATAAATATAATAAAAGCCCTGTGTTGAAGGAGACCTGTAAGTGTCGGTGGGTAGGCATCACGCGCTCGCTCGATGGAAAGAACCTGGAGACACCAGCCATGCGTTGCCCAGGAGGCGGAAGGTGGCTTTTGGTTGAATGGCCTTTGGGAAAAACCAAGAGCCCAGATGCTCCATACGAAGGAAGAACAAACAAGAAAACTATAAACTCAACTGAACTTGGGGC
The DNA here is from genome assembly GCF_978045245.1 of Mus caroli. Classification (NCBI taxonomy): domain Eukaryota; kingdom Metazoa; phylum Chordata; class Mammalia; order Rodentia; family Muridae; genus Mus; species Mus caroli. Next base: position 129,467,835 of record NW_028227259.1, on the reverse strand, counting down.
AATTAGACCCTGGGGGGGGGCTTCGGGAGAGTAGATATTCTGGGCCCCCAGTGTTGAGGTGGGGCAGGGACATGAGAAGTGAGGTGGAATCCCTGTGAGGAGACTGCGGCAGGAGAATGCTGATTTCCAAGCCAGCCCAGACTACACATTGAGACCTTGCTGTAAACATGTTCAAAAGGAGGCCACGGGGAGTCGGGGAGGCTTTCTCCATATGCTGTGTTTCTAGGCTCATGTTACTGATAAGAGTAGAGTTCACATCCTAGCTATAAACGGGGTATCCAAGGGGCTGGCGAGATGGCTCAGCGGGTAAGAGTACCCGACTGCTCTTCCAGAGATCCTGAGTTCAAATCCCAGCAACCACATGATGACTCACAACCACCTGTAATGAGATCTGACACCCTCTTCTGGTGTGTCTGAAGACAGCAACAGTGTACTTATTTATAATAATAAAAAATGAATTTGGGAGCAAGCAGAGGTCCTAAAAATTCAATTCCCAACAACATGAAGGCTCACAACCATCTGTACAGCTACAGTGTAGTCATATACATAAAATTAATAAATAAATCTTTGAAAATCAAAAACAAAACAAGGTGTCCATATCTCTGCTGGCCCCCTTCTGCGTTAGGTTTTCTCTTAACCTTGGCTCCAGCCTCATCCGTTCTCTTGGTGAGGGATGGCATGGGAGCCTCCTTCTCTGTGCCCCGGCTCTGAGGAGTGTCTCTGGAGGTTCACTGGCTCCATTCAGGCCTCAGGTGTGGCTCTACAGACACGGTGGCTGAAGAGGGCTTCCGGAGGTCAGGCCTGAGCTTCATGTATGCCTTTGAGTCCTTGTAGAATTCACTCAATCTGAACCCGTCGTTGGGTGTTCTCGGGTGTTCTCGAGAGTAAAGGTTACCCTGGCAACAAGGACCAGAGAAAGGTCCACCCTGAGGGCCTGAGCTCTTTGCCTTAAGCCTGGTTGAAAGTGGGGGATGGTGTCCTACCATGTCCGTTACCCTAATCCCATGCCCTTGGCTTTCCAGGGGGGCTCGATATTGATGGAGAACAAGCCTGCGAGCCTGAAGTTGATGATGACCTTGGGGCTGGTCACCATGGGCCAGCGTGCTTTTATGAACCGCACGGTTGGTGAGATCCTGTGGGGCTATGACGATCCCTTCGTGAATTTTCTCAACACATACCTCCCAGACATGCTTCCCATAAAGGGCAAATTTGGCCTGTTTGTTGGGGTAAGTGTCTTCTGCCGCTTCAGAGAGTCAGGTTATCGCTCAAGGACCCTAACTCAAACCAGCTTAAACAAAATTGGGAAATTATCAGCTCTTATAACAGGAGACGCCAGGATTACATTCAGGTGCGGCTTGATCCAGTTCGAGTGGGGGGATATGACTGGGGTTTAACTTAGAAGATTTGAGGCACAGCTTATGGGGAGGAGGAGGACTGGGTCTGTGAAGCACACCTCTCAAATGTCCCCATCAGTGCGACTTAGAGGCACCCACTATTTCTCACAGTTGACCTTTGGTAACCTGAGCTAAGGTTTGGTGTCTGACCCCTGACCCCAACTCTCTGGTTCAGCTCAGCTTTCTCTGTGGGGATCTACTGATGGGCTGTGCTTGCAGTAACATTACCCACACCCTCAAGGACCTGTTGTTACTGAGTTCACGTGAGATTTACTACCCAGTGGTTAGAGCACTGGCTGTTCTTCAAGAGGACCCAGGTTCGATTCCCAGCACCCACATGGCGGCTCACAACCCATCTGTAACTCCAGTTCCAGGGGATCTGACACCCTCTTCTGGCTCACTCAGGCACTGCAGTGCAGGCGGTGCACAGACCTACATGCAGGCAGAAAGACTCAGACACATAAAATAAAAATATGTCCAATCTTGTGGAAAGGAGACTAGGTAAGGCACTGTGTCTCCCTGTGACCAGATGGGGACCCCATGGGGTGAACACATAACAAGGGCGGCAGGCTGAATACCCAGTCTTAAAGCTTTTACAGAGTTAGAGGACCTAGGTAAAGCCCTGTTTCTGTACCTGCCCTTCCCAGCACCTCATATAGACTGCCATCCCTCTCTTCCTCACAGCTGAGGTGTGGCCCTTCTACTGAGCTTCTAGATCGTTCCCGTAGGGAATTTGTATTAAATTCTTTCTTTCTTTCCTTCTTTCTTTCTTTCTTTCTTTCTTTCTTTCTTTCTTTCTTTCTTTCTTTCTTTCTTTGTTTTATTATTTTTATTGAGTCAGGGTCTCTCTATGCAGTCCTGGCTGTCCTGGAATTCACTTTGTAGACCAGGCTGGCCTCAAACAGACATCTGCCTGCCTCTCTCTCCCGAGTGTTGGGATTAAGGGTGTGTGCCACTAAACCCCCGCTAAAATGCCTTTTTACTTTATTAGCTGTTGGCCCTGATTGAGTAGACTTGTCATCTGTGTACATGGGAGTATGAGGCAGGAGTATGGCAAATTCAAAACCAGCCTGGACAACTTAGACCCTGTCTGAAAATGTGCAATAAAAAAGAAGGCTGGATGGAGGGTGGAGCTGGAGAGATGGCTCAGTGGTTAAGAGCACTGACACTGACTGCTCTACCAGAGGTCCTGAGTTCAATTCCCAGCAACCACATGGTGGCTCACAACCATCTGTAATAAGATCTGATGCCCTCTTCTGATGTGTCTGAAGAGAGCTACAGTGTACTCACATAAAATTTTTAAAAAGCGTGGTGGGAGGCTGGGGGTGTGGCTCAGTGGACAAGCACTTGCCCACATGTGTAAGGCCCTGGGTTCTGTCCCCATCATTTATGCAGCAACAGTGAGGGGACATACCCATAGCTGAAGAATAGGTGGGCTTGTGCCTATGTCATGATCTATGCCCAGGGCTAAAGGTGCTGTTGCCTGCCTGTCTGTAGATGAACAACTCAAATTCTGGGGTCTTCACTGTCTTCACGGGCGTCCAGAATTTCAGCAGGATCCATCTGGTGGACAAATGGAACGGACTCAGCAAGGTGAGCAGGAGGGGAGACAGTCCCCATCGACTGGGGTGGGGACTACATCAGGACAAGCCTTGACAGAGGGTGTCCAGGTCACCCGAGGACTTCACGGGTCCCACGACTGTCCCTGAGGTATTTCTGTCGGGAACTCTGTACTCTTCGGTTCCTGAGCTGTCATTTCTAAGGCTGACAGGAAGACATCCCCATAAAGATAAGACAATGAGGTCCAGCACCTTGCCTAGGCCCACCCGGAAACCCCCCAACACTGCTTATAGAACCCAGCTTCCTGGCCATTTACCCACCACCACGCCTCTGTGTACCCAGAGAAATGTGTTTTCCTTCCTTCTTCGAATACACAGAAATCCTGTCATGTGCTATTTTGCTGCTGGCCTTTCTCCTTAGGGGCATCTTTATGGATAATGTGTTTTTGTTCTGTTGTGTTGTCCAGAGGTCCAGGTACTAAAGATGGAGCGCAGGTCATGTGAATCCTTGACAAGGACACCACTGCTGAGCTAGACTTCTGCCCTTCACTGGGGGATTCTAGGCAGGGGCTCTACCACTGAGCCACACCCCCAGCCCCTCACTGGGGGGATTCTAGGCATGGGCTCTACCACTGAGCTGAGCCCCCAGCCCCTCCCTGGGGGATTCTAGGCAGGGGCTCTACCACTGAAGCCACGCCCCTAAATTTTTTTATTCTGAAATAAGGTCTCTGTGTATCCCAGGCTAGCTTCAAAAATTCAATCCTCCTGTCTCTGTTGCCTTGCAAGTGTTTAATTCATAGATGTGTGTTACCACACCCAGCCAACAGCTATTCTTAGTGGGTGCTGTTCACATTAGCCAGCTGCTGTTTTATATGCATTGGTGTTTTGCCTGCATGTGTCTGTGTGAGGGCCTTGGATCCCCTGGAACTGGAATTATAAACAGTTGTGAGCTGCCATCTGGGTGCTAGGCATTGAATCTGGGTCCTCTGGAAAAACAGCCAGGGCTCTTAACCATTGAGCCATCTCTCCAGCCCCTAATCGTCTCCTTTCTACTATGAGAAGGGCTGACTGAAAGCTCTTACTGCAGAGTGGGAAGTACGTTTAGTTTTGCTGTTGCTGTTGTTGTTTTGTTTTGTTTTGTTTTGTTTTGGAAGCAGGGTCTCAGTGTAGTCCTGGCTAGCCTGGAACTTGTACAGATGACTTAACTGAGTCCCCAATAATACTGTATGTTCTGTCCCCACTGTGGGGAACAGGAAACTGGGCTGGATGCTCTGTGCACACAGCCTGCTCACAGGCTTGGATATGACGATGTCTGCACTAGGGCATGCATTGGGTGCAGGCCCTGGCTGTCCCTCAAGGCTATGTCTCATCCTGTCCTGCAGATCGATTATTGGCATTCGGAACAGTGTAACATGATCAATGGGACTTCCGGGCAGATGTGGGCACCCTTCATGACACCCGAATCCTCGCTGGAATTCTTCAGCCCGGAGGCATGCAGGTAAGCCCTGTGTAGGGACTCCCTGCCTCCTACCAGGAAACTCTTGCTTCTGAGATGGTTCAGGGTCCACTCAGGTAGCTCCCTGGGAGTGTGCTCAAAGTGTCTGGCCCTCAATGGTTTTTCTTGTCATTGTGACAAGATACCTGACAGAGGTGACTTGCGAGGTGTCTGGGGACTCAGTCATGGTGGCAGTGGTGAAGGGTACTGGTAGGAAAGGGTTAAAGTCTTGTAGCTTGGGCTCCACCATCCCCAGCCACCTCTCCAGCCCATTTATTTGTGTGTATGTATGCTGATAATGGAACCCAGGGCCTCACACACACTAAGTAAGTGGCCTGATACTGAGTCATGCCGCAGACCCTAAATAGGATTTCAGCCTGGCAGAACTGTGTGAGAGCAGGGTGCAGGCCAGGTGTCTCTTTCCTTCAGTCCTTCATGGTGTTATCTCCAGAAACAAAGGCCTCTTCTTATACAATCACAAGGATCGAAATCAGAGAATTTAACATCGCTCTAATAAGAGCCTCTAAGCTGGTGCTGCTGCATAAAATAAAAAAACAAACTGTGCTTATAATTTCAGATTAGGGGCCATCTTTGTGGCTGGGGGTGGGGGGAGATCAAAGCAGGAACTCCAGGCAGCTAATCAATCCACTTACAGGAGCAGAGAGTCACATTGAATGCACTCATGCCTACAGCTCAGATGGCTGTCTCCATTCTTATACAGTCCATGAGCCAAACCTAGGGAATAGTGCCACCCACAGTGGGCTGGCTCTTCCCACATCAATTAGAGGAATCCAGACAATTTCACACAGTGAGAGTCTCTTCACAGGAGATTCTAACTATGTCAAATTGACATTTAAAAACTTACCACCAGACTGTGTGAAAAGATTTTCTGAGAAGAGCTTTTGCTTAGTGTTGGGTCTTAGAAATCTGGGTGTCGGTCAGGTGTGGCAGTGCTTGCCTTTAATCCTAGCACTCAAGGCAGAGGCAAGGGAATCCTTGGGAGTCTAAGGCCAGCCTGGTCTACGTAGCCAGTTCCAGTTCTTTACATAGAGAGACTATAGAACTACATAAGGAAGGGACAGAGGGAGGGAGGGAGGGAGGGAGGGAGGGAGGGAGGGAGGGAGAGAGAGAGAGAGAGAGAGAGAGAGAGAGAGAGAGAGAGAGAGAGAGAGAGAGAGAGTGCCAATGTCTTGTCCTCTTTTTTTGGTCCATCCCTATTGGTTTCCTGTTGTTTTGAGATGGGGGGGTCTCACTGTGTAGCCTGGCAAAAAAGTATCCTCCTGCCTCAACCTGCACAGTCCTAGGATTAAAGCCACGAGCCACCACCCCGAGTGCTGCCCTGGACTCTCTTTGTTTTGAGGATTGAGCAGACATGTGTGTGTTATGGTGTTGACCATGGACAGTGTGGGTCACCCGGGCCTTGTTTCCCATCAGAGGAGTGTTTGAGGCCAGACAGTAGGGGTGAATGGATGGAGAGGAATCAGGGTGGACAAGGGAGACTGGGAGAGCTGAAGTCTGGGCTGAGGGAGAGGTGGGATGTGGAGGTTCAGGCGCAGGAAGGGACATGACTAAGAGGCCCTGGCAGGTACAGTGAGACAGGAAGTGGAGAGGGAAGCCGTGGATGGCATCACACTGCAGGGTGACTGCAGGGCCATGGTGGTTGCTCATCTCTCCGCATGCACAGGAAACCATTGCCCAAAGCCTTGGTTTCCACAGTCCTCATCAGCTCTCAAGCCCCTATCAAGAGAGCATGGCACATCGTTGTTGTAAGTGTAAGGGAACTCTGTAAACCTCTGTACACTTCAGATTATCTCAGGTGACTGACACAGCTACTGCAGACATGTGCTGTGCATGTTTTGGCTGGCTTCCTTCCTTCCTTCCTTCCTTCCTTCCTTTTTTCCTTTCTTTCTTTCTTTCTTTCTTTCTTTCTTTCTTTCTTTCTTTCTTTCTTTCTTTCTTTCTTTCTTTCTTTCTTCCTTCCTTCCTTCCTTCCTTCCTTCCTTCCTTCCTTCCTTTCTTTCTTTCTTTCTTTCTTTCTTCCTTTCTTCCTTTCTTCCTTTCTTCCTTTCTTCCTTTCTTTTTTGTGTGGTTTTTCGAGACAGGGTTTCTCTGTGTAGCCCTGGCTGTCCTGGAACTCACTCTGTAGACCCAGGCTAACCTGGAACTCAGAAATCCGCCTGCCTCTGCCTCCCAAGGGCTGGGATTAAAGGCGTGTGCCACCACTGCCCGGCTGCTACCATACTGTTATGAATCATAATGGAAATGTCTGCGTTTTCCAGTGGACTTTTGTGGGCAGTCACAACCCACAGGTTGAGAACCTCCGACCTAGGGCATGCTGGCCAAACCCTGCTGAGTTCTGGTTTTTAATTTGCCTCATTGTAAGGATGGATTAGTGAGTGGGGAGCCAAGGGAGCAGGCAGAGCATTGAGAGATCGCTGAAGTTTCCTCAGCAACAGGTGACTAGTGTCATTGCAGGTCCCTGTGGTTTCTTCTGCAGGGGTGCCCCAGCCTCTATGCTCAAGGCACAGTTCTCACCCTGCCTCCCCTCTGCAGGTCCATGAAGCTGACCTACAACGAATCAAGGGTGTTTGAAGGCATTCCCACGTATCGCTTCACGGCCCCCGATACTCTGTTTGCCAACGGGTCCGTCTACCCACCCAACGAAGGCTTCTGCCCATGCCGCGAGTCTGGCATTCAGAATGTCAGCACCTGCAGGTTTGGTGAGTGGCCTCTAAGTGTTCCCCGCCTCCAGGCTGAGGTGAGAGGTGAGAGGGTGGTACCAGGATTTTATCTGCTGCCAGCTTGCTGTCCCATCAATCTCTGGTCTCTGCACCCCTGATGATCTCAGTGCTACAGATAGGGAGCTAAAGGTAACTGGAAAAAAGATAACAGCCACCCTGATAAATGTCCCACCGGCACGCGTTATCCGCAGGCCGTGTCACTCCGAAGTCCGAAGGGTCCTGCCCTGAGGTTAAGATTCCATCAGTGGGCACTGCTTCTTGGCCACGGAGAGGAGTCTGCCCTCATCCTCTTCCTGCTTCCGGAGGCACCACATTCCTTGGCTTTGTGGTCCCTTCCTTTCTCAACCTAGCATCCAGCTTGAGACTGGGTAGCGCATTGTGGCCCAAGTTAGCTTCAAACTTGCGCATCCTTCCTGCCTCTGCCTTTGGAGGTACCGGGATAGAAGGCATGTACCCCGACACCAGATCCCCCTCAAAAAACACTCCGTTCTATGACCACCTCCTCCTTCTCTGTCCAGCCCATAGTTTTCAGGACCCCAGAGACTGACTGGGTAGAGGCCACTGGGAGACTAGGGCCTGCCTGACACCTGGTCTGTTATCCTGGCGGCTCTAACTTCTTTGCCCACTAGGACGAGGCTGGAAACATTCCCTGTGGCCATTCACCTGCTGGGAGCAAAAGCTAGAGTCTTGCCCTTCACTCAAACTGGCCACGCTCCTATCCTGTCAAACTCTCCTCTTTAGCCAAGTTGGGTGTGAATCTTGGTACTGGCTGTGGCCCCCTGGCACGTCTGCTCTCTGTTCTAGTCCTGGGCCCAACCCTGCTGCTATTGCTCAAGTCTGTAGACTTGGGTGCGAGCTCTGTGCCTCACCCCTCACCTGGCAGTCAGGCCCAGGCTGCTCTAAGCACCTCCCACACAGTCTTTCTCCTTCCCACCCACCTTCTTCCCTTGTCACTCGGTGCCCTTGCTCTCTCGTCAGCTCGTATTGCACCAGATGTCAATCAATCTCAAATGAAAAGCTTCCTCTGATCCTGATTAGATCCTCCCAGACACTCTCCCTGATCTGCCATCCCCTCTGGCTCTCCAGCCGCTCTCTGGTACACTCTCTCTTATGCCTTCCTGTTGCCTACTCATGGCTGTCAATGTTATTTATTGAACCCTCCCCTGCTTGTCTCCTCCTTGGACTGCAAACCCTGTGGCCATGTCCCAGTAGGATACTGGGAGTCAAACTTCTAAGGCCTCTTACACAGACGTGGGATCCAGGGTTTGCCTGCGGACAGGAAGTTTCACTCACAACCGCAGCTCTGCCTTCCCCTCCTTGTACTAGCAAAAATCCCAGGGCTTGGTTCAACTGGTCCAGCTCTGACCTAGTCATTAGTCTGTGTTGATTGGCCAGGCTGGGTCCCACACACCGCAGGGGCAGCAACAGGCCCACATCACACAGAACTCTGCTGTCAGGGACAGAATTTCAGCTGTGAAAGAGAATCTAAGTGTAGTTGTGTCTGTAGCTTGTTCTTTTGTGTTTGTTTGTTTGTTTGTTTGTTTGTTTTCCGGAGACGGTGGGTTTAAGTATGCATGTGCGTGTTGCACACGCGTGGAGGGAGGTATATGCAGATGCATGTATGGATGGAGACCGGAAGTGGGTGTCTTCCTTCATCACTCTTTGTTTGTTTGTTTGTTTGTTTGTTGACACAGATTTTTCAATCACTAATCCTGGATCTTGGAAGGTCCAGGAATCCACCTGTCTCTGCCTCCCAGATACAGATGTGGCGCTGCTGGGAACCCGAATCCGGGTCCTCACACTTGCACAGGAGGCTCTTAACTGACTAAACTGTTTTCCCAGCCCCTAAAGCTTGCCCCTTGTAAATGGGGTGAGAACAAGAAAGGGGAAGAGGAACAGGGATTCGAGTGATAGGGAACACGGCCATGTGACCAACAACCCCACAAAGAGACAACTCTTACCACACCCAACATCTCCCCTTCCTGCTCCTTCTGCCCACTGGCCTGACTTTTGGTCTCTCGGCTCTCTGCCTGGCATTACTGTTTACATAGATGGAGTCACAACTGTTCTTTCTCCCTCGATCCCTGATGCCTCCCATGATGGCTATCATATGGTAAATCTGCGAGATAGGGGGTGATAGCCTAGATTGTTGGGTGGTGTTCCATGCTGGGGCTAACTCTGCTTGCCTCACTCCTTCCTGGCTCACGGAGCTTTCTTCTGGCATTTCACCACTACAAGGATGCTTCTAGAACATTCTCGCACCTGCTGTAGGAGGAGTACACCTGAGTTCGAATTTCTGTGGCATTTTATCTTAAGATAAAGAATGCACATAGGTGTCCCTTTCTGGGTCACGAGACTTTCTTGGACTCAGGACTCTCCATGTCTCCTGTCCTTGTCTTGGGAGCACCTTGGATCTTCCCTGAAATGGTCCTTAATCACCACGCGGGTAATCCTGAGCAGTTAAGTCTGGATACACGGGCCATAAAGCTATAAATTAATTATACTTATTGCCCGGGTGCGGCTCTCTGAGGGTGTTTGGAAATGAAAAGAAAAGATGAGACACACCTATTGTTAGAAAGCCACCCGGGCGGGCGGGCGTGCCACCTGCAGCAGGTCTGTGCCCGCAGCCTTGACATTCTGTTGGAATCTGTGCTTCTAGGTCTGGTTAGGTGGGGGCTTCATCTCCCCGGGATCCATGGCGTCCCTCTGAAAGAAATGGGGTTCTGTCTGATCTTTGCTGGTGTCTCCTTTCACAGTATGGTTGGAAGGATGGGTAGGGTTTTCCAAGTAGAAGGCAGCATATCTCAGCGTGACTTTAGAGGGTCCATGGAGGTGACGTTAGGCCTCAGGGATTGATCAGGTCTCTTTTCTGTTCTGTTGTATCCTTGGTGTTGTGTTTCCATGAGGGCTTGAAGGCCACCCTGAGGATCCTTCGCCTGTCTTTCTGACAGGACCAGGTGTCTCTCTGGAGCCTCGAAGGTTCTAGGGTTCACCTGGATTCTCAGTGATCCGGGTTCTCTGCTGCATCTCTGCCCACGCGCACCTCCTGGCTAGGCCATTTCTCTGCCAAGGCTGTCACAGGTGCAGCACTCTTGTGTCTGACACCTGCACTTGAAGATGCCCATAGCAGCCTGTTCAGGGGTTAGGGGCTTCAAGCAGTGGATATCCTGGAGACCAGACTGGGATGGAACTCAGAGATCCACCTGCCTCTGGCTCCCGATTAAAGAGGTATGCTAGCCTGTCTGGCTTTGGATTTTAAAGAAATGTTTTCTTTTTAAAAAAGGTTTATTATTTATTGTATTTATGAGTACACCATAGCTGTCTTCAGACATGCCAGAAGAAGGTATCGGATCCCATTACAGATGGTTGTGAGCCACCATGTGATTGCTGGGAATTGAACTCAGGACCTATGGAAGAGCAGTCAGTGCTCTTAACCACTGAGCCATCTCTCCAGCCCTGTTTGTTGTGTTTTTGTAGTCTTAGCTATCCTGGAACTCACTATGTAGGCCAGGTTGGCCTCAAACTCAGAGATCTCCTTGCCTCTTCCTCCTAGGTGCTGGGATTGAAGGTGTGTACCACCAGGCCCAGCTAAAACACAATGCCCCCCCCCCAGTGGATTTGTTGCCCTGGAGCCTCTTGTGGCCTCCCCAGGGAGACTCGGAACTCGAAACTCCCCAGGCCCTTGTCCTGAGATCTCTGGGTTGAGCCACTTTGGCTGGTTGGTGGTAAAGTCCCACCTCAGGGCCCTGGGTGGGAATCTCTCATTGGTGCTATCCCTTCCATTCCTGTGATGTCAGAGACCCACTCACGTGTACCCCTGAGCTACAATGTCTCCAAAAGCAGTCTGTGTGCCTGGCTTGACATTCAGACTCCGCTCCCACTCCTAAATTCATATGGTGTTAAATTTCCTTTTCCACCTTCATCTCCCATGATTCCCTGCTGCACCTCCAGAGCTGGAGGGGTGAGGGTTGAAAATCTGTGTTCAAGCTCTCACCTCTGCTACACTCCCACCCGGAATGCTGCTCTCTCCCTTCCTCCACCCACCCACCCACCCCCAACACTGTAATCGGCCACTCTGGCTCCATCCACCCTCCCCGGGTCCTGTGTGTGCTCAGCTTGGTCCCCAGTGTTAGCATCCCTGCATCCCTGGCACCGAGGCAGGCCAACGTGACGCTCCCGTCTTCTAACGCCTCTCTTCCCCTCCTCCAGGTGCGCCTCTGTTTCTCTCCCACCCGCACTTTTACAACGCCGACCCTGTGCTGTCAGAAGCTGTTCTTGGTCTGAACCCTAACCCAAAGGAGCACTCCTTGTTCCTAGATATCCATCCGGTAAGCTCCCTGTCCTGCTAGTGGCTGGAGCCCATTCTCATAGATTGCCACTGGCAACTGGGCACCTGCCCCGCTCCCCCCAATTCCCCAGGACAGAGCGGGTTCCACCTGAGGCAGGGGAGTTCAGTTCCTTCCACAGAGGTTGCTCCTAGAACTTCAAGTCATCAAAGTTTTACTTTACCCCAATTCCAGAGTTCAATGATATCATTACCTTTTTTATTGGGGCCTATAAAAAAGATATAAGATAGTAAATTAATTAAGACCTATCAGCCGGGACGTCTCCTTCACCAGAGACAGATACCCTTGACAGTGTCAAGACACCAAAGACAACAGCATGGGCCACAGTGTCTCACAGAGAAATCAGGGGGAGGAATTTGTCCTGTGTTAACTTCTCTCTGCCTCTGGTCACTGTCAGATGTGTCCAGTCCAGGGTTCCTGCCCTACGTGACGCCCTGAAGGCATTCCATGAAGAACTCTTTTTTTGTTTTACTGGGTGGGGATGGAAGCCCTGGTTTTGAACACACAAGGCCCCAGGCTCTGATTCCGAGCTGTGCCTGCATCTGGCCTTGAACTTGAAAATCCTCCTGCCTTGGCTTCCAGTGTGTCTTCACACCTGGCCCACCGCTGAGGGTTATCACAGAGGAAGGGTGGGCACATGGGGGGTAAGTCATCTGAAGTCTTACCCAGGTTGTGCCTAGCTCCTCAACAAGGAACTTGACATAAAGGTGTTTTATATCAGGAAAGCCCCTCAGAATAGGGGGGCCTGGTTGTCGACTGGGGACCTGTCCTGTGAGCCTCTCTCCCTCGGGCAGATACATGCTTCATCCCAGAGGACGAAGGTGTTTGGTATTATTAACTGTCTATGCAAATGGCACAGTGAGGCCAACACACTAGCTTAGAGAATGGGGTACCCTCATCCCCCAGAACTTAGATTCCAAGACCAACACTGGGCACCTACCCTGGCCGACTTCTAGGGAAGGTTGCCGGGCCCACCCATGGTATGCGTGGTTATCACATCCATGCCTCTGTCCAAAAGTCATACCAGGTTTCTGGAGGCCTTTGCCCTGGGGGCAGGAGGGATCTGGGTGCCCTGGGCAAAACGTGTCCTGGCCTTCTACTGTGGGTGATTACAATCTGAGAGGTGGCCTCCGGCCTCCCATCAATCTTTCAAGAGTCTCATGATCTGGGCAGGGCTAAAGGCATCAAACTGAGGTCTCTTTTCACAAACCTTTTCCATTCTAGAACCTTCTTCCTGATTTAAATAATACCTGTAAATTCTCCTAGTGATTTTTTGTTGTTGTTAATTTTATGTGAGTACACTGTCACTCTCTTCAGACACACCAGAAGAGGGCATTGGATCCAATTCCAGATGGTTGTAAGCCACCACATGGTGGCTGGGAATTGAACTCAGCACCTCTGGAAGAGCCGTCAGTGCTCTTAACTGCTGAGCCATCTCTCCAGTGAGATTTTTTTTTTTAAGCATCACATTTTATTTATTTTTTTTAAGATTTATTTATTTATTATATGTAAGTACACTGTAGTTGTCTTCAGACACTCCAGAAGAAGGAGTCAGATCTCATTACAGATGGTTGTGAGCCACCATGTGGTTGCTGGGATTTGAACTCAGGACCTTCAGAAGAGCAGTCAGAGCTCTTAACCGCTGAGCCATCTCTCCAGCCCCAAAGCATCACATTTTAAAAAGAGAGCTGCATGCAGGCAGCTCTCTGTGGCTACCTCTGTTAGGGAGCGCCAGGATGCTACATAGTGGGAAACTGGCTCGATTAAACCTACTCACCCTGGACTAGGCCCTTCCTTTGGTCCCCTGGGCCATTAGGAAATGTAAACAGGGGAAAAAAAGACATCCTTACTGCGCATGCCCCACACTTGGGAGGCACTGTCTTAGGCAGCTTTGTGAGGGCTGGGAGGATAGCTTAGTAGGTAGGGTGCTCCCCTGCCCTTCACAGAGCCCTGGCTTCCATCCCAGCACCATGTAAAGTTAGGCATAAGTCAGTCCTCAGAAGGTGGAGACAGGAAGATTTGGAGTTCAAGGTCATCCTTGGCTACATAGCAAATTGGAGTCCAACCTGGACCACATGAAATCTGTCCCCAAACAAACATGCAGTGTGGTGGGTGGAGGGGGGTCATCCCTCTGGCGACAAGTGTCTAGAGAGGGGATCTTGCTATAGCTGAGGGAGAGTCCAGTGGGTGTGTGGGAAATTTCTAGAAGGGTGGATGCCTCAGCATGTATTATCTGGTTTAAGTTGGATGAGGGACCCCAGGGGTGGAGCAGGCTGGAGCGGAGGCTCCCCCACAGGATCTTACATCTCTCCTCACTGCATTCACGCTCTAGGTCACTGGGATCCCCATGAACTGTTCTGTGAAGATGCAGCTGAGCCTCTACATCAAATCTGTCAAGGGCATCGGGTGAGTGGAGTTGGGGCGGGGGCTTCTGAAAGCTTCAGGGGCTAGGAGGTTTCATGCATTGGTGGATGCAAGGCATGGGACAGGGCGGGGCCCAAGCATTGGGATCCATCTGCCTCTTTTCCTGGGACTGTGTCATTGCTCTGGATGGAGACTCAGACCCAGGCTGCATCCTGACACTACCTCCATCCTCCACGCCCAAGGGCTCTTCTGCCATTAGTCGCATTGGTCATCTTGTCTCCTCACAGAAGGATGGATTTGCCTGCTTGTATGTCTGTGCACCATGTAAGTGCAAGAGCCGCTGAGGCCGGAAGAGGGCATAGGGACCTGGAGTTAGACGGAGTTGTGAGCCACTGAACGGATGCTGAGAATTGAACCTGGGTCCTCTAGAAGAGTGGCCAGTGTTCTCAACCACAATCCCCTGGGTTTACTTTATGTTTAGCTTTGTGTAACGTACAGAGTGAGACTGAGAGTCCTCCTGTCCCCATTCCCTGCTTGCCCGGCAGAAACATGGTGGTAAGAGTCCAGCCTTGGGACTGGAGAGATGTCTTAGCAGTTAAGAGCACTGACGGCTCTTCCAGAGGTCCTGAGTTCAGTTCCCAGCAACCACATGGTGGCTCACAACCATCTCTAATGGGATGATGCCCTCTTCTGGAGTGTCTGAAGACACTAAAGTGTACTTATGCAAATAAAATAAATAATTCTTTGAACAAAAGGACCCACATGCTGGTCACTCCTCAGCATCGCAGATCACATGCCTGGGAACCACTGAGAAAGAGGTGGACTCTGGGCTTCATGGTGAAAACTAAGTCCAGGAATTACTGGACTCAGCTAGGCTCCTGTACGTACACACACACACAGACACACAGACACACACACACACCGGGACCTCCTGCATGCCAGAAAACACTCTTTCACTGAATTACACCCCAGCCCTCTTCACCTTTTAGGTCTCACTAGATTACCCAGGCTGCCCTTGAAATCCCTCTGTAGCCCATCATGGCCTTGAACATGTGCCACTTGATCTGACTCATCTGGGCTCTTGAAACCAGAGGCCAAAGTGGGCTGGCCACGGGCTTGAGTTCCTGAGGTCAGCGGCCAAACATTGATTTGTTCCACTGCCTCAAATACTCTTTAGAAATCTTTATAGATTTATGGAGAGGTGTCAGAGACGCAAGCAAATCTTTGTTCTCTGTCCCCGGTGCATTCAGTACTGTCAGCTCCTGGCAGTATCTGTCACGGTAAGGAACCAAAGTCTAGTGCAGTGTTATTGCCACAACCCCAGCTCCTCAGCACGAGATGCAACCCGCTCACGCCTCACACCCGGCTCCTGTGGCTGTGATGGGTTGTTTTTGTTTTTGTTTTTTAATCTCTGTTTCTTGTTGGTGTTGTGGGTTTGGGGGTTTTGTTTTGTTTTTTGGAGGGGAAGGTGGTTCATACAGAGGCCAGAAGAGGATGCCATGTGTCCTCCTTCATCCCTCTTCCCTTTCTTCCCTTGCGGCAGGATTTCTCACCGAAGCCCCAGCCAGCTTCTACGTGGCTCAGCCCTGGGGTCACAGGTTCAAAGCCACACACAGCTTTTAGCCTGGGTTCAGGGGTCTCCCCTCAGGTTCATTTGCTTGAGCAGCAAATGCTCTTTTACACACACCCCAGCACGGTGATACTTTCTCCTCCAGCTTTTGGGGTGTTAAAGTACTTGCTGGATCTGGGTGTGTGTGGTGTGATCAGGTTTCCCTGTAGATAGCAACAGGGGCAGCCACCCAGGCTTTGGTGGGAGGAGACTTATTATTATAATTATTTATTATAATTAAATATAGACTTATTATAATTGGTATTATTATTATTACTACTACTACTACTACTATTTGGCTTTTTGAGACAGGGTTTCTCTGTTTTAATAACCTTGGCTGTCCTGGAACTCACTTTGTAGACCAGGTTGACCTCAAACTCACAGAGATCCACCTATCTCTGCCTTCCCAAGAGCTGGGATTAAAGGCATTGTGCCACCACATACACAGATATTATTATTTATTTTTAAAGTTGTATTTATGTATTTTATGAATGAGTGGTCTGTCTGTACACCTGTGTGCCAGAGGAGGGCATCAGGTGCCATGATAGATGGTTGTGAGCCACCATGTAGTGGCTAGGAATTGAACTCAGGACCTTTTAACCTTTGAGTTATCTCTCTAGCCCCATTTTTAGTTGTGTTTAGTGTGTGTGTGTGTGTGTACAGGTACATGCCACAATGAACATGTGAAGGTTGGGACAACTTTAGGGAGCCTGTTCCACCTTCTGGGTCCCAGGGATGGAACTCAGGTCTTCAGGCTTAGCAGCAAGCACTGTCACCCACTCAGCTGAGCCTTGCCACGCCCCTTAATTAATTTTTTGCATTAGGGTTTCCTGTAGCCCAGGCTAGCCTCAAACTTGGCTAAGGATAGTCAACTGTACGTAGTGTTACAGGCTCCCCTTCATCTTTCTGTCTCATTTTCTTGTGAAGTGGTTTCAACTGAGCGAAGGCCTTGCACATGGTAACCAGAAACTTTCCCACTGACACCCCAAGCCCCAAACATAGCTCCATTGCAAGGGTCACATCACCCCTGGTCACTCACTTTGTGTCCCATGTTTCCAGGCAAACAGGGAAGATCGAGCCAGTAGTTCTACCGTTGTTGTGGTTTGAACAGGTGAGTCTATGAAGGTAGAAGGGAGTCTGGGGGTCTCTGTATGTTAGCTGAGGCTTTTAGTTCGCTTTGATGCTGTTATGTTAACTTCTGGTACCTAAATTTAGCTATTTGTATGTTTAGCCTGCCCGTATGTATGTATGTATGTATGGGTATCATGTGAGTGCCCGGTACCCACAGAAGCCCAGAGAGCATCAGGTCTCCTAGAACTGGAATTACAGATGGTTGTGAGCCGTCAAGTCGATGCTGGGAATGAAGAGTGGGTTCTCTTGAAGAGCAGCCAGCGCTCTTAACCACCGAGCCATCTCCAGGTTTTGTTAATGGCCCCTGAGAGGGGTGAGTGGAGATGGAATTCGGCACCAGGCCACCCTGCAGGCTTCCTGATCTCTCTCGTCGTCGACCTTCAGGTCCTAAGACTAGATTCTAACCAGCGAAAGAGATGACTCTTATGCGAGGAGGCTTGGGGCCAGATCCACCTCCCATTAGCCAGTGCCTCATTACCTGGGCGTGCCAACAGCAAGGGCGTCTGGGAAATGTAGTTCTCTTTGGACTTCTAGCCAAAGCGCCCGAGGCTCTCTGTTCTGATTTGGGGCGGGGCGGGGCACAGTGGGATGGGTGCCTTGGAGACGCAGTGTGCAGCCCGACCTTTCTTCTGCAGAGCGGAGCAATGGGTGGCAAGCCCCTGAGCACGTTCTACACGCAGCTGGTGCTGATGCCCCAGGTTCTTCACTACGCGCAGTATGTGCTGCTGGGGCTTGGAGGTCTCCTTTTGCTGGTGCCCATCATCTGCCAACTGCGCAGCCAGGTAAGTAGGGGCGGCCACGCCTTGGACTCGGACTCGGCTCGGGTTTCAGCCAGCCTCCGTTTCCTGCAGCTAGCTCTTGTTCTACCTCCTCAATCGCACCCTGCAGTAACTTTTCTCTACAAGTCCTGGAAGGCCCAGGACCCTCCCAGGTCGGGGCTAGGATGAGACAGGTACTTAGTCATTTGGCCAGCAAGTGGGTGCCACTTGGTGCCCGCTCTGGAAAGTGCCTGCCGAAGGTGGAGGTGGGGGGTCATGGCTGGGCTGGTTAGAGAAGCAAAGGAAAGCCAGGTTAAACCAAACATAGAAGTAGTTTTTCCCAAGGAAAATGCTCTGGGCCGGAGTTGGGTGTGAGATGGAAGTGGGAGGAGCCACGTGTGGGATCATGAACTTACATTTTCTAAGTCCAGAGAAAAAAGTGAAAAAAAAAATTTAGTTATAAATTTTGCTTAACCCAAATATATCAGCATATGAAGTTTTACATCAGCCATAGAGCACTTGTTTAGCCAGTGTGAGGCCTTGTATTCAGGCCTCAGCGCTGACAGGAAAAAAAGAAGAAGAAAAGAAAACGGAACGATAGCTCAGTGATTATGAGCACTTACTGCTTGCAGGGACCCAGGTTCGATTCCCAGCACCTACCTGGTGTTCTGCAACCATCTGTAACCCTAGTTCCAGATGATCTCAAGACACACACACAGTGCACATACTTACATGGAGAACACTCATACACATAAACTAATACAGGTGTGGTGGCTCATGCCTATAATCCCAGCACTCAGGAAGGAAGGAAGGAGGTTGGGGGAGAAGGATCCGGTTCAAAGTCATCCCTGGTTACATGTAGGGTTTGATCAAGGCCAGCCTAGGATACGTGAAATCTTGTCTCCGAAAATCAATTAAACTTCAAAAAAAGAATAGTATGGGAGACTGGAGAGATGGCTCAGCAGTTAAGAGCACTGGCTGCTCTTCCAGAGGTCCTGAGTTCAATTCTCAGCAACCACATGGTGGCTCACCACCATCTGTAATGGGATCCGATGCCTGCAGAGCAACAGTGTACTTGTATACATAAATAAATAAATAAATAAATAAATCTTAAAAAACAAGAATAGTGTGGGTTAGACAGGGGTAGGGGTCACTTCCATAAAGAAAGGATGAATGAGGAATGTAACATAAGAGCATGCAGCCCCTGAAAGCAGGAAGCAAAGGGGTGATGGCTAGAACCTTCGTTCCCTTCTGGCCTCAGGAGTACCCACTTGTGCAATGAGATCTTGGGGTTACGACATTGGTCAAGTCCCCTGGGATGCTTGCTGATAGCTGTAGTTGTGAAGCAGGGAATTTGAGGACAGGACTGTGATCAGCTGTGATTCAAGAGGGTTGCTCTCTGCAAACAGGGGAGCCACTGGCCACCTTTGAACACCTGTAGAAGAGCCACTCACGGGGTCCCACCTGAGATGTCCTGAGGCCACAGGCTGGGCTTTCTGTGCGTGCTTGGTGTGTGTGTGGGTCTCCCCACCTGCTCTCCTGCAGTCAGCCGGCTGGCTGGCTTTCTTCTTTAAGGCTTGCTTGCTTGCTTGCTTGCTTGCTTGCTTGCTTGCTTGCTTGCTTGCTTTGGGAAGGACGGATCCCTCTGGAGTCCCCAGCACCCGGCTTCCCTTTCCAAACACAGGCCCCAAGTCTCTTGCCATCTCCAAAGGGTGTCTGGTTGCCTCTGGCTCTCCATGTTGACTGTAGCTTTGAGGATCTGGAGGACATCACGGTCTGGGCTTCTGTTCTTCTTCCCTGCTGCTGCCCAGTGAGAACTGAGCCAGGCTTTTTCAGTCAACCATTGGAGGAGAGACCCCAAAATAGAAGGCAGGTGTCTTGCTGGGGTCTAGGGGCAAGGTTGTTTGTCCTGCGGGTTTCGTCAGAGAGAGGCCAAAGAAGCAAGCCACACCCTACCAGCCTTGTCCTGACAAAGCTAGGCCTCACCTGTGTGTTCCTGCCCTTGAGCATCTGGGGTCGGGGGGTTAACTGCTTGCTGGTAAAGAACATACTCAGTCATACGCCATTCATAAATCAAGAGTATGTTAATGTTTCCCTCAGATTGAAAAATACCATGGACTTGGAGAAGAGGTTAAGAGAGAGATTGTACCCAGTAGGCTCCAGGCCTTAGGTTCAAATTCAGCCCCACCAGACCAGACCAGAGAAATTCAAACACTCAGCAGGCCCGTCCCGCTGTGGCCACCTCCGCCACTCTCTTCCTGTCGGTGACTTTCTGCTTGCCGGACTTCCGGGGCGCTTCACCCACAGTGCAGGGTGGAACAAGACTCTGCAATCCTGTTCTCTTCTGTCCCTTTGCTTCTGGGGGGGGACCCAGCGTCACCCCAGTGACACGGCATGCCATATAAACTAGCTTGGTTGTCTTCCAGGAGAAATGCTTTTTATTTTGGAGTGGTAGTAAAAAGGGCTCCCAGGATAAGGAGGCCATTCAGGCCTACTCTGAGTCCCTGATGTCACCAGCTGCCAAGGGCACGGTGCTGCAAGAAGCCAAGCTATAGGTGCGTACCAGGTAACCCCCCCTCTTTTACCCCACCTACTCATAGCCAGTAGACCTACCATCTCTACCTATAGCATCTTCCTGGATGTTATCCACATGGAGAGCTGTTATTCTCCTGCCTCTCACCCTCCTGCGAGATGGGAATCTTGCCTCGGTTTCTTGGACCCTTTCAGTCATTGACTCTCATTTACAAGGTCCTGTTAGAAGATGACAGTTAAGCCAGTTGCTTCTCAGTGTCCCATCCCCTGCAGATTGCTAAATACAGGTCCCTGGGCATCTCAGAAAGCCAAGAGACTCTCTCTCATAGCCCAAAAGGTTTGAAAACTTTTTTTTTGGACTTCAAGGGCAATTAAAAGGAGACACTGACTCCAGTTCAGAATAGAGAGACTGAAAATGAAGAAGTTTAAACATCAGTTAAACACCAGCTGCATACTCAGGCCAGGGCCTGAGGATAGGATTTCATGGTCAAGTACACAGGGTGTGTGACAGACTGCTCAATACAGTCTGAATTTAGATGGAGTCGTGTGTCCGCCCTGTGCTTTGTTGGGATGGGTGGTCCAGGTGGTGAGCCACTGAGTCAGGTATAGCTGGCGTCCTGGTTTGCTTAGTAGCCATCTCGCAAGGATCCAGGACGGTACTTCTCCAAGATCTCCAGGTCCTGTAGGGATCAAGGTTCAGGAGAGAGGCTGAGCCCTACAGGGTGTGTCCCTGCCTGGGAAGGGACCGGAAGAGCTGTGGTCCCTGCAATTTGGGGTTAGCAGAGGTGAGTCAGTGTCTCAATAGAAGCTGCTATTTTAGCTTGTGAGCCAGCTTGGGTGTGAGCACTTTCTTGGAGGGAGCTGGGGGGGGGGGGGGGGCGGAGGCAGGGCTTGGCAGGGCAGGTGGGGAGGGGAAGCCACAGCTCAGCTCCTGGAGGCCAGCTGACTACTTGTAGCAATGTCATCTGTTTGAGAAGCAAATAAGGCAGAACTCTGGTGGCTGTGTGATTGTCCTGGTGAGTGCCACCTCCCTGGAGGAGGAAGGAACTCTGCAGCTCAGTGGGTCCCCATATGTCCCTGGAGCTGAGGAAGGGTCCTGCCAGGAAGAGGCGGGGAGATGGTTAGTGTCTGTCAGTCATGGTGATGTTTGCGTATTGCCAGAGGGCGAGTCAGGCAGTCCTGAGTAGGAGCTAGGGAACTCCCAGGGGACAAATGTAGGCTCCAAGCAGAGGCTTCACAGTCCCTTTAGCCCATAGGTACACAGCCATATCCCTGTCCAGACCCTAATAGAATGAACAAGATTGGGCTTACCTCTTTACTTTCCCAGCTTGGTCTAATCCTCATTTGGCTCCAAGATTCCCCTGGGTGTCCCCTAGCCCTGGCCATGTGCTAGGGAGGGCAGTGTCCTCTGAGGATCAACTACAGCACATGGGTCCTTGCATAGGGACCTCACCCTCCCCCCGACCCCCCCACTGCCTGGCTAAGTGAAATTCGGTGAGGCCCCACACTCTGCCATGCACCTGGGTGTGGGGGTGGTCCCTAGAGGCTGCTGCCATTTGCTATAGAAGGGAAACAGACGTGCTGCCAGACCAAAGAGTATTATTATATGAATAAAGTTCCACTGGGTGGATGGGCATTTCTGTAAGGCAAGGGGGTTGGGGGGTTGGCAGGTAGGGTTGGCTGTCCGGCCAGGCTGTGAACACAGTAGCCTTTAGGGAAATGATCTGATCCTCTGTCTCTCATTCTGAATTCTTCTCTGTCAGACACAGTACAGGGAGGAGCCAGGACAGAGCAGGGGAAATCTGCCCACCCGCCCTGGCTGCCCAGGGTCTTGTGGCTTTGTTGTGTGTGTGTTTTCATGGAAGAGACCAAGCTACAGAGTCAACTCTTGCTTTATTCTCTGGCAACAAGGGCGTTCTGGGCCACTCACACTGGCTTCGAACTTGTGGCCATCCTCCTGCCTCTGTCTTGCGAGTGCGGAGATTCCAAGCATGCACCGCTACTGTGCCTTGTGTCCCCTTCCCCATTTTACTTCTGTTTTTGTTTTTGTGTTTTGTTGTTTTCGTTTTTTTGGGTTTTGGTTTCGTTTCGTTTCGTTTTTGGTTTTTGGTTTTTCGAGACAAAGTTTCTCTGTGTAGTCCTGACTGTCCTGGAACTCACTCTGTAGACCAGGCTGGCCTCGAACTCAGAAATCTGCCTGCCTCTGCCCCCAAGTGCTGGGATTAAAGTCGTGCGCCACCACTGCCCGGCCTTTTACTTCTGTTTTTTTGTCTGTCCATTTGTCTGTCTGTCTGTGTGTGGTGAAGCCAGGGCCTTTTGCTTAGTGTAGTCCACCTCTGAGCTTCACCCCAGCACCTCCTGTTTTACTTCTGAGTGAGACTTTCTGGAATGCTGGGGTGCTGTGTCGGAGTTTGGGGGGTGGGATGGGGGTGGTGTCTCCTTGGCTTTGATCCAAAGAGAAGACGCCTCCCTGCAGTTTCCTTCCCTGCCACTAGGGGGATCGGTATGGGGGTTGCAGGGCAGGGGTGCCCAGTGTTCTTAAACCCGGCCTTCCATTCATTTTCCTAAGTTGGGAAGTCTTTTCAAGTCAGAGTCTCCCAACTTACCAAGCCATCTTTTCCTGTTCTGCACCCTTTGCCCAACATCCTACTGTCCCTAAGGCCCGGAGGCCACCATTACTGGTGAGAGTGTGTCTCTCTTACCTCTATGAACAAGAGCCAGTTTTAATAGCTGTTCCTGGCATGTCAGGTGACAGCATTTTAAACATGTCCTCCTGTGGGCAGACATTTAAGCCATTCCTAGTTTCTTTGTGCGGCGGTGTTATCTACCCACTCCGGACTCTGCCCCCCTCACTGTAACAGGCCAGTCTCTCTGGCCTCAGTTTTCCCATCTCTAAAGGGAGAGGTTGGAACCAAGAGATCTACATGACTGAGGAGCCCCCATGTCTATAGAGTGGCATCTCTGGGTTCATGGTGGACAGGGCTAGATGTGTCAGGAAGTGGTTTCTGTGCTGGTGGGATGTGCAGTGGGACTAGGGGAGGTAGGCAGGGCAGGGCTAGGTGACAGGCTTGTGACTCAGCTTCCGTTTTTCTCCACAGGGTCCTGAAGACACTATAAGCCCCCCCAACCTGATAGCTTGGTCAGACCAGCCACCCAGTCCTTACACCCCGCTTCTTGAGGACTCTCTCAGCGGACAGCCCACCAGTGCCATGGCCTGAGCCCCCAGATGTCACACCTGTCCGCACGCACGGCACACAGGTGTCCACGCATGTGCAAAACAACTCAGGGACCAGGGACAGACCTGCTGCCAAGTGAGCCTGATGGGCCACAGGTGTGCTCTTCTAAATGGCCTGTGAGCCAGGCTGTGGGAACTTTTGCTGCCATCAGCCCCTCCTGTAGGAGCCGGCCCCGCCCAGGCTCCTGACTTCCCTCAGGAAGTCTTTCTGTCTTTCTCCATCAGTCTGAAAGCCTTAGTTCCCACGGAGGACGGATCTGTCACTCCTAGGGGCTGGGCATATGTCGGCCTCATGTGCCAAGGCCGGGCAAGCAGCTCCAGGTCCTGACCAGTTTGCACACACACTCTGGAGCTGTATCTGGCGCTTTTCCTATTGTCTCTGCTATGTCACCTGAACACTGAATTAACCACTGTAAGTGGCAGAGGTGGCAGGCCCCTCAGGGTCCTTATTTTTCAGGCATGGGGTCAAAGCTAGAGGTATGGGCCGTCTAACCCCCCTGCCCCCCGGCATCTAGTGTACCTCACCAGAGGGTATTCGGAGGCCCAGCATCCTGCAACCGACCCCTTTTTTCTACTGGAAGAGAAATTTTATCATCTTTTGAAAGAAAGTCATGACTGAAGCAATAAACCTTTTCACAGATTCAACAACACTGGCTTCTGTGACTGTTTCCTGGGCAGGGCTGGGTCTCCAGAATCCAGGCCACATCAGTAGGTGTTCCCATGACTGCCAGCGAGTCTCCTGGAGTGAGGCCAGCACCGGCCACTAGCCATGTTTCCACCTCAAGGCTAATGTGGTATGTGGCTTGGATGCACCAGGACAGGCTAGCTCTGTCCTTTCTCTATCCCGTGGAACCTTCTGGGCCTCCCAACAGTCTGTGTCCAAGATCAGAACATCCTTGTTACCCCAAGTGACAAGCCTGCAGAGTCTGGGGAAGGGCTGGAAGGGAGGGTCTAACTTTTGTCCCAAGTTCAAGCAGGGGTTCTACCTGGCATCTCTGAGAGTAAAACCATGTTTTGCCCTTAAGGGACCCACTAGGAACTGGGCAATAGATTTTCACTGTGAACATTAAAAACTACATAGACACTCACTCCGTGGTTGTAATGGTCTTCACCCCTCCCTTTCTTAGAAAAGAATTTGAATTATTGTGTGTGGGCCCATGCCATGGCATAGGTCAGAGGGTGAGCTCTAAGAGTTGGTTCTTTTCTCACCATGTGGGTCCCGGGCATCGAACTCAGGTCCCCAAGTTTGGCAGCAAGCTCCTCTAGCCGCAGAGCCATCTCGCTGGCCTTGCACTTCCTCAACGAGCACTGTCCTCTTCCTGCCCTGGAACCATTGAAAGTTTCCTACCTCATACTATACACTGCATTATAATTGTGAGACATAAACTTCTATATACAGCAAACATTTTTAGTTTTGTCTTGTAAGAGGGGGGGTCTAGCTTTGTAGGCCAAGCTGGGCTGGGACTCATTATCCTTTGCCTCTCTGCTCCTAATGCTGGGGTGACGGGCACACCCCCACCATAGCCAGATTTCTTTTTTCCAAGACAGGATTTCTCTGTGTATCCTTAGCTGTCTTGGAACTCACTCTGTAGGCCAGGCTGGCCTTGAACTCACAAACCCACCTGCCTCTGCCTCTGCCTCTGCCTCCTTAAGTGCTGGGATTAAAGGCATGCACCACTAGGCTCAGATTGTATTATTTCTAGGACTGAGAATAACCAGCCTTTCTGGGCTACCCAGGTTGGTTGTAAACTTCTGGGCTCAAGGAATCCTCTGGTCTTAGCCTTCTGCATGGCTGGGACCAGAGACCTCTGTGCCTGTGACTTTCCTGAGCTAGTGTCTGCCCTTGCTTCTACTGCACCACAGACAGAGGACAGGGGGACTCAGAGGCAGACATTCCTGATCCAGAGTCTGGAGGCTCAAGAGGGTTGGGGCAGGCTGGCTAGGGTTCTGGGGACATTCCTCCCCTGTCCTGCAGATGCCTGTGCCCTACTTGGCTTTTATGGGTGTGTGGAAACTCAACCCTGGCCTGGGGCCTCCCTCCACCTTAGTCATTTCTTAGTGTTTCCCCGCAAACAGAGCCCCATGGAATCGGATCAGGTCTTTCACTGGGTATGAGACTAAACACACTCAGCCCGTAACAGTGACGGGCTCTCACTCTTGTCACTAAGTCCCGTGCAACTTCATCAGCCCATCATGTTTTGCTGACAGCAGACACTGTCTCAGCTGACCTTTTCTACCACACATATTTTTTTAAAGATAAATATTTATTTATTATTAGTAAGTACACTGTAGCTGTCTTCAGACACACCAGAAGAGGGCGTCAGATCTCATTACAGATGGTTGTGAGCCACCATGAGGTTGCTGGGATTTGAACTCAGGACCTTCAGAAGAGCAGTCAGTGCTCTTACCCACTGAGCCATCTCTCCAGTCCCTGCCACATGTATTTTACATAGTTTCCTTGCACTCAGAGTTGGCGAATGCATGCGCTTCTGTGAGTTTGAATGCATGGTCCTATCTGAGCACCCGCTGCTCCAAGTGTGTACACAGAACAGGGACTGGAGCTGGGGTCAATGGCAGACTAAAGTGCACCTAAAGTGCAAGGAGCTTTGGGTTGGATCCCCAGCATCAAATGAACTGGGGGCAAAAGTGTGAGGGAGAGGCAGGAAGATCAGAAGTTCAAGGTCATCTTGCTCTACACAGTGAGTTCAAAACCAGCCTGGAGCTACATAAGACATAAGGAGGAGGGGAAGGAGGAGGAGGCGGAGGCGGATTTGGTAGCAAAAAACCTTTAATCCCACCCCTCAGAAGGCAGAGGATCTCTGAGTTTGAGGCTAACCTGGTTTATACAGTAAGGTACAGGCCAGCTAGGACTATGTAGTGGGATTCTGTGGAAGGAGGAGGAGGCAGAGGCAGCAGCCCGATGGTGGTGGTGCTCTTTTAATCTCAGTCTTGGGAGGCAGAGGTAGGTGGATCTCTTGAGTTCAAGGCCAGCCTGACCTACAGAGTTCCAGGATGGCCAGGGTTACACAGAGAAACCCTGTCTCAGAAACAAAACAACAGGGGCTGGCAAGATGGCTCGGCGGTTAAGAGCTGAGGTCCTGAGTTCAAAGCAAGCAGAGGTCCTAAATTGAATTCCCAGCAACCACATGATGGCTCACAACCACCTGAACAGCTACAGTGTACTCATATACATTAAATAAATTAATTTAATCAAATAAACAAAACAACAACAAGAAGCTAAACTTGGGGTTCAGATTCCACTTCCCCAGCGCTACCTCCCAGCTTTATCTACACACTGACCTTCCTCTCAGTGTGTAACATTTGGCAGCCGGCAAGCTTTGTCTGTTCCAAATATTCTCAGAAAGAACCAGGCAGTGGGGAGCCTGTCCAGTTGGCTGCAGGGGCTCCTCCCCTGCCGAGCAGCGTGCAGGGATCGGATGGCTGCCACTGGTTGTCAGCCGTCAGTCATCCGGGATATTTTTACCCTGTGGGCTGACACGCCCACTGATCTCTCCACATTTATAGTAACCCAATTGCAAAAGCTGGTTGCCCAATCTGCAGCCTTCTGGGGACCAGTGTGGGAAGGTTCCCCGACCCGGGGTGTGTGTGTGTGTGTGTGTGTGTAAGAGAGGTCTGTGCTGTGCGGAGGCCCCAAAGCCCCAAAAGTCTAGACCTAGGAAACAGCTGCTTACAGCGCCCCCTGCTGGATCTTGGGGAAGGATCCTTTTTGGTTTGGTATGGCCTGCCTCAGTGTGTGTGTGTGTGTGTGTGTGTGTGTGTGTGTGTGTCCAGAGATCCTCCTCTTCACCCTTCCTCTCCTTCTCTCCAGGCTGGGATTACAAGCACAAATTATCATGCCTGGCTTTCTTATGATATTAGGACTTGAACTCAGGTCTTTCTGCCCATTTTCCCGTTATTAACTGAGCTATTTCTTCAGCCCCTCCTTTTTTGTTTTTTTGTTTTTGTTGTTGTTTGTTTGTTTTGTTTTGTTTTGTTTTGTTTTGTTTTGTTTTGTTTTTGAGGCAGGATTCCTCTGTGTAGCCTGGCCATCTTGGAACTCACACTGTAGACCAGGCTGGCCTTGAAATCAGAGATCTGCCTCCTGAGTGCAGGAATTCAAGGCATGCGCCCACATCTGACTTCAAGAATTAAATTATCAAAGAGGAAGCCATGTGTCTGTGAGATTCTGGACTTGTCTGGCCAGCGATATTCTATGAAAACCATGTGACACATGGCCCTTAGACCTGCAGGCCCTTCAGTGTCCCATCACTCCTAGTTCTTGGAGGATGCTCTCTGTACCCTGTCACCACCTCCTATGCAGCCAGTGGAGGGTGTGTCACCTCTGATCATCTCCAACCTCAACTAGGCCTCACTCTCATCAGCCCCTCTACCATAGCTCAATCCTAGCCTCCTCTGGGAAGCACCCCCTATGATGGTAAATTATAACTGTCAACTTGACACAGCATGGACTCAAGAAGAAAGGCTGAGGGAGAGAATCCCTCAGAGAGAGATTACACGTGGGGGCCCCTGTGTGGGTATTTGCCTTGATCATTAATTGAAGTGGGAAGACTCACCCTCAGTGTGGGGCAGCACCATTTCCTAGGCCCCGTCCTGACCTGTGTACGAGTGAAGAAAGCTAGCTAAGCATGAGCCAGCAGGCAGCATGCGTGTGTCTGTTTCCTCTCTGCTCCTGACTGTGGATGCGATGTGACTCACTACCTGAGTTCCTGTCAGGAATGGTGACCTCAAACTGTAAGTGAAATGTCCCTTGTTTCTCTGTGGTGCTGTCACCACAGCAATAGAAATGACACTAGGACCACCCCCCCATAACTGCTCCCTCAAGCTTCCCTCCTCAACACCCCTGGAGAGCTTTTGTACCCCAGTCAATGCCAGGTCGCTTTGAATAGTTGAGATCCTAACTCTGGTTGTTGGAGCATGCACACACACACACACACACACACACACACACACACACCAGCCTGGCATTGTGATGGAAACTCTGGTCTGTGGCCCAGAAGCATGTCCAACTTCTCAGGAAATATCTGCCCAACACCTGCTGCGTGCTTGGCACCAGGGTCCTGGGGTGGGGTGCAGGTGGAGGCGCCCAACCGACACCCTTCCTCTCAGATGGCTTTGCTATCCTGCTGCTTCTTGCAAGGGGCATGGCTGAGTCACAGACCTTAGCATCCTCCACCCATTTAAGACAGTACACCTGAGAGAGGCAGAGACAGGGGCTTCAGGAATTCAAGGAATAAATGAGCTATATAGCAAGGTAGAGGCCAGCCTGGGCTACATGAGACTCTTGTCAGATAAACCAAAATGAAGCCAGAGATTATAAGTTCTAGGACAGCCTGGGCTGAAGGTGAAGCCCTAACTCAAAAAAAAAAAAAAAAAAAAAAAGCAATGAGCAAAAGCCAGAATCTCTGCAGGGGGCAGAGCAGCCAAGGAGGTGGGTGGAACCTCTATATTCATGTTCACTTCACTGTCCTGCTTTGATGTCCCTGGGACATTTGGACTGTCTAACAGGCCGTTCCTGGCTCTCACATATAGCCTGAGCCTTCTGTTCTTCCCGTAACTACCCAGGAGTCTTTCTGGGATATCATCTGCCACAGCTTGTCCTTTAAGCACGCCCTTCAAGCTTTTCACAACGCCCTCAATCCTCATCCTGGGCCTACAGGACCGACTTCTGGGTAATTCCAGGATTGACCACTAGAGGGCGATTTGCACACGTCGGATGCCCAGTGGCGCCTGTAAGGGCTGGCCAGTGTCCCGTTATTCTTGGGATGTGTCAAATCCGATTTTAACTGTCCACGGGCTGGTTTGGGAATGGCTAAACTTGAGCAATTTTATTTTGTGAGTGTTCCAGAGAGCCTCTCCCACGCCAGAAAAATGTCTTTCTTAATCTTTAGCATTTGAGAAGGTCTTAACACTAAGTGGCTTGCTAAGGAGCCCTAAGCTAAAACCCAGGGCTCATGATTAAGACTCTGAACTATGAACAACAGGCATCTGTGTTGCTAACCTCTGTCCCACTTGCTGGGCTGCCTTGGAGCAATTCCCTACATCTCTGAGCTTGCCTTGCTATTGGCAGCTCATGGAAGGGAGCGAATATTAGATTACTGCCATGCAAAACCTCTGGCAGCCTCTGTGAAGCTAGAACAGGAGATGCATGGCGGTGCAGAACTCAACAGGGTGAGGCAGGACAACCATGAAATTGAGGCCAACCTGGATTACATAGCAATTATTTATTTACAAAATAAATAAGAAATAAAAATGGGTGTGTGTGCAATCTCTCCGGAGATGGGACTACAATAAAAACGCTTGGATGCCCAGCTCCCAGAAAGCAACTATTAGGCACCTGCTGTATGCGGAGCACTTTTCACCCTGAGAAGGTGCTTAGGTTCTCTCATTCAGCAAGTGTCCGGGTGGCCACCATGTGCCCAATGCTTTTCTGTGTGTTGGGATCGTGTTGGGCTGGGTTCCCTAGAAGGAGAATGGGAGGCAGAGGCTGGTGGCTAAGGGATGTCCCTGGGTAGAGAGAATAAGCCCAATAACTAAGGGCAGCTGTGCAGTAAAGGCTGTCTATGGGACAGAAGAATAACAACCGGGAGCGGGGAGTAGCTTGAAGCAGCTGCAGGTACAGACAATGGCCACCAGGGGTCGCTGTGGTTCCAGTCACTAGAGTGCCTGGAAGCAGACAGAACCCGCAGCTACTCCAGGCTTCTGTGGCAGTTTTAAGACCAAGGAACATCTACTTTTTGAGTCTTTAGACATGTTAAGCGTGAAAAGCAAGCAAACAAACAAACAAAAATGTAACAAACCCGGGCTGCTTAAGATACACTGTTGAATATGTTTGTATTTAAAAGGCTATCCCCACTTTTCCTCTCTCTGACTCTTTTCTCTCCCCTCTCCCCACCCCACTCTCTCTACATGTTCCCGCCGGCCTCTTCCCTTCCCCCTCCTCCCTTCTCAATCCCCCTTCCCATGCCCCTCTTCCCATGCCCCCAAATAAACTCTATATTATACATTTTTAAAGGCTATCTCCAGTTCCCATATACAAATGCTGTATCATGTTGCCAAGTCATGGGGCTTGCAGACAATGTCTATGGAAATAACAACAGTTCTTTAGCCCAGGAAGCCAGGCACAGGGTTGGGGCATTCATATGCATCTCCAAAGTAGGTCCGGGGCTCAGGTTGCACAGCTGTCTTTGGGATAATTATGAAATAACGGTTATTGGGTTATTGGGATCTATGTCCTTGGGAAATATGAAATGGCAGATCCTGGGGGCCGGAGAAACAGCTCAGAAGTGAAGACCACTTTGGTGTTCTTGCAGAAGACTGCAGTTCAGTTCCCAGTACACATATCGGCTCACAACCACCCGTAACTGCAGAGCCAGGGTGGTCTGGCGCTCTCTCCTGGCCTTTGTGGGTATTGCACACATGTGTGCACACATTCACAGACAGACAGACACATACGCATACACATAATTTTTAAAATAAAATCAAAATGGCAGGTTCCAGCCATTACCTACCCAGCAAAGACCAAAGCTGGGCTCTGGCTTCTACATCCCTGAGATGTTGTCATTACTTGAATATTTGCTGTGTACTAGACAAATGGTACCACGTTGACCATTTGTGTTCAGTATTTGTGACCTGAGAAAGCGCTGATGTCATCATTCCCCTCGTTTTTACAATGAGGAAGCTGAGGCACAGAGAGATGACGTCATAGCCCACGACCTCCTGGTTGATAGGGAAACAGGTTTGCACCTCAGCGGCTAGGCCAGCTCATGAGTGCTGCCCACTGTTCCTCTCTGTGCAGCACCCAAGGACTGCCCACTGTGCTGGTGACTCCAAAAAGAGCATCTCAACCCAGGTCAGGAAGTGTGACCAGTGCCAAGGGGCCCTGGGAGGCCTGGGGAGGAAGGGAGGTCACGGGCTCAGGCCCCAAACTGCATCTGTGTAGAACAGGGGCTCTGAACCTTCCTAGTGCTATGACCCTTTAATACAGTTCCTTAAGTTGTAGCGACCCCCAGCCACAAAGTTATCTTAGGTGGTACTTCATAACTGTAATTTTGCTGCTGTTATGAACCACAATGGAAATACTTTCGGAGATAGAGGTTTGCCAAAGGGGTCTCAACCCACAGGTTGAGAACTGCTGGTCTAGAAGGAGCTCCATGTATCTAGCCAGGCTGCTTTGGTGAGGGCTCCAGTTCAGGATTGTCCCCAGACAGGTGGTACACGCTGGGTGAAACGAGGAAGAGTCACATGTCTAAAAATAGTGCCTGTCTCCCAGAGCCTGTCTGTCACAGGACAGAGTGGAGCAGCAAGGAGGTGGGAAGGATTCTTTGGAATTTGGGGGTTAGGTATACAGGTATACAGGGGAGCTGCCCCACTCTGAGGTTTGGCAGCAAAGCTGGGCTGGAGAGCTGAGGTACTGGGGCTACACGTGGCACCATCCTGGAGTCAGGTTTGCGCCATCCAGTGCTGTGCTTTTGCAGGAAGCATCTTCTATGTAGGAAGTGGAAGGAGCTTTGCAACGTGATACCCATTTCTCTCATTTACTACCTTAGGACATGGGTCTCTGCCCCTCTTCCACCACCCTGCTTTTACCCTATCCATACCCCTGCCCTGAGACCACATCACCCTCCACAGACGGATAGGAAAGACTTAGTGTGGAGAAGGACTTGTAAGCTGATACACACAGCACACACAGTGCTCCCTCTGGTCTCCTTCTGTGGCTATGGCTACCATCTGCCCTCTGCTGGGCCACAGGAATGTCTTCTGTTGGAGGGGCAGGGACTCCGTCACGGGCCTCTCTGACCCAGCTTTGTATGGCTCTTGGCCCTGTGGTCTCAGACTGTGGGCAGCAGCTGTTTGGGGGCAGGACATGGTTTCCTCCTGACATCAGCTTTGGCAAGGGAGCAGGCAGGGGTGGGAGGCCAGCCCTGTGGCAGCAGGCTGGATGCATTGTAGCTCTATGACCATACCGTGCCCACGTATAATTCACAGGAAAGCCACTTCCTGCCCCACCCACCCCAAGGTCCAGATGAGGGTGGGCGAGAGGGATTTTGGATGGACATTTCGCTCATGGCAATTGGAAATGGTTTTCAGATGTATCACGGAATGTGGAACAAACCCAGGCAAACTTCCCTGCAATCCCATAAATCACCAGCAGATGGCGCTATTGGCCACACGCCAGGATTCTGGCATCCTGGATTGCTCAATGGTTAGAACTTGAACCTGGGACTGAAGTAGAAACTCTCAGGCCAAAGGCTACACACTGCAGGTGGTTTACAGCAGGCAGATGGGAAAGGCATGCCTGGGCCAGATGCTGGCCAGAGAGGGTAGCTGCAAGAAGCAAATGAGGTTCTAGGTAATGGTACCTCCTTCCTACCAGTACCTAATTCAGAGAAGCATGTTGGTCTCTGAGTTCAAGCCTGGACTACGATCCCTCACAGAATTAATTTCCTGGAAGAAAAAAAAAATCAATGCTTGTCCCTCGGTGCCAGACATTAAAGTCCTCAGGATTGGTGGTGGCGGGCTGTTTTGACAGGGATGAGAATGGAGACACCCAAGAGACTGCTGGAAGCTCAGTCAAGATGCCTCATTTCCTGACACCCGCGTCGCTGAGCACACTGTCATTGAGTCAGGACACGCAGCCACCCGCCCCTGCAGCCATTCATCCCTCCCCACCCCCACCCTCCCACAATTCATTTGCGAGCCCCACGGTGCGCAGCTCGGCTCGTGGCGGCTGCGGCGGCAGAGCAGAAACCCCAAATGATCTATTTATGGGGCCGTCCTTCCGTGTTGCTTGCATATTGTAATTAAGAGATAATGTCAGTGGAATAGAACGTTGTCACCCAGTAACGGCCTCCCGCCGCCTCGGAAATGTCACGGCAAAGTCACAGATATATCAAGCGTAAAACTGACGTTTGTTTTCAGAGCAGGGAACGCGGATCCTGGGACAGCGATACAGCTGCGGCTTCAT
This sequence comes from Mus caroli, assembly GCF_978045245.1. Lineage (NCBI taxonomy): Eukaryota > Metazoa > Chordata > Mammalia > Rodentia > Muridae > Mus > Mus caroli. The sequence goes on along the minus strand of NW_028227259.1, from coordinate 129,434,686 downwards.
TTCTGTCTTGGGGGTGATGAATGCTAGTGGATGGTCGGGCCCACAGGAGGAGGGGTTCTTGTCTGCTGCGGAGACCAACTGGGGCTGTGCTTTGCTTGACAGATGGAGGATAAGGCTGCCCTCTGGGTCCCATAATCTGCTGTAGCCACCAAGGTGGCCCGGGTGCCCTGGCTCCCGGCTGGGCAGTGTGTTTTCTGCAGCCCAAGCTGGCTGCCAGCTGGCCGGGTTCCCCTTCCTGTCACCATGTTGTCTCTGGAGAGCTAAGCTGCTGCTGGGGTGGCTTGTCCTTGGACAACCTCAGTTTCCGAGTCACTCCCCCAGAGCCACAAGGGCCTTAGGAGAAGGACAGCAGTGACTTTGTGACTGTGGAGTGGCCTGGTGGGACCACTCCCCTGGCTGATGGTGTATCTGACATAGCCCAGACCCCAACACATCTTTTTGTTTGTTTATTTATTTATTTATTTATTATATGTGAGTACACTGTAACTGTTGTTAGACACTCCAGAAGAGGGCGTCAGATCTCCTGATGGATGGTTGTGAGCCACCATGTGGTTACTGGGATTTGAACTCAGGACCTTTGGAAGAACAGTCAGTGCTCTTAACCGCTGAACCATCTCTCCAGCCTTCCCCATTGTCCACACCCTTGCACATCAACCTGCTAGCTCTGTCCCCACAGCCCCTGCCAGTCAGACCTTCAACCCATCCCTTATTCTTGGGACTTCCATCCATTTCCCCATACACCCCCTCCAGGCTGGCCTCCCTGATTCTACTGTGGCCACTCCTCTTAAGCACCCATGAAAAGTCTCTCCAAAAGACTCAACCCCCATAGTCATCGTCGTGACTCCCCCTACCCCCACTCCCACTCCTCTCCCTCCTTTTTTGCACTGCTGGGTATGGAACCCAGGGCCTTGTGCACGCTAGGTAACCACTCTGCCGGTGATGGACCCATGGGGACCAGGGTGGTGGCGGAGCAGAGTGCAGAGTGATTGCTTCCTGGGTGTCGGAATAGCTGAATGAAGGAACGGCGGACAGTGACAACTGTATCATCTGTGTCTGTCACTGACTGGCAAGCGGCACCATAGAACAAGTTGCCTCAGATCCCAGTGACCGAGATATATTTAGCTCCTGCTTCTGCAGGCCAGCAAGGGAGGCTGGGATTGCCCAGAGGGTTCTCTGTCTCAGATGGGATCAAGCATAGGTCTTCAGAGTGCTCTGAGGCCAGATGCACCTTATTAAAGGGGGACTGAGCGTTTTCCAGCCTGAGGGCTTTTAACGGTCATGAGCCTGATACACACCGGGCTGGGGGGTGGGGGTCAGCTCTGTAGTGCGAGCAGACTTAAACTGTAAGCATTAAGTGGCTCCTGCCACTGAGTCTCCAGTATGGTACTTACCAAGCAGCTGCCCTGGGCCCTGCCATGGGTACTGGGAAGAGCATGCAGTGTACGGAGCAGCCATGTTCCCATGAGGTCACATTTGAGCAAGGAGGACCGCCTTATGGTGTAGTCTAGGTGTGTGGCATGCATGCCCAGTGGCTACATTCTTGCCCAGTTCAGGTATTGACTGAGTCAACATAAGAGTGGTTACAGGGCTTGGGGGGTGGCTCAGCAGTGGCAGCCTGCTACGGACCCAACTCTTTTCCCATAACATGGTGAGCTTCCCACCCCATTATCTAGGGGTACAGTCTGGATACAGGAGCAATGAGTGCTATGTTTGTGTGGCCCTTAAGAGACCCTGTATAGTTTCACCTGTGTCACAGTATGCAATATACACACCATGGGCCCATGCACATATCCTTGGGGGATGAGAGGCAAGTGACAAAGCCAGCCTGGCCAGAGAGAGATGGTGATGGTGATGGTGATGATGATGAGGGATGGTTCGGGCCACTATTTGTGGGGCTCTTTTGTTACGCAGCACTTTGAGGGAGTAGCTGACTGATACAACCTGTGGCTTGGTAAATGCTCTCAGTGGTCCCATTTTACAGTGAAGAGATCTGTGGCCTAAATCCATGAGAAAGGTGACCAAAAGCCCTCAGGTGGAACCCAGCCACACTGACAGGGCTCTGACCCAGGCAAGGCCTCATACTTACTCCATGGCTGGATACAGGGTGCCACCACCTCACACCCATGCACTAAAAGTGGAAGAGAGAGGCCGTCCAGCCTTGTTTTAGGGGTGCTGAAACTGCTGTGTTCATCTGCCCAGCCTCTAAGGGACCTCATAGAGTCCCCACCTGCATCACAGCTCACAGGACACACACACCCCGGCCTCAGCGTCTGTCTGAGGGATAAGAAGCTGGTAGAGATGGGGGGGATTGGGGGGGAAGAAGAGAACTGTCACCAGCAACAGACCTCAGCCCGAGGCACACCACAGAAGCTCTGTAATCCTCTGCAAAGTCCCCCTGGCCATGCAGAGCTCCCGGCCTCCCACGCTCGCTCCACGGCTTGGAGAAGATCATATGTGATTTATTCCTGGCGCCGGCGCCGTGAGGTACTCTGCCGGAACAATGAGTTACGAGGCCATTTATCTTGTTGGCAGCTTCTGATAAAACGGGCAGTCTGGACAGACGGGGCCGTTAACGCACGCGGCAGCCGAGCTGATCATTTAGAGAGCTGGAGACCTTGAAACTGACGTTGATTGAAGGGGTTTGCAAGCCAGGAGTTTGCGGGCTTGGGTTGAGGGGAGACCCCCCACCTCTGGGGGAGAAATGTGGTGTCACATTGCATGGCTCTAGTTGTCCCCGCAGACTTTCTGAGTGTGACTTCATACAAGCTAGGTCTCAGCCTTGCATCCTACCCTGTGTATTAGTCAGCGCCAGTGGGAGAAAGGCTGTGGTAACAAAGAGTTCCACGGTTAATGGCTAGAAAGCAGCAAGGTCACAGTTCACTTGAGTTCTCCGTGTGCTGTGGTCACCTGGGGTTGACTTGAATCATGTCCCTCTCTCTACAACCCAGACTGACTTTGGCATTATTCTGTGGGCTGCTGGCTGAGCCTAGAGAGAGGCTGTGTCTTCAGCAGCTCACACTCATAATTGTGTGTGTGTGTGTGTGTGTATGTCCATGTATGTGTGTGTGCATGTGCTATGTGTGGGATATGTATGTATGTGTACCTGTGTTTAGGTGTATGTATGTTAGTGTGTGTGTATGTGTGTATGTATGTGTATACATATGTGTATGGTATATATGGTATATATGTGTATGATATGTGTATCTATGTGTATGCACTAGTCTGTATATTTGTGTATGTATGTATATATGTATGTATATGTATATATGTGTATGTATGTGAGTGTGTATATGTGTGCATATCTGTATGTTTGTATATGTATATATGTACATGTATGTGTGTGAGTGTATATATGCATGTGAATATGTGTCTATGTGTGTATATCTGTGTATTTATAAATGTATATGCATATATGTATGTGTATGTACATATGTGATTCTGTATATGTGTATATGCATATGTGTGTATGTTGTATGTAATGTGAGGGTGTGTAAGTATCTGTGTATGTGTATATGTATGTGTATGTGTATATGTATGTATATGCATATGTATGTGTTTGTGTCTGTATATATGTGTGCATATATGTGAATATGTATGTACATGTATATATATATATGAGTATGTATGTGTATGTGCATATGTATGTGCACATGAATGTGTACGTATGTGTATGTACATATGTATATATGTATGTTGTGTATGTGCATGTATACATGTGTGTGTGGTGTGAATGGAGACACTGTGTGTCTTTCTCAATCACGCTCCACCTTTTTTTTTAAGATTTATTTATTATTATACATAAGTACACTGTAACTGTCTTCAGACACACCAGAAGAGGGCGTTAGATCTCATTACAGATGGTGGTGAGCCATCATGTGATTGCTGGGATTTAAACTCAGGACCTTTGGAAGAGCAGTCAATGCTCTTACCCACTGAGCCATCTCGCCAGCCCACCACTTTATTTTTTTGAGACAGGGTCTCTCATTGAACCTGGAGCTTGCTGATTCAGCTAGACTGGCAGCCAGCAAATCCCAAGAGCCACCTGTCTCTGTCCCCAGCACTGGAGCTGCACATACACGCCTGGCTCTTTACATGGGTTCTAGAGATCCGAACTTAGGTCCTCAGGGTTGCATGAGACACTTCATTACTGACTGAAAGGTGTCCCCAGCCCTCCTCACAATTTTCCTGAGCACCTACTGTGTGCTGGAACTCTATTAGGTCCAGTCTGATCAATGGCTCAGCCCAAGTCTGATGGGGCAAACAGTGGTATCACTCTTTCTGGTTTTGTGTCTGTGTGTCTGTGTGTGTTGCTAGGGTGAAGCCCATGGCTTTGTGCTTACCAGGCCAGCACTGTGCCACTAAGCTAGCCATGTCTCTAAGCACATGGTGCCAGTGTTCTTGTGGGGCTCCTTTCGCCAACTCCTATCTATAAGTCTTTGCTGGTCAGTCTCATGGCCATGCCTGACCTGTGCCAGTGTGGGCCAGGGGAAGTCCTAGTAGGTGGCTGTCAGCTGGCAAACCAACAGTTGCTAAGAGAGAACCCATCTCTCCCGAGCTGCCTCCCAGCCAGGGCTAATCCATTCATCTGGCTTTGTCACGTCCCTCCATCTGCTGGGGAGAGAGCCAAGCCAGGCATGAAGAGCTGAGAGCCTGGGGCTTCTTATCCAGCTGTACACCCAGCATCGTCCCCAGTGCCTGGCACACAGCAAGGCTCGATATAAGGTGCTGTGACTGTCAATGACTCACATTTGCCTGGAGACCTTCGGCAGTGTGATACTGAGCCAGACAGGACTCCTGACAAAGTGCTCACTGACTGTCAGGCTCCGTGTCAGACTCCTCCCACTACAGACCATGCTTGGGAAGATGCTTACACCTTTACCCAAAGGCCCCTCCCCTCCCTCTCCCCCGTCCTGCTTCTGCATCCGGTCCTCTCTCTCTCCTCTCCTCACAGATGGCACTCAACCATATCTTGAGTTTTGTTTCTTTTCGCCAGACAGAGATTTGAAGTTTCTAAAAGACAACATCCCTATATCTGCATCCTGTTTCTTTGACAGGTTCAGTGGCTGGGGCAAAGAACCCCTGGTTAAAGCAAACAAGTTTATTTCCCTATGGGGCAGCTAGACCAGGGACAGTGGCAGATCTGTCCTGCTGTTGTTTGGGGACCTGGGTGCCTCTAGGTGACACTTCTGTCATCTCTGGGATGAAGTCATTCCCCATAGAGTGGAAGCAACCTAGGATGGGGGAGATGAGGTAACAGGGTTTGTTCGTGGAGGAGGTTGCACCCAGCAGGGGCTAGAGACAGGTCTGTCTGTGTCTGGGTGTCACCAGTGTCCCCCACCCCACCCTGATGGCCAGCATAGCTGGGCTCCCAAGGAACTGGGACTGATTCCAGGTTGGATCCAAAAAGCAGGAAAGATTGCCACATCCCAGGGATAGAGGAGGGGCTGGGTGGGAGGCAGGCCTGGAGACTCATGTGCTGGGGGTGGGGGTGGGGGAGAGAACTAGAATATGTCCCCAAGGCTACTGGACAGGCAATTGGTTCTATGGTTCGGACCCCAGGCATCTCAGGGAACCCAGAGACCAACAGTGTTCCTGGGATATTTGATGTGGACTTCTGATGTGTAGGAATGCCCAAACCAAGGCTGAAGCCGAATTGTCCTCCACTCTAGAGGACGCAGGTCTGTGATTGGTGCTGTCAGTGGGAAAAAATGCAAATCAGGCCTGGGTTTGTGGTCTACAAGTATACCTAAAGCCTTGATAGCCAGCTTTATTGTATGAGGCATCAGGGGTTCAGAGAGGTCAAGTCACTGCCCTGTAGGCACACAGTATGGTCGTTCTAAATAAAACTGGGATTTGGAACAGGCCTGTGTGTTCAGCTGACTGATGCCAGGGAAATGCTGCTGGATGTGTGGTCCTTGCTTTGTGCACGTATATGGAGAGGCTGGACACAAGGTCAGAAGGAGAACCAGGGTGATGGAGAGTTCTGGATGGCCAAGGAGACGGATGACTGTGAGTATCAATTACATAGGCCTGCCAGCCAGTTTACGAGGTCTGTCAGAGCAGGTCAGCAGAATTTTCTGGAAAGTTCTAGATGTCTCTTAAGGGCTTCTCTAGAAGTCTCTAGAAGGGCTCTCGTCTGCCCATGGGTATTTCAGAAGCAAGGATCTTGTTTCCTAAATCCGACGGTCTACACAGGGCTGGGCTGGAAGCAGCAGCTGAGTTCCTGGAGATACCTGCCTGGGACACAGAGGGTAAAGGGACACAGGGAAGCCATTTAGCCCATGTGAGCCACGTGGGCCAGGCCAGTCATTTACCTCCCTGAGCCTTGGCACCCTCCCTCGACTTGAGGGTAGTGGGGACCACAGTACTGCAGGGTTACTTCAGAGAGAGATAGAGGAGGGAAGGGGGGAGGAGGAGGAAGAGGAGGAGGAGGAAGAGGAGGACGACGACGACCATCATCAAGACTCAGTCTGGCCGGGCAGTGGTAGCGCATGCCTTTAATCCCAGCCCTTGGGAGACAGAGGCAGGCAGATTTCTGGGTTCAAGGCCAGCCTGGTCTACAGAGTGAGTTCCAGAACAGCCTGGGCTGCACAGAGAAACCCTGTCTCAAAAAACAACAACAACAACAAAAAAAAAAAACAAAAAAAAAAACAAAAGACTCAGCCTGACCTGCATGCATTTTCCTGCAAAAGTCAATTTGAAGTCACCCTCAAAGAGAAGCCAGTGGCTCCCTGCCATGTGCCCCCTGTTCATGGTAGCACCGGTCCTCCGCTGTCCCCATGGAGCCTCACAAAGGGCTAGTTCACACATCTCTGGCTTGTGCAACATGGGATGTGCACCCTTCACTTCCCACCGTGGTAGAGTTTACCCATTCAGTAGCAGCCGTTGTACTCCGAGGGTGGCACCCAGCCATTCATTCTGCAGGAGCAGGACTTGAGGCTGTTTGGACTTTGGGCTCTCGTGTACTGCGTGGCTGTATTTCTCTAGAGACCACCGACTTATAGGTTTGGATCATTCTTCCTTTGCGACACTACCCTGCCCAGCTCTGGTGTCCCCAGCAATCCCTGGTGGGAATGTTGTCTCTGGCTGAGCCTCAGTGGCCCAGAGTGAAACCTAGGGGCTTTGGAGGACACTGCACAGAGAACCCTGCTAGAGAGGCAGGGAACACACAGCTCCGTGCTAAAGTTAGCGTCCCCAGATGGGCAGCAGCGTCCCCTGGGGACATGTTAGCGGTGCTCGTGGGCCCTGCATGACTCTGACCCTGGGATTCCCTCAGCCCTCCAAGGGGCTCTGAACACACTCAGCGTGAAGCTGTGCACTCACACTTAGCACGGCCTGAGGTCAAAGCGGCAATGGGGAGCCATGCCTCTGCCCCAGAGGAGAGATCAGTCATGTTAAACCAAGGAAAATGCACTGCAGTGGTGGGGCACGCCTTTAATCTCAGCATTTGGAAGGCAGAGGTAGGTGGATCTATGAGTTTGAGGCCAGCCTGATCTACAGAGTAAGTTCCAGGACAAGCAGGGCTACTCAGAGAAACCCTGTCTTAAGGGGAAAAATGCAAAGAGGGAGAGGAGAAGAAGAAAGAACAAAAGGAAAACCCACAAAACCCCGGGCTCCCGTCCATAAGCTTCCCACCCTCAGCTGACTCCCTTTAATCTTGAAATTTAGGGTTGGAGGAGGAAGGGGTGTCTGATGAGCTGGACAGACTGCCTGCTGACTCTGCCACTGACACCCATCCTACAGATGGGCAAACTGAGTCTGTGGATGCTAGGAAACCATTCAAGTTTCTCAGGGAGTAGAGTGGAGTCCCGCGTCTGGGCCCTCCTTTCCTTGCTCCCTGTAAGGCTGGCACAGAGCCGTCAGCTGTTAAGTTCAAAGCTTCCCACTTTACCCCTCCATGACTGTAGTCATGTATGTTGTGGTTCTGGCTGGTACAGGATTCTTGTCTTGAGGAGTCCCCATTTGTCCCTTCACCCTGCGATGGCCAATGGTACCCGGCAGGTAAGGCTGAGCCCTGCACAGGTATTCCTCCCCCTTATCCACCCTCCCTCCCAGCTACCAGCCAGGAGCCCGATACCCAGGGTGTGTCCTGCAATCTGGGTACAAGATCTCTACCTTTTTCTGGGGACAGGACAGGGAGACCAACTCTGCTCAGCAAAAGGAGGCCAGGATCTAACTCTAAAAGAGGTTAGCGCTTGCTCCATGCCCACCACAGCCTACCCTGGCCCCTTCACCCTAGATTCTTATAGATGAGGAAGATAACGTACAGAGAAGTCTGGAGATTGACCCGGGGTCACACAGCTTAAAAGACAGGGAGCCAGACTCTAACCCCTCTTCCTCTAGGCTGAGCTTTCAAGTCACCAGGCTCTACTTCCCATGGGTGTGGCTGAATCTGGGCTGCACCAAGCACCTCAAGGTGGTTTCAGGTGTTTCTCATGGTCCCTCGGGCCAGCCAACTGGGGCGGGTGACTCTCAGCCACACCTAGCCTGGGCCAAGGAATGCCAAGGCCCCGTAGCTCTTGGTCGTTCTGAAAAAACAGCAGATTGTGTTTTGCCTCCTGGGGAGGAGACAGGAGCCCAGTCACCCATATACAATGGCCGCTCTATCTGGGCAAGCGAGGCCAGGCAGAGCTGCGGGTCATGGTGTCCCTGGCACATCCAGGAGCTGGCCTGGGCTGACCTGCCTTTCTCTTACTGTGGCCCCGCCTCCCTAGGGTCTGGGAGTTCCTTTCCCAAGGTATCACTCTAAAGTATCCTGGAGCCTCTTGGTTCACAGAACTGTGCCCTCCACTGAAAGCTGGGGTCTTGAAAAGAGTCAGCCACCCATCCGGCTGCCTACCCACCCCATCTATCCATCCATCCCTCCACCCATCCACCAATCCACCCATCCATCTATTCATGCATCCATCCACCCACCTATTCATCCATTCATTTATCTATTCATCTATCTATCCATCCACCTATCCATCCACCTATCCACCCACCCATCCATCTACCTATCTATCTACTCATCATTTACCTATCCATCCATGCATCATCCATCCATCCATCCATCCATCCATCTATCCATCCATACATACATACATACATACATACATCTATCCATCCATCCATCCATACATACATACATACATACATACATCTACCCATCCACTCACCCACCCATCCATCCATTCATTCATCTATCCATCTACCCACCCACCCACCCATCCACCCATCCATCCAGCCAGCCAGCCAGCCAGCCAGCTATCCATCCATCTACCTTTCCTTCCCTCCATCCTTCCTTTCACCTACCTGAGAATCAAAACAAGCCAGAACTAAGCACGGAGACCCATGTCTGTAGTCCTGGCATGCACGAGGCTAAGGCGGGAGGATTATCCATCAAGATACTGTCTCAGAAAAACCAAAATATAAATAAAACAAACAACAAAGCAGAGGAGATGGAGAGAGGGAGTCCTACTGGTACCTGTGACCTGCTGACTGCCTGGATCCAGACAGACCCCAAACTGGAGAACGCCATCCAGGCGCTCAGGGACATGAGCCAGCGAAGAGATCTTGTCAATGGGGAGGAGGCCTTCCCTCTCCTTCGTTCCATAAGACAGTTTGCACACTCTCCCGGTGGACGCTGTGCCTGTGGACACTGCCCATGAACACTCTGCATGTAGACCGGGCAAGATGAATTTTTTGCTTTCATAATTGCTGGTAAGGAGTTGGGACTGAGAGGGTCCATCCTGGGCTTCCTTCTGTCTGTGTGGGGACATTTGTCTTTCTGCTGACTGGGGAGTTCTTCTGTGGAGAGGAGAGACAGTCACTGGGTTCCTGACTGCTTCCTCCCATTCAGAAAGTAGAAGTGAGCTGGAATCAGCACACTTCTCCTGTGGAGGCCCTGTCGAGACAGCGGGTGCTTGAGGTCGGGTCACAAGGTATCTGTTGTATGTTCTGCATTTATGGTTTGTTTTTTCTGTATTGGGTTTTGAAACAGGCTCTCGGGCTGGCGAGATGGCTCAGTGGGTAAGGGCACTGACTGCTCTTCCGGAGGTGCTGAGTTCAAATCCCAACAACCACATGGTGGCTCACAACCACTCGTAATGAGATCTGATGCCCTCTTCTGGTGTGTCTGAAGACAGCTACAGTGTACTCGTGTATAATAATAAATAAATCTTTTGGCTGGAGCGAGCAGGAAGTGGTGAGCAGAGTTGACTGGGGTGAGCAGAGGTCCTAAAAAATTCAATTTCCAGCAACCACAGGAAGGCTCACAACCAACTGTACAGCTACAGTGTACTCACATACATAAAATAAATAAATAAATCTAAAACAAAACAAAACAAAAAAACAGGTTCTCGCTGTGACCCGGGCTGGTCTTGAGTTCCCAATCCTCCTGCCTCAGCACTTCACCAGGCTGTTTGTGTGTTTTGTTTTAACATCTCTTCTGTAAGGTAAACAGTCTTAGTTTGCATTTCTGCTCCTGCCATGCCCTCCCCCCCTGCCCCCCAAGATCTGGCCCTTACTGGGCTGCCCATCCTTTGATGGTTGTTGTGTTTTTTCTATCACTGGAATGAAGTCACCTGCCTGGGCTATCCTGGGGATAGAGGGAATGAAAAGATCCCATCTAAGGGCCTTCCTTTTTTGCTGTCCCCCATATCACAGTTATTGACAACCATGACTGCTTTGACTACATCCATGCATCTGTCTCCCTACTTCAGAATACAGCTACTCAAAGAAGGTGTGTGTGTGTGTGTGTGTGTGTGTGTGTGTGTCTGTGTATCTGTGTGTCTGTGTGTCTGTGTGTGTCTGTATGTTTCAATGGAACCTGGGGTTCTATGGGAGATCTGATGACAGCCACCTGGGGCCAAGCACAGATGTGCAGGCAGGCCTTGGCACAGGGCAGATGCCAGCACCCAGCTGGGCGAGCAGAGTCACTCTCAGGCTGTGACTTGAATCACACACCAGGGAGGAGGGAGGTCCCTGTCCCCAGAGGTATAGAAGCAGAAGCCACCCACCGACCCCTGGGATCAGCTTGCTGTTCTGGAACCTTCTGCTGAGGGCAGGTCTTCCCCCAGTAGGGTCCAGCTTCCTTGGCTATCCTGAGCCTACCCTTGTACTCACTGACTGAACCCTGAGACCCAATTCCAAGAGCTATAGACTGTGTGTGAGAGCCAGGATCCTCCAAGAGCCTGGGCTACCCATGTTTGTATGTTTGTTTTATTTTGTTTTTCTGAGTCAGGGTTTTTCTGTAGTAGAGTCTTGGCAATCCTAGAACTTTCTTTCTGTAGACAAAGCTAGCCTCAAACTCAGACATCCATCTGCCTCTGCCTCCTAAGTGCTGGAATTAAAGGTATGTGCCATTACCACCTGGCTACCGCCCACATTCAGTATAGCATAGGACCGTCTGGAAGACAGGGGCCACTTAGCCATCTATCCACTTCCAACCCATGCATCTACCTACCACCCATCAACAAATGTATGTTTCAGCCGGGCGTGGTGGCGCACGTCTTTAATCCCAGCACTTGGGAGGCAGAGGCAGGCGGATTTCTGAGTTCGAGGCCAGCCTGGTCTACAAAGTGAGCTCCAGGACAGCCAGAGCTATAAAGAGAAACCCTGTCTCGAAAAACCAAAAAAAAAAAAAAAAAAAAAAAAAAAAAAAACAAAAAACAAAACAAAACAAAAAAAAACAAATGTATGTTTCAAATATTTTTTATTACAATGTTGTTTTTATGTATATTTTTATGTGTATTTTATGTGTATGGGTATTTTACCTTCAAATCTAAGAACTATGTGCTTGCAGAGTTCATGGAAGCCAGAAGTGGTTGTTGGATCCCCTGGGAAAGGAGTTACACAGATGGTCGTGAGTCACTGTGTGGGTGGGTACAGGGAACTGAACTTGAGTTCTCTGCAAGACCAGCCAGTGAGTTCTCTTAACTGCAGAGCCATCTTTCCAACCTCTAAGGTATGTGCATGTGTGTGGTTGTGTGTGTGTGTGTGTGTGTGTGTGTGTGTGTGTACATGTGAGTGCAGTACCAATAGAGGCCAAAAGGGGGCGATAGATTCCCTTGAGCTAGGCTACAGGCAGTTTCGAGCTGCTCATCATGGGTGCGAGGAACCAGACTCAGATCCTCTGCAAGATCAGTACCCATAATTAACTGAAAAGCTACTTCTCCAGCCCTCTGTGTTTTCTTGCTGTTTTGTTTTTCTACTTTCAAAGCAGGGTCTGGCTATGTACACAAGACTGGCCTCAAACTTGTGATCCCCCTGCCTTGACTCCTGAGTGCTGGGATGACAAGGGTGTGCCACTTCACCTGACTTGGAAGGAGGCTACTAGAATCCCATGTCATCTGAGCTGCTGTCAGAGAGGCTTGAGGATCTGGGAGGGGGAGTCTGCTATTCTATTCCAATAAGGAGAAACTGAGGCACAAGAAATATTCAGCGCCTGAGGTTGCCTACACAGCTATTTGTTTCCGTGTTGAGGATGATGGCAGATGGAGGTGACCACACCCGCAGGAGCCTGGACACGGGAGGGAAGGCCACTGGGGCTGGAGCATCTTAGGATGAGTATGTGGCCCTTGGGGACAGCTCTGTCGTGTCACTGCTGCCTAAGTTTCTCCTTTATGAAACCTAAGGCTTTTGGTGACAGTGAAATAGACATCGAAGTAGCCCATGGTAAAGAATGAAGTGTCTGCCCATGATGCCCGAAGCTCCACCCACAATACTCGAAGCTCCGCCCACACCCTCAGGATTCCTCTGCAGAATTACCATAGGACTGGCTTGCCATTTCTGCCCAGTTTCCCTCCATGACGGGAGGAAAGGCACGCGCAGAGGACGCCTATGCATCGCGCCAGTGCCTCCGGGGTGGGATGGTGCCATCTTGCCACTATAGAGTGCTGCTCCTGTGTGTTCACAGATGACAAAGGAGGTGTGAGAACAGTGGGTGACCAGTCTCTGCTTGTCTCAGGTGGCAGGTGGCAGGTGGTGGCAGGTGACAAAAGCAAAGCCTGCTGCGGGCTGTGTCTACACCAGCCCTACAGGAGTCTTGTTGACTGAGGTAACAAGCAGGCTGTGTCGGGAGGGGTCTCCCCTCTGTCTCCTCCCACTGCGAAGCCCTCCCCACAGCCCGCAGCTGTGGGAAAACGCAGATTCTGCCTTTTCCTGAGCAAGACCCCAGTGACTTTCTACAGAGGATCTGCTTCCTGCCCTGAGATGACTCAGACAGATTCACTGGGGTGGAGGGAGGTGTGTGTGGAGAGGGGGGAGCCGCAGCTGCCGTCCTGAATTAATCTGGAAGTGCTGGCTCAGGATGTAGAGTTGTTGCTCTTCTTCAAGGTCATGACCTGTCCACTCTCTCCTGGGCTTCTCTTCTCCTTTGAGGAACCTCTACCTGAAGAAGCCAACCACCCCCCCACCCCCTCCCCCGCCCCAGAGGTGTCTGTAGTGGCCTCTGTCCCCCTGTCCTGGTAACAGCAGTTAGAGGGAATGGGGAGGGGAGGGGTGTCTCTTCAGTTGTTCAACAGTAAATTATTCAATCAACAAACTTCCCCACTCATCTGTTCCTAAGGGAGGGGTCAAGTTGGTGCTTGTGGGAAGAAGTAAAATAAAGACATTGACTTCTCCATCAAGAGAATTCCAGCCTCCCAGGAGACCTGCTTACAGATAAAGAAAGCAAAACCCTTTAGCCAGTTCTGGCCAAAGGGAATTGTATAATCATCATGTCATGTGACTCAAAAATTGAAGTCCATACTTTCAGGTAAGGCTTGATCCAGGCACTCAAAACATTTTCCGGGAACTGGGGAGGAGACAGCCCGATCCAATAAAGCTCTTGCTATGCACGCATAGGCCTTGAGTTCAGTAGCCAGTGTCTACCTAAGAAGCCAGGAGTGGCAACACATGTGGGGTGCGGGGCGGAGACAGAAGGGTCCGTGGGACTCACAAGCATGGAGACAATCGGTGAGAGACACCGCCTCAAAAGATAAGGTGAAAATAGCACATGATGGCGCACGCCTTTAATCTCAGCACTGGGGAGGCAGAGGCAGGCGGATCTCTGTGAGTTCAAGGCCAGTCTGGTCTACAAAGCAAGTTCCAGAAAGCATCAGATCTTTAGCAGGGAGGGAGGTCCATGGGGAGTACCCCAGTCCTTATCTAGCCTCTTGGCTTTGAGCTGTGTGACCTTTGGTGGATGGAGCAACCTCTCTGGTCGTCCTTTTCTCACCAGTGTGTGTGTGTGTGTGGGGGGGGAGGGGAATCAGTCAGTAGTCCCCGCCGTTACCTCTTCCTGGACTGGGACCATCCTTGACTGTGGCAAGCGCTGACTTTGAACTGGTCCTGACCTGTTTCCCCTGCTCTAAGCTGAGGAGCCTGGTGGGGCTGGCAGAACTCCCTGCCTTGAGTTGGTTCAGAGAAAGGCTCTCCCTTCTCTGGGTGTGAAATGAAATCTTTCCTGATGACTCCTCTGACTTCAAAGGACAGGGTGTGACCTTCTGGGCTGGGACCTTCTGGGCTGGGCTTCCCACAGTCAGAAAGCCTTGATAGCGGGCCAAGGAGGCTGGCTTCTCCCTTCCGCTTGGCTTGGAGGAGGCCAGGCAGCCTTCTTGCACCAGAGGCTTCTATCGGAGCCCCTCTGTCAGGTCCCAGAAACAAAACTTGCTGTCAACCCCCACCCTCACCCCAGCCCACCCGTCCTCAGCACATCCTCCTGTCTTCCCAGAGACAGCCCGCTTCTGTGTTCGATGCATTTAGTTCTCATTGTATATAAACGTGTGGTCAGAAGTAAGCAAGAGGGTGTCCACCATGGTCCTCCCCTCTCCTGCCTGTAAGTATCCTGGAGTGCCAGGATGTTGGGTGTTCTAGGCCAACTGGCCACGCCCAGCTCCAGCCCTGGATGCCCCCCGGGTGCTAGTGCTCCTCCATCGTTGGCTATCTCGGTCTGCCAGCACCGCTGGAGAGGCACAGCATACTGTGAGGAGCAGTGTACACACTTGGCTGGTCCCTAGGAAGAGCCCGCCTCCTCCTGCTCCATTTGACTCGGAATTCAAGCCCTCGAGCCCTGAAGGTGTGTACCACAAATCCCCAGATAATATTCTTGCTGGCCTGGCCCCTGCTTGTAGACTTGGCCCACTGTCCAGCTCATTCTAATACTTACTGGGATGTTCCCACAGAAGGAAACAGGAAAACGCTTTTTCTTCAAGGTTTGTTTTTATTTTGTGTGGGAGTGATTTGTTTGCGGTCTGTGCACCACGTGATGCATTACGGGCAAAGGCCAGCAGAGGGCGCTGTATCCACCCCCCCACCCCACCCCCTCCCGCCCCAGAACTGGAGTTACACATGGTTGTGAGCCAGCATGTGGGTGCTCAGAATTAAGCCTGGACCTCCTGAAAGGCAGCCAGTGTTCTTAACCACTGAACCATTTCTCCAGCTCCACAGTAACAGACTAAGTAACTGAAGCCAGCTGCAAAGAGAACATGCTGAATCACGAATGCACAGGGTCGCCGGGAAGTGGTGGCGCACGCCTTTAATCCCAGCACTCGGGAGGCAGAGGCAGGTAGATTTCTGAGTTCGAGGCTAGCCTGGTCTACAGAGTGAGTTCCAGGACAACCAAGGCTATACAGAGAAACCCTGTCTCGAAAAACCAAAACCAAAACCAAAAAAAAAAAAAAAAGAATGCACAGGGTCAGGATAGGAGGCTTGGAGCAGAACTGAAAACCCTGCAGTGTACCATGGTCACCTGATCCGTCTCCAAGACCTTACAGGTCTCCCTCCTGCTTCCCCTGCCCTGCTTCCTGAAGCTAACACAGAGTCCTGCTTCAGGTTCTTTGCACTGACTGTGCCTTCTGCCTAGGGACTCACATCCTTAAAACCAGATGTGACTCCAGAATGCATTGCTGCCTTCCAGCCTTGGCCCAAATGTTACTTTTCCAAGAGACCTAAGAAGACCCCTTCCATACCCTTCACACTATGTGCATGTGGGGTATATCTGAACATATCCCCAAGATGGGTGAGCCTCAACTATTACACAGGACTGAGGGTGTCACTGAAAGGAAGAGAGGGTTTTTTTTAAAGAATGTTTGAGGCCCTGAGTTCACACCCTAGCCTTAGGAGAGAGAGAGAGAGAGAGAGAGAGAGAGAGAGAGAGAAATGATGAAGATCAAATAAAGACCTGCATGGTTCCATTGACATGAATAATTATATATAATCATATAAATTGTCTGCTTGCAACTGTATCAATAAAGGTCCCAGCCACCAACCACATGTGGATAGAACCCTTGAACTCCGGCTACAAAACAGAGTAAAAGAATTTTAGGTGTTGCATTGTTTTAATGAACTTCAGTCAAAGAGGCTGAGTGTGATGGCTCATATAGCGTCTCAGAACGCTGAGGCAGGAGGATGGCCATGAATTCAAGGGCAGTCAGGACTACGGAGCAAGATGCTATTACCTACCAACCGCCTCTCCCCATTAAGATTAAATCAAAAGATGTTTTTGGTGATGTGGACGGGAATACTGACAGTAAAGGATGTTTGGGATCTGGGTCCCAGGGAAGTGTCCATCTCTGTAGGATAGTTCGGCACTATGTTAAGTTGTGTGTGTGCACATGGGTATAGAGATCAGAGCTGAAGCCGGTGTCTTCCTCTGTATCATTCATTCATTCATTCATTTACTGTATGCATGTACCATGGGACACACGGAAAGATCTAAGGACAACTCTTAGACAATCGTTCTCTTCCTCCATCACGTGGATCTCAAAGGATTACCAAGCTCTTCTGCAAGCACCTTCACCCAGAGAGCCATCTCTCCAGCCCTGACCTTATTTTTTGAGATAGTGTCTCTCGCAGAACCTAGAACTCACCAGCTCTGCTAGGCTGGCTGGCGAGCAAGCTGCTGAGGTCTGCCATCCACCACCTCCTGGCACTGGGTTCATAATCCTATAAACACCTGATGATTCTGGGCCCATCAGGGCTGTGGGACCTGGGACCTGCGGTTTCTGTTGGCTATGAGGGTAGCTATGGGCAGCTTTTACATACAGATCCCAAAATCTCAATATGGATAAACGCTTGTGAATATCCCAGGGACAGACAGGTTTGTTTGTTTATTTATTTATAATGATTTCTTTCTTTCTTTTTCTTTTTTTTTTTTTTTTTGGTTTTTTTTTTTTCGAGACAGGGTTTCTCTGTATAGCCCTGGCTATCCTGGAACTCACTTTGTAGACCAGGCTGGCCTCGAACTCAGAAATCCGCCTGCCTCTGCCTCCCGAGTGCTGGGATTAAAGGCGTGCGCCACCAACGCCCGGCTCTTTCTTCTTTTTAAGTATAGAATAGAGTTTATTAAGTGCATGGGGAAGAGACTTAAGAGGGTAGTAGAAGCAGAGACGTAGAGGAGTAGAGGCCGGCCATGAGCACATGGAGAGAGAAGGGGGGAAGGTGGAGGGGACAGAGCAAGTGCAAGAAGGCAAGAGGGCAAGAGTGATTTATTTCTTTTTATTTTATGCGCATTGGTGTTTTGCCTGCGTGTGTTTCTATCTGCACGAGGGTGTTAGGTACACTGGAACTCGGTTTACAGACAGTTTTGAGCTGCCATTCGGATGCTGGGAATTGAACTTGGGTCCTCTGGACGAGCAGCCAGGGTCTTAACTACTGAGTCATCTCTCCAGCCCCCAGGGGACAGTTCATGGGCGGATCCGACTCAGACAGTAACTAATGGGGTTGAATTGGATTATAATGAATTTGAAATTATTTACACCTGCTGTCTGTCTAGTCCTATGTCTTGACAAGGCAGCTGGTTTGTTTTAATCCTGCCCAGGTCTGTGATATGACCTCTGCGAACACGGCTCACAGGCAGATCTACCTGGCAGCCTTTCTCTATCACCTCCCCCTCCGACCTCGCCGGATTCTTTGTGTGCTGAGCCTGTTATCCAAAGTCCCCAGCCACAGGAGGTCACCGACAGCCAAGTTACGTCCACTCTTTGCTCTTTAACTGCTCATAGCTGACTGGGCATGTGTCCTCCTGCCGGCTGAGGGCAACTGAAGGTCAGATGCACCAGGAGGGACCTGCAGTGTTCTTGCTTAGGAAACATGATCAATAAAGCATGAACCAGCCAGCTTCCCTGGTGCAGATGCCACCCAATGGGACAAAGAATCGAACTAGGATGTTGGTGACATCTCTGGGCTCCATGGCTGCTTAAATTTGTTTAAAAAACAAATAAACAAACAAACTGTGGTTTGCCACAATAGAGACAACAGGAAATGGCCACTTGAGTTGTCTGTAAACACCCAGTTCTATGGATGGTGTGTGCCTCGCCATTGAGGTACAGCTGTCTCTGCAGGCTGCTTCCAGAATCTTCATCCTCCTAGTTCAATGGCTTAAAGCCTCAGGCAAGGGGGTTCCTGGAGAAAGAAGTTAAGAGAGGAGCATGGGAGAGGCCAGGAGCCCAGTATGGATCAAAACCTAGAAGCTGAGACTGAAGAGATGGCCCAGTGGTTCAGAGCACTGGATGCTCTTCCAGAGGTCCTGGGGTCAGTTTCCAGCACCCACATCGCCCTCTTCTGTCTGCATTGGGAAATGCATGCACATGGTGCACATACCTACATGCAAGCAAACACTCATATACACAAAATACAAGTCTTCAGAGAAGCTAGAGTCAGATGGGCAGCTCCTGGAGGAGCTGGAGGAGCTGGGCTGGCAGTGCAGGATGCACAGGACAGGGTTTCTCTGTGTATCCCTAGCTATCCTGGAACCCACTCTGTAGACTAGGCTGGTTTCGAACTTAGAGATCTCCTTGCCTCTGCCTCCCAAGTGCTGGGATTAAAGGCGTGCACCACCACCATCCAACAACCATGCTAGAGCCACCGACCAGGGACCAAACAAAGCAGCAATCTGCTCCTTCTGGGTCCAGCCTGGTTTTAGATGGCCGGTCATGACTGGCCGGGGACTTTGCAGACACACTGACATTCTCAGAGATTTTTTTTTTTTTTTAAAGTTCAACAGGAACACTGAGTAAGCTGAAGATGGAGAACAGCGAGCTGTCTTCTGTCTCTGGTCTGTGTTAGCATTGTATCTACACCGAGCCAGGCAGTGTGTTTGTTTGGGGAAAGACACGAGACACTCTCCCCACCCAAGGACTGGTCCTGCTCATCTGCCAAGAACCACAAGGCCTTGTGAGTCAACCAAGTATTTTGACTTCAACCTGAGCCAGGTTCCTGTCTATAGAATGGGTCAAGCATGATCCTCAGTCTTTGGGGCTCTCCTAGGTCAGGGGAGCCCCCTGTGCACATGGACTCAGTGGGTACAAAGGCATCTTTAGGGAAGCAGGGATGGTTTTGGTGAACCAGGGCTTAGCTGAGGCTTCCATGAGGTATCTGACTCTAAGCCTGGACATCTCCTGGGCTCCCACGTCTAGGAACCTCTTATGGCTCCAACCCCAGGACATCAAAATGTGGCTGTTGAGAGATGGGTCTGTTATGGTTTGGGCCTGCTTCCTACAGGCTTGTGCGTTGGACTCTCCCCACCCCCACTCCCTCAGTTGGGGGTACTACTGTGAGAGGCTGTGGAACCTTGGGGACCTGTGGTCTAGTTGACTCAGTGGTTCTCTGTGGGCAGGTCTTGGTTTTCTTCCCTTCTGGTTACAGCCAGAGCTCTGTGTCATGATTCACTAAGGTGAGAGAAGCCGTATACACTCCTGCCACTCCAGACAAAGCCACTCGCTGTAGCAGTCCCTTCCATGATGGGCATGAGCCAAAAACAAAACTCCCCCTCCTGCTATGCTGTGCACCCGGCTGCAGACCACACAGCTTCTCCCTCATCTTGAGCTCAGTCAGAAGGTATGTTTTGCTTCCATAACAAATGACCCCTAAATCTTAGCTCTTGATAGACAGAGCAGTGACTGTTGTTAAGGGACGCATCGGGGCGAGAAGACAGCTCCTCGGGCAGCATGTCATTGTGAGGCAGGTAGTTCAGATCCCCGGGACCCAGGTAAAAGCCTGACATGTGTGCTGGCAGCTCCCCTGTATAATCCCAGCAGTCAGAGGTAGAGCTGCGTGTTTTTCAGAGCAAGCTCTGGGATCCGTGAGCTCTGGGTTCAAATTGGAGATCCTATCTCAACATATTCAATACAGAGCAATGGAAGAAGGCGCCCGTGTCAGCATCTGTATATCACATGCTTATACACACGCACACTATACACCCAATCACACACACACACAAACACACATACACACACACACACACACGTACAGCATGTGAACCTGACTAAATCTTATACTGCCTCTCCCCCACCCCCACCCCACCCCTAACTCCAGTCTTGCTTCATAGCTCAGACTAGCCTCAAACCTACAACCTTCCTGCCTTCGCCTCCCAAGTGCTGGGATTATAGGCATGACTCACCATACCCAACCATACCCATTCTTTTCTTTTCTTTCTTCTTTTTTTTTCTTTCTTTTTTTTTTTTTTTTTTTGGTTTTTTTGAGACAGGGTTTCTCTGCATAGCCCTGGCTGTCCTGGAACTCACTTTGTAGACCAGGCTGGCCTCAAACTCAGAAATCCGCCTGCCTCTGCCTCCCGAGTGCAGGGATTAAAGGCGTGCGCCACCACGCCAGGCTCATACCCATTCTTAAAATGGTAACCACCTCTGTTCTGAGAATCAGAAGGGAGTGGTTCATCTCAGCATCTTTAGTAATTGTTATCCTTACCTACTGTGGGATAAAGAAAGAAACCCAGAGAGGCCAGGTACTTTGCTCCAGGGACCTGCAACAATGACATCTTCCTCATGTCCTCAAGAAAACCTTCACTTGCTGACTGTGGTGGCACATACCTTTAAGCCCAGGATTCAGGAAGCAGAGATAGGAGATGGAACTCAGAGTTCCAAGCCTGGTGTGCAGAGCAAGTTCCAAGTCAGCCAGGGCTACATGTTTCAAAATAAAACAGAAACAACCTTCATCTCTCCTTTTACTCTAAATAAATTTGGGACACACACACACACACACAACCCACATGAACACAAGCCAGTATGCTCGCGCCCTGAGTGCACCACCCTGCTTGCACACAAGATGGTAATTTGGGGCAGGAGGGGCCTAGGGGCCTCTCTTATTCCCTCTTAGGGACTGAGATCACTGTGGCTTCCTGTCCCGTGTTGTGATTCATGGCGCGTCTAAGGTGCCCGCCACAGCATGAGCTCATCCAAATCCTGTCTATTGTCTGAGCCGCTCCAGGAGACACATCTGAGGCTGGGGATCACAGTGGCTGATTTATGACGCCAGCCTCCCCACGGCGTAAGGCAGAGGCAGAGCTGCTGAGCTCAGAGAAAGATCGGGTTGGCTTGCCTAATCCCCAGAGGAGCCGGAGCGCCCGAGGCGAGCTGAGATGAGCAAAGGTTCTGGATTCTCCAGGCAGACAGCGCATCCTGTTTCCTGCAGCGGGGGTCCCAGGAGGGAACTGAACGCTGCCGCCGTGGGGTGGCAGATGGCTCACGGCATCTTGAACTTGCCGCTGCTGGAGATGGGCCTCAGGCCCCCTTCTTGGCATCTCACATCTCTGCCAAGCTGAACCATCTGTCTATGCCGGACTAAGGACTCAGGGTCACCCCTGGCTGCTTCTCCCTCCCCGCTCCCCTCCAGCCTGTTCTGTAACCATTTCATTAGCGAAGACCACAGTTCCTGGTTCCAGCAACCTTTGTTGCCTGGACCCCGTGCACTAATCCAGTCCTCTGGGTTTCCAGTGGCCACGCCTCCCCCTACCAGCTTCATCTCTCAAGCAGCAGCAGTCTGTTAAATCTGTTACAGCCCAAAGCATCTACTCTCCTGGGACTCCCACCTTCCTTAGAGCGAAGATCCCGGTTGCCCTCCCCTCATGCCAGTGGCGCCCTTCCTCGCACACCAGTGACACCCCACCCCACCCCACACACACGGGTGACCCCTTTTGCCCTTCACATCTGCCTTCCTGATGGCTTCCACCGGTATTTGGAGACAGCCCTGCCTCCAGACCTCTGCCTAGGCTGCTCCACTCCCCGAGCTGCTCCTGGCTGGTGCTCACCTCTTTGCAAGTGCAGGCAAAATCAGATCTGCTGCTGCTGGCAGCTGGAGGTCCCTGGGTGCCCCCCTCCAGCCCCTGACTCTGCATTTTTCCAGGCTGGTTCAGGATTGTGGCCTGTCACCAGCTCAGAACTGACACACAGCAGGGTCTCTCTGACTGTACCAAATGTGGGCACTTACATCCATAGTGGGCCAGGCACCGGGAGAGACTCAGATCCCAGCAGACAGCAGATACAAGGTACAATTGAGCACTGGGGTCAGGAAGGCGGCTGGCCCCCTGGTGTGGCCTTCTATTTGGCCAAGACTGGGATCCAGGAAGTGGAACCAGAATGCTTCCTAACTGGCTCCAAATCAGCTCCCCAGCCAGGGCTCAGGAGATGCTCAGTCAGCTTCCGAACTTACCTGAGCCTCAGATCACACAGGACTGTCATATTTTGCTCTGAGGATGGAGATGAGGCCAGGCTGGGAGTAGAGAAGACCCACTTGTCTTCTATTCCCCTGTGAGGCCTCTGTGCCCAGGGCTGATAGCTGCTATGACTGAGTTGAGGCTCAGCCTGAGAGCCCTGGCCTTCCTGCTTCCTAGCCTTCTGTCTCTATGAGCAAGTCTCTGACCACAGGACCTTTGCACCTGCTGGACTTGATTTGTAGCCTTCTTCCTTTCCCCTCTCCCCCCCACCGCCCGCACACATACCTCCCCACCCCTGCTGCCACACATATTGGGTCCCTTGGGAGCCTCCCGCTCCCTCGGCTTGGCTGCCTCCCTGCTGTGGGTCCCCGATGCTCTGAAAAAAGAAAATCTATTTAAGACACGAAGAAACGGGGGAGAGAAGGGAGTTGTGCCACAAGCTGTGACACACAGAGACTCAGCTAAGAAGCAGCCAGCCCCCCAGATGGCAAGAGGCCCCGTGGGAGGCAGCTGCAGCTGTCACATGCAGATGGGAGGCGGGACACTGGGTGCCAGGGCTGAGGGAGGGGTGGAGCAGGGACTCAGCAGTAGAGCTGCTGATGAGGGAGATGAAACCCTCCTGGCAGGGGGTGGCAGGGGTGATTTCACAGAACAATGGCTGTCCCATAAACAGCACATGCACACACACATACACGTGCACACATAGGTACACACACATACATAAACATGCACACGTGCACATGTGAACACACATAAACACACACACACACAAACGCGCTCGCACATGCATGCACAAACACTCCAGCCAGTCTGACTTCTGATGGGCAGGCTCAGGTGCAGGGCAGGCTCTAGAGCAAGAGAGGACCAGCCTGGGGCTTCATTCTATTCCTTTTTCCCAGAAAGTCTGTCCTGGGAAAACCACTCTCTCGGTGCTGCCTCTAGAGCTGTGGATCTGTCAGAGGTTATCTTTTTTCCTGGTGCTGAAGATCAAAGGCTTAGGCTAAGCAGAGGCCCTACCACTGAGCTATGGTTTCTTCTTCTTCTTCTTCTTCTTCTTCTTCTTCTTCTTCTTCTTCTTCTTCTTCTTCTTCTTCTTCTTCTTCTTCTTCTTCTTTTCTTCTCCTTCTCCTTCTCCTTCTCCTTCTCCTTCTCCTTCTCCTCCTCCTCCTCCTCCTCCTCCTCCTCCTCCTCCTCCTCCTCCTCCTCCTCCTCCTCCTCCTCCTCCTCCTCCTCCTCCTCCTCCTCCTCCTCCTCCTTCTTCTTCTTCTTCTTCTTCTTCTTCTTCTTCTTCTTCTTCTTCTCCTTCCTTGTGTATAGGTGTTTTGCCTGAATGAATCTTTTGCTATGAGTATGTAGTGCCCACAGGTCAAGAGAGGGAGTCTGACCCCTTGGGTTTAGAATTACAGATGGTTGTGAGCTATCAGGTGGATGCTGGGACTCAAACCCAGGCCGTCTGTGAGAGCATCCAGGGGTCCTCATCACTAAGCCGTCTCTCCAATCTTTGGTTGTTTTACTTATTTTTTTTTTATTTTTTTGGTTTTTCGAGACTGGGTTTCTCTGTGTAGCCCTGGCTGTCTTGGAACTCACTCTGTAGACCAGGCTGGCCTTGAACTCAGAAATCTGCCTGCCTCTGCCTCCCAAGTGCTGGGATTAAAGGCATGCGCCACCACTGCCCGGCTACTACACTTTATTTTAAGGAAAGGTCTCACTAAGTTGACCAGGCTGCCCTGAACTCACTGTGTAGCCTAGGCTGGCCTAGAATTGGTCCTCCTGCCTCAGTCTCCCAAGCAGCTAGAATGTTGTCCTACGTCACTAGGGTGGGCCCTGGCTATTTCTCCTGATTGTGTGCATATGATGTGTATATGGGGGTGGGTTGCATGTATGCCATGTGGAGGTCAGATGACAACTTTGTGTGGGGAGATTCTCTTCCTCCACCTACTCATGGGTTCTAAGGATCAAACTGAGGTCTCGGGGCTCTCCTGGCAGGTGCTTTCACCCAGCACCCATCGGCTGTGATTTTTAAAGCATGCAGCAGGGACGTCCCTTCAAGGTAGAATGTAGGAGCTTTGAGAGTTGCTAACATCTCAGGTCGAGGCCGAAAACTGACATGGTCCTTAAGAAAACATACAGCTCGGGCTGGTGAGATGGCTCAGTGGGTAAGAGCACCCGACTGCTCTTCCGAAGGTCCAGAGTTCAAATCCCAGCAACCACATGGTGGCTCACAACCATCCGTAACGAGATCTGGCGCCCTCTTCTGGAGTGTCTGAAGACAGCTACAGTGTACTTACATATAATAAATAAATCTTTAAAAAAAAAAAAAAAGAAAAGAAAAATAAAACATACAGCTCTTACTGAGGGCCTGAGTTCAGGTCCCAGCAACCACATTGGACTTCAGCTCCAGGGGATCTGATTCGTTTGAGGTTTTGCACACACACACACACACACACACACACACACAAATACACACATATACACATACACATATATGCACACACATAATTCTTATACACATACATATACATGTACACATATATGCACACACACATACATACTTACACACATATGTACACATGCACATATACCCACATATGTACACATAGACACATATACATACACACACTTCCTTTTTTTTTTTTTTTTTTTTTGGTTTTTCAAGACTGGGTTTCTCTGTATAGCCCTGGCTGTCCTGGAACTCACTTTGTAGACCAGGCTTGCCTTGAACTCAGAAATCCGCCTGCCTCTGCCTCCCAAGTGCCAGGATTAAAGGCATGCGCCACCACATCCGGTTCCTTAAATCTTTAATTTAAAAAATCCTGTGCCACAGAGAGTTCACCA
This sequence comes from Mus caroli, assembly GCF_978045245.1. NCBI lineage: Eukaryota > Metazoa > Chordata > Mammalia > Rodentia > Muridae > Mus > Mus caroli. Next base: position 129,409,440 of record NW_028227259.1, on the reverse strand, counting down.
GACCCACATTCTGCTGGGTGAAGATGTGGGGGTGAGGCACAGGACACTGCCCTCATTTTTCCTCCTTGTATCCCCTCTGCACTGGTTTAACATCCATGGTGGCTCACTGCGGCCTGACTCTTTTTTTTGTTTGTTTGTTTGTTTTGTTTTTCAAGACAGGGTTTCTTTTTTTTTTTTTTTTGGTTTTTCGAGTCAGGGTTTCTCTGTGTAGCCCTGGCTGTCCTGGAACTCACTCTGTAGACCAGGCTGGCCTCGAACTCAGAAATCCGCCTACTTCTGCCTCCCAAGTGCTGGGATTAAAGGTGTGCACCACCACCGCCCGGCGCGGCCTGACTCTTGTTGGCCCAGCCTGGCATAGTATGGCTCACCAGGGCCTGGCTCTAGGCCACCAGGTGTCCTTGCCAGGAGAACATCCGATCTGGGAGCAAATGGTGGGAGAGTCAGGCCTAGCACATTCCTGCCCTGGGGCCCCAGTCACCGCAGATGAACCTCACCCTTTTAATGCTAAACATCACCTGTCCCAGAGGGACGCTTGACCCCAAGAGCCACTTACCAGCCACTTGGTCAAAAGGCCACACACAGATGCTGTCAGGCTAAGGTGGGAGGACCAGGAAGGTGTGGGTGAAAGAAAGCCCAGGGTCCTGGTGGTGGCAGCAGACAGAAATGTCTGAAGCAGTGGCCCCCCCAGATTCCATGCACCAACCACCCTCTCTACTGAGGACAGTACTGGACCCAAACTTGAAACCTCAATGGGCCTGGCCGGCTCAGCGTGAACCAGTTTTTGGATCCCTGTGTGGCCTTTGCCTCTGTCTGGAGTGGAGCCTGCCAGGCAGGCTTCAGAGGCGCACAGCCCCAGAGCTCCCCTCCCCCTCCCCTGCAGTCAGACTCCACCGTGTCATCCAGCAGGAGGCAGGGCACACCAGAGAGAGAGAGAGAGAGAGAGAGAGAGAGAGAGAGAGAGAGAGAGAGAGAGAGAGAGAGAGAGAGCACGAGCGTGAGAGAGAGCTAGCTTGTGTGGGGTCACTCACCTCTCCACAGGGAACTTCTGGGGCCTTTCCTCCTGTCCTGTGTTATTCCCTTCCCTCTCCATCTCAGCCCTGCCACTGCAACCCAGGGGAGTGGGACTCAGAGAGGGCAGCAGCTGGACCGAGATCACACAGCAAGGTGAGGTGACACACTGAGTCCTTGAGGGGCAGGGCATAGGACCCTGGGTGATGACAAGATGGGTCAGGCAAGGCCAATGGCCAGGCAGACATCTCTGGGCTCAGGCCAAGAGAATGGTCACCATGAGCCCTTCAGCTGTGCCCACGTGGGAGACATGGGTCTGACTAGCATGGTGGGGTTGATTGAAGTCCCTTCCAGTGTCCCATGGACAAGGGGCCCTGGAGGAGGGGTCCTAGAGAGGTCTGTAGCAGTCTCACCCGGCAGTGTCTGTGTTACACACTACACAAACACAACTTCTGTTTCTTTCCTTTCTTTTCTTTTCTTCTTCTTTCCTCTCTTTCTCTCTCTCTCTCTCTCTCTCTCTCTCCATTTCTTCCTTCCTTCCTTTCTTTCTTTCTTTTTTTTTTTGGGTTTTCGAGACAGGGTTTCTCTGTGTAGCCCTGGCTGTCCTGGAACTCACTCTGTAGCCCAGGCTGGCCTTGAACTCAGAAATCCGCCTGCCTCTGCCTCCCGAGTGCTGGGATTAAAGGTGTGCGCCACCATGTCCGGCTCCTTCCTTCCTTTCTTTTTCTTTCTTTCTTTCTCTCCCTTTCTTCCTTCCTTTCTCTTTTCTTTCCTTTCCTTCTTTCTTTCTTTCTTTCTTTCTTTCTTTCTTTCTTTCTTTCTTTCTTTCTTTCTTTCTTCCTTCCTTTCTTTCTCTTTTCTTTCTTTCTTTCTTTCTTTCTTTCTTTCTTTCCTTCTTTCTTTCTCTTTCTTTCTTTCTTTCTTTCTTTCTTTCTTTCTTTCTTTCTTTCTTTCTTTCTTTCTTTCTTTCTTTCTTTCTTTCTTTCTTTCTGAGACAGAGTTTCTCTGTGTAACCCTGGCTGTCCTGGAACTTGCTTCTTAGACCAGGCTGATCTCAAACTCCCAGATCTGCCTGCCTCTGCCTCCTGAATACTGGGATTCAAGGCATGCGCCGCCACCACCAGGCTTACAAAAGCAGCTTCTAAAGAGGCCACCAGAGGAGACCCCACTCCTTTGCTTGCCCACTCACTTTGCAAGAAGAATGTCTTCAGGTGGGAGTAGGGCCCGGCACGTGGTGATACTCCCCTCCCCCAGGAAGCTGGTGTCATAGTGACACACTGAATACCCCAGGGGGCCGCCTGCATTGGGATGGCCACAGTAGCTGTTCCAGAGAAGAGATGCTCTCAGAGCTCACCTGGCCCAGCATGCCCCTGCAGGTCCTGTTGCCATGGTAGCTAGCAGTCCCAGCTTGAGAATCCTATAGTCTCTGCCTGTGTTGAGGACAACCTGCTGAGGTTTGGTCTTTTGCTTGGATCGTAATGCTAAATACTGGGCCCCAAGGTCCAACTGCCCCTGGGGACAAGAGAGTCAGTATGGTATGTACCCAAGTGACATACCTAAGGGACACTATGTAACCTTGCTCCCCTCAAGTTACTCCTCATTGGTAAATAAAGATGCCTACAGCCAATAGCTGGGCAGAAGAGAGGTAGGCGGGGCTCTTGGGTTGCTAGGCTTGGGGTCTGAGGAGAACCAGAAGGGGGAGGAGAGGGGGAGAGAGGAGGAGATGCCATGGGTTAGGTGAGTTGTGAATACATGGCCATGAGGGCTGGCCAGTTGGAGCTAAGAGCTGCCCAGATGGAACGTGGCAAATTATAACTTGGGGTGTTTGATGGGGAAATAGATTCTAGTAGCTTGGAGGGTGGCTATCTGCCCAGCTCTAGTGCTGATTAAGGCTTATTAAAAATATAAAGGTTGTGTGTCTTTTATCTGGGAACCGAATGATCAAAGGCGGGGTAGGAAACCCTGTTTGAGATTAAATATTTACAACAACAATCCCTTCACTCCTCTTTCTCTTCCAGCTCTGGCTCTCTCCATCCACCCGCTCCTGTCAGAGCATCCTTCCCCCGGGGGGGATCAAGGACCGGCCAAGGTGAGCTGGCCACTGGGTACCACTCGACCTGAGGTCAGTCAGTGATGAAAGCTGAGCTACAGTGGGAGAGAGGCAGCTGCTGTTTGCCGCCTGAAGTAGGAAGACAACCTTTTGCCACTGACAGAAACCTCAACGTGCAGGAGCAGAGATCAGATCATAGTAACTAGTAAGTAATAACTTAGGGTTATCGAAAGTAGATACTAGGGCTGGTGAGATGGCTCAGTGGGTAAGAGCACCCGACTGCTCTTCCGAAGGTCCAGAGTTCAAATTCCAGCAACCACATGGTGGCTCACAACCATCCGCAACGAGATCTGGCGCCCTCTTCTGGAGTGTCTGAAGACAGCTACAGTGTACTTACATATAATAAATAAATAAATCTTTAAAAAAAAAAAAAGAAAGTAGATACTAATAGCAAGGAGGGTAGGCAGCTGCCCAGCTATGGTGCTGCCTAAGGCATATTTAAAAAGATAAAGGCTGCATGTGTCTTTCATCTGGGAACATAAATGGTCTAGGGTAGGAAGAAGCCCTAGGCCGGGATTTTTAATATTCGTGATGACAGTGCGGTCTCAGCATCCCTTGCTCTTCCCACATTCTACAGTTGTCTGGCTTTAGGCACTTCTTGAACCACTATTTCATTGGCATCAGTGTCTGCCTGTATCGACCTTGTGTTACTCCAGGGTCATCTGGGGCTACTGTGTGGTGGTGCTTTGGAGCCCAAGTCAACCCTTAGCAACACAGATGTGCCAAGCTAGGGACAGCATGTAGAGGCCAATTTCTTCTTTACAATACGGAGGTTGCCGAATACACAATATGAAACTGTCCGTGTCTGTCCTTCATTTCCCTCATCAGGAAGACCATGCATGGAAGCCAACTTTACACAGGAGGAAATGCAGCCTGACACATCCGAAAAAAGCTAGCTCCCATGAGTACCCGAGGCTACCCGAGGCTAGCCATTCCTTCCTATCCTCAGATTCTGAGAAAATAAGCTTCTGGCTGTGCATAGAGTGGGGAACCCATGCTCCCCTAACCCCTCCTGTTGTGATAGCCCAACCCAGGACTCCAGTACGAACAGTTCTCTGTAGACAGTGAGCCATCTGGCTCGCTGGTTCTCCTTCATCCCCACTGGTCCCCCACCTGCCAGCTGTGCTATTGGCCACTCGGTGGTGATGTATATTTAACAAGGGCTCAGAATCAAATTAATTCAGATTCGTTAATAAACGGCAACCCCCATCTTCCTCTCGGGCATGCTAAATCCGTGCCTGTTGGCTTTCATTTGTTGCTGCTGTGGTCCTTTACCACTGATGAAATTATGAAAAGGTTACTAGTGAAATTTCCCAGATTAGATTAGGCTTGAATGTATTAATACAGTTCTTTCCCACTGTCCCTGGAGAGAGCCGGGCAGAGAGGGCCTGTGGGATTTGAGCAACAGGGGGCCACCCAGAGCCCAGGTTCACCCTGCCACTCTTCAAATAAGTTCTTTTGGGGGATGGGGTATGCGCTGATTGAGCACTAACTGTATGTACAACCCTGGTTGTGAAAGTTCGTATTGAGTCAACAGGGCCAGGCTGGGTCATAGGAGGAAGTAACGTCCAAGTTTAGCATCAATAGCGTTTGGATGTCCTAGTAAACCCAGAGCCTGGTCTGAAGGAGGGGTCTTATGCAAATCAGTTTGACCTTTGATGGTGTTCCTGAGGGAGAGGCCCATCTCCAAGCCTCACAGGAAGTTGGTAATGGATGGCCTAAGGCCAGGCAGAAGACAGAAGCCTAGTCAAAGCCCACCCTGGGGCCAGCCAAGGGACACCAGTAGCCGAGGGGGCTCTCCTCTCTGCTGAGGTCACTCCATGGCTGCCAACACCATCATTCTGAAACCCGTGGCCTTCCCCCTGACACTCCTTAGCAGTAGATGAGGATTCCACAGGGGTCTCTGCCCCTCCTTCAGAGCCCAGCACTGCGCTAGACCGAGACCTGAGCCTGGGCTAGTGTAAATGGTTCTTCCACTATGACCGGTCAGAGTGTGGGGTGCAGGCTCCAGTGTCTCTGAGAGGGACTCCTGGGGTTTGTTCCCCAGCCTTTGTGACCACCCAGAGAATGTCACACAAGTGACCCCAGATGGGGAGCATCTTTGCCTTGTGAAGCCCTACTCAGATCAGCTGGGCTCAGCAGAGTCAGGTTGCCAGACTAGCTTCGCCATGGCCTGGCCTGGAGGGCATGACAGTCCCCATGGGTAACCTCTCTGTTAGGACTCACCACACACAGCCATTCCCTCCTCAAACCCTGCTCCCCCACCCCCAGCCCCTGACTGAGAAGACAGGGACATCAGGAACGAACCTGTGTTGTTTCCTACTTTCAGAATTAAGCCCAGTGGTAGTTGCCACGCCTGGGAAGCTCACACAAGAGGACTTGACCCTGGCCTAAGGAGATCTCTCAGTTGGTGAAGGACCTGAGTTCAACCCCCAGAACCTGTGTAAGAAGAGCAGGGTTTGGCAATGCACCCCAGAATCTCAGCATCTGGGGAGGCAGAGACAGGAGGATCCCTGAAGCTGGCTAAATGTGAGAGTACCAGGCCAGTGAGAAGAGACCCTGCCTCAATAAGGAGCATGCGTAGTACACACCTTATCCCAGCACACCGGAAGCAGGGGCAGGGGCAGAGAGGCAGAGGAGGCAGAGGAGGCAGAGGAGGCAGAGAGGCAGAGAGGCAGAGAGAGAGGTAGAGAGGCAGAAAGGCCGAGAGAGAGGTAAAGAGGCAGAGACAAAGAGGCAGAGGCAGAGGCAAAGAGGTAGAGGCAAAGAGGTAGAGGCAGAGGCAGAGGCAGAGGCAGAGGCAGAGGCAGAGGCAGAGGCAGAGGCAGAGGCAGAGGCAGAGGCAGAGGCAGAGGCAGAGGCAGAGGCAGAGGCAGAGGCAGAGGCAGAGGAAGCAGGCAGAGCTTCCTGTGTTCAAGACCAGCCTGGTCTACATAGCAAGTTCCAGGCCAGCTAGTGATACTCTGTTTCAAAATCAAAGGTGACCTGGGCTCAATTCCTGGAGTCCACAAAAGGGGTAGGAGAAAACCTCTTCAGTAGATTTGCCCTCTGACTTCACACACACAGTTCAGGGAAGGAGCCAAAGGAGAAACCCACTTTTGATATCTGTGATCGCCTCAAAACAAAACAAAAACCCGATGGTGGTAGAGCATACCTTTAATATCAGCACTGAAGAGACAGAAGCACGCAGATCTCTGTGAGTTTGTGGCCAGCCTGGTCTACAGAGGCAGTTCCAGGACAACCAGAACTATACAGAGAAATCCTATCTCAAAGAGAGAGAAACAGAGACAAAGACAGAGAGACAGAGAGAGAGAGACAGAGACACAGAGAGAGAAAGAAGAAAAAGATAGAAACAAAAAAGAGGAAGGGCCAACAGCGGGGAGGAGCAGGAGGAGGATAGGTAAGGTAGCCGTAGGGACAAGGGACAATTGAACCCTAGCCAGGTAAACTTCTGTGAGATGTTTGGATGAAGGAAAGCTGAGGTGATGCAGACACAGGATGTCCAAGTTTGCCAGGTGTCCCCCACTTGTCCCTACCCATGCCTGCCCTCCAGCCCACTCTGACTGTCCCGGAACTCCTCCCGGGAGGAGGAGGAGAGAGTGTTTACCCTGCCCACGCAGAGTGGTTTTCTCCTTTTCATCATCGACTACGGATCCTGGAGAGCGTCAAGTCCTGGTAGTGTGAGGGCTGTACTGGCTCCAAACCTGCCAGGGGTTCCACAATCCCAGGCCTGTGTGAAAACAGCCTGGTAGGGCTCCCAGGGTGGGTGGGGCTCTCAGGGTGGGTGGGGCTCCCAGGGTGGGTGTGGCTCCCAGGGTGGGCGGGGATATGGCAGCTCCCAGAAAGTTTCACTGTATCCCATCTCAGCCCCGATAACCTCCATTCCCCAGCCTCTCAGTTAGCTTAGGGACAGGGATCTGTGACGGCTGGGCTTTCCCACTGTTTACCCATGGTTAACCTTTTAATTTCTTTTTTAAATTTTATAAGCATTGATTGGTGTTTTGCCTGCTTTTATGTCTGTATGAGGGAGTCAGATCCCCTGGAACTGGAGTTACAGACAGTTGTCAGCTACTGTGTGGGTGCTCCGAATTGAACCTAGGTCCTTTGGAAGAGCAGCCAGTGCTCTTAACCACTGAGCTATCTCTACAGCCCCAGTTAAACTTTCATCTTTATTTTATATGTATGAGTATTTGCCTGCATGTATATATGTGTACCACATGCCTGCCTTACCTTCAGAGGCCAGAAGAGGGCATCATATTCCCAGAAACTGGACTTACAGACAGCTGTGAGCTGCCATGTGAGTGCTGGGAATTGAACCCCAGACTCTCTGTAAAAGCAACCACTGTTCTTAATGGCTGAGCCATCACTCCAGCCCTATAGGTGAACTTCAAATAAAACCAAGGTTGTAGTTTGTGAGAGACAACTGATCTCGGGGGGGGGGCATCAAACAGTTTGGGGCTGTGACAGGGTCTACAAGTCACCAGCACACCTGTGTCTGCCTTCATCTGTACTTACAGGGTCAGCAGAACACAGTGAGGGAAAGAGTTGCAGGTTAGCTCACTTGTTGCTTCTGGTACAAGGTCCCGTTGCTGTCTGTGTGGGAAGTTCCAATCCAATCTCCAAAGTCTCGTTAACCTCTTTCTACTTTGTAAAATCTGGGGGACCCCTGTGAGTCTCCTTGAACCCTGCAGGGGAAACTTCAAGTGGGCATAGAAAGAGAATTTATCCTTGGGCTCTCTGGGTCTGGTGGCTGGTGGGGTTACTGTGATGAAGTCCTTGATTTGGCCTCTTGGCTGCAGTCCCTGGCTCGAAGGCTGGCCTGGAACCTGGGGTCCTCTTTCCCCAGCTTCCTGAATGGCTAGGTAGGTAGATCTCTGTTCACTGCCTAGCAGTTCCCTACAGGGGATGAGGCTGTGACAAATAGTGGCTGAGTAGCTGGTATGATGTCACATGTCTCTACTCCTGGCACTAAGGAGGCACAGACTGGTGATCTCTGTGAGTTTGAGGCCAGTGTGGACTATATAGTGAGTTCCAGGACAGCCAGAGCTATGTAGAAAGACCCTGCCTCAAAACAAACAAACAACCTCCCCCCTGCCCCACCCCCCAAAAATTGCTGAGTGAACGGTGTTCTCAATGTGCACCAGCCTCCCTGGATAGCCCTGCAAGTTACTAGGGCCTCTCATCCTGTTAAGGCCACTTCCTGTCTTCCTGCTTATCTCTGCTTTGGAGTGGCTGCAGGCTAGGCGTCCTCACGGTGGTACACTGCAGGAGTACCTCGGTATCAGCTAGTCAGAAACACTGAGTCCAGCTGACTGGTCTGGCAGGCACCGGCTTGCGTTGACACAGTTCCTTCTCTGAAGAAACCTACTGTCTAGCCACAGCCATAGTGTGAGGTCAACCCAGTACGGACAATGGCTTTTCCATTCCTGTGTAGATAGAGTCCCCTGGGCAAACTTCCCCACCCTGTATGGAGAAGACAGCAGGGAATTGGGACAGGATTGCATGCAATGTCTGAGAGGAGTAGCAAGAATCCCGTGCTCCTCCATGCCTCCTCCCCACCATGCCTCCTCTTCCTTACCCAGGCTGTCCTGGAACTCACTCTGTAGACCAGGCTGGCCTCGAACTCAGAAATCCACCTGCTTCTGCCTCCCAAGAGCTGGGATTAAAGGTGTGCACCACCATCGCCCGGCTTCTGACACCCTTTTATGGCTCCCATGGGGAGTGCACATAAATGGTGTATAGACATACATGTATCATATACATAAAACATTGTTTTTCTTAAAAAGGAGGCTAGCAATATAACTCATTTGGTAGAGCACTTGCCTAGGATGTGTGACAACTTGGGTTCTGTTCCTAGTTCTGGAAGAGGGAGGGGGAGGGGGAAGAGGGAGAGGGAAAGGGAGGAGAGGGAGGAGAGGGAGGGAGAGGGGGTGGGGGAGGGGAGGGGTGGGGGAGAGGGAGAGGGAGGAGAGGGAGAGGGAGGAGAGGGAGAGGGAGGAGAGGGAGAGGGAGGGGGGGAGAGGGAGAGGGGGAGGGGGAGAGAGAGGGAGAGGGAGAGGGAGAGGGAGGAGAGGGAGGAGGGAGGAGGGGGAGAGGGAGAGGGAGAGGGAGAGGGAGAGGGAGCAGAGGGAGAGGGAGGGAGAGGGGGAGGGGAGGGGGAGGGGAGGGGGAGGGGAGGGGGAGGGGAGGGGGAGGGGAGGGGGAGGGGGAGAGGGAGAGGGAGATGGAAAGGGAAAGGGAGGAGAGGGAGGGAGAGGAGGTGGGGGAGGGGAGGGGAAGAGGGAGGAGAGGGAGGAGAGGGAGGGGAGAGGGAGAGGGAGAGGGAGAGGGAGAGGGAGAGGGAGAGGGAGAGGGAGAGGGAGAGGGAGAGGGAGAGGGAGAGGGAGAGGGAGAGGGAGAGGGAGAGGGAGAGGGAGAGGGAGAGGGAGAGGGAGAGAGACACTAAGACAACCGGAGAAGATCCTCAGGCCCAGCCAGCTGCCTTGTCAGGTCTAATAAGAAGAGTGGCTGGTTCTGACACAAGGACCTTGGACTCACTCATTTATAAGAACTACCAGCTCAAGTAGGAATTCCTGAGCCTGGAGAGTTGGCTCAGAAGTTAAGAGCACTGGTTGTTCTTGTAGAAGCTCTGGGTTTGGTTCCTAGCTCACTGCCAGCTGTGACTCCAGCTCCAGGGGGATCTGGCTCCCTCTTATGGCCTCTGAGGACACTGCACTCACAGATGCATATTAACTCAGGCCGAGGCACAGCCATAAAACGAATGAAGAAAACAAATTCTATGTGGGGATTCCTGTGAACAAGAAGGTTGGTGTGCCTGGTCCACTGTGATCCCACCTCACCCACACATCCTTCCTGAATCCTAAACTCCTAATTCTGTTGACACTTCACAGGGCCCTATGTAAGCTCTTTCCTCAGCCTCTGTAAGTAGGGGCTGACCTGTGGCACTGCTCCTGCTAGGATGAAAAAGACAGTATTGGGGCTGGAGAGATGGCTCAGTAGTTAAGAGCACCGACTGCTCTTCCAGAGGTCCTGAGTTCAATTCCCAGCAACCACATGGTTGCTCACAACCATCTGTAATGGAATCGATGCCCTATTCTGATGTGTCAGAAGACAGCTATAGTGTATTCATATATGTATTTTTTTTCTTTAAAAAAATATAAAGAAGCCAGGCGTGGTGGCACACGCCTTTAATCCCAGGACTCGGGAGGCAGAGGCAGGCAGATTTCTGAGTTCGAGGCCAACCTGGTCTACAAAGTGAGTTCCAGGACAGCCAGAGTTATACAGAGAAACCCTGTCTCAAAAAAAAAAAAAAGAAAAGAAAAGAAAAGAAAGAAAGAAAAAGAAAAAGAAAAAGAAAAAGAAAAAGAAAAAGAAAAAGAAAAAGGAAAAGGAAAAGGAAAAGGAAAAGAAAGAAAAAGAAAAAGAAAAAGAAAAAGAAAAAGAAAGAGAAAGAGAAAAAGAAAAAGAAAAAGAAAAAGAAAAAGAAAAAGAAAAAGAAAAAGAAAAAGAAAAAGAAAAAGAAAAAGAAAAAGAAAAAGAAAAAGAAAAAGAAAAAGAAAAAGAAAAAGAAAAAGAAAGAGGGTGTTACTGGGTGGAGCTCTGGAGAAAGTGCCTTGCCTGGGATATCCATGCATTGCTAGTTAGTGTAGCAACCTTGTAACAGTAGGGAGTTAGAAGAATGAAAATGGGTAGGGTCGGAGGTGGGGGCTGGGTGCCTACATTTTTCACTCCACCCCGTGAAGGGAGACCTGATCAGTCCTTGGTGGTTGCCAGCTGCCTCTGCTCGTGACTGTGGGTGACCTCGTGGAAGGCCCTGTATAAAACGGCCACCAAGTCCCTCCTTGATTTCTAGACCCAGAAAATAGTAAGCAGTGATCGCTTTGACAGCTGCTGGAGAAGGGGATTTCTGTTTCCTTCTTCTTGCCTGTAGGGCAAGAGTGGAGATGGTTTGCCAGCAATGGGCTGTCAATGACTCACATGGTCAAGAATAGTAGTCTGGTCTCCCTGCTTGGGAGTGTGGCTGTCGTGGATCAGGCAGAGTCACCTGTGAGCTGTGTTATACCTCCTATAAGAAGCCTAGGCCCAGCAGGGCATGGTGGTGCACACCTTTAGTTCCGGCACTTGAGAGGCAGAGGCAGAGGCAGGTGGATCTCTGTGGATTTGAGGCCAGCTTGCCATGTAGAAAGACCTTGTCTCGGATTTAAAAAGAAGAAGAGGAAGAGGAAGAGAAGGAGAAGAAGAAAGAAGGAAGGAAGGAAGGAAGGAAGGAAGGAAGGAAGGAAGGAAGGAAGGAAGAAAGAGTCTGACTTTTCCCACTAAGTACCTTTCTGTCCCCTTGTGCCTACTTTATTGCTGTGGAACTGAGCTGCCTGGGTTCAAATCTCAGACGGGGTGTTTCCTAGCCATGTGCGCTGGCTAGTTTTATGTCAGCTCAGCCCAAGCTAGGGTGCTTTGGAAAGAGGTAACCTCAATTGCGGAAATGCCCCCCCCACACACACACACCAGACTAGCCTGGGGCAAACCTGTGGTGCATTTTCTTAATTAGTAATTGATGCACGAGTGCCCAGTCCACTGTGGGTGGTACTTCCCCTACGAAGGTGGTCTTGGGATATATAAGCAAACAGACTGAGCAAGTCAGGAGAGAGACAGAGACAGAGACAGGGACAGGGACAGGGACATACAGAGAGACAGAGACAGAGACCACACTAGCACTAATAAGCAGCATCCCTCCTTGGCTTCTGAATCGGCTTCTGCCTCCAGGTTCCTGCCCTGACTTCCCTCAGTGACAAGAGTGTGTGACCCAAGGGATTAAGGCACTGCATGGCCTTGGAGAAGTTACTGAAGCACCCTGTTGCCCACAGCAAGCCTATCCGCATCCCTTTACAGATGGATGGATGTGGACTGGCAAGGCAGGAGGCCAACCGCCAGCTGGACCTCGGTAAGCCACAGCTTACGCCTCCCTCTTCTCTCTCCTCTGCTGAAACTGACCACAGTCACATTGCCCTGGCTTTGGTGGACCTCAGGTCCCTGGGGGGGGGATGGGATGGGGATGGGGAGTTCAGCCCTCTGAGGTGGCACCTGTGCCTCCTGGAGCCGGGGCCATGGGAGGACAGTATGGAGGCTGACTATGGAAGGGAAACTCCACCCACATCCACACGTGGCTCTGCTCAGCAGTGAAGGGAGCTGCAGACCCCTTTAAGGGGGCAGAGGCTGTTCTATCAATGGAGATACCCTTTCTCATGAGAGTCACTTAGGAAACGGCACAGCTTGGTTCATGTTGACTTTGCGCCCAGCTAAGTGAGCCTCCGCCACCGAATAGACAGGCTGTGTCCCCTGATTCACCCTGGACAAGGCTCTGGGTGGGACTGGCCTTAGCGATGTAGGCACACCACGGGGGTACTAAGGGCTGCCCTGTGAATTTCCATCTCGTGGTTCAGGGAGGGGTCACAGGGCTGTAAGAGGTTGCATGTTCAGAGCCCTTGTGTGTGAAGCAGACCCACTCCACCATGCCACTGGTAGGGGACTTTTGGAGTTAGAATGCTCTGAACTTCAGGGCTAGGACATGATGCACTCTCTGGGCCACACAGTGTAGGGTTTATCCCTGGGCTTGTGGATGTCAGGGCACTAGAGGCCTCTCTGCCCAGAACTAGGTGTGCCCAGCTTTCCCAGGTGTGCTCAGACAACACACACACAGACTGGACTGTACGCAGAAAGGAATTGTCCGCTGAGAATTTGGGATGTTGGGAATGGACCGTTCTGCCTCAGTGGGTGCTCCGGACTTCAACCAGAACAAACAGCAAAGAATAAAGTCGCCATGTTCACCTGGCTCAACGGGTGACCCAGGAGAAAACTGGGCCGAGGAACAAAATACAGAAAGAGAGGAAAACACAACAAAACAAAATAACAACAAAACTCAAACAAACAAAAACAACTTGTAAATGAGACAGAGCCAGGGATGGTGGCACATGCCTTTGATTTCAACAGAAACAGGTGAATTTCTGCGAGTTGAAGGCTAGCCTCATCTATGTATAGTGAGTTCCAGGTTAGCCAGGGCTACAGAGTGAAACCCTGTTTGAAAACCAACTGTTGAGACAGAAATTCCCCCCACCTATGGTTGCCTGTGGTGTAGAGGTGACTGGCTGTGACCCTGTGCCACCATTGGCTGGCTCTGTTCCCCTAGCAGCCTCAGTTTGTCAGTCTGTGTGATGGGCACAGAGGGTGACGGTCTTGGAGGTATGTGGGCTATCCCTAGGACTTGGTTCCTTGATGATTGCAGCCTTGTTGGCTGTGGCTGAGTGGGAGGTGGGAACAGAACCTTTGAGATTTTTCTGGAATTTTCCTCAGCCACTCATATGGGTATCATGACACATTTTTCTTTTTTTTTTTTTTAACAAGGAGGAAAACGAAAATGAATCTTATCCTGTTTGTGGGCTAATGCCCAGGGAGTTTGGAAGGCCTGGCTTATGACTCCCTGGGGACCACGTGGTGACTGTAGTAAGTTCAGGTGGGCAGAACAATGCCAAGGCTACCAGGTGAAGGCCCAGGCCTGGCAGGGGACACAGAAGGCCAGGAAGGGCAGCCTGCTTCCATTCCCAGCCCTCCTCTCCCCCACTGTCTGTCCATCTTAGGATAGGGGCTTCTAGACTAGCCGGCAAGATGTGAGGCCCGAGAGGCTCTAGGGATGCTCCGGAAACAGGTTCATCTGGACAATTCCACAGCAGGGCAGAGCTGACCCGGGAGGCCTCTGGCCTTGAGCGTAGCTGGGTAGGAGTGGGGACGTTTGTTGACCATCTACAGTCCTCAGGGCTCAGGCCGTGAGGGCAGGTAGTAGAGAAACAAGTGAGTCCTTGGTAATCCAGTCACTTGGGAGTTAGGTGGCCACAAGCCCCATGTGCCTAGTGTCCCCATGAGACAGAAAGAGACAAGAAGAGATGCCACAGAGGGCAGAGGCAGAGAGTGGCTTGACGAAGCTGTCAGCCAAGAGCTGTCTGAGCAACTAGAGTTTCCTCTCGGCCACTTCTTACCCATGAACCTCTGCTAGATTCTACTCTCCCAGCATGCAACACTCTAAACCAAAAGACAAGGCACAGACATACTCAGTGGTAAAGCCAGGGCGAGGGCAGTGTCTTGCTGAGACCCTGATTAGGAATCTCTTCAGGTGTACTCAGCCTCCACTTCACCAGCAACGAAGGTTTAAGAGACAGTCTCCTAATGGCCCAGCCCATCCTTCATTGATCATCCTGGCTCACCCTATTCCCAATCTCTCAGTACCACCCAGGTCAAGCTGGTTAGGAGAACAGCCAGCTTAGCTAAAGTTGTGGGCTAGGCAAGCCACGGTCTCCTGTGAAAACTGTGTAGCTCTGCCTTTGGGCCTGGAAGAAGCCAATGACAATATGTAAAAAGGATATGACTGTGTATCATAAATTTTTATGAACAGACCCAGGCTTGGGGCCAATTTTAGCCAGCAAACTTTTAACTTGTTGAGCCTTGGTCTCAGCCAAGGTGACTCAAGTCTAGCCAATGAGAAAAGCTTCCCTAGGAAGTTGTGGGGTATTTACTCCCTCTTAAAAAGAAGCAGGTGCTGGAGAGATGGCTCAGGGGTTAAGAGCACTAGCTGCTCTTACAGAGGATTCAGGTTTAGTTCTCAGCATGCTCACAGCTGCCTGCAACTCTGGCTTCCGAGGATCTAGTGCCCTCTTCTGGACTCTGTGGGTACTACATACACATGGTGCACAACCTCATGTAAGTATACACATACACATAAAAATAATTAACACTTTTAAAGAGAGAAAAACAGTACTGGGGAGTTGGCGCAGAGGGTTAGTGCCTGCCATACTAGCGTGAAGACCTGAGTTCAACCCTCAGAACCTATGTAAGAAGGCAGGCATGGTCACATACCTGTGATCTCAGCACTGGACAGGAGAAAACGACTCCTGGCCAGCTACATGAGTGATCTCCAGGCCAATGAGAGAGCCTGTCAAAGGAGGTGAAAAATCTCCTGAGGATGGCATCCGAGGTTGTCCTCTGACCTCCACACACCTGCATACAAGCCAGCGTGCATATAGACATGCATTGTGCGTACAATGTCCTTGTGAACCCCAGCTTCCAGTAATAATTTAAGAAGAAATTTGAGGAAGTGGCTGTCCTACGTTGGGCTATATTTTTGTCCTGTAGAAATGAGTTGACCAGATGAAAGACCCTGGTCCTAAACCCACTGTTCAGCTGTGCCCCCCAGCAACTCCACTGTGGGCTTATTATCATAGGAGTGAAGATGCTTGATGGGCTAGTGGAATGGCTCAGCAGATGAAGGGGCTTGCCACCAAGCCTGATGACCTGAGTTCAGTTCCTAGGACCCATATAGTGGAAAGAAAAAACTGACACCTACAACTTGTACACACACACACACACACACACACACACACACACACACACGTGCTAAGCACCCCACACCCCAGCTGTTTCAGGAGCACAATGATTTAGAAATCAACTTCTTGCCCCGAGTCTCAGGGGGACTCTGGTCAAACCGCTAGCGCTCCATGGGCAGAAACAAGGTCCAGCGCACTGGCTAGGCAAGTTGGCTGTGAACTTCAAAGCAGGTAAGGCTTGGGCCAGGCTGTGCTTTGCACCTCTCCTGTCCCCCTGATACCAAGATGTTACCTCCTTCTGCAATGCTCTTACATGGCAAACATCTGATCTTATGCTCAGGCTGCGAAAGTTTTGGGCACGTGTGCATGTGTGCGTGCCCACGCACGCACGCATGCACACATGCACACACCCATCAGTTCCTGGGGTCAGGGCAATTGATTCTCTCCCTTTTGGCTGAGAGATCAAGTGTTGATCTTCCAAGGTTCCAAGAAACTGACACTCCTAGCTCCCTAGCCTGATGCAGAATCTACAGCCAGGGGTTGAGTAAGTCCTTTTTCCTTCCTTCCCCAAATCCCAGCCTCATGATGCGAGGCAAGCCGTTCAGCTTCCTGAACTTCAGCCTTTCCACCTCTGTCATGAATCTGCGTGAGTGTTAGCAGTCCACCACTCCGCCAGTTGAGTACCTCACACACCAGCTGGTTAGGCAAGGGGTCTTGACCTGGTTTTGCCCTGGGCTTGGCCGGGTATCCATGGGGACCCCCAGATGACCCCTGGAACGGGGAAAAAGGGAGAGGTTTCTCCAGAGCCCTGACCCTGCCGTCCCCAGAGAGGAAGGATGTGGCCCACGCACAGGGAGCCGGCCTAGCCCCGTCACCATGGCAGCAGTCTCCCGAGTGTGTGCCAGCTGCCCATGGAACTGCAGCTCCACCCGCTTCCCCGTGAGAGCCGCCACGGTGGCTGGGCGTTATGCCCATGTCAGCCTCCTGCCTCACAGCTGGGAATGCTTGCTGGCCTCAGGCACACAGTGGGCCATTAAAATCTAGATGGTACCATTCAACGGCATTCAGAGCTGCCCTGGCAGGTTATCATGCAAGCTCCCACAGGCTGACCCTCTTTCCTGGGTCCTTTGTCCCTTCCGGGTGCAGGCCTCAGTTAGCCCTGCCATCTTCTAGCTGATAGAGCCTTGGGCATGGGGTTTTCTTTCTTAGAAGGTGTTTTAAATTTTTATTTATTATTTATGTTTATGGGTCTTTTGCCTGCATGTATATTGTGTGCCATTTGCATGTTTTACCTTGATGCATGTATGTGCACCAAATAAATACGTGGAAGAGGCCATTGGGTCCCCTGGAACTGGAGTTACAGATGACAGTGAGACAGGTGTGGGTGCTGGGAACTGAACTCAGATCCCCTGCAAGAACAGCCAAGTGCTCTTAACCACTGAGCCACCTCCTCAGCCTCCTTGGGGGAATGTGGTAACCATGAGATGGGGTGGTAGGGTTGCCAAGAACACTGTAGGATGTCTAGGCCTCTGCCTGTCTTTGGGACACGTGGTAGCCCAGGCTGGACCACCTGCTATGTACCAGAGCTGATGTTAAACGGTTTGGAGAATCTCCTCAGTGTGGTTCTCCTGCCTCAATCTGGGTCACAGGTAAGGAAGGTGAGGCCCAGGCAGTTACATTCCCACTCTGAGCAAGGCACCTATCTGCTCTCCAATCCTGTTCTCTGTTGTTTCACAGAGGCCCGTGAATAACAGCCAGCTTTTCTAAGCAGGCCTTGATTAGGTGCCTACTGAATTCAGGCATCATACTGACCACTTAGGTACAGGGGGTTACATCAAGGCAGAGGCAGGTCCCCAGGAAGCAGGAGAAAGCTGAGATCCCAGAGGCTACCCCATGGCCAACTCTATGGAGAATCCTGGTTCTGGAATGGGGTGACAGGGGCTTGAGCTCATTTGCAATCCTCTTCCCTGTGACAAACAGGACACAAGCAGCCTCTGCCTAAGGCTGGGAGCTATGTTCCCCTGGCTTCTCCTTCCAGCCCATTGATGGATACTGGGTCAAGTTCACACAAGTTCAGCTTCACCCTCTGTGACCTCCTTTATATGCCCCTCTCCAGATGGTGCAGGCCCCTCCCAGAGAGAATCCTAGCAATGCCTAAGATCAGAGGTCATCCTTGGATCTCTGCCGACTTCCAGTTTCCACAGGCCTTGGATCTTGCTGGCCTTCAGGCCCTGCTGACCTCAGGCTGCCACTACTGGCCTGGGGGCCCTGCAGCTCTTCAGCCTCCCGATGGCCTTGGGTTCCCACTGACCTCAGGTCCCTGCTGACCACAGGTCCCTGCTGACCTTGGGGTTCCACTGGCCTCTAGTCCTCACAGTCCTGTTCTGTGTACTGTGTTGTGGGTTCTGCAGGCTCCAGTGCCATTGAGCTGGGGCTTGTCTTCCCAAAGAGACAGCCCAGATCTGTGTTTAGGGTCGTGAACACAGGTAAACAGACAGATATAGATAGATAAAGATATATAGATTTATAGGCTTGTGTGCACATATGCATACACATATATATGCAGATACTCAGTCACCACCACTGACCCTTGCAGCCAGGCAGTGCCACCATGCACCTGATTTGTGTCCCTCTGACCTCATTCTCATGTGTCTCTGCTCGGATGCTCCTGTCTCTAAGACTTGGGGACTCCTGGGAAGAGGGCACTCTGTGAGCTACCAGCTTCCTTCCTAACCTACAGTGGAGCAGAGCCACTGAAGAATACCTCCAAAGAACAAAAAGATTCCTCCTTCGTTGTCTCTGCCTTCCTCACCCAGGCCCCTCCCCCACCCCTAGAAATGGGGACCCTGGCTCACCATCACTGCCATCAGAACTGCAGGCACCCCACCGCCACCACCCCGCCCTGGCTCTGTGAAGTTGGAGCATCCCCTCAGAACGTTCCACTTTCAAAGTGCTTCCTTGGTGCTAAATAATTAATTCTCACCACGTTCCCAGGTGAGGGAATAAATAAATGTCGTTCGTGTGGGGTGACTAGAGGCACCAGAAATCGAGGCTGGCAGCTCCAGGTGCCTGCAGAGGGGTCAACCAGGGACACAGCTGAATAAGAAGATGAAGCCCCTGTCACCCCCCCTCCCTTCCCCCATCAGGGTGTCAGAGACAGAGGCAGAGCAAGGCTAAGGGACAACCCAGGGCTGAATGGATACCAAGCCAAGTGGGGACAGATGGGTCAGGTCCCTTCCCCTCATATGAGAGCCCCCTCCAGGTCTGGGAGCCATTGTCATGAGAAGCTGCTCACGGCTCCTGGCCACCAGGCCCCTCTCCCTGGCTCCCTCAGGAGCTGCCCAGCTCTTGTTTCTGCCCAGCTTTTCTCCCTCAGCCCAGGTAGGCCCTGGGTATGTCCTTTGCTAGAAAGTTCTTCCTCAGCCAACTCCATAGTGGGTTCCCCACTCCTTCTGGGACCTGCTTCCTTATCGCCCCTTGGGGTGTCCTCCTTGCCTTCCCCTCTGAGAGGACCACACAGTGAGGCTTCCCACACCCTCCACAGGTCCTTTTACCTCTGATCACCTGACCTGGGTCACGTATCTGTTGCCACCCCCACCTGACATTAGTTCTCTGTGAAGGTTTAACCAGGACTGGTATCTGGCATCCAGGAGGTATGTAGAAAATGGTTGTTTCCGTCTCTTCTCCATCTCTAGCAGCCAGAAATGTATCTGGTACATAGTAGGTGATCAGTCACCATGTGCCTGACAGATGTCGCCATAACCTAGAACTTGAAATACAGTTTGCATCTAACATATTTACTTTGGGTGTAACCCAGTCCTCAGCTCCTAGAGCAGTGCTGGCATACAGTTGGCACTCAATAGGTGCATTTATTTATTCTTGTTGCACCTCTCATACCCAGCACTTAATAGGCAATGGCTGCTTACTGAATGAACATTCAATAGAGGAATAGCCTGCCCACCCCATCTCACCCCCAAGCCCAGAACGGTTCAGAATGGAGGTGCTACAATGTGGCAAGAAGTGGGTCTGTCAAGAAAACCAGACCCAGCCTGACTGGCCGTGTCTTGCTGTCTCTCTGGAGAACTGTCCCCTCCTGCCATGGCTAGTTTGCCTGCTATTCAACACCTGATTCCAGCATGCACTCGAGCCTGGAGCAGCCTTGCTTACTCTGTGGGGATCAAGGGTGGAGGTGAGGAGAGAGGAGGAGGAAGAGGAGGGGGAGGAAGAAGGAGGGTATAGAGGGAGGAGCAGGGAGGGAAGGAAGGAGAGCGCAGATGGTCAGCCATCTGGCTACTCAGGAGTGGGCCGGCAGCAGTCGCCACCAGTCCACACCATGCTGATGTCATTTGCTCAGCTGGGCCAAACAGGGGTTACAGGGAGAGGATGATCCTGAGGCTCCACTGAGACCTGTGGTTGCTGGCTCCCAAGGCTCCATTGAGACCTGTGGTTGCTGGCTCCCCGGGGGTCTGCATTTGGAATGATGCCTGGTAGCACGTGATAAGGTATCAATGCTCCAAGGTCATCCCAGAGTTAAGGGTACCAATTGGCATCCCAGAATTCAATGGAGCTATGGTGCACAGCTGGAGGCTGGGCAAGGGAGGACACAAGCCTGTCTGCGCACACAGGCACATGAACATTGGAGCGGGAGGCCAAGAGGGTACAGAGGGGACAAAGGGTTTCAGCTTCCTCAAGTTCAGTTGATACCATTTTCTATTTATTGCTGCAGACACAGATCATATGGGGACATGTGTGTCCAAGGGGGGTCACGGGATTTCACATGGATATCTAAGTGTCTGTGTGTAGACATGGAATGTGCATGGGTGTGTTAGATCCCAGACTGGTGGTATAGACCTGAGTCCCGGCATGTTATACCTACTTATGAACCACCATTCAGTTGCTGGGAATTGAACTCAGAACCCCCGAGCCATCTCTCCAGCAGCCCAAGGAACTGTATTAAAGGATCGAAGCATTGGGAAGGTTGAAAGCCCGCTGCTTTGTGGGGAGAGAGAAGGCAGGAATTTGTAAAGCTGAGCACGGGGTCACAGGGACAAGGTCAGATCTGTCTGCACAGCTAGCAGGGGCTTGGGGGTGGAGCTCTATGCTGATGTCCCAAGGCTGAGTGTGGGCACCGTGAGCTTAGCACCCCTAGCTAGCTGTGTGTTTCATTACCCCTTCAGAGGACCCCATTACCTGCACCCTCTCCCCATTCACATGACACCATCTCCTCTCCAGGCAGCTCGCTCTGAGCAGCTGGCCTACAGGGTTTAGGGGGCCCTAGCCTGAGTCAGGGATGCTGGACAGGGCTGAGAATGGTGACTGCCCTCTATCTTTCCCCAGTCTCCTTTGGAAGTACCTATGGGCCTCTGGCTAGTAGATTCTACTCCCAAGGTAATGGCCACATCGCAGATGACAAGTTCCCTCCGTCTGGCAGCAGGAGCTGAGATGGCTCAGTAAGGAATGTCTGTCCCCCAACCCCCACCCCAGCATGCGGGCCACACTGTCCCTGGACAGTGCTAGCCACAGAGCACAACGGGTTGGGGGGGGGGAGGGCAGCGGGTTGGCAGGGAATGGTTAGCTGGGTAACAGTCATGCTGGGTGATGTCATGCTGGGTGACGGCAAGCTGGGTGGTGTCAGAGGACTTGCCTAGCTAGGGCTCTTCTTTCCTGCCATGTCAGCAGTTGCTTTGGAGTTGGTCTTCTCCATCTCCCCTCTTCTGTTGCTGAAAGTGAGCCTCTGGAAAGCTGATGGTAGCTGGTGTTGAATGGCTGACCTGTCAGACTGGCTTCAGCCAGCCAGTTCTTGAACTGTAGTGGCAGGCTGTCTTAAGAGTTTCATGAGTGCCAGGCGTGGTGGTCTCGAAAAAACCTTAAAAAAAAAAAAAAAAAGGAAAAACTAAAAAAAAAAAAAAAAAGAAAAAAGAAAAAGAAAGAAAAGAAAATGAGTTTCACGAGTAAAGCAACTTTTTTTAAATATTTATTTATTTATTTATTTATTTATTTATTTATTTATTTATTTATTTATTTTGGTTTTTCGAGACAGGGTTTCTCTGTGTAGCCCTGGCTGTCCTGGAACTCACTCTGTAGACCAGGCTGGCCTCAAAGTCAGAAATCCGCCTGCCTCTGCCTCCCAAGTGCTGGGATTAAAGGCGTGCGCCACCACCCCCCGGCTTAAAAAAAATCTTTTAAAGATTTATTTATTCATATGTGTAGTATATTTTTTATATGTGAGTACACTGTCACTGTCTTCAGACACACCAGAAGAGGGCATCTGATCCATTACAGATGGTTATGGGCCACCATGTGGTTGCTGAGAATTGAACTCAGGAGCTCTGGAAGAGCAATCAGTGCTTATTAGTGCTGAGCCATCTCTCCAGCCCCCAAGGCAACTCTTACAAACATTGAATTGGGGCTGGCTTACAGTTTCAGAGGTCCAGTGCATGATCATCATGGTGGGAAACATGACATCATGCAGCCAGATTTGGCGAGGGAGGAGCCAAGAGTCCTCCATCTCGATCTCAGGCACCCAGGAGGAGGCTCTGGTTCCTGGGCAGAGCTTGAGCATAGGAGACCTCAAAGCCTGCCTACACAGTGTCACACTCCAACAAGGCCACACTTGCTCCAATAAGGCCACCCCTTCTAATGGTGACACTCCCTATAGCCAAGCATTTAAACACAGGAATCTATGGGGGCCATTCCTATTCAGACATCCCCACGGGCCTACGTTTGCTAGAGCTGGGGTCACTCAACCCACACATCTCTGGTGGATAGTGCTAGCTGCCAGAGAGAACCTCACCTGGGCAGAGGCCACCACATGTGACTTGAGCTTCAAAAGCCAATGTCCCAAGAGGTAGGCAAGCTATGTCATCTCTGCAAGGGAGATCTAGGAGTGACAGGGCACCTCTCTTGATGTGGCCTCAGTCCTCTTCTGTCATCTCCCCCTGCTGGGCTTCTGTCCTGGTGGGGTTGAAGAGACCACTTGCAAAGTGAGGTCCAAGTAGACTTGGAATAATGGTCTGTTAGGTGTGCCTGAGGACACCGTTGAGACATTGGACCTGATAAAGAAATGGCAGGGTGCAATGCCTAGCATAGCAGCAATTTGCACATGCACACACACACAGGCACACACACACACACACACACACACACACACACACAGAGGCTTAATTTTAATATGTCCTAAGCAGCTCAATGCAATGGCTGGCCACTTCCAAACCTCCCCACGGCTAACGCACTCTCCCCTCTGATATTCCTGAATTATTTCTTACTATAATTTATATTTCATCTCTGCTACACCAGACACAGTCAGGGGAGTGGCCTCTGGGGCCACACTTCCCTGATTCTCGAATGGCTGGTTCTCTGACTTCCACAGTCCTCATGCTTGCATCCTGTTCCTTTCCTGGCATGGCGATTCTAAAAACTCTTCCTCTCTCCTGCTCCTTTGCCCAGGAAATCTAAAGTCTCCCCTCTGTCTTCCTGCCCAGCTATTATTGCTGGCAACTTTATTTAAACAATCAAAGCCAACGAGCGGCAGGGACCCTCAGTGTCTTACAGGCAGACATGCCAGGTCCTGTGTAATTTAGGGAGCGAAATGAACACAAATAGCATTAGAACCAATCCACAACAGCCTAGAGGGGTGGCACCTTAGCATCTGTACTGGGCCCTGTGTTTAATGAGCCTGCTACTCTGTCCTTTAAACTGTTAGAAAGCAGAGGCAGGCAGATCTCTGTTGAGTTGGAGACCAGCCTGTTCTACACAGCGAGTTCCAGGCCAGCTGAGGCTACAAAGAGAGACCACCCCCCCACCCCCCCACCCCCCCACCCCCCCACCCCCCCACCCCCCCACCCCCCCACCCCCCCACCCCCCACCCCGGCTCATAAAACAAAGAAGCAGGTTGGACACCCAGTGAGAATTATGCTGGAGTGTGACTGTGATGGTTTGAATAAGAATGGCTCATAGGTTTGAATACTTGGTTTCCAGTTGGTGGAACTGTTTGGGAAGGATTAGGAGGTGTGGCCTTGGTGGAGGAGGTGTGTCCCTGGCAGTGTATTTCAAAAGCCCAAGTCATTCTTAGATTCGTTCTCTCTCTCTCTCCCCTGCCCTCCCTGTTTCCCTCTCTCCCTCTGGATGAAGACATAGAACTCTCAGCTCCTCCTGCGCCATGCTTGCCTGGATACTGCCATGCTCCCACCTTGATGATAATGGACTGAACCTCTGAACCTGTAAGCCAGCCCCAATTAAATGTTGTTTTTTTATAAGACTTGCCTTGGTCATAGTGTCTGTTCACAGCAGTAAAACCCTAACTAATACACCCTCCTTCTTTCCCTCCCTGCCTGTGGTTGTCTCAAAATGTAAGCTCTCAGCCACTGCTCCAGCACCATGCCTGCCTGCTGTCATCTTCCTTGCAATGATGATTTTGGATTCTAACCTTCTGGAACTGTGAGCATTTTTTAATTGTTTTTTTGTTTTTTGTTTTTTCTGTTTTTGTTTTTGCTTTTTGAAACTTTGAGTCAAAACCTCCCTATCCTCTAGTTCCAACTGTCCTAGAAATTACTGTGTAGACTCATGGAGATCCATCTGCCTCTGCCTCCCGAGTGCTAATATTAGAGACAAGCACCACCTCACCTGGCAAATGCTTTCTTGGATAAATTGCCTTGGTCATGGAGTTGTGTTATGGCAATAGAGAAGAAGTTAAACAGAGGCTAGGGATGGGCTATCTTTGTTGCTGTGTCATTTTCACTATGTCGATATACCACAGTGTACCTGTGACCAGACATGGTGACCTTTCCCAGCATCCCCTTGTTAAAATTTTAATGGATGCCACTTTGTTCTAACTAACATGATCTGGGGTTGGAGAGACAGCTCAGTGGTTCAGGGTGCCTACTGCTCTCCCAGAGGTCCCAAAAAAACCACATGGTGGCTAACAACCATCTATAATGAGATCTGATGTTCCCTCTGGCATGCAGGCATACATGCATGCAGACAGAGCACTTATATCCATTAAATAAATGAATGAATGAATGAATGAATGAATGAATGAATAAATAAATAAATAAATAAATAGCATGAACTGACATAGCATTCATGAGCTGAGTGGTTAAAATTTGTCTAGCACACATTAAAAGAAATACACAATTATTAAACAATGCAAATATGCGACAAGACCAGTTCCGGTCCTCTCACCCCTACACAAGGCTCACTTTGCCCTCCATCCCAACCCTGTGGTGATCAGATGAGAAAGTCAGAATGTTGCTTAGGGTTGTCCATGGGCAGAGAGGACCAGACTGCCTTCCTGTCCCTCCTTGGCTTCAAGAGCCCCCGCCCTTGCCTGGCCCAGCCCCAACCACTGGAAGAGACACTGGGCTCAATTCATCCAGTCTTCAGAGCACTTCTGTGTGCAGCAGGGCCCCAGAGCCTCAGCCAAGACCTTGACAGGAACACACTGGGCCCTTGTGAAGGCCACTACTGCTTGGGCCAAGGTGGCCATCTGCCAGGGAAGAAGGCTCAGTTTGGCTGCTGAATATGGCATATGGGGGCTGCTTCACTCCTGGAAGTAAAGTGGGAGGAGACCTCACATCAGGACCTCAGTGAAGGTAGAAGCTACCAAGATACCATCCAGCACCATGGTCAGTCTCTCAGACACTACACACTACAGCTGATTTTCCTTTCTTCATGGGCCCTCTGTGGCTTCTTCCCACCCAGCGTTTGGCTGTTGCCCGGCCCCTCAAGACCTATTTCGGCTTCTAGTGAGCCCATGTTCACGCCCACATCACTGTGCAGAAGAGAAATCTCTGTCTGATAATCCTGATGTCCTCCTAAAAATAGGAAGCTTTAACCTAGTCACACACACAGACAGAGTGCATCAAGAACATGAAGGTAGAAAGCAGGATGCTGTGTCTACAAGCCAAGGGATACTTAACACGGCCAGCGCTCTCCAGAAGTCAAGAAGAGGTCCAGAGCACATTCATATGAGGAGTTCACCCTGCTGACCCCCTGACCACGGACACCTGGCTCCAGAGCTGTGAAAGTAAATTCACCCAGTTTAACCCACCCAGCCTGTGGGACTTTATGATGGTGGTCAGAGGAAACAAACACATCCAACTTCCAAGTCTTAGGGGCACTTACAGAAAAGACAGTCTAGCACTGTGGTCTCCGTGTCTGTCACAGAGTGTCTCACGTCATCAAGGGGGGCTCACTGGCTCCTAGTTGCAGGGTTGCCAATCAGTGGCTTAAACAGAGAGAAAGAAACTCAGCTAAAAAAACCATATGCTCTGGGCTGGAGAGATGGCTCATTGGTTAAGAGTACTGACTGCTCTTCCAGAGGTCCGCAGTTCAATTATGAGCCACATCATGGTGGCCCACAACCATCTGTGATGGGATTCAGATGCCCTCTTCTGGTGTGCATTAAGACAGCTACAGTGTACTCGTATATATAAAAAGAAATAATTCTTTAGAAAAAAAACCATATGCTCATATTAATAGGAATGGGGAAATCAGATGACAAACTACAGTGCTTTTGTTATGGAAAATATATTCAGCTAACTTCCTTAGCTCGATAAAGAAGATCTACAAAGATCTCCTGGTTGGTACCTCACTCATGATGAAGTGATCTTGCTCCCTAAAGATCATGAAAGAGACATAAAGGACATTGTCTTAGTTGGGGTTTCTATTCCTGTACAAACATCATGACCAAGAAGCAAGTTGGAGAGGAAAGGGTTTATTCAGCTTATACTTTCCACATTGCTGTTCATCACCAAAGGAAGTCAGGACTGGAATTCAAGCAGGTCAGGAAGCAGGAACGGATGCAGAAGCCATGAAGGGATGTTACTTACTGGCTTGCTTCCCCTGGCTTGCTCAGCTTGCTTTCTTGATGCATTTTTTTTTAATTTATTTATTATATGTAAGTACACTGTAGCTGTCTTCAGACACTCCAGAAGAGGGCGCCAGATCTCGTTGCGGATGGTTGTGAGCCACCATGTGGTTGCTGGGATTTGAACTCTGGACCTTCAGAAGAGCAGTCGGGTGCTCTTACCCTCTGAGCCATCTCACCAGCCCTCAGCTTGCTTTCTTATAGAACCCAAGACTACCAACCCAGGGATGGCACCTCCCACAATGGGCCCTCCCTTTTTGATCACCAACTGAGAAAATGCCCCACGGCTTGATCTCATGGAGGCATTTCCTCAACTGAAGCTCCTTCCTCAGTGATAACTCCAGTCTGTGTCAAGTTGACACACAAAACCAGCCAGTATAGATACTCTCTATCCCTATCAGAGTCACCATAGAAGTCCCAGCTAATGCAGTGTGACCAGTGAGAAGACACCCAACAACTGACAAAAGCCACAGTTAAAGAAGGGTTTGTTCTGGCTCAGAGTTGAGGGTGCAGTGGGAAGGCATAGTGGACAGGAATGTCTGGGGGTGGTCACATTGTGGCCACAGTCAGGGACAGAGAGGTGAATGCCAGCATAGGGCGTGCACCACCGTGCCCGGCTTATAGGGTATTTTTAAAGATGATTTACTTTATGTATGTGGGTATACTGTCACTGTCTTCAGACCAGAAGAGGGCATCGGATCCTGTTACAGATGGTTGTGAGCCACCATGTGGTTGCTGGGATTTGAACTGAGGACCTTTGGAAGAGCAGTCAGTGCTCTTAACCGCTGAGCCATCTCGCCAGTGCCTCATAGGCTGTTTTTCTTGCTAGAACTTTCTCTATCCACCCCTGGCCCAGTTGCCATTGGCCAACCTGTGCTTCTCCTGGGTGTTGGGTCTTTGGAGTGTCTCCTGATCCCTGTGTTTCCACCAGCATGTCTTTTCTAGGCTTGTGTAGGGCCACACACTGTCTCCATCATAGCCCAGGGCTTGCAAGACACCCAGCCCTTTGTCCCCTCCTGGGTCTTAGCCACATTCATGAGCAGAGAGATCCCACCTTAGCCTCTGCTGCATCAAGCTCCTACCACATCACGGGTGCTGAGAAAATAGACTCAAATGAGAACATGAGAACAGTGAAACTCAACACAGGGCAAGGGAGGGACCATGGTCTTGGGACCTTTGGGCATCGGCAGGACCATCCGCAGGGGAGGGGCACAGTACGGACACATGATCCAGTGTCCACTCTGGGAAAGGTCTCCTCCCAGGCAGGTGTCAGAGAAGTCACACTCCCCAGAGCTGGTGATGTGGACCTGGAGTCCAGATAGGAGGTGGTTGAGGATATGCTGGGTGCCATTTGACATGACTGGGTGCAGTGGTGAGGCATTGTGGGTAATCCGCCTGAAGGCTGAGGTACATTTTTGGAGGGTGTTGATACGTGTGGGTGGCGTTGGAGCAGTCAATGTGGGGGACAAAAAGCAAATGAAGGGATGGGGTCCTGAGAACTACAGGGATGGAGCTGGAGGGACCCAGGGGTCATGGAGGAATGCAGGTTGCAGGAAGGCCACTAGATGTTGAAGGACCAAGCTTGAAATGGGGCTCTGGCCCTGGCTTATCCTGATTTCTGTTTGGCTTCCCAGAATGCCCTGGGCCTCCTGCAAGGGCCACTGGTAACTGTCACTTACCACTGGGACACCCCTGTCCTTACAAGATCATGGACATTGTAAACCTACTGGTAGATGGCATGTAAAAGATGGCCAGAAGCCTTTTGTGGGCTTGAGACACGGGAAGGTGTGACTGGCAAGTGTAGACATCACTCCAGGCCCTTCTAAGCTCCCCAGCCACCCATGGGTCACAGCACACAGTCAGCCTCTTAGCCAGGTATCTATCACACTTGACAGGACATGAGAATGCTGGAGCCCATAGAGCGCCATTCCATTTTGGCTGTGTGTCCCTGGGGCAAGTGCTTGCTCACTCTGTGCCTCTGTATTTCCTGGTCAATGAAGTGGGTTCTGTAAGAGCCCTTGGCTCTGAGGGTTGTTTGTGCCCTAAGAACCCAGCCTTTTATTTGACAATTAAGGAGCTTGCTGTAGCCAACTCCCTGTACCCAATACTGAAATGACATGTGGTAGTCGGTTTCCTAAGCCTAGGTAACTCTTGGCCTTGGACCCGCAGCCTCATCTCTCACACTTGTCCTGTCTATCTATGTCGTCTTGCATAGCAGTATGGGAGGTTTTCAGCTAGCTGCGAGCAAAGGCATTTCCAGTTGAGTGGACTGAATATGTCTGCTCCCTGCCATCAGGATAGAAACTGGCTCTCCCCCACAAGCACTGGAGAGGCCCAGGAGGCTGCCTCTCAGGAGGGGGGACCAGCTGACTCCAAAGGCACAGGCAGGTCACCTCCCCACAGGCACAGAGGACACGTCCCAGTGTCTTGTCACAGTGCTAGGGGGCCCATTAATTACAGGGCCATTAAGCGCCCGCTCCTTGTAGACTCCCATCGCTGCAGCTGTCTGAGGCCCAGCACCAGGGTGGGGGAACCCTGTGTCCTTGTTATTAGCCGCTGCAGCCAGCCACCAGGTTATAGAGACTTTTAATTTCATCGTGGCCATTCATCCGTGTTCCCTTCTAAATCATGTTAATGGAGGATTAAAAATATGTAAGCTTAAATTAGTGAGACTCTTATCGCCTTCATAAATATCTTAAATCAATAGTCAGGCTTAATTGTAGTTGGGCACCCGGACTGGGCTGGGGGAGGGGCAGGAGAAGATGAGGCTACCCACCAGCCAGCCATTCTTCCCTTGTGGTCCAGGTCTGGCCTGGTTCCCTAGGTGCATCCCCATAGCAACAGACATTACTGACACATATTCGGTGTCCGGCACAGTTCTGGGTGCTTGGTATACATGATCTCACTTAACTCTCACAAATCCTGTGATATAGTTGTGAGAGCCACTTTATAAATGATGCTTGGGGCTCAGGGGAGATGGCCGGGTCAGGAAAGTGTCACACAAACAGGAGGAACTGAGTTTGATACCTCAGACCCTAGGTAAGAAGTTCCAGGTGTCGATATACCCATTTATAATCCCAGCACTGGGGAGGCAGAGACTGGTAGATCAGATCCCTAGGGGCCAGCCAGCCTAGCCTAACTGGGGAGCCCCAGGTCCCAGTGAAAGACCCTATCTCTCAAAAAGCAAGGTACAAGAGCAGTAGTGTCAAGAGAGAGGGATCAGTGGTTAAGTGCATTTATTGTTCTTTCAGAGGACGTGGGTTCAGTTCCCAGCTCCCACATGGCAGCTCACAATCTTCTGTAACTCCAGTCCCTGGGGACACCTGTTGTCCTCTTTTGGCCTCTATGGCCTCTGTATTCACGTGGTGCACATACAAGCAAGCAAAACACCCATACACAGAAAGTATTAAAATAATTTTTAAGCTGTTCCTACCCCAGGACCTTTGCTCTCGCTGTATGAGTATTCCTGCCTGCTGGACCCCTCAATGTCCTCTCTTTCTCTCTCGCTCTCCCTCCCCCTACCCCTTCTTCTCCCTCTTTCCCTTCTCTAAAGTTCTACTATATAGCCCAGGCTGGCCTGGAACTCAACTATGGATAGACCAGGTTAGCCTCAAATTCAGAAAGTGCTAGGATTAAAGGTAGCCTTGGGGTAGCCACACCCTCTCCAAAGCCACTGCCTTTCCCCATCAATATCTGGAATCATCCTTAATAAAAGGTTAAGGGGCTGGTGAGATGGTTCAGTGGGTAAGAGCACAGACTGCTCTTCCAAAGATACTGAGTTCAAATCCCAGAAACCACATGGTGGCTCACAACCACCCATAATGAGATCTGATACCCTCTTCTGGTGCGTTTGAAGACAGCTACAGTGAACTTATACTAATAAATAAATCTTTGAAAAAAAATAAAAGGCTAAGATCTGTGAGGGGATGGTCCTCAAATTACCACAGAATCCTACTTTAAAAGAGAGACCCAAGTAAGGTGTCTGCCCTACAAACTCCAGTTGGGAAGAGTTCAACTCAGGACCTTGATACAGAAGCTGCAATCCCAGAGGGCTCCATGGAGGAGAAGCCATGATCCTCTCAGTTCACCTCTTTGGGGCTCCAAGTGATCCCTTTATTCCCAAACTCTCCTGAGAGCCCCAGTCCCCCTTCTCCAAGCCCAAACTGTGTCTCCAAGCTCATGGTCTCCGCCCAGTGCGGACTAGAACAATCTCTTCAAGAATGCCCATGGTCGGGGCTGGTGAGATGGCTCAGTGGGTAAGAGCACCCGACTGCTCTTCCAAAGGTCCAGAGTTCAAATCCCAGCAACCACATGGTGGCTCACAACCATCCGCAACGAGACCTGGCGCCCTCTTCTGGAGTGTCTGAAGATAGCTACAGTGTACTTACATATAATAAATAAATAAAATCTTTAAAAAAAAAAAAAAAAAAAAAGAATGCCCATGGTCAAGGTCAGGGCCCCTCGCCTGGGGAAGGTAAGAGTCTGGGCCAAGCCATCTGTCTGAGAACAATTAGAGATAACTGAGCCAGCTCATCGGGCTCAGGTCACAGGGGGATGGAGCTGTGGGGGTGAGAAGTCCCAGAAGGTTCCCGGTTGAATAAGCCTTCCTGTGTGGGGGCCAAGAAAAACCTGCCGAGTGGGAGCAGGATCCCGGAGCAGGAGGAAGCTTGCCCAGAGGCTCCACCAGGCAGGCAGGCAGGCCTGGCAAAGACGGGGTGGGGGTGGGGGGCTCTGACGCAGGCAGGCGGGCGGGCGAGCCTCACAAAGCAGTCTCAGCTGCCGAAGCGTGGGACCATCTGGCGAGGGCTGGCGGCGGAGCAGCGTGTTTGCGCAGTGTTGGGCTTCCTTTCTACAAACACGCCACACACTGTGAGGGGGTGGCTGGCGGCCACCTGGGTGAGGGGAGTTGGTGGGCGAGGGCCCTTCCCAAGCTGGGGAGGAAAGAGGCCCCATGGGATGCGGACCTCTTTGAACAGACATCTTCTCCCGCCAGGCTTTGCTGTGAGCCTCCTGCTCCGATCTGTGCCCCTGTGCTTCGGAGTCCTCTCTCCCCTCCAAGGGAGCAGTAGCTTTCTGGCCAACCTTGACTACTTATCCACATAAGGTTCAGCTCTCTGACTCGTTTTTTCTTTGTGTTAATTTGAATAAGTTACATGTATTGAATAAGTACAGCTAGAGCTGTGTACTCTGTGTCTTTTAGAAAAAGAACTATCCAGAAGGTCTGGGCAGCAGCCCAGCAGGCCAGGGCCAAGGTCAGCTGGAGCTGGGCGGAAGTGGCTGCCCCTGCAGCCAGGTGATGGCTTTGTGCCCGTTTTTCTGCTCACTGGTTCGACATTCAAGGGAGAGCTACCCACTACCCCACTGGTTCCCGTCAGCCTGAGGTATTCTAGGGATATGGGGCTCCTGATGCAAAATTGGGACAGTCCCAGGCATGCATGGGTAGACCTGTCCAGTGGCCCTATTTGAGATAGTAAGGGTAAATACGATTCATATCAGATTCCCAGCATCCCACAAGAGGGGCGACTGGTGACAGACAGGCGGGAACAGGTATGGTTGGATCAAACTGCATGGTGAGATTATGGCTTATCCCAGGAAGACCATCTTCACCCTCAGAGTGGGGGAGGTAGCACAGTCCAAGGTCAGAGTGTGGCCAGGCAGGGACATCCCACATCCTGTGGGGACAGAGCTGACAGAGTAACCCATGGCCCAGGACAACAAATGCACCTCAGCCTTCTAACAGGGACAGCAGGTGGTACACCTGGATGTGAAATCTCAAGCCAGGACCCTCTGATGACAGCCAAAAAGCCACACGGTGGATGACATTCCCCATTAGAGAGCCAGGATGAGGACCGGCAAAGAGGCTAGCCTCTGGGGAAGTCTGTGTTCTTGAGAAGCTGGTAGAGGCCAGAAGAGGACATCTGATCCCCTGGAACTGCAGTTACAGATGGTTGTGAGCCATCCATCATGTGGGTTGCTGAGAACCGAATCTGGATCCTCTGCAAGAGCAAGTGCTTTTAACTTGTGAGGCATCTCACTGACCCATGGGTAGCTAGCTATTTTGGAGTTTCTAAGCATAGTATGATAGCAGTCAACTAGAGAGGATAGGAAGTTCAAGGCCAGCCTGGTCTACATAGCGAGACTCTTGAAACAACTCTGTATCCAGAACAAAGCTCTACTCAGATCTGCCATCTCCCTGAGTAGAACGGACACCTCACTCACCCTGCCTACATCTGTTAGTGCCAAGGGCCGGTGAAGCCAAGCATGGTCTGGTATCTGTCTTACTCCTCTGTAACTCAGACACGGCTCACAGGCAGTTCTGGGCCAGCATCTGAGCCTCGGGGCTTGGTTTCCTCATCGGTAAGATAAAGACTGTCACAGCTCCCAAGATGTCTGGGAGAACATCAGGCACCTTCCCAGGATAGATTAGAACACAGCGGGCAGCAGCCAGAGGGAGAGGCCAGAACAAACAGAGTCAGACATCCGGCCCTGTGGATCTAGGGACATTGATTTGTCCTCCTGCAACCCTGGGTGACCAGAAGTACAGTGACCTGACAGCTGCCAACGTGAAACTAAGATCTGGCCTCCCAGCCTCTCCTTAGGGATCAGTCACAGAGGCATAGAGTGTTTATATGGCTGGATTTAGTCACCTGGATCCTCTTGGTCTCAGAGTCTGCTCTGG
Source organism: Mus caroli (assembly GCF_978045245.1). Lineage (NCBI taxonomy): Eukaryota > Metazoa > Chordata > Mammalia > Rodentia > Muridae > Mus > Mus caroli. The sequence continues at coordinate 129,376,411 of NW_028227259.1, read as the reverse complement.
AGGTCAAACCCATAAAAGTGCCACCAGGGTCCCCAGGCAAACAGAAGCAGGTCTTCAGCTGTAAACTGTCTGGTGAGGCCACATCTCAGGCAGAAAAAAGACATCCTAACAACTTGATGTCATCACCCAGAACTGGTCAGGAGCCATCTTTCCTTTAGCCTATGTGGGCTGTGGCAGCCTGGGCCTGTATAGTGAGCCCTTGGCATGTCCACTAAAGGATGATCCTGCAATTGCCCCAGGATCACCTAGTGTTGGGTTCCATGGTTACAACATCAGCCGGTGCTTCCAAGGTACAGAGCCTCAAGGATGACGACTGTACTTCCCTGGCTTCTGTAAATCTCCTGGAAACCCAGAGGGGACACTGCAGTAGTTGAGATGACACGGAATTCTGTAACATGTCTTGTGATAGCCTCCAGGACGTGGAGACACGTTAGTGTGAGATTTTTTTCCATCTGCTCTTAGAGCCTAACAGGTAGGGAGCAGTAATGTTTGTTGAGTGAATAATCAATTGTAAATCCTTTCTTGACCCCTTAGGCTAGTAGATGGTGAGAGTAAGATAAAGCATGTGGTTCCTGACTGACAAGAAGGAGGGACACAGAAATATCTAGGACATGTCCAGCATCTCTGCCAGCTAGCACCGGGCCAAGTGAGTGATCCCCCTTAGGCCTCAGGGCCATTTTTTTTTTTAAAACAATTATTTATTTTATGTATATAAGTACACTGTAGCTGTCTTCAGACAGACCAGAAGAGGGCGTCAGATCTCATTACGGATGGTTGTGAGCCACCATGTGGTTGCTGGGATTTGAACTCTGGACCTTCGGAAGAGCAGTCGGGTACTCTTAGCCACTGAGCCATCTCACCAGCCCCTCAGGGCCATTTTTGTCTGCGCTTGTGGCCTCTGGTGGCAACAGATGATAGGAGGGCTGGTGAGGTGACAAGAAGCTTTGGTGACAGTGATGAATGATAATGGCAGGCATCAAGGGTGATTGTCACCAGGGGTGGCTCATGCCTGCAATCACAGCACTGAAGGAACTGAGGCCAAAGGATCATTGGTTCAATGTCATCTTTGGCTACATAGTGAGTTCAAGGCCAGCCTGGGCTATATGACTTTCTCCCTAGCCCATCCCCACCCCACCCTCACTCTCTCTCTCTCTTTGGGTTTTCAAGACAGTTTTTGGGTTTTCTCTGTGTAGCCTTGACTGTCCTGGAACTCCCTCTGTAAACCAGGCTGGTCTCAAACTCAGAGACCCACCAGCCTCTGCTTCCCCAGTGCTGAGATTAAAGGCATGCACCACCACCCAACACTATATGTGCCTGACTTAAAAATAATAATAACAGCTGGACACACGCCTTTAATTCCAGCACTGGCAGGCGGATTTCTGAGTTCGAGGCCAGCCTGGTCTATAAAGTGAGTTCCAGGACAGCCAGGGCTATACAGAGAAATAATAATAATTATAACAACAACAACAACAAAGATCTGGGGAGGGATGAAATGATGGTGTGCCCAGCTTTGGGAAAGGAGAAGGGGTAGGGGAGGGGGGAACAGTGCTGAATCCGGTAGTTGAGGAGGGGTAGACACAATCTTCCAGGTACTTCCAGAAGAAGCCAGCTCTGTCCTTGAATTGGCCCCCACAGGACCTCCACGAGATTTCAGATCTCTGGGACTGTAAAGTCCACTGTCCTGAGCCCTCGAGCTATGGTGGTCATTCTGAAGCCTACAGAGTCTACTGTGGCAGGTGGGATCAAAGCTACCTGCAGAAAGCCCTGAGTAGCCCCAGAGGGCAGAGCCTCCAACCTCAGTCCAGGAGGGTGGGTACCAGGGATGAGGCTGCTAGCCTGTCCTGTACCCAAAATCCACTCTACCAGAGGCCAGAGTGGAACCTCAGACACATCCCTGTCACCACCTCAGGGGATACAGAGCAGGCACAATGAGGGATGGGTATGGACTCTGGGCGTTTTCCAAAGGAACCCTGTCCACCTTGCCCTTGAGCACTGTTTCTAACTCAAGGCTGTGGGACAGGTTAGGAAGGTGATGCTGGCCTGCAGTCAGTGAGCTGGGTTGGGGTTCCCCTGGCCAGCTGGGCCTGCCCCTGTCCCCATGACCAGAAGGCACCAAAGGAGAAGTGCTATAGGCAGGCTCTACCTAATGAGCCTCCTGTGAGCCATAGAGTCCCACACACAGGTAGTGGGTTCCTCAGGGTTGAAGCAAAGGATGAGGGGATGTCAGTAAAACAGAGACACACAGGGCTCCAATCCCTGTCATCAGACACCGGGATCTCTCCTCCCACCACTAGAGGTTGAGGCAGCCATTGAGTTCTACCTTGGCTCTTCCCAATCTTCTCCATCAGCTACTATGGTCTAGCCCATGCTAATCCCACGGTAGAAGATTCTGTTCTGCCGGGCAGTGGTGGCGCACACCTTTAATCCCAGCACTTGGGAGGCAGAGGCAGGCGGATCTCTGAGTTTGAGGCCAGCCTGGTCTACAGAGTGAGTTCCAGAACAGACAGGGCTACACAGAGAAACCCTGCAAAAAAAACAAAAACAAAAACAAAAACAAAACCCCTGTCTCAAAAACAAACAAAAAAAGAAGATTCTGTTCCTTGCTTTCCTGGCTGCCTTGTCTCTTTCTGTTGTAATAAAACTCCATCTACTGAGTGACATTTCCCAAAGTCTAGAGCATGAACTCCTGGGATCAAGGTATGGTACAAGGAATTCCCTCCCTCCCTTCCTTCCTTCCTTTCTTCCTTCCTTCCTTCCTTCCTTCCTTCCTTCCTTCCTTCCTTTCTTTCTTTCTTTCTTTCTTTCTTTCTTTCTTTCTTTCTTTCTTTCTTTCTTTCTTTCTTGTTGTTGTTGTTGTTTGGTTTTTGGGGTTTTTTGGGATTAAAGGCATGCGCCACAACTGCCCAGCTTTCCTCCTCTTCTTCTTTTTCTTCTTCTTCTTCTTCTTCTTCTTCTTCTTCTTCTTCTTCTTCTTCTTCTTCTTCCTCTTCCTCTTCCTCTTCCTCTTCCTCTTCTTTTTCCTCCTCCCCCTCCCCCCCTCCTCCTCCTTACTATTATTATTTTAAGACAGAGTCTCACCAGCCCTGACAGATCTGGAACGCTCGATGTAGACCAGACTCAAAATCCCAGGGATCCACCAGCCGCTGCCTCCTGAGCTCCAGGATTAAGGGTAATTTATTTGGTGAGGAGCCTCTTCCTGCCTTGGGGATGGCTCCCCCTCCATTCGTGTTTCCTGGAGAGTGAAGGGGCTCTGTCTTTTTCTCTTCCTGGGCTTGCGGGAGTGTGTGTTGTGGGGGACGACATGGCCCCTTCATGAGACTTGCTGGCTTGTACAGTTCTAGACCTAGCCCCTAGTGCTCCACGCCGGCTTCTTTGCTTTCTACCTTGGAACTTCCGGCCTGGTAGGTGGACTTCAGGACACACCCTAAGAGTCAGCCAGGTTCAAATCCCAGTTTAACCGGGTTCACAAGGTAACAGATACATCAGTCATCGCCGAGGATGGCACCATCTTGGATGCTTCCTCCCCGTGGAGCATTCACGGACTCCCTAATTGCATCTGACTAGGAACACCAAACAGAAACCTCCAGCTAAGCTGCCCGCAGCCACAAGTTGATACAGAATTCACTGCTGCAGGAAGAACTGGAGGCCAGGAGGCACCCAGGTGAAGTTGTGGTTCTGGGATTCAGATGCTCCAGGCCGTGCCACATGGTTTACAAGCCACCAAGTCCTACCAGTGCCAGGAGCTGTTGGAGCTGTGCAGACAGTCTCCAGGCTACTGTTAGTGCGGCCACCCCCTCTCCCTCCATCTCACCGCCCCGAGCCTGTGCCTGCTCGACCAGTCTTCACAGGAGAGCTTGCCTCGCTGTGACCCATCTCCCTCCAGGACTGCCAATCAAGGAGCCACCCTCCAATCAGAGATGAGCACAAGCCAGCCACACTGTCCTATGCCAGACTTTGAATGTTAAAGGGAATGAAGAAACAGATAGGAGATGCTGCACAGGGTTTGGTACCTTTGTATGTCCTATACCCCCTTCCCAAATCTTATCTATTTATGTATTTTTAAATTATTATTATTATATTTTTATTTTTCACGACATTATTGATTCAGTGCGCGCACACACACACATGCTTGTAGAGGTCAAAGAGCAAAGAGGGGATCGGCCTCTCTGGCCATGTGGGTCCCAGAATTCAGGTGGTCAGGTTTGGTGGCAGGAAGGTTTCCCCCATAAGCCTGCTTGCCACCCCACCCCACCCCCTAGCTTGCATTTTGGACCCAGTTTCTTTACCTCTCAGTTTCCCACCTCTGATTGGCACGAGCAGTTTCTGACAGTTTTTTTTTTAATTACAAGGCTATCTAAAACTCCCTTTTTTTCTTATTTAATTTATGAATATACTGTAGCTGACAGACACACCAGAAGAGGGCATCGAATCCCATTCCAGATGGTTGTGAGCCACCATGTGGTTGCTGGGGATTGAACTCAGAACCTCTGGAAGAGCAGTCAGTGCTCTTAACTGCTGAGCCATCTCTCCAGCCCTTCTGACAGGTTTTGCGTTGTAATCCCACAGATTGATTTCTGCTAGGCATACACTCGGTGCTCAATATATAGATGTTGAAGAGCAGTAGAGAAAAGGTGCTGAGGGAGGAATCAGGCACTGAGCACAGGGTAGGGCTGTGGGCAAGAGCAGATTTCTAGAGTTCTACAAGGCAAAACTAGAAACCTTGGCACCCTATGGAGCACCTGGAAGCCTTGGTGGTGGACTGCCTTCCTCACACCCAATCGCTGGGCGCTGGCTGCTGAGAAATGCTCTTTTCCCCTTAGATTTTGCTGGCGCCAATACTGCTGATCGCTGTATAGACTGCTGTGCCCACCTCTGCGACAGTGGGGACTTTGATTTTAATCCCTTCCATACTGGACCTCAGTTTCCATACAGTAAATGAAGAGGATCCATAGGTCTGGGTGTGTACCCAGGCTCTGGGGAGTGTATAGTATAAGTGTGTGTAAGTAGGTCTGGGTGTGTACACAGGTCTATGTATCTTAGTGTGTGCATGGGTCTGTGTGTGTTCATGAGTCTGTGTGTGCACAAGTCTAGAGTGGGTACCTAGACTCTGGGGAGTGTATAGTATAGGCGTCAAGTGTACAGGGTCAAGTGTGTACATAGGTCTGGGTGTGTGCACAGGTCTGTGTATGTTTGTCCATATTAATGTGTGCATGGGTCTATGCGTGTGCACGAGTCTGTGTGTGCACAGGTCTAGAGTGGGTACACAGGTTTATATGGAAGGTGTTTGCCATGAAAGAGCATCTTGGCAGTAGGGGCCAAAGAATGCCACAAAAATCACACCACCCTACAGACCTCATGCGAGAGATTCATTGGGGGAAGGAGGGATGCAAAATGGCTGCCTCTTAGCCAGGACAGAAACAGAAATGGCAGGCCAGTCCTTGATGGCAGGCTTTATAGGGGATATGAACATGTGCATATGGGAAATACAGCATGGGTTGCTGTGTGCACAGGTCTGAGTGTGTGCACAGGTCTGAGTGTGTGCACAGGTCTGGGTGTGTGCACAGGTCTGGGTGTGTGCACAGGTCTGGGTGTGTGTACAGGTCTGGGTGTGTGCACAGGTCTGAGTGTGTGCACAGATCTGAGTGTGTGCACAGGTCTGGGTATGTGCACAGGTCTGAGTGTGTGCACAGATCTGTAGTATATACACAGGCCTGTGTGTATGTACAGGTTCAGATATGTGCACAGGTGTGGAGTGTGTGCACACATCTAGGTGTGTGAATGGGCCTGAGTGTATATACAGGTTTGGGTGTGTACACTGGTCTGAGTATGTATATATAGGTCTGGAGTGTATGCACAGGCCTGGTATCTATGGATGTATGTGTGTGTGTACCCGGGTGTGGATGTGTGTGTGTATCCTGTGGTCACATTGGTGTGACCCCTGGGCCTCCCCACCCCCTGCTTCTCTGCTGATACACACAGACCAACCTGTCCGTTCCTAAGATCTCTCAGGTACGATGAACATACCAGCTTCTGCCTTCCTCTCCAGGAGGTGACTGCTTGGTGAACTCTCAATCCCACTGGCAGAAATACGGAGTCTTGTCAAATAAGGGACCTTTGTGGGTATGGACATATCAGTGCTGGAGAAGAGATGGACAGGCACATACTGGAAAGGTGCCCTGCCTGTCTACACTCCAGCATGCTCAGGGAGGGAGAATCCTTTCGTTTATTCACATCTGAGAGGCCATTGGCTGGGCAATCTCTCATAAGAAATCATTACAAATGCACATTTATGGGTGTCAGCTGTCTCATTTGCCTCCTGTGCTAGATGAGGAAATGGGCAAACAGAGAGGGGAAGCCACCATGCTGAAGACACACAGCAGGCAGCAGGTCTAGCACCAGGCTGACCAAAGCTGAGTTAGATTTCATGGGGGAGGGAGGCATAGGCATAGGTGGAGGACCTCCGTGGGAAGATGGTTGTTACATGCTAAGCTCTTGGTTAGGCAAGCACTCCTGTGGTCCCCAGCTACCTCCTGGTGGGCAGCCAGCCCTGGGCAGGCAAGGGGCGGAGCTGTGGGTGGGCACCCCTCCCCCTGGCTGCCTGTTCATCTAATCTTGCTTGTTCCAGTTCCGTCAAGTAAGTCATTATAATTTTATGCTTTTTAGATGAATATTTTTACGCAAGGGCGCAGTAATTATCTTGGCTGGGAGTTTAATGATTCCAGACTCCGTTGAAAGAAAGTTTCCTCATAAATCAATTCTCTCTCTTCTCTCTCTCTCTCCTCTCTCTCTCCTCTCCACCCCCCTCCCCTTTTTCTGTATACAGAGTCCCACTCAGCTTCTCAGACTGGCTTTGAACTCACTCTGCAGCTTGTAATTGAACTGTACCTTGAACTTGTAATCCTCTTGCCTCAACCACCAAATGTCTGGGATCCTTGTGGTCATTTGGAAAGGCTGATCCAGCCATCTACACACCTTCTGCCAGAAGCAGAAGCCAGCACCAGCAGCCCCAGGGTCCCCCAGTCAGACCATGCTTCCTAGAGCCTGAGCCTCACTCTGTCCACCCTGGGGGTCTCTCCAGAATGTGCCTGTCTTTCAGGCTGAGCCCCACCCCCACCCCACCCCACACTGGTTATTCCACGGTTGATGTGCTGAGTGGACGGAAGGAACTGGCTGGTGACCCACGGGTCATGGGCGTCAGGTGCTCTAGCCAAGTACATGACTGCCATTTGATGAGAGGATGTTTAATACAGCCATATTTGCAGCTGGAAGAGTCAGGATTTCTGGCCTCATCCGATGGCAGATTTGTTTTTTGGTTTGTTTGTTTGTTTTGTTTTTTGTTTTTCGAGACAGGGATTCTCTGTGTAGCCCTGGCTGTCCTGGAACTCACTTTGTAGACCAGTCTGGCCTCGAACTCAGAAATCTACCTGCCTCTGCCTCCTGAGTGCTGGGATTATGCGCACACGCGCGCATGCTTGCAATACGACAACATTCATATGGAGGTCAGGGGACAACCTGCAGGAGTCTATTCTCCCCTTTCACTGTGTAGGTCCCAGGGATCAAACTCAGATCTTCAGGCTTAGCCGAAAGCCCCTTTACCCTCTGAGCCATCTCGCCAGCCCCAGGTGCTTGTAGTTCAGAAACAAATGTCACGCCAGTCTCTGCCCCACATGGCAGGCAAGTGCCAAGTGGAGAGACTCCATTCCTCATGGTCATTGAGGCTTCCGGCTGCTGCTGGCCTCTGGCCTCACCAGGCCCTAGGGGTTCACTGCAGCTGGTGGAAAGAAAGGGATATTATGGAAGGCCAGAAAAATGATTGGCTGTACCATCTAACGTATTTTTTGCTGGCTTTTAAGATGGAGTAATGTTCTGGTTGCTTCTCTGGTCATCCTTCCACCCTGAGGAACAGCTGTCTCAGGCTCGGATTGGCCATGGCTGGGGGGTAAAGGAATTCTAGGGTTAAAGGGCTTTGGTAAGAAACGATGTCCAGGGCTGGTGAGATGGCTCAGCAGGTAAGAGCACCCAACTGCTCTTCCAAAGGTCCTTAGTTCAAATCCCAGCAACCACATGGTGGCTCACAACCATCCGTAACAAGATCTGACGCCCTCTTCTGGTGTGTATGAGGACAGCTACAGTGTACTTACATGTAATAAATAAATAAATCTTTAAAAAAAAAAAAAAAGAAAGAAACGATGTCCAGCCGTGCAGTATGATGGGAATGTAAGAGAATGTAACAGAGCGCACCTTAACTCTAAGTGCTCACCCTTTGATGTACACCCAGGATAAACAGAGCTGCTTCATCACAACAGAAAACTAAACACAGGCAAAGGTCCATCAGAGGATGACCAAATAAACACACTGTTGGGTAACCACACCGTGGAATACCACTCACCAGGGAAAAAGAATGAAGGAGTACACCCGTGAAAAGGAATACTATTCATCCATGAGAAAGAATAAAGGAAGAAATCTATAAGGCATTATGTTGGTGAGTGGGGTGATGTACACCCGTGATTGCCACACTCAGGAGGCTGAGGCAGGAGGATTGCCAAGTTGGAGGACAGACAGGGTGACATAGTGATCCCCTGTCACAAAATACCAAAAATAGGAGTGTGCCAAGATGGCTCAGTTGTTAAGAGCATTTGTTGCTCTATCAGAGGGCTGTGTTTCTGCTCCCAGCGCCTTTAAGTCAGGTTCCAGGGGATCTGATGCCCTCTTCTGGTCTTCTTGGGTAATGCATACATGTGGTGCACATACAGACAGGCAAAACACTCATCCACATCAAATAAAAATAAATGCACTTTGGTGGGACACACTTTTAATCCTAGCACTCTGGAGGCAGAGGCAGGCAGATCTCTGAGTTTAAGGGCAGCCTGGTCTACAGAGTGAGTTCTAGGACATCCAGGGCTACACAGAGAAACCCTATCTATAAAAAAAAATTTTTTTTTTAAAATAAGAATTAACTAATCTTTAAAGTAAATACTCAGAATATGCTATTATGCTAAATTGGGAGCTGGTCAGTCCTCCAGTAAATGGGACAGGCTGCTGAGAGCTTTGTGGACCTGCGTTCTTTTAACTGTTCTTCTCATTATGTCAAAGACTCCAGCATCACTAAGAGCAGCCCCGAAGGAGGCTGCAGCCATCAGAACACCATGACAGTGCGCTCACCCGCTGCAGTGAGGCCAGGAACGTGAGTCACCCTCAAAGAGGAAGGGCAAGGTTGAAGGGAAGATGATACATTCCCTAGCAGACTGTGGTGTCAGCTCTAAGAGGTACCATCTGCTAGGAGCCAAGACACTCCCGAACCTTCTTCCCAGAAAGCCTACATCTCCCCCCTTGAGACTTAGGACCAGCAGGTGGCTCAGGGATGCCTCTGCCAAATAACTGCCCTTGGATGGTCCAGCAAATTACCACTTCCCAGGAGGAGCGGCAGCGCTTCAGCACTAACCATTGCTCTAGCCTGCCCTCCAGCATGTCTGGGGCTTGATGGTCAGTCAGCCTCGCTGAACCTGTGACTCCAGGCCAATGAGAGAAGAGACTCTCTCACGAAGCAAAACAAAAACAACGTGGAAATCTCCTGAGGAACAACTCCCAAGGTTGATCTCTAGGCTGCGTGTGTGTATGTATACACAAACATCTCTGTGACACGCACACACACAAAGAAATTCGCACATACACACAAAAAATGGATGTTACCCAGTGTCCAGCAATTGGAGACTGCCAGTTGTGACAGAGACTCAGCTGTGAAATGGACTGGCGTGCCAATGTGAGCCACGACCTGAGTCAGCCTCGGAGACCTCGTGCTTTGTGACTGACAAAGGCAGAAGGCCGCGTGCCCAGAACTGGCAGATCCACAGAGAAGACACGGGAGAGTGGCTCTCAGAGGCTGCGGAACTGGCAACAGGATGGTCTGAAAGACACGTCACTTCCCTGCCGAGTGGAGAGAACGTTCTGGCGATGCGGGGAAGCTCTAAGAACTCTGCGTCACTAGCTGAAGAAGGTGGGAAGCCGGCAGAAGTGGTGCTAGCCTCTTTTGATCCCGGCACTTGGGAGGTGGATGCAGGGGGAGCAAGAGTTCAAGGTCATCCTTGGCTGCAGAGTGAGTTCAAGGCTAGCCTGGGCTACGGGAGACCCTGTCTCAGTAGCAACAGACAAATCAAAGAACCACGGTACAAAGGATGCCTCTGACACTTACAGACCACAATGACCTGCCCTCAATGGCTCCCAACTCCTAGGTTCTGAGGGGACTACCTTGCTCCTCTTGTCCCTTCATTGATGCCAGGCTCACTTCAGAGGGGCTGGGAGGAGGCTGGGCACTTGTGGGCTCTAGCGTCTCCTCCACCAGCCCCCCACCTGCTGCCGGAAGAACAGAGCACAGGCTGCCTCCCTGCAGCTGTCTCCCCCCCACCCCGCCCCCCAGCAAACTGAGGGCTGCGACACCACATTCCTGCTGAAGCCTGTGGGTGTCTCCTGACTCCCCCCTTTTGTGCACAGACACTTCTCCGGGTAATGTCCCGTTGCCATGGCGAGAGGTGCCCTGTTCTATCAGAGCGACAGTCACCACCTAGCTGGGACTGGAGCCAGCTCAGCCCAAGGGCAGATTAATTCTGCCGCCACAGTCTGGCTCTGAGCCTCAGGGGACTCAGCTGCCAGCCACCTAGCTGCTCCTGAGGAGGAGCTGTGCAGAGTGGGGGCATGTGGGGTCCCCTTGGAGCCATCCCTGGAGTATTCTGGGTTGGAGGCGGTCCAGCTGACATTTTTTCCTCCTGTGCTCTGTGTATGAGCTACTACGTAACCTTGAGCCGCCTTGCCGTTATTTTAAATAGGAACACCTGAAACGTGCCTTTCACCTTTGTGTCAGGGGCCAGGGCCAGGGGCAAGCTCCTTGTTCTGGACATCAAAGGAAGGGACATGGGAACTTTGTTGTGGAGCCAGGACAGGACGTCCTGGTGAGGGGTGAGGATGATGGACAGCCTCAGGGATGCTGGGGAAGATTCTGTGGAGATAACCTGGAGAAGCCCTGAGGACAAGCCAGCCAGCAAGGAAGCAGGTGTGTGCAAACGCCCTGGGACAGGACTTGCTCAGTGTGTTCAGGGAGTTGGAAGGCAGATGTGAGCAGCTGGCCCTGCAAGTCCCGGAGGTCAGTGACCCCCATGGGTCTTAGAAGAGCAAAGGGTAAAAGAGGAAAGTATTCTGGAAGCTCTGCCTTGCATTTAGCAGGTAGCTCTTGCCCCTGGTGTGACACCCTCCAGTTGTCAAGAACTAGGTGACAGAGGGTACCACACCCCAGCCTGAGGCTTCCGCCTAGGAAACACTGGAAGCAAACTCTCTTGCTTACAGAAAAGCTTTTGGCTGTGAGTCTTAGGCCAGAGGACTGGACACAGCTCTGTGTGCTGGCACGGGCTCTCTGACAATCGCATGCGTCCATTTCTGTCTTTGCCAAATGGGGACCATAACGGGCCTAGGTTCCAAGATGGTGGGGCTTACAGTGGACAGCTTGCACGAATCCTTGGCTCTACCCACAGCCACACTAGCCATCCCAATATGATCTCCGTGACTGAAGAATGTGAAAGTGGGGACCTGGCCAAGTGACCAGTGGGAGCCCCGAGACCTGGACACAGTGTTGAAGTGGAACATAGCCAGGGCTCCATCACCATAATAGAATTTCCTAGGAGAAAGGAGGTCCCCAAGGCAGCCCCCTTGTGCCCTGTCACCTGCCAGACCGTATTCTGATTCAAGAAAGCTGGTGGCCACCGGGTGGTGGTGGTACACGCCTTTAATCCCAGCACTTGGGAGGCAGAGACAGGTGGATTTCTGAGTTCGAAACTAGCCTGTTCTACACAGTGAGTTCCAGGACAGCCAGGACTATACAGAGAAACCCTGTCTCGAAAAAAAACAAAAAAAAAAAAAAAAAAGAAAGAAAGAAAGAAAGAAAGCTGGTGGCCAAGTGTCCCTTGTGGAGGATCTTGCACCAGCCAGCCTGAGTAGCTACCAGTGGTGACTGAAGCAATATGGAAGCCAAAAGAGAGTGAGTGGGAAGGAGATGACATTCAGGGGGCAGAGACGCTCTGGGGTCCCATGAGCCTTATTTTCTGGAGCCCAGGCAGGCTCCACAGTCACATGGCATGGGGGGTGACACCACCTGGCATATGTCCCAACAGCCTGCCCCTTGCTCTATTTATGCAGGGGTGGGTCTCCCTGCTCTCCAGCAGGAAGTTGACTTGGCTGAGGTGACCTTTCTTGACCCTTTCAAGTGGCAACCTGTGGAGCCACTGGGCAAAATATTTCCCCAGTTGTACCCCACCAAAAAGGGGTGCAGAGGGCCACCCTTGGTCCCCCCCTCTCTCTCACACACACACACATTGATCCCACCAGAACCAGTTACCTCTGCCCACTCCCACCCCCAGGGCCACCAGAAACAAGGAAGGCCACATTGTAGGATTGCCCAAGGCAAAATGGAGGCTAAATAGCCCAAGGACACCTGGGATTGAGAAATCTAGGGGAACTGGAGTAAGGAGTCCTGTCCTTTGGTGTGAAGCCCTCCACTGATTCATGGAAATGGTGGGAACTGGGTCTAAGGCATGAACAGGCTGGTGCTGGGAGGTGTCTAGGGTCCCCATGGACAATCCTGTAAGTTCTCTATGTCTGAAACTTCTCAAACACAAATGTTACACACAAATGCAACGTAAATGATAAACATAAAATGCAATGAATAAACTAATAAAAGGTTTTTGGAGCTGGAGGAATGGCTCAGTGGTTGCGGGCATATTGCTCTTCCAGAGGACCCAAGTTCAGTTCCCAGCACCACGGCAAGGAGCTTATAGTTCCTATAACTCCAGCTCCAGGGGACCTGGCGCCCTCTCCTGACCTCCAATGGGCATTGCACTCATGTGGAACACATGCCCATATCCAGACATACATATACTTTGTTGTTGTTGTTGTTGTTGTTCAAGACAGAGTTTCTCTGTGTAGCCCTGGCTGTGCTGGAACTCACTCTGTAGTCCAAGCTGGCCTCTAACTCAGAGATCCGCCTGCCTCTGCCTCCCAAGTGCTGGGATTAAAGGTGTGTGCCCCCACTGCTCCCACTAAAAGGTTCTATTTTAAAGAAACACAGTTTTAGGGCTGGGACTGTGGCTCAGTTGGTACGAGGCTTACCTAGCACACTTGAAGCTCTGGGAGCCATCCCCAGTGTTGCATAAACTGGATGTGGTGACTTGTGTCTGTAATCCTAGTACGCAGGAAACAGAAGTTCAAAGTCACCCTCAGATGAAGTATGAATTTGAGACTATCCTGGTATAGGAGACCCAGTCTCTAAATGATTGAAAAGGACATCCTTTAAAAATTATTATCACTGTTTTTAATCAAGACAGGGTCTCACTATGTAGTACTGGCTATCCTGGAACTCACTATGTAGACCAGGCTGCTCACAAACTGGAGGGTTTGTACCGCTGCTGGGAAGTGGCTGGCACAGCGGTCTAAGGGAGACCAGTGACAGAGTGCTATATTAGTCCCCAGCAAGAGAGGGCAGCATAGGTACCAAGGTGCACTGTGATAAGCTGAAGTCCAAGGTTACTGGCTGGGCCACAGTCTAAGAGGCAGGGAACCCTCGGTGTTATCAAAGCACCACCCTAACCTAACCCTGATTCCTCTGCAGAACGGCTGCTGGGCACAGCTTCTTGGGGGCTTCCGTCAGGAGGAGGGCAGGCTGTAGTCACAACATCAGGGCCTTGGCCGGCCAGTGGTGGCGCACGCCTTTAATCCCAGCCCTTGGGAGGCAGGGGCAGGCAGATTTCTGAGTCCGAGGTCAGTCTGGTCTACAGAGTGAGTTCCAAGACAGCTAGGGCTACACAGAGAACCTATCTTAAAAAAACCAAAACTAACCAACCAACCAAACAAACAAACAAAAATCCATCAGGACCTTGTGTGGAGACCCATCCCTGGGCCCTCCGGAAGCGTCAGGAACCCCACTCCGTATTTCACACAGTATGCAGGGCCCAGTGGGACCTGATAAATGGACTGTGTCCAAAAAGCCAATCAAGTGGCAGGATGGCAGTAAGAGAGCACTAAGGAGAAAGGCTCTCAACCTGTCCCCTTAGCTCCCATGCCCAGGAGCCAAAACAAAGCAGAACAAAGAAATCAAAGCAGGGGCTGGAGGGATGGGCCAGTGGCTTAAAGGGTGCTTGATGCTCTATTAGAGAAGAGTTCAGGTCTCAGGGACAATGTCAGGCAGCTTCAGCCGCAAGTGCCGGGGTGACAGGTGTGCCTCATCAAAGCCCACCGTAGCTTTTTTTTTGAGTTGCATGTTTTTGTCGGACCAACAGGCAACAAAATGTTTTGGATGTTGTTTAAGCCTGTTGAATGTGGAATCCGGGAAGGAGGAAGAATCCCACCCCCACCCCGCACCTCCATCAACCCATGCCTTGGGTCAGGTCGGCCTGCTGGATGGCTCTGTAATGGAATTAGGGAAAACAGCAAAAAAAAAAAAAAAAAAAAAAAAAAAAAAAAAAGACAAGCCTTAACGATACCATGTCTTGGAGAACATCGAGGCAGTGAACTGTCACCAACGGGGTTATTTCTTATCCCAGGGAATAATAATGCCTATAGCGGGAAGAAAAGGCAAAGACAGAAGCTCAGCGGTGGAGAGAAAGCTCAGATGGGAACTCCAGCTGCCTCGGTTTCCCCAAATGGCTTCTGCTGGATTAGTGTGAATCCTTGATTTGATGATATATTCCTTTTAAAAAAATACTATTTTTCTATTTTATGTATATGGTTTGGTTTTTTTTGTTTGTTTGTTTGTTTTTTGTTTTTTTTTTGCATGTATATATGTGTACCTGCCTGTATGTCTGGGTACCAGGTGCTCAGGAAGGCCAGAGGAGAGCATCAGATCCCCTGGAACTGGAATTATAGATGGTTGTGAGCTGCCATGTGGGTGCTGGGGACTGAACCTGGGTCCTTTGCAAGAGTAGCCTGTGCCTCTAACCACTGAGCCACCTCTCCAGCCCCTGGGGATGATTTTCTGTCTCCTTCTGTCTGCTCCTTGATACTTGGTCTTTGCTTGCTAGGCACTTAATAAACTCACTCAGCCTCACACAAAACACAGCTGTTGTAGATCATTCTCAGAAGCGTGCAGAGCGCGCCTGTGCGCACGTATTCTGTGATATGCCCAGCATGTCCTAGCCAAAGCGAGCCGACCTGTGCCTGCTGCTGGAGACAGAAACCAGGGCTGGGGAATCGGGAAGGAAGGCCTTTGGATCTGTGGGGTGTTTGATCTCATGCACATGTCGCTGCAAGGAAGCAGACAGCTCCCAGGTGAATTGAAAAGGAATCCGAGAGAGACAGGGAATACAGCGAGCTGGCAGGCAGTCCTTGGGGAATGAGGAGGTTGTGTTCAGTTGTTGAGGTAGAGTGCCAGGCTCAGCCTTTGCACGGAGGACAAATACCCTTTCTGTCCCAGGAGAGGGTCTGTTCAGAAGGAGGACTGAACCCAGGAGCAGTCCGGAAACTTCACTAGGACACAGTGGAGTCCAAAATGGGTCAGGACTCGATTTTATTTTATTTTATTTTACTTTTGTTTTCTGTGTGGGGTGTGTGCCCCACATGCATGCCTGGTGCCCACAGAGGATGTTTGCTTCCCTGCAACTGTTAAGGATGGTCATGAGCCATCATATGGGTGCTGGGAACTAAACTCAGGTCCTTTGCAAAAGCAGCCGGTGCTCTTAGCCTCTGAACCACCTCTCCAGCCCCTAAAAAAATAAAAAATAAAAAAATAAAAAATTTTTTTTTTGAGGCAGGATCTCCTGTAACCCAGGCTGGCCTCCAACTCACATTGTAAACAAGGATGATATTGAATTGCAAATCCTCTCCAACCCTTGAGATTATAGGTATGCCCCACCATGCCCAGTTTGGTACTGGGCATGGAACTCAATGCTTCATACATGATAGGCAAAGCACTCTACCAAATGAACCAACTCCTAGCCCCCTTTATTTACAAAAGAGTAAACAGTGTGAATCCTGGGAGCCCAGCAGGGAGGGAGTGGCTGATGGCAGGAACAGGGTGTGGCCAGATGGCTCCTGGCTCTTTAGAAGAAAATACAGATGGTTCAGGACTAGCTTTCTGGTGACTCTATTTCCTGTCTTACTGGAGACCACCCTGATGGCCCAGATGGCTGCTGAGGACCCAGGCTGAACTGTTCTCCATTGTTGCTACGGAAACTGTCACCTAACCTTTAGTGAGATGCCCTGGGTTTCCTGTACCAGCCCATTCTGGCCAAGTCATTCCCCCACACACAGGTTTTTAGGTAATTTCCATTTGTAAAATTACTCAGCGTTATCTTAATAATCTGCATTAGTCAACAGACTTCTGGCCAGAGAAAGAAACTCCATTCCAGTAGCCGTCAGCTAAGGGGACAGTTTCAGGAATGGCTGGATCTGGGTGTTTGCTTGCACTCTGGAGAGAGAAAGGGAAGGACAGGGAGAACAACTGTGACTGATGCAGGATTTCCTCAGGGTGAGCAGAGATGGAGCTACTGGCTCTAAGACAATCTCCTGCCGCTGTGGCAACCTGAGCTTGAAGGGAGCTCTAACCTCTGGGTTGATGGCTGATTGGTACCGTCACTCAACCAGAGTTATCCTCTCTAGAGAGCATACTTTGAGATTGTGCAGGGGCTGAGGCATCTTGGGGACAACGAGATGCTCTTTATTAGGCAAGGAGAGGTGGTCCTAGACAGGACAAGCCATGACTCTAATCCACTTATGGTTAGTTATGCAAATATATTGGGAGAGAGAGTAGGTCCTGATGAGTCGGGGAGTTAACCAGAATGCTTTGTATATATATTGTTATCTCCCCACAACTGACTCCAAAAACCAAGTAAAACAGCAGTTCTCAACCTATGGATGGAGACCCCTTTGGGAGCCCACGCATCAGATATTTACATTACAATGCATAATGGTAGCAAAATTATAGTTACGGCTATGAGGTAGCAACGAAATAACTTTACGGTTGGAGGCTTCATCACAAGAGGAACTGTATTAAAGGGCCACAGCGTTAGTTAGGAAGGTTGAGGACCACTGGGCAGGGAAGGGTGCTCTGGACAATCCGCTGGTGGTGTGACGTCACTTCTGGACCACCCAAGGGGATCCTATGAGGAGGCCCCATATGTCCTGAGACTCTGGTATCCATCCGTACAAGGTTCAAAGTAGCAGCTGTGAGGGGTTGGGGGAGGGGAAACACGTTGTGGGAGATGGTTTCTGGAAGTTTACTATGTAGCTCCTGACAGAAGCCTCTGGCCTTTTGTCTGCAAGCCGAGAGGTCTCCTGGGCGCAGTAGAGGCCGGAGCAGGCATTTATATCTGCAACTTTAGAATAGCCAACTCCCGGGTGTAACTCCTTTGACAAGATTGCAAGGAATTAAAGATAGATTTGGAATCCCTGGACGACGGTGCTTGAATCGATTAGTGATGCCTGCTCCGGGAGTGGCGGATGATAAGCGTACACCTTATGCCAATATTTGCTGAGATGTTTCCACATCCTATCAAAGCTTTCAAGAAGGAGACATCAGAGCCCACCCAGTGACTGAGGACACAGGCGCTATCAGGAACTGGAGGAAACCAAAGGTAGCCTCTGTCCCAGCTCCTCCCTCTGCACATGAGCATTAACTGTGCTCAGTTTTCCAGCCCCCACCTCGGGAGTGATAACGATGGGGATGCTGAGTTTTCCCGGTGCCTCAAACACCTTCAATACGCCTCCCACGCCCACGCCCACACATAGTGGCTCCCGGGCAGCGGATGTTTCTCTTTCAAGTTGCTACATTTTGAAAGCTTTCTGTTGAAATCCAGTAGGGATTCAGAAAAAAAATGCGCAGGCCTTCCTTCCTAAGGAAAATTTTGATTGTGTGCATACACGGGGAAGTCAGAGGACAAGCGGCTGGTTCTCCTTTTACCTCGTGGGCTCTGCGGATCAAACTCAGGTGGTCAGGCCTGGCAGCAAGCACCTTTACCCATTGAGCCATCTTACACGCCTCCAGTTTTTGGTTCTCTTTTTGTTGAGACCGACTCTCACATGGCAGCCAGGGCTGGCGTTGAACTCAGTATGTACCCCAAGCTGGTGTCGAACTTGCCATCCTTCTGCCTCAGTACTGGGGATACAGGTATGGACCACCACCCCTAGATGGGAATTTTAATAAAACAACCACATCCAGGGTAGCCAACCCAACTTCAACCAGTTGTACCAGTCCAGCCCCAGTTTTCACCCCAGAATCCCCCTATTTAATCACTGGCCTCCCAAAACCCTTTGATACTCAGTTCCCACTGGGGTCCGTTGTACCTGACTTGGGACTTTAACAGAACCCTCTGAGCTGTGTGCCTCTGCGTCTGGTCGCAAGCACGTCCCTATGACTTGTTCTGTTGTCTTGCTGTATAGGATGCCTTGGCAAATGATGACAGCAGGCTTCTGGGTGCCTGGGTCCATTGTGGACAGGCATCTGAGAAGGATCTACACGTGGGTAACCTAAACTTTCTGTGGCTTTTTCCTCTGTCTGCTTTTCTTTCTCTTCTCTTCTTTGCTTTTTGGTTTATTGAGACAGGGTTTCTCTTTGTGTCGCCCCGGCTGTCCTGGAACTTGTTCTGTAGACCAGGCTGACCCCACACTGGGAGATTTGGGCCTGCATCACCACCACCCAGCTCTCCCTGCTTTTTTTTTCTTCTAAGCAAAGGAACCTATTTCTCAAGGGATTCTACCAGAATGGAGATTGTGGTCACAGAGTAGACGTGAGGTCACGCAGAATGAATGGAACTTTTCTCTTCTCTTCTCTTCTCTTCTCTTCTCTTCTCTTCTCTTCTCTTCTCTTCTCTTCTCTTCTTTTTTTCTTTTCTTTTTCTTCTTCTTCTTCTTCTTCTTCTTCTTCTTCTTCTTCTTCTTCTTCTTCTTCTTCTTCTTCTTCTTCTTCTTCTTCTTCTTCTTCTTCTTCTTCTTTTTTTTTTCCTGAGACAGGGTTTCTCTGTGTAGCCCTGGCTGTCCTGGAACTCACTCTGTAGACCAGGCTGGCCTCAAACTCAGAAATCCACCTGCCTCCGCCTCCCAAGTGCTGGGATTAGAGGCATGTGCCACCACTGCCAGGAGGATGGAATTTTCTAAGGTGGCCCAAAGACCTTATACTGTGACTTGTATGAATGACCCTGTGAGTATACATGCATGTGTGTGTATGTGTACATGTGTGTAGCATGTGTGCATGCATGTATGGGGCACATGATGCTGGGGATTCACCAGGCTTCACAGGTACTAAATGAGTGTTCTATCTCTGAGTTGAGATGCCTCAGAGGTTAAAAGCAACTCTAGAATTCTGCTTCCTACTCCTACCACAGCTGAAGGTTTCACAGGAACAAATGGGCCCCGCTCCATCTGGCCCAGGCTTCTCTCACTGCTGCATCTCAGCAGGCTCTCGTCTCAGAGTGCAGCGCAGGGCGCAGAGTGGTAGCGGTGATGGTGGTGGTGGAGGCTGTGTCTCCTGTCACCTTCCCACCCCCACCCACATGCACAGCCACCTCCTCGCCATCCTGAGACCTTTAGTTCTCACGGTAGTGGCCTCCCTCCAACCTTCCCCACTAGGTGATCTGCAGGGACAATGGACCGGACCGCAGAGCCTGCTGGGATGGAAACCTGCCAGCTCCCTGCTGCACACAGGGAGAGGCAGGCTGGCAGTATACACTCAATACCCCGAAGCTCCTGGCTCTGCCTCAAGACCCTTGCACTTTCCCCTTTACCTGAAATGCCTTTTTGTGGCTCTCCCGGGGCTGCTGCTTTCTTCATTGAAGGTTTGTGTGTCCTTGGCATCTCCCCAAAGAGGGAAGGTGTTCTTGGATGGGTCTCATTCTTTCCTGTGTGCACACGTGTGTGCAGGCCTGACCTGAGGATCACTTCCGGCGTGCTTCTTCATGTGCCTTGAACTTAGTTTGGAGACAGAGCCTCCCACCGGCTTGGAACTTGCCAGAGTAACTTGGTTGTGGGAGGGGTGCCCGTGGGCCTCGGGGGTCTGTTTGTCTCTCACAGGGGATCAATGTGCCAACACGCACAGCATCTGATTGCATGAGACCTGGGGATCAAACTTAGGGCCTTATGCTTATACACAGCAAGCGCTTTACATACAAGGCCATCTCCCACACCCGCCATTGCACACTAATTTCTTCATGTAACACCCCTTACTAGATAGGAGGTCCCATAAGTGCTCTCAGCAGAGCCCTAAGTCTGCTTGGCCTCTGCTCTGTCCTCCACATGAGGATCTCTGAGCCTCAGTTTCTCCCTTTACATCCTACACGCCTTGTAATCCCCATTAAGAGCTACGGATGAACCTTAGTGCTAGGTGGAGCTGAGCCTAATGTAACAGTCAGCTACAAAGTTGCTGCTGTGTAACAAGTAGCCACAGCATCTCTAAGCTCCATAGCTTATTGCAACCCGTTGAGGAAGCCATGGGATCAAGTAGCATGGTGGCTGCAGCCACAGGAGATCCCTGTAGAGTGCTCCTGACTTGCAGAGGGACACCTCCAAGCTGTGATTCAGGTGTCCCTTACCTCCCTGGCTCTTTCATGGCTTGGGGCAGGTGGTGGATGAGTACCACGGACAGAGTTGAGCAGACCCAGCAGGAGAGAAACCACCCTACCCTGCCAGTCATCCCATCTCCTGTGGAGACACCTGGCTATGAGGAAGTCTGGGAAGGACAGCCGGGTCCTGTCCATAAAGGATGAGGAAAGGCCTTGGCTCCTTACATAATGTGGCCTCAGGGATGCTGGCCCAACACCTGCCTCAGAGTGAACCTTGCTTAATCTCAGGAGAGCCTGGATGAAAGCTAAAAGCCTGAAGGCGTCCTGTTTGGTTAAGTCCAGACCTGCCCTGGCCTGTTGGCCACTGGCCCAGGCAATGGACTGGCAGGGCTGTGGAATCTGCAGGTGCTGGGTGTGGGGTCCGCAGATCCGCTGTCAGAGTCACCCTATCAGGGGAAGCAGGCTGGATCGGGGAGCAAGTAGGCATGGTCACCAGACTTCAGTTGCCTGGTCCACCTCATACCTGCATGAGCAGTGGGGAAGGGGCTGCTCATTCTTTTCTACGGGGAAAGCCAAGGCAAGGCTCAGAGCTGTACCTGGCCTGAGGGGATCAGTACTTTGTCCCGTGATCTCCTGCTGTGCCTGCCTCAGTTTACCCTGTAGCCTCAGGATAAAATGCTAGAGGTTGGATCCCAGGATAGCCTTGAGGGGAGGGGCTATAGCTTAGGGGTAGAGGTGGAGTTGGGGGGTGTCTCTCAAGCCTGAGATCAAGGGTCATACTGGGACCTTCAGAGGCCATCCTTCCTAACAGATGTAATTTAGTACCAGGAAGCCATGGCTCCCTGTCTTGGGGACATCTTCAAGGCCTAACTCCAGTGTCCTCAGAATCTGACCTTAAACATAAGAGGCACAAACGCCGCAAGGCCTTTTGTGAGCAAGTCTGTGCGTCGTACCATGCCTGCTGGTTGCATACGTCAGCCCTGTTCTGTGTGGCAGGGGACACGTAATGATTCATCTAGACACTCGGGATAAGCGGCTGGCCTGAAGAACCTGCACTCCCTCCCTCAAGCCCCACCTCCAGCAGGTGGCGCTGTTGAGAGGCTGTAGGAGCCAGAGGGCGGGGCCTAGCTTAAGGCAGTGGGTAGGGGTGGTAGTAGAGGAGTAGGGGTGTGTGTGTGTGTGTGTGTGTGTGTGTGTGTGTGTGTGTCTCCCTGTATCCCGCATCCCCTCTGAGCTTTCCGTCGACCATAATGAGAGCAACCTTCTTCTCCACACATCCCTATCGCCATGACCTCTGCTCAAGTGACCCCAGTTTGACCCCTCGGAAACCCTGAGTCAAAAGGATTAATCCGAGCCGGGCGTGGTGGCGCACGCCTTTAATCCCAGCACTTGGGAGGCAGAGGCAGGCGGATTTCTGAGTTCGAGGCCAACCTGGTCTACAGAGTGAGTTCCAGGACAGCCAGGACTACACAGAGAAACCCTGTCTCGAAAAACCAAAAAAAAAAAAAAAAAAAAAGGATTAATCCTTCTAGTAAGCTGTTCCTTCTAAGAAACCTGACCCAGAAGTGTACATTCTTTTTGTTTGTTCGTTTGTTTTGTTTCGGTTCATTTTGTTTCGAGACAGGGTTTCTCTGTGTATCCCTGGCAATCCTGGAACTCACTCTGTAGACCAGGCTGGCCTGGAACTCACAGCCATCCAACCTGCCCTCTGCCTCCCAAGGCGTGTGCCACAAGCGCCCTGCTGAAGTTTACATTTCTTACGTTGGTCTGTTGACTCATTCACTCAGTAACCCTTACATCAGCACTAACTCTTTGCCACGTGCTGTTCCGGGTCCTGGAGACTGAGTCCTAGACAAGACACACCAGATCCATATTCCCACAGAATTCACATGCATATCATGTATACATGTACCAGGGGGGACAGATACTCCACAACAGATGCTCTGTCAGGAGGTGCCCAGACCTTTGGCCAAACATCATTTTTGGTAATGATTCAAGATGTACCCACTCTTGAGTGAATGCAGAGAGTGAGTCAAACCAGTGGATGCTCTCCAGTGTGGGCGGAGCTCTCCCGGATTAGCAGAGAAGGCTTGAGAAGAAAGAGCTCAGAGGAAGTTCCTTGCCTGGCTGCCTGAAAGCCAGGTCAGCAGGTGTCCCCTTCCCTGTGCGGCTGAATTGGAAGCAGAGCGTCTCTTGGGCTTCCAGGCTTTGGATGGAGGCACATGGCAGCTGTCCTGGGTCTTAGCTCCAGACTCCGAGGGAACCAGCTTCCTGGGCCTCCAGTGGGCAAACTGCTGACCCTGGGTTTTTTTTGTATCCTTGATGACTGTTAGCCAGGTCCTAAGACTCTATCCATCAACCGCCTATCTACTGATCTATCTATCACCACTTATATATAATCTTGCTATATCTTCTATCATTCAATTTTTTTATCTACCTGTCTCTATCTATCTATCTATCTATCTATCTATCTATCTATCTATCTATCTATCACCTATCTATCATCAATCTACCATCTATCTCTATTTCTCTGTCTGTCTGTCTGACTTAGGATTTCTATTGCTGTGAAGAAACACCATGACCACAGCAACTCTTCTAAAGGAAATGATTTAGCTATGGCTGGCGTACCTGGTTTAGTTCATTATCTTGCTGGCAGGAAGCATGGCGGCACACAGGCAGATGTGGTGCTGGAGAGGGAGCTGAGAGTTCTATATCTGGAGTGTGGGGGGCGGGGGGAGGAAGCGACTGTGAGCCACTGAGCCAGGGCTTGAGCTTCTGAGCCCACCCCCTAGTGACAAACTTCCTTCAACAAAGCTGCCCCTGCCCCTACTACAACAACAAACTCCACACCACCTAATAGCACCACTTTCTATGGGCCAAGCATTCAAACACATAAGCTTGTGTTTATGGGGTTCATTCCTATTCAAACCATTGGTCTATCTATCTATCTATCTATCTATCTATCTATCTATCTATCTACCTATCTATCTATCTTTCTATCTATTATCATCGTTCTATCTCCTGTATATCTATCTATCATTATCTATCTATCTATCTATCTATCTATCTATCTAACTATCTATCAATCATCTGTCTTCTCTAGTCATATCACATGCCCTATTGCTTCTGTGACTTTGGATGAGACCCCTGACTATACAAGGGTGACAAGACATACGGAACATGAAAGGTGGGGGAGGGGGCGCTGGGGGAAGGGCAAGTTTTTTCAAGTGCACTCAGGAAGTGAAGAGCAATAGCAATAGCCTATACAAGGCAGTCCTGAGTACCAGAGATGCTCCTCATAGATCCTAAGGCCAAGGTGGGTGTGCCAGAGTAAGTGAGATGGCAGACTTGGGGATGAATTGTAGGCCCTGGCTTGTCTCCCTGCCTAGTCCTTTTCTCTCCTGGGTATCCTTATCGCTCTCTTTGTATCTGACACAACCTGAGAAGTTCTGTCTGGCCCTGGGGTGGCAGGTACCATGATAAGAGGGTCTGGGTGGCTGCAT
The DNA here is from genome assembly GCF_978045245.1 of Mus caroli. Taxonomy (NCBI): domain Eukaryota; kingdom Metazoa; phylum Chordata; class Mammalia; order Rodentia; family Muridae; genus Mus; species Mus caroli. Next base: position 129,352,383 of record NW_028227259.1, on the reverse strand, counting down.
CCTCTGACTGTTATAGCTGGCACTGGTATGCTGCCACCTCAGGGAAGTTGGAGCCCTGTCCCCTGGATCTAATGTCATGCTTCCTGTGGCTCTGGAGTGCCATGTAGCTGTTTGCTAATGGTAACTGCTTATGGACTTGTGGAGGTTTAATTGAGAGTGGTCCTATAGGCTTTTAGGTTTGAATGCTTAGTCCCAGCTAGTGGAACTATATAGGAAGGTTTAGGAGGTGTGGCCTTGTTGGAGGAGGTGTGTCACTGGAGGGAACACTAAATTTTCCAAAATTCACCCCGTTTTTCAGGCAACTCCCCCTGCCTCATGATTTGTCTCAAGATAAGGGCTTATAGCTAATGCTCTTGCATTATGTCTGTCTGCCTGCTGCCACACCCCCTCCACAGCAGTCATGGGTTTACCTTCTGAAACTGTAAGCAAGATCTGAATAAACCCTTTCTTCTATAAGTTGCCTGGGTCATTGTCTTAGTGAGGGTTTTACTGCTGTGAACAGACACCATGACTAACGCAAGTCTTATAAAGGGCAACGTTTAATTGGGGTTGGCTTACAGGTTCAGAGGTTCAGTCCATTATCATCAAGGCAGGAGCATGGCAGCATCCAGACAGGCCTGGTGCAGGAGGAGCTAAGAGTTCTACATCTGAAGACGGCTAGTGGAAGACTGGTTTCTAGGTAGCTAGGACTAGGGTATTAAGGCCCACTCCCGCCAGGCAGTGGTGGTGCACGCCTTTAATCCCAGCACTTGGGAGGCAGAGGCAGGCAGATTTCTGAGTTCCAGGCTAGCTTGATCTACAGAGTGAGTTCCAGGACAGCCAGAGCTACACAGAGAAACCCTGTCTCGGACCCCCCCCCCCCCAAATAATAAAATAAAATAAAAGCCCACTCCCACAGTGACACACCCACTCCAACAAGGCCACACCCACTCCAACAAGGCCACACCTCCAAATAGTGCCACTCCCAGTTTCTCAGGTCAGCAATAAAAAAGTAACCAAGCTGCTGCTTCTCGGCTGGGTGACATTGAGGTGCAGGTGCTTTCCACATCTGTAAGGCGATGACGGCAGGCAGGAGTTCCATCTTCAGATTCCCTGCAGGCTCAGCGACAGTTTGCCATTTAATTCCCATGGTAACCTGTACGATTTAGACCAGAGGGGTTGAAGGACTTCCATCAGAAGTTGATCAGCTAGCAGTCTACTTGTGGGTCTGGGTGCCCAGCCACCACAGCACACAGCTCCCTAGACTAATAACCTCTGTAAGGTGCCTAGCTAGAAAGGTCTGGATGGGGACCCTGATCTTCCTAGTTTAGAAGAGAATGCCAGGCAGAATCTGCAGCCCAGCACGTCTCATCCCTACCCCCTGCCATCATCTTAAACATCAAATCCTTAGCAAGACCCCCTAAGTCTCCCACTCTTTCCCCTTTTTTTGAGACAGGGTTTCTCTGTGTAGCTTTAGCTTACCTGGAACTCACTGTGTAGACCAGGCTGACCTCAGACTCCAAGATCTGCCTGTCTCTGCCTCTCTAGTGTTCTGGGTGTGCTTGACTCAGTCATCTGGAGCCCTAGGCAGTTTGCCTGGAGGCAGCTTTCACTTGTGTTTTGTCTCTGCACTTGCTTCTGGCCCTCCTCCATGCTCTAAGGCTAAGCGGCCTCCAATGGATCTTCCAGACACACGCCCGGTGCTGAGGAAGCTGCGGCCCCACAGAGGCATGAAGCCACCCTCTCTCAGTGAGGCCTGTTGTTAGCCATGAACCAGGATCAGAGCGTGTCCTCAAGGAATACCCTGGATGGGTGGCTGGAAGGGCCTCCCCTCAGAAACCTCAGGCTCGGGAACCTGGAGAACTGATCCAGTGGTTTTCAAAGGGCCAGGCAACAGTGGGATGATAGGTGGGGCTAGGGGAGTGCCCACCACTGTGGTATCTCTTCCTGGGTTTACCAGAGGGTGAGTTCCTTGTGGGGGAGTTGGGACAGCTTCATTTCTATTGTCGGAATGGCAGGAGGAAATCTCAGCTGGGGGCCAAACCCAGATGTGTGCCCCTTGGAATCTGGGTCCTATACATCCAGGATTGTTTCTTGTTGCATAGTCTAGCCCCTCTATGGGATGTGACCTTCCCTCAGCTTGTGTGAGCTTTTAGGTTCTTGAGACATCTGGAGGGTCCTGCTGAGCCACAGGACAGGCAGGCTCGAAGTCTCCAGATCCTTTTTTCCCCACAAGACAGAGTTTTTCTGTGTAGACCAGGCTGGCCTTAAACAAAGAGATCTACCTGTCTCTGCCTCCTCTGTGCTGGGACTAAAGGCGTGTGCCACCACTGCCCTCCAGGTCCTTAAAGAGACTACCATACCTTAAAGAGCCAGCCAGCAGAGACTAGAAGGGGGCTATCCAAGGGCATGTCCTGCTTAACCTCTGGACTCTGATTTGGTCTTGGCCTGGACCCCACCTCTGGCTGGCTCTTCTGTAGGTGTCTAGGCTGAACTGCTTTGAGCCCCAAGGCGAGTGTAACCAGTCAGGGCCTTTGGAAGTTTGGGGTGGGGGAGGGGTTTTCCCACCAACTGTTGAAAGCTGCCTTCCCAGCCCAGTGGGGAGGCTAGGCCACCCAGGGGCTCATTCCGGACATTCTCCAGGAGGCTGAGAAGCAGGGAATGTGGTACAAAGATGCAAGGGGAGCCTGCTTCAAGCAGCAGGCTCCAGATCCCAGCAATCTCACACAGTGTGCTCAAAACCAGATGTCCCGGCTGGGAGAGAGGAAAAAAAAAAGGGATTTTCATGACCCATCGTCAAAAATTCCACATGGGATACAGTAGAAGCCAAAGTGTCCCTCCCTCCAGCCCTGTTCCCAGGCCCCACACCCTTCTCTGCTCTTGTCTCCTCCCCCACCTCTACCCCATCTCTGCCACCCCCAAGCACCACAGACCCTGATATCCAAGAGAACCAAGCCAACGGTTAGGCGCATGGTCCTTGCAGCTGTCCGGGAATCGGTTTCTCCTGTGACCTTCCCTATGACAACTCTGACCTCACAGCTCTTCCACCCACCCTTCTCCCACAGCCTCTCTGTTGTTCCTGGGCTACCCCAGGGCCTTTGCACGGGCTGCCCTTGCAGCCTGTTCCCTTTTGGCCTTTGGCAGTATGCACTGTACCTTCCTCTGGCTCCCACCCTTCTGCATGCTTCTCTGCCTTCTTGATACCTTTTTTTTTTTTCCTCTTCCATTTTCTCAAGAGCACCTACCACCTAGCCGGGCTCCAGGTATATTTACTTCTACTTAAATATGCATTTGGGGCCGGGATGTAATTCTGTGGAAGGCTGTTTGCCTTTGGCATTCAAAGTCCTGGGTTCAAGAAACAAAACAAGCTGGGCAGTGGTGGCGCAGTTTTTAATCCCAGCATTTAGGAGGCAGAGGCAGGCGGATTTCTGAATTCGAGGCCAGCCTGGTCTACAGAGTGAGTTCCGGGACAGCCAGGGCTACACAGAGAACCCTGTCTCGAAAAATAAAAAACAGAAAGAAAGAAAACAAAAAAACCAAAAGAACACCTGCTCATCCTCCCAGCAAGGGCACAGCACACAGTAGGTGCCTCGGGCTAGTAAAAATCCTTGTAGAAGTGCCCCGACGTAGACCGGCACTTACAGACAGGATTATCTAGCTGTGATTTGCACGCTCCGCATGGGGTGTTTGCGTTAGACCTCAGAGACCTGGCATGTGGCCGGGCTCCTGCTGTTCCAGGAGCCTGCAGCTGAGACAGCTCCTGCGTCCTCTGGCCTCCGGCCATTAACAGCCAAGGACCACAGCGTTGCGGTCCTCGTGGTTCCCTGCTCAGCCCCTTCTGAAATGCTTGGCAGTGCCACAAATAAAGTCCAGACAGACGCGGAAGCGGGTGACTCTGCAGTTTCTTGTGGTGAAGCGGGTGGAGGGTGGAAGGCTGGGGGCTCCAAACCACATCCTCGGAGATGCTCTTGCATAGCTTGGAGAGGGAAGGATGGATCACCTTATGGCCGTGAGATTCCCCCCCCCCCCCATAGTAGCTCCGGCTAAGGCTACAGTCACTATACCCTGCCCGGTACACAGCAAGTACCTCCTCCGTACAGTAATGAAGGAAACTACCGCTTTCTTTCCCATTTGCTGATGCCTGTGTTTGGGGGTGGGGCTTGGGGGCGGGCAGGTACGTCAGTCATTTGGTTTGCTTAACTGGTGAGATGAAGGAGGTTGCCCTCAGGCTTGGGTCAGGTGTGGGCTAGGCAGCAGGCTTCTGGGATTGGATTTGCTTGTCTGGGGTTGTCTGATCCTATCGGGCCCGAGGACTTCCAGCTTGCTAGCTCCGTTGGAATTTTCTACAGACACAGTTCTGTGTGAGTGAGAGACTTGCCCCCCCGCCCCCCGGGGGCCTTTCGGCATCTTTCATTGTAGACAGTGTGCCACAGGCCCTTTGCACGTGCTGTGATGTCCAGATCTGGTCTTTGGGATGGCTGGGCAGGGCTCTCATTTTCTCAGGTGCGTTCGGAGCCTGTCATGCTGGCTTCTCCAGATTTGCCCCGGAGAACCACAGGTTTAATTTGCCAGCTTGGCGGCCTAGAATGGTTAACTTGAGTGGGTCACTGGAGGAACAGGCTATTGCCTGAGGGGACTTCACCTGCCCAGAGGGTGAAATGAAGGACAATTAGAAGCCATCATGAAATAAAGACACCAGAGAGAAAGTTCTGGAAAACTCAAGTTTGTATCCTCTGGATTCCCAATATGCATGAGTTTGAGCATTTCTTGGTCTCCAGTCTGCTTATTTCTTTATTTGTGTATTTATTTTTTTCCCTTGAACTTTCTTTTTTCTTTTTTTTTAGGGCAGGTTTTTCCGACTAGCTCTGGACTCTCTATCTCCCAGCCTCAGCCTCCAGAGTGGTGGGGTGACAGACAGGCTTGTACCATTCAGCAGGGCTCTCAGGCCATCTTTGTTGAGTGTCTGGTACGCACCCTGAATGCAGCCAGCTGGGAGCTGAACAGGTACAATCTGTACTCCGGCTGACAATATCTAAGCCATAAACGCCTACGTTCTGAACTTCAGCTGGGGAAGGAAGAGGGAAAAAAGTAGGCCTCACTCTGGGGCTTGCTTATAGATAGGAGGTTGGCGAAGGGCTTCTGAAGGGGGTGATGGCAGAGGGTGGGGCTAACCTTAGAAGATTGGGGGGTTTGGCTGAGGGACCACCACATGTAAATGAACTCAATTAATTTGCCAAGCTCTTAGGAAGGAATGATCGACTGATTAAAGGATAAAGATGAAGCCGGGCGTGATGGTGCACGCCTTTAATCCCAGCACTTGGGAGGCAGAGGCAGGCGAATTTCTGAGTTTGAGGCCAGCCTGGTCTACAGAGTAAGTTCCAGGACAGCCAACGCCACACAGAGAAACCCTGTCTTGAAAAACCAAAAAAAAAAAAAAAAAAAAAAAGGATAGAGATGGATTTATTTACCTAGAATGATTTTTGTTATTATGTTGGGGATTGAAGGTAGGGCCTAACATGCTGGGCAAGCACTCTATCACTGAGCTACAAGCACTCTATCACTGAGCTACAAGCACTCTATCACTGAGCTACAAGCACTCTACATCCCTAGTCCTCTTCTATTTCTAATTTAAGACAGGGTCTCTCCAAGTTTCCTAGATTGGCCTTGAGTTTACTCTGAGGCCCAGGCTGCCTGCAACTTGTAATCCTCCTGCCTCCTCCAAGTAGTTGGGGTGACAAGTGTGTATTACCAGGCTAGGTTCTTACTTGTATTCTTTTCTTTTTCTTTTATTTTTACGTGCTTTGGTGTTTTGCCTGTGTGTCTGTCTGTGTTGAAGGCACCAGATTTCTTGGAACTGGAGTTACAGACAGTTGTGTGTGGGACCGTGTCACAGAGTTGTGAGCCACCATGTGGGTGCTGGGAATTGAACCTGGGTCCTCTGGAAGAACAGCCAGTGCTTTTAACAGCTGAGCCATCTCTCCAGCCCCTTATTTTACTTTTTAAAAAGTATTTGGCGTGGGCCTGGAGAGATGGCTCAGCCGTTAAGAGCACTGAAGTTCAGTTCCCAGCAACCACATGGTGGCTCACGACCATCTGTAATGAGATCCCATGCCCTCTTCTGTGTGTCTAAAGACAGCAACAGTGTAATCACATAAATAAATAAATAAATCTAAAAAAGCTAATTGGGCCTTCGAATATGTCTGTGTACAATGGGTGTGCCTGGTCCTTACAGAGGCCAGAGAGTTTGTTGACTTCCCCTGGAACTGGAATTACAGATGGTCTTGAGCCACCATTTGGGTGCTGGGACTTGAACCTGGGTCCATCTGGAAGATTATCCAGTGCTCTGGACCACTAAACTATCTCTCCTGCCCTTACTTTGTAATTTGTTTTTGAGATAGAGTCTCATGAATTCAATGCCCCAAGCTGGGCTTGGAACCCTGATTTTGGGGTGAAAGTGACCTTGAACTCCTGATCATCCAGCCTGCACTTCTAGGGAAGTGCCTACCCTACTGAACCACAGTTAAAGCCCCTACTTCTTGTGTGCCTGGGACATTACTAGGCTGGATACACTGCAGAGTATCTTTGAGCCGCTTCTGGATTTCAGGCTCTTCAGCAGTTATTTAAACTTGCCTTGCTATCAGCTGTCCTTAGATCTCCAAGGCTCCTTACCCCCAAGAGCCCAGTAGCAAACAAGGTGTGGTGTGTTATGAGGGAAGTAATTCTTTTTTTTTTTTTTTTGGTTTTTTGAGACAGGGTTTCTCTGTGTATCCCTGGCTGTCCTGGAACTCACTTTGTAGAGCAGGCTGGCCTCGAACTCAGAAATCCACCTGCCTCTGCCTCCTAAGTGCTGGGACTAAAGTCGTGCGCCACCAAGCCCCGGCTGGCTGGGAAGTAACTCTTGAGGTACCAGTGTGTGAGGATGGTGTAGGTCCAGCTTAGCTGATGTTTCTTGCTGCCAGTCTGTCTACAGCCTGTGAGGGAGCACCCATTAGAAATTTGTGGCCGGGGGATTTGGGCAGGGCAGGTTATTTCTCGGGTCTAGGTCTACTCTTGGGTCATGTGGAATTGACACTGGACTCGGCCACCACTTTGGGATGAAGCTCCAGGGTCATCGTGGGGAGTGTCTGTCCTTTCCTGTGGCTCAGGAGCACAGGGCTGCGCAGTTTATAACAGGAGACTGAGAAAGAAGCCAGCCAGTCTTTAGTGCGATGCTTTCTTCTGGCCTCAGTGGCTTTGCCTTACAGAGACTTGGGTGGAGGAGCTGCCAAGGCTTCCATGTGACCATGGTCTTTGTCTGAAAGCGTAGCATACCTGATGGCGGCTGGCTACCCCCCCCCCCCCCCCGCCCACGCCGCCAGTGACTGAGGTTGGCAAAAGCCTGGAGTCAGAAGACACCCCAACTCTTTCTCCATAAGAGAGAAATCTGAACCTATGCAAATGAGGGAGTGTCCCTACGTGACTCCAGAGGACCAGTAGGCAGGCTGGAGAGGGAGGCTAGCCTTGTCTCTTCCCTCCCCTAGGACTATCTAGCCGGCCTTCTGCAGGTCTGGTTTTGAGCCCTCACATTGCCAGCCGGACAGCCGAAGAGTGGGTGCAAAGCCATGGGTGTGTGCCCCTGACCTCTGACTCCAGTTCCAAAGGGCACCCGCCCACTCGTACACTTCCTTTTTTTTTCCACTCTTGGACTCGGTTCCCCCTCCACCATCTGCCCCTCGCCCGGACTCAAAGCTCAGGGGTGGGGAGAGGGAACCGGCGGCATGGGTGCAGGAACCCCAGTACCCCTGAGGAAGAGGCCCTTGCCCTGGCAACCGCACTCCCGCCGCAGCCATCCATCCCCCCCCTCCCGCTCCCTAGGGGTTCTCTTGTTGGCAGAACCGAATCTGCTGAGACTTCACTCCAAAAAAGGAAAGTTAAATTAAAAAAAAAAAAATCAAACTCTCCAACGCGTCTAGGGAAAGCAGAAGAGGAGGGAGGCGGCGGCTGCAGGGCTGGGTTCCCTTGCTTGGCTGCTGTTAAAGATTTAAGGCAGAGAGGGCCCACTATGGAGCGTGTGAATGAGTCCTACTGCTAGTGGGCAAGCTCCTACTGGGGTTGAGTGGTCCTGATTGGGTGTCCAAGACTGGACCATGGGCTCAGAACGTAGCCTAGGCACGTGTCCTGGAAAATTCCCTTTGGCTGTCCATTTGAGATATCAGGGGGCCCGGGTGACAGGGCTGCGTAGCGCGACTCGCGTGGGCCTCTCCAGGATCTCATATTGCAGTCCCTGAACCAGCTCGTCACTGGTTGTGGTCCGCAGAGCCTTTCCCCAATCTCCCAGGCGAGGCCCAGCGCGTCGCTGAGCATCTGCATGCGACTCTGAGGGCTCCGTGGGTGGCCCTCCCGGGGCGTCGTCTCCGCATCCCCTGGACACTCCTGAGTTATAATTTAATAGCTGAAACGCGATTCCCGTGAAGTCTCTGGGGTTCGCGGAGGAGGAGGGGGCGGGGAGGCATTTGCTCCGCCTTCTTCGGGCGAAAAAACGCAGCTCGGGGTGCGCGCACGGCGGCGGGGTGCGTCGGCCTGGAAGGCGTGCATGCGGGCCCTTTAAGGCGGCAGGGGCGGGCTTCCACGAGGCCCCGCCCCTCGCTCCGCCCCTCGCCGCCAGGAGCGGAGCCGCGGGCAGCGCAGGCCGGGCCGCGCCGCATCCCCGTCCCCGCGCCAGCCGCCCGCGCCCGCCATGCGCGCCCCGCAGCGGCCCGCGCGCCCGGGCCCCGCGTCGTAGCGCGGCGGGCGGAGACCGTAGGCTCTCAGCCCGGACCCGCCGCGTCCTCGAGCCCGATCGGCGCCGTAGCCCGGCGCCAGCGCCCGGTGCCGCCGCCGGCGAGGTGAGTCGGGCCGAGTGCGCGGAGGGCGGCGGGGAGCGGGTGGCTTCCGGGCCGGGGCGGCGCACGCGGCGGAGTTGGCGCCCCCGAGGGGACGGGCGGCGCGGCAGGGAGCGCGCGGGGGCGCGGGAACTTCGGGAACTCTCGGGACCTTGCAGGGCGGTGCAGGCCGCGACCCTGGCACCCGGGACCCTGAAGGATGGAACAGGCCAAGACTTAGGGACCTGCGGGGTGGAGCAGGCCGAGAATCGGGGACCTTGCGGGATGGAACAGGCCGAGAACCGGGGACCCTCCAGGCGGTACAGGCCAGGAACCGGGTACCTCCTGGGTGGCGCAGCCTGAAGACCTGAAGGACCATGTAGGGTGGCACAACCTGAGGACTGGTAGCCCTGCAGGGAGATGCAGGCCGGGACCTGGGATCCTCTGGGATAAAGTAGCCCCGGACCTGGGACTCTTTAGGGTGGTAGAAGCCAGGACCCGGGGACCTTCTGAGATGGCACGAGCTAAGACTCGGGAACCCTGCAGGGAGATGCAGGTCAGGACCCGAGAGCTCTGCTTGCAGTTTAGGCCAGGACCCGGCTACCCTGTGGTATGTTTTGAAGGCCAGGCCCCGGGGATCTTGCAGCAGGGTGGCGCAGCCTGAGTATTGACTGATGTACTCTTGTTTTGGAGAGGGCCCGGACTCGTGGACCCTCTGTTGTGGCGCAGCTTGAGGACCGGGATTCTCAGGGGTGGGTGGCGCAGCTCTAGGACTTGGGACTCCCTCCGGGCTGCTTCCCCCGGCGACTCTGGGGTGGCACAGGCCAGGATCTGAGACCCTCGGGGGTGGCGCATTCTGGGGACCCAAGGACCCCGTGGGCGGCCGCGCCCCCCCTCCGGTGACGCGGCACCGCCTCCTGTACCCTCCCCCTGGCAGTGCGGATACTTCGGATGCCACTAGTTTGGGAAGTTGCAGATCCGAGCCTAGCGGGGCAGCCGGGAGCCCCTGCACCCCCAGACGCGCGTGGGAGCAGCCTCCCCTCCCGACCTTGAGGGAGGAGAGCAGGGCGGGCGTCCAGACAGGCGGTCCCTCGGGCCTCTAGAGCTGGAGGCGCCCAGCAGTGGCGGCTGAATAATCTTTACATTGTAGCTTTATTCGCACAGCTAGGTCCATCCGGCGGCGTGCGCGCGCGCCCTCCCCGAGAGTCTGGTGCAGGCAGCGGGGGCGGATCCGTTCGTTCTCAGCCTCCTCCCTTCCTCTCCTTCTCCTCCCCCCTGTTGGTGAGAACTGATTTTATTACAATTACGGTTTTTTTCCTCCCTCTTTGCAGATTTGGTGGAGGGATGTGTGAGAGGGGAGGTAGGAGTGGAAGGCATAGGATCCTTGGGGGGGCCTTGTGGGCAGTGTTAGGGTGGCCTTGGCTTTGCCCTTTTGAATCCAGCACTGGTCCCTGCGGCTGCTTTGATGAAAGGGGCTCTGAGGCCAGGCGCGTGTAGGGGGTGCATCTCAGGCCACTGCTGGAGACTTCGTGGGTGGCCTCTTTTTCTTTTTTAATTGTAGAGGAGGGGGCAGAATAGTCAGGGAGGCGAGGTGGCTAGAGGCCTAAGCGGTCTGGTTGGTTCTGTAGCTCAGCTCCTGGGTTCGAATCTTTGGTGGCTGACTGATGGGGAGTTGGTGGGGGGGCAGATGACTTCACCTGCCTGTGGTTATGGGCTTCTTTTCTGCAGAGTGAGGGTGAAAACAGTTCCCTGGTCTGGGGCGCTTCTGTGAACCAAGTCTGTGCAGAGGGTCCTTGGATAGGTTACTATGGCTACTGTTATTTCCGGATTCTCATCCTTGCTCTGTCGTCGTCGTATTGGGGAAACCCACGAGAGAGTGTCTGCTCCACCTTTGGGAGCAGGGAGGGTCTGATGGAGGAGGCAGGATGGAGAAGGGCCAGGCCTCAGCCCATTGAGCACAGGCAAACACGGAGTTGGCAGCCAGCTGAGCTGCAGAGAGTGGTGGAGGGGGTGGTGAGGGCATTTCGGGTACTGCCTAGCTTCCCTGCACTCCATGTCCCTGTTCGGAAATTTACCGCTGTTTCTTTGGGGCGCCAGGGGAGCCTGCGGTGTTCGAGTCCAGACGTGGGGGTGGGAGTGAGTGGCCAGACCTAGCCTCTTCCCACGGAGCTATTTACGCTTGCCTGGGAATCGATACTATTGATAAACTCATGTCGGTGGTAATGTGGCTGTCAGGCCCGGGTGAGGGATGGAGACCCCCTCCTGGGGCTGTGCTCCCCCCTCCCCCCCATGAGGGTTCATGGCTTAATCCCTTCTTTTCTCCCAGAGAATACTTGGGCTACCTCCCAAAGGTTTCCCAGCTCTGCAAACAGGAACTGAGCTGCAATACAGCTGGATCTAGAATTGTTCTGGGCCAGCAGGTGCTTGCCACTCTACAGCCCCCCCTCTCCACAGGGACCCCGGATTCCTGGCTGGAAATGAACTCGTTATTTCTGGCTGGGTCCCACCCCAAACTGGTGGGGGGAGAACCACCCCTGTGTTAACCGCTGAAGATGGGGGTGGCACCTCCTCACCACCCAGTTAAAAGGGGAGATTGATCCAGTGGGAGCTTCACACAGGCATATATCACCAGGGGCTGGCTCTGTTTTTTTTTTTTTTTCCTCTTGTCTGCGTTCTCTGTCTCTCTCTCTGTCTCTCTCTCTCTCTCTCTCTTTCTCTGTTCTGTTTCCGTTCATGTCTCCAATACCATATAGCAGCCTCCCCAGGTGATACCTCGGGGACAGTTTCCTGCAAGGGTGGCAGCTTTCTGGAGCTAGTGATTCCCACTTAAGGTGCCCAGGGGATGGATGAGTGAGTGAGTGTGTGTGTGTGTGTGTGTGTTAGGCAGGCAGGCAGGCAGTTAGCTGTCTGGGGAAGGCAGGGCTACACAAAGCCAAGTGGAGTGGGTAGCTTAGAAGACCCACCTCTTTAGGGAGGAAGAGAAGCTTGGGAAGGGTCAGGTGAGCATCTTTAGGGGAGGCTGATGGTTAGGAAATCCACTTTATGGCACGCCAGGTGAATCTGCATCTGCATTGCAGTAGCAAACCGGTGACATCCAGGAAAAACAAAAAACCAAAAAAACCAAAAAATGCTGACTGTGTGCTATCATTCAGAAAGCACTTACTGTGTGTGTGCCGACCTCAGAAAGCATTCAACTGTGTGTGTGCCAGCATTCAGAAAGTGCCTTTGTGTGTGCACCAAGCATCTACTGGTCTGTTCTGAGGTGGGCTATGGGGACGTACGTGACTGTCCTATTTTATAGATGGTGTCACAGAGGCCCTGGGAGGTTTTGGTGACTGGCCTTGGAAGCTGGGTCAAACGCCTGGGTTGTTTCTCCGATCACACAGCACGACAGCCTTGGCTGCAAGGAAGGGATCAGGAACTGACCTTCCTCTTGGGGTTGGCACCTGCCCATCTTTGCAGGGCTATGGGGGAGGGCAGCTCAGAGACTGGGAACTTGTTCTCCCAGGGTTTGGAGAGGGGGCGGTGCCAGCGGAAGGCTGGCATTTCTTTGAAGTCTCATTTTATCTCAAAACACTCATGCAAATTTTTGGCATCTGCCTTGGCGACAGTGCTGTGTTTATTTTGAAATGAAAACAGGGGTTTGAATTATTTAGCATGGTGTCTAACAGGGCATAACGCTGGAAGCGGGAGCCCTGAAGCCTGGAGTGCCCTGCTCCTGTCTCCCCGGGGAATCTGGCTGGGGACACATAAACCTGTGGTTGGAGAGGCCCTTGCTTAGCCTTTGCTCCTGAGAGCCACACAGGTCAGAGGGGCAGTTGGCCCAAGGTCACAGCAGGACTGTGTGCCCATGATGGCAGTGAGTGGAAGAGAGATTTCTCCTGGTGACACCTCTGTGTTAGAGCAGAGTGCAGCCACTGCACATTGCCTTGCTCATGGACCCTTGGCTGGTCATGACCTTTTGGTTCATAGATGCCACAAGAATCATGGAAGCACAGCAGGGGACCAAGCGCCTGATCCACTCTGTCTGAGCTGGTGGTTGATTTAGCATCAAAGACTAAGGTCTTCTGGGTCACAAGCAGTGTGCCCAGGCTGGTAACCTCTAAACAGGACTTGTGGGCCTCACCTGTCAAGTTGGAACCTTGCCCTGCCCCGCTCGGACCCCTTGGGGGCTTGGTCCTCAGAACCCACAGCATCAAGTTGTTGGGTACTGGGGAGGTTACCTAACCCCTCTCTCTGAGCCTTAGTTTGTTCATCTGTGAGATGGGGCCACCTGCTGCCACTGCTGCTTGGGCTCTTAGCATCATGTGGGTCACACAAGTCCACGTGTGGCTTCGAATCTGCTGTCACCATATGTAGGTAGCTTCCCCATTGGAGGGCAAAGACCTGACAGAAGAGTTTGTCACGGGGACTCATGTGTCCTTGCATTTGCTCTGGGTGGTCAGACTGGATATGTTTCTCTAGTCTTTTTTTCCTTTTTTTTTTTTTTAATTTTTTTTTTGAAGTACTGGGGTTCAACTATGGCCTTGGGTACCACTGAGTTCTACACCCCTAGTCTGGAATCCTCCCTCCTGAAGGCTGCCAAGTGGGCTCTCCAAGTGACTGACTAGCCTAGTCTCTTCCCTTGACCCCAGGGTGGAGGCTGAGGGCTCCTCCCCTCTCCCTGGTTGGTGACTCTCAGCTGTTTCGCTCTGCTCTGGGAACTGAAGTTTCCCCTTCCACCTGTAATCAACCTGCCTGTAATCAATAGCAGCTTGGAGGATTGGGAATGGGCTGAAGGATAAAGGTGGGGAATAGGGCCTTCTGGTGTGTTTGGGGGTTCCCCTCCCTCTGTAACCCTGACAGTTGGGTGTTTTGGAAAGACCAGACTGTGACCTCCTGTGTTCCTCCTCTTTCCCATGGTGTCCCGAGCGAGCGTCAAGCTCCTGGGTAGGTGGCTTTATTTAATGTTAGTTCGCTTAAACAGCTTTAGCGGCTGCCTGGTTGCCCCGGTGCACCGTGGCTTTGGATGTAGGAGCAAAGTTGGCACCGAGCTTCATAGTCCTCCTATTCCGTGGGCTTTCCATGCTCCATGCTATCCTGAAAGGTCTACCTGTCCTGGGCATGGCTCCATACTCCCCTGGTTCCCAGGCCCTCTGCCCTATGGCTTTGGTATCCACCTCATGACCTCATTTTCCCACCAACCTCTGATGCTGTATGCGAAGCCCCTAGGGAGTTAGTAGCAGTGGGACCGCTCTAAAGCATCTTCTGCTTTGAGCCTTTGCTGCGAGTGAGGGTGCTAACCCGGCCTGGAAACATTGTAACTATTGCTCTCCGGTGGATCCAGGGCCTCGTGCACGCTGGCTGGGGCAAGTTCTCTCTCAACTGAGCCACATGCCAAGTCTTCTACTTTGACCTTTTATTGATGAAACAGGCTCTCACAGAGTTGCCCAGGCTGGTCTTGAATTCGGAGTCCTTTCTGCCTCAACCTCCAGAGTAGCTGAGAAAAAATCTGCTGAATGTAATCATTTAATTACTAGAGAAGTGAGAAGCCCGGGGGCGGGGCGGGGGTAGGGTGGGGTGGGGTGGGGAAGCAGTGGAGCCCCAGCCCCGTGGGCAGTGTGGCTAGAGAGTCTGACACCCTGGCAGGTGGTGATGTCTGTGCACAGACTTGGACCATAGCTGTGAGTCTGGCAGCCCTGCAAGGCCAAAGATACCCCCACTCCTTGTTCCCCCTTTTCCCAGGCTTAGCAGGCAGCTGGTGTGAGCCATGTATAGGTGGCTCTTTTTGCACTGGGTGGCACATGTTGACATAGTAGCTGCTGATTCAGCTGGGTCCCTGGTGTGTTTGCATTTCCCTGGTCCCCTGGGGAGGACCTGCCTCCTATAAGCGAAACTTCCTTCCTTTGCTATGAATTAATATCCTGTGGACACCTTTCTCTTTTTATAATCCTTTCTCTTTTTATAATGTTTCTCTTTTGGTGGGGGTGCAGGCCGGAAGGGTCTTTTTCTTGGTGTTCTATTGCTGTGTAGAGACACCATGTCCCAAGACACCTCTCATGAAAGAAAGCGTTTGATTTGGGGCTTGGGGCTTGCTTCCAGTTTCGAAGGTTAGTTGCGGATCATCATAGTAGGGACTGGAACACTAGCGGGAAGCTTTGCGTCCTGGTTCTGTATGCAACAGGCAGAGAAGAGAGGAGAGAGAGACTGACCCACGGTGGGCCTTTGAAATCTCAAAGCTCACTCCCAGTGACATACTTCCTCCAACAAGGCCATGCCTCTCAGTTCTTCCCAGACAGTTCCACTAATTGGGAGCAAGCCTTTAACCATATGAGCTTATGGGGTGCCATTCTTATTGAAACCAACCACAAGGTCTCACTCAGTCTGTAGCCTAGGCTGGCCCGGAACTCTCCTGTCTCCTGTCGTGTGAGTGCTGGGTGGACAGGTATGTGTCACCACAGCTGGCTACCTGTTCACACAGAGCTGTTGTTCACACAAAAAGGTCTACAGCAACAAGAACGAGTGCTTTCTGAACTGCAGAGGGCTCCGGGCTTCCTAGAAAGGCACTTTCATAAAAATGAAGCTGGTGTGTATAGGAAGGAGGGAAGACAGCAGGGAATGTGGAGGTGGGTACCTCTTGGCAGCTCCCTAGGGTTCCAATCCCAAGGCAGCCAGGCAGGATGTGTGCAGGCGCTCTGAGCGTGAGCTCTTCCCTGTGTCCCTGGGGTCCCGTCGTGTATGTGATTCTATTGCACACTGATTGCCGTGTCTTTGTCCATAGTGGTCTGTG
This sequence comes from Mus caroli, assembly GCF_978045245.1. Taxonomy (NCBI): domain Eukaryota; kingdom Metazoa; phylum Chordata; class Mammalia; order Rodentia; family Muridae; genus Mus; species Mus caroli. The sequence continues at coordinate 129,336,795 of NW_028227259.1, read as the reverse complement.
TTCTGGTACACGGTAGACTTACTCCAGGGTTCTTAAGGTGCCATTCAGGGCTTGCTTCGTGCGCCCGGGCTGATGTGATCCGCCCCCCCCCCCCCAGGGTGTTCCTTCTGCTTCTCACTATGTAACCTTGGCTGATCTTGAATTCAGAGGTCTGCCTCTTTAGTACTGGGATTAAGGGTGCCGGCCCTTATGCCTGGCCTGCATTTAAAAAACAAAACAAAACAAAACAAAACGATTCTATGAAATACAGCCTTCAGGGCCCATACATGTGCTGGATCTGGCTCCGAAAGTCCCGTCTACACAGGCAGAGCAGAGCGTGTTGGCAGGAGGTCCCCAAGAAAAAAGGTCTCCCACTTTGACCTTTTTTGTAGCCTATGTAGGTTTTTGTACCTGATGACAGAGACCTTGTGCGGGGCCCTGGAGTTCATGTTGAGTGTTCTCAAGACCCCTGCTTCTGGCTTGAGCCAGTGACTGTACTGACTGTTGTATTCAGTGGGAAGGCGAGGTGGCTGACTTTGGGCACAGTCCATCTGTTTCTTAAATACTGGCGCCTTGTGTTGAGTACCGAGTAGTTTCTGGGTGATTTGATGTCTTTCAGCATTCTCACTAGCTTTCTGTCCCGTTTTCCTTTGCTGGCTTAGGAGCTCTGCAAGTCTACATGAGTCTGTGCTAGGGTTTTTTTGTTTTTTTCCTCCCCATGTCACCCTGGGTCAAGATTTCTTTGTCTTGGCTCTTGGCATTGATTTTATCTTATCATGGGGATTCTCAAGAATTACCTCAGTGCTGAGGTCCAGGAGGGAGGTGCTGTGTCTTGTGTCCCCTGTGTGCGGTGGTGGTAGGGAGGGTGCTCTTCCCACCCATGTTTCCTGGGGGAAACTGAGGCTGACTGGGGTGTGGCTTAACAAGATCAACTTTGAGCACCTGTGGACACCTGTCTGCCTCTGGCGATGATTAACAGAATGACTGGGGGGGGGGGCGTGTTCTAAAGCCCAGAGAAGAATGTGCCCTGGGGTGGTGGGATGTCACCTCTTGGTGGCTGGGGAACCCTGGAGCTCTGCCCCGGACCCTCTCTGCGTCCTCTGACCCACTTAGGTAGCACTGGATTGGGAAGGGAGATGGGTGAGAGCCCCAGGGAGCTCAGATTAGGGCTGGGAATGGTGTGGGGCTGTCTGTGGGTGGGGGAGGGGTGTGGGGGGGACCCAGCATCCAGGTGGTTTGGCCTAGATGGGTCCCATGGTCAATCTCTCTTGGGAAAGTAGCGCTGGGGTAGGTCTCTTGGCCTGAGTGGCTTCCTGGGTGAATTGTTCCTTGGCAGGTGGCCCTGGGTCAGTGTCTACTGTGCCAGGTGGCCAGAGGATCAGTCTGTGTCCCCTTTCGCCTTCCCCCTCAGGCCGGTTGTTCTGTTGTCCTGGGGCTGGTGGCTGGGCCCACCTTCGTCTTTGGGTGCATTTGGTTTTCTGTGGCTCATGTGTGCATTGGCCCCTTGAGGAAGTCTATCCAAGCCTAGATCTGGACAAGTCTGTGTGGCTGGCGGGGGGCTTAGAGCAGAGGGGTGACCTTGCAGGGTGTGGTGGGGTAAAAGGAGCCAGGGGGCTTATCCTGTAGACTGACCCAGCTGCTCCAGGCCCAGGCTCATGCATGAACCAGTGGCATTGGACTCCCCCCTCCCCCACCTCCCCAGCTGTCTTCAAGGATGACAGCTTCCCTAGATCTGAGCTGGCTGAGAGAAAGACAGGGATCCCCTTGTTTGAGTCTGGGCTTTTGCTTACTGTGGAGCTCAGGTGGGCACTGGCTTGTACTAGCTTCCCTCATACCCCTTCTTTTGCCCTGAAGCCTGCTGTCACCTAGCTCAAAGCTCTTCCCTTGAGGCAGAGGAACATGAGGCGGACCCCACAGGTTCTCCCCACCTCCTTAATATTTGTCTTGCTCACTTCTTTGGACGCTTGGTCTTCGGCTGCTTACCCTTGTGGGTAGAACCTGCATTCCGGTTCCGGTAGGTGACAGGGCTGGCGTTTGCTCTGTGGTCTTGTGTATTGAGGTTCTCTATTGGGGGCTTTAAGTCTTAGGTCTCAGAGGCTCGGCCTACAGATGTCTCATGCCCCTCTGTCTTCATGCCGGCCTCTACAGGGCTTACTGAGTCACTCTGAGAGAAGCCCTGTGTGGCCTGGTATCTCCATGGCCGTAGCAATCTGCCTGGCACTCATTGGGCTAATGGTGCCAGCCTGCTGTGGGAGAGCTAAGTTGGCTTTGGGATAGTGGCTCCTGGATGGTCCCTACTGAGCCTTTGTGTCTTCGACTTAACCTGGCACACCTTTGCTGTCTCCACCTGTTTTCTATGCCTGGACCAGGCCCTGGCCTTGTTTGGTCAGTGTCACCTTCCTATTGAAGTTCTCCTTCAGGGGACCCTAGGATGTGTGACCTTCGGTGGTGAGAAGTTACTGTGGTCATCAGTATTTAGGCTGAAGTCACGCTGCAGTGGCATGTCCCCTGAATGTAGCGGTGTCCTCTTAGGAGGGGCTGACATGATGGACAGAGGCAGAGGCGGGCCTGCCACGGAATGCAAGCCACTGGGAACATGGAAGGGTAAGGATGAGAAGGACTCAGCCCTGCCCTTGAGTTTGGACTTCCGGCTCCAAAAGCATCAAAAGTTGTGAGCCACTTCTTGCCAGAGTCACTCTGGGAAGTAGATTGTTTCTCAGCAGTGGCCCAGTCACCCACACCGTAGGAGACCTTTAAAACGCCAGTCACGCTGAGTGCAGTGGTGCATGCTGGAAATCTGCACTGGAAAGCTGAGGCAGAAGGATCAGAAATTCCAAGGTCCGTCTGGGTTGCGTGATGACGTCCTGCTTAAACATGCATGCAAGCACCCACCCACCCGTGGCTGGTGAGGTGGCCCAGCAGGTAAAGGAGCCTGGTGACCTGAGCTTGATTCCTAGAACCCACGGAGATGTGGAAGAAGAGAACTCACTCCACAGAACTGTCCTTAGGCTTAAACATGCATGCTGTGCCCACGCCCCTCACAAAAAGACAAAAAAGCAAAATAACTCGGGCTGGGGACATGGCTTCATCAGTTGTATTTGCCATGTGAGCAGGGGGACCTGAGTTGAGCCCCTAGGACCTGTATAAAAAGCTGGCATGGACACGTGAGCCTCCAGTGGTTCTCAACCTGTGAGTCATGACCCCTTTGGGGGCCTGAATGCTCCTCTGGGGGGGTGGGGTTGGTTACCAACGGAAAACACAGATATTGAAGTTATGACTCATCACAGTAACAGATTACTGTTACGTAGCAATGAAATAATTTTACTGGGGTAGGGGTCCACTACAACATGAGGTATTAAAGGGGCACAGCCTAAGCAAGGTTGAAAACCACTGCTCTAATCTCAGTGTTTGGGAGGCAGAGCCAGGGTTCCTGGGACTTGCTGGTCAGCCAGCCTAACCTGATTGGAAGGGCCCGTGCCATGGTGTGAGGACGCCCCCTTCAAAAAACAAAAACCAGGGTTAGACAGGATCTGACCAGCGCTTGAGATGTCCTCTGACCTCCACTGGCCTGTGTACACATTCACCCACACTTAGACAAAACTGAGTCAGATCGAGCCAGCTGGCCCAGCCGCAGAGCCAGGCCTGGTTGGCAAAGGCCTGTGTAGCTGCTCACTGACCCCGCTCCCATGCTTCCTCTGTGCCTGCCATATTGACCTTGGCTGCTCCTCCTCCTGTGTTCTTCCACCCCAGGGCCTTTGCACACTCTCTCCGCCTGAGGTGCTTCCCGCTGGGGCATCTCTACCTTTGCTTCCACATTGCCTGACCCGAGGGCTCTTTCCTGGTTTGTCAGTACCTAACACCTTCGCCTGGCTGAGTGAGGGTGTAATGTGCTAGGCCTTCGTCTATGCTGTTCTCTACAGTAGGAGGCTGTCTCGTTGTAGTCTGTCACCCCAGCTACACCTCAAGTTCTTGAATGGTGAGGCTCTATGGTGGGTATGGGGTACCTGCCCTGGTACTGCCAGGGATCTGAGTCTCCCATCAGTCTTCATGTCTGAACCTTTGTCTGAACTGCAGTGCCCCAGACCAGGCACACTCTTCCTCTGAGGCTGTGACTGCTCTGGGCTGCTGTGCAGCAGGCCTAGGTACTGACGAGTCTCAGCGTCTGGATTTGTCAAGCAGGCAGCTAGCTGCCTTCAACTGTATGGCATGCACGTGGGTGGATGTTGTCCTTGCATTCACTGGCCTGCCCCTGCCTGGCCCTTGTGTGCACACTGGTGTGACAGCTGTGGGTATCCTGTGCCAGAGGTCCACTCTGCCCTAGTGTCAGAGCTGTTTGGGGATTTTAGTACCCTACTGTGCCTGTCCTGGGCTGGCCCTTCTAAGCCTTGGTCACCAGAGTCCCCAGTTGCCCATTTTTCATATAGGAAAACTGAGGCACATAGTAGTGTTACTGTTACGCCCCATTCTGGGTGGCAGGTGGCCTGGGCAGGAACTTGTCTGTCCTTGAGGTCCTTACCTTTGACTGGCTGGAAACAGTCGCCGCCCTCATGTGTCTCTGGTCACTGCAGCTTGTTCCTTCAGGGCCACCCTCCAAGGCTGTGTCCACAGCTTTGGCTGGCTCTGTAGAGTGGGAGGCTGACCCCTACTATCTTGGCTTCTCCTTGCCAGTTATAAATAGCAGCTGCAGCATTGACAGGAAGCTGCATTCCCCCATTGTATCCCCCACCCCACCCCACCCTACTGTGTCCCTGGCACCTATTGTCCTTGTCACAGCTTGGTGGGAACACACCAAGGCAGTCAGTACTGCAGGTTTGCTGTGTGACCTTCAGGTCTGTGTTGCCCTCTCTGTGCCTTGAGTCCCTTGTCTGGGCATCTAGGGGCTGGAAGAGGACTTCTGGGGGTTTGGGAAGCATTGAGGTGTGTATAGCCAGGAGCAAGGTGCTGGCAAGGGGCGGGGCATTGTTGATCTCGGGCAAAGGAAGCTGATAAGTTACTGCTTTGGGAGGGTCTTGGGCACCAGAGGGCCAGCACTTTCTCTGTTTTCTGGCCAGAAGGTGACAGAAATGGCTTTGAAACAGGAATGTTTCACAGGGCCCTGGGTCAACTTGACCGGCTGTTGTCATTCTGTCGTTTTGATACTGCCATGGGGTCCCTGGTTCCCTGGTGGTCCAAGGGCTGGTGTATCTTTGGGCGGCTGTGAGACCCCACCTCCCCTGGCTCACAGCCTCTCCAGTCCTCATTCCTGTCTGCTACTCGTTCTGGAAGCCCCACACGCGCCTCACCCCGCTGTCCAGCTATATATACATTGCAGACTTTTGTGACCTGGTGACACCTGGAGGCTCTGTTGGTGCTTGTATTGTTCTTGGCCTCAGCTATGCAGATGGGGGTGAGGAGAAGTCCAGGTCTCCATAGGGAGGAACTTCCTGTGCCCCTGATCAGCCTCATGACTGGACCGAAAAACAACCCCCCAAATCTCCAAGAGTTAGTTAGTCAAGAATGCAGATTGCTAGTTAATTTGTTAACCTAGGGGGAGGTCTGCAGTGATGGTCTCTACCTGAATCATATTCTCATAAAAGGCCAGACTGTGTGCCTTGGGATGGGCCTATGTCATAGGAGAGACAGAGCCAGGCATGCCCTGTGTGCTTTGTGGGAACAGAGAGGCTGAGTTACTTGGACCCCAAAATTAGGTGCTAGAGCTCAGAGTCCATGGGTGTGGCCCTGGGAGTTCCCCTGAGGCTCTAAGGTACTTGTTTTGGAGTCCTTTAAAGGGGAACAACAGCCCCCAAATGATGCTGAGTTTTGGAAGCTGTATGCTTTGTTAAAGGACCAAGGGGAGCCAAGACTGGAGATGAGACTTAGGGTGAGAGTCAGCTGGAGCCAGGTGACTGTTGGGGGGATCTCACCAATGTGTGCACAGGGTCTTCATGACAAAGAGGCCGGAGACTGGGGCTGGAGGAGGTGAGGAGCAGTGTCCTTGTCCCTGGCTACAGGGAGGTCCAGCTCGGCTACGCGGTGTCTTCTTGCTTGGCTCTTGTGTTTCTTATCCTCAGATGGAGGGTGGAGATGGTTTTGACCGTTGCCTGGTCATGTCCCTTGTTACAACCAAAGAAGCAGCTCGCTCAGAGCCATGCTCACCTAGAGCTGGGGACACAGCCACAGAGATGGTGGTTGTCTCAGACCCAGGACATCAGTGGTCGTTATGTCCTGGGATTTGGGGAACCGGATGTGGAACAACAGGAGAGAATTACATCTTGCTAGGGACTCCTCCTCCATTGGCAAGGAGTCTGGTGAAGCCAGGGAGGCTGAAGGAGGCAGGAAGGTCTGTGGTCCCATGTCCTCTCTTTGTTTTTTATTCCTTCAAAGCTAGTGTAACTGTTCCTAGCGGATGGCCCGGGAACAGTGTGACCCTAGCTTATCCCGTGACAGACTACAGTTGGTTCTCCAGGATGCACTGGCTCCCCCAGCCGTGGCCTTGTCTCCAAGGGGCAGGTGCCCTGGGTTCTCTGCTGTAGGCAGTGCCCAGAGGCCAACTCCCCAGCTGCAGAGAAAGGCGGAAATTGCCGGCTCCTGTCCCAAGGCCTCTGGGCCCGTGGCCAGGAACTGGAGCAGCAATTAAATGAAATGAGATCCTTCCATGCAAGTGTCATGTCTCGTGTGTGTGTGTGTGTGTGTGTGTGTGTGTGTGTGTGTGTGTGTGTGTGTGTGTATGTGTGTGTGTGTGTGTGTGTGTGTATGTGTTTGTGTGTGTGTTGGGTGCAGAGGCTGCAGGGCAGAAGTGGGTTGTGTCTATCAGCCTGGATCAGGAGGCAAGGAGATATACAGAGCTATGTTGGTTAAGATCACAGGACACTGCCTTTAGGTTCCTTCACTGCAGGCCAGCCAGGTGGGGTGCAGGCTTTTCCGCCCACATCTTTCTGCTTCCTCTGGCCTGTGTGTTTCCCTGCTGGGCTGGTCCCTATCATGTCCTCCTGGCCGAGTTCACAGGTCTCTGTCATTCTGCGGGAGGCAAGCTGCAGCCTGCTGTCACTGTGAGCCATGCGGTCCTGCCAGTTTGTAGGTCAGCAGTGGGCGAACGGTGACAGCTTTATGTGTCACCCAGCCTAGAGTTTCCCATGCTCAGGAAGATAGGCTTCAGACCCCAGGGGCACTCTAGGAATCCTGCAACCCCCCTCCCCCCTCCTACCACCATCTATATATCCTTGACATGTTTAAATCACGCTGCCTCAGTTTCCCTATGTATAAAACAGGATGAGGCAGTGTTCCTCTTCTTGGCTTCTTTGTGGAACTAGGAGATTTAGAACCAAGCCACTGCCTATATGTAGCAGTTGTCCCCATCCTTAGACCTGCAGCAAGACCCGTGTCTTGTGGGTTGGTGTCATTTCTTGAGTAGTGTCTGTCGCAGAGGCTGTTTCTTGGGATCATGATGGGAAGGGACCATTAAATCTTCCCAGCATGCACTGGGGAGCAAAAAAAAAAAAAAGGTGTGGGGCCCTCCCTGAAGGTGCCTGCCTCTGTGGAGGAGGCCATTCTGCCAAGGCATGCCTTTGTCAGGCAGGGCGTGAACCTTGGCAGCTGTCTGACAGAGGGAGAGCTGCCTTGCTTCTGATAATGTCTCCTGTAGGTAGGGAACTTAGAAACAGACCATCTGAGCATAGCATATGAGTTCAGCCTCTTAGAGGGAACTTGTGTTTTTCGGGGACTGGGAAGGGGATGCTCTATCGCAAACCTTTTCCTTAACGTTTTGAGGCAGCGTCTCATGTAGCCTAGGTGAGCTTAGGCTGGGCACTGCTCACATTCCTGGGATGGGCATTTTGGGTCCTTCATCTGAATATTTAGTTCTGCTCACTGGTGCCTGAGCAACCCCTGTCCTGCCCCTTTGTGACAGGCAGCAGTACCTACAGACTTTGCCCAGTGTCTATGGGGCGTACTCCTCCCATGGCTCTTTGTATCTTTCAGGGCAGGGAAGCCACACACGGCCGAATCTACTGGTGTCCAATCTGTGTAGGTTCTGTGTTTTCAGTGTGTGTCAGCCAATGCAGATGCCCTCTCTCCCTGCTCTCTTGGCATCTCAGTGTGTGTGTGTGTGTGTGTGGGCATGGATTATTCTGAGGGGGGCAGGTAGTTTAGTGAGAAGCAGTCAGCCTGGGTCCTGTGTCCCCCCCCCCAGGCCCCAGTATCATATTCACAGAAGAGCCGTGGGCAGCTTTGGGATTCAGGTGAGTGATCTTGCCCAGGATATGGAGTCTGGGATGGCATTTGGCCCCTCTGCACCAGCAGGCATCAGAAGTCCTTCTCTGCAGGCTCTGGGAGCCTCTCTGCACAGAGCCCTACGGGGATTAAGTGGGTTCATTTGATCGAGACCGTGAACTTGAGCAGGCAGCTTATCTCCTTTGAGATAAAAGCTGGGTAGGCCCTGAGCCACCTGGCCTGCGGAGGGAGTGCGGGATTTTATCCTCCCTTCTGCTAGCCCTGTGAGGGGCCTGGGGCTTCCTTGCCAGCATCCGGGACTTTTCACTGTGAACTAAGGCTATAGCTGTGTTCAGCTAAGGAAGCTTACATTGTATCTACCTATATACTCGGTTCTTGTGTCCCCATGTTTTGACTGAAGACCTGAGGTCCAGGGAGGTTAGTGGACTTGGCCAGTGTGTGTACCCGGCAGCCCAGCCTTTGACGGTCGGTGTTTGGAAGTTTTGGTGCAAAGTGGGAGTGGCTGGGCACAGAGTTCAGGGAAGGGAAGCTGTGTGCTTTGTTGCTAAAGGGCTTCTGACTTCAGTGCCTGCTCTGCAGGATAGCTTTAATGGCCAGGTCATTCAAAGCTTGTGTGGCGTGGGGACTTGGATGGTGTGGGACTCTCCTGGGCAAAGCTACAACCATTTCTACCAGTTTCTAGGAGATCTAGGGTCAGGGTATTGCCATGGAGACTCCACTGCTGTGTCTCTCACGGGTAAAAGGAGTGATGAGACCACCACTGTAGGTTGAGACTGCAGCCAAACTACACACACTGTGGGTGGAGAATATTTTTCTATTCTATCTCAGTCACTGCAAAGGTCAGGCCCTAAATTAGAAGCCAGCCCAGGTCTCCTGGCCTGGAGCAGTCCTGCCAGAGGATGATGAGGGACTCCAGGCTTTTTTTAACCTCTGGGTCCCGCCCCCCCCCCTGCCCCCCACTCATACTGCCTCACCCACCTAGAAGCCTTTCCCTAGAGACAGGCGACATCATTATAGGCGCTAGGCTTGCTTTATGACTTTGCATGACCAAAGCAATCCTTATAAAGACAGCATTTAATTGGGGGTGGCTTACAGGTTCAGAGGTTCAGTCCATTATTATCAGGGGGAAAGCATGGCAGCATCCAGGCAGGTATGGTGCAGGAGGAGCTGAGAGTTCTACGACTTCATCTGAAGGCTGCTAGCAGAATACTAACTTCCAGGCAGCTAGGATGAGAGTCTTAAAGCCCATACCCACAGTGACATACCCACTCTAACAAGGCCACACCCACTCCAACTGGGACACACCTTGAGCCCCCCCCCCCCCCCCCCCCCCCGCAGGGTTTCTCTGTGTAGCCCTGGTTGTCCTGGAACTTACTCTGTAGATCAAGCTGGCCTTGAACTCAGAAATCCAGCTGCCTCTGCCTCCCAAGTGCTAGGATTAAAGGTGAGCGCCACTACCGCCCTGCTGGGCCACACCTTCTAATCCTGCCACTCCCTGAGCCAGGCATATACAAGTCATCACACAGTTTCTCACTGGGGCCTGGGCTGTCAGATGTAGGCTAGGCTGGCCAGCCAGGGAGGCTCAGATGTTTCTCCCTCCCATCCCACCATTGGTGAGGCTACAGGTGCAAGCCAGCACACCTGCCCTCAGGGGGTGGGGGTCCAAATTCAGGTCTGCACACTTCAGAAGTCAGCGCTTTGCCCACAGAGCCATCTTCCCTGCCCCTCACTGTTACTTAAAGCACATTTCCTTTTCTCATTTGAAAACGTAATTATGCGAGTGGAAAGGTGGCTTAGCAGTTGAAAGCACTGTCTGCTCTTCCTGAGGACCTAGGCATGGTTTCCAGCACTCACATGGCAGCCCACAGTCACCTCTTAACTCCAGTTGCAGCAGATCTGATACCTTCTTCTGACCTGTTGGCACCGTATGCCTGTGATGTACCCATCTATGTTCTTGTAGGCAGAGCACGCAAACACACAAACCGAATGTAAATAAATCTTTTAAAAAAAAAAAAAAACGATGTCATTAACCTGGCCACACAATCCAATATTACTCAGCTACAAAACAGAGTGAAACACCACATCCTCTACCTCTAGGAACTCGACCCAGAGTGACCTGGAATGAAAGAGGGAGCACCGGAGGGAAGGCATGTGTGAGCTGGGGGTGGAGGCATCCGCATCCGTTAAAGTCCGATCCCTGGAGAACAGAGGAGCGGTGGGGAGGGGACTCAGAAGACTTAAGTGCTGTGGACGCGGTCACTTTAGGGCAGCAGAATAGTCTGGAGCTACGTAGCAGTGGTTGTCCAGCCTTGGGTGTACCAAACACCATTGATTTGTTTACTTTGTAATGACTATTCCATACATTTTTGTCTCAATAAATACATGTAAAAACTAATGAAGGTTTTGTTCGTTTGTTTTAATTTTTAAGTGAGCATTTATTAGAGGGGCTGGAGAGAGAGATGCTTAGCGGTTCAGTGCATTTGTTGCTCTTGCAGAGGACTCGGGTTCAAATCCCAGCACCCACATAGTGGGTCATTTCAGCCATCTGTAGCTTCAATTGGAAGGACCCAATACCCTCTTTTGGTTTCCACAGATATTGTCACACACAGCGGTACACAGACCTACGTGCGGGCAAAACACCCGTAAACAGATATTTTGAAAATTACCTTTATTTTATTTATTGTGTCTGTTGGGAGAGTGAGGCATACACATAGGCCATGGTGTGTATGTGGAAGACAGAGGACACGTGCGGGAATCAGTTCTTAAAGCTATGTGGGTCCCAGGGTTGAAGCCCAGTCCTCAGCCTTGGTGGCAAGTGCAGTAACCTCAAGCTTAAGGTTTTATTTTATGTATGAGTACACTGTAGCTGTCTTCAGACACAACAGAAGAGGACATTGGATTTCATAACAGAAGGTTTCATAACAGAAGCCACCATGTGGTTGCTGGGAATTGAACTCAGGACCTCAGGAAAAAAGAGTCAGTGCTCGTAACTGCTGAGCCATCTCTCCAACCCACATTTTCTTTATTAATCTACCTGACTCGGCACCTTGTAGCCTTGTGGTTTAGTGGCACTGTAAGATGAGAGACAGGATGTCAGGCCAGCCAGAAAATGGTAGCGGTAGAATTTGAGTTTGAGCCTCACCCTCTCCTAAGATTAAGAATTGATTCCAGATTGTAAGGCTCCAGGCCCATCTTGCTGGCCAGGGATGAGCTTGACGGGCTGTCCTTGTGATGGGCAGGCTTCCTCGCTTGTGCCTGGGATCTGGAGTCCCTTGGACCTGACACACAGCCTCCCAGTGGGTCTGGGAGAGTCACAGCCCAAAGCAGAAACCTAACTGGACCAGGCTGTACATCGTTCCTGGTCACTCCTGGAATGCAGAGTGCTGGGCCTCTCTTTCCCCTTAGCCCATGTGACCTTGGCTTCCAGACACATGCTGAGCCTCTAGGAATAGTGTCTCCCCCACCTTGGCCTCCTTGAGCCTCAGTTTCTCTGATTGTATGATCAGCCCAAGAGAGAGTCTGGGATCAACATCTCAGAACACAGAGCGGCAAAGCTGTGGTGTGGTATGGAGGGTGGAGGGGTGCTGAGATGTTACCTCATTTGGTAGTGTGGACGCATGGAGGTGACTCAGGGTAGGCCCAGCTTGCAGTGAGAACAGGGCAGAGCGTGCCGAGCCAGTCTCTTAGGGCTGATCCTTACTGCAGGGATATGGAGGAACTTTCCCCCGGATCTGCACTGGGCACTGTGAGGTAGACAACCGTGGCAGGCAGTGTCAGCTCACACAGGGGACTTTGTGAATGGGGAGTAGGAAGGGTCTGCCTCCCACATGACCCCTTCCATGCCAGCTGCCTCTTCTATCTCTGGTTTCGAGACTCTTGACTGTCCCCTGAGCCCCAGGTGACAGATCTCTTTAATCCGCCTCTTGACCCAGGCAATTAATTGCATTCTGGAGATCGATCGTGGCCCTGATCTCTGCCGCAGCCCCTGGCCCAGCACATTCAGCCTCTAGTAGCCTGTTCCTCTTCCATGGGCTGAGACTGGGGCCCTCTGCAGGAAGCCTGACTTTGCCTAGGCACTGGAATGAGCCTCCTAGAGCAAGCTTGGTGGGGATTGTTGGCCGTTTTCCGACCCAGGTCTGTGAGCAGTCATGCTATGTCCTCTCTGCAGATGGGCCCCAAGGGCAGCACCCCCAATCTGCTCTCCTGGTCTCTGTCCCACCTTGTTCCCCAGGCCAGGAATACACAGAGACAGCTGGGAAGGTTAAGTCCTCTGTGTGGGGCCTTGGCCCTTTTTCCTGTGTCGTTCCCCCTCACCCGGCGTGGAACGTGGTAAAATGTGCTGGCCATGTAGTAGCTTAGTGGTAGGGTGCTTGCTCTGACATGCCTGGGGGCCTAGGTTCTTCTACCCTACCCCTAGCTGCTCGGAAAAACAAAACTAGTAACAATAGTAGTAATAATACCAGAGCGGCACTTGTTGGGAGTGAAGGTTTGCATGGGGCTGGACCCATGTGCGTGATGGCTGACGGACAGGTGGATAGCAGATGGCGTCTCGGGTTGCCTGGGCCTCTGTGGGCTCCCGGCCCGGTTTGTCCTGGCCTGGCCCTGTGCTTGGCTGTGAGCCAGACTGCCTCTGACCACAGAGAGGCCCTTTCCCTGGGAAGGCGGTCGATGCGGCTTCATCCTGGCCTCGGCCTCTAATTGCTCCCTCTGGTTCTGCCTTGTGTAGATGGTCCCTCCCCTCCTCCCCACCCCATCCCCATCCTGTTCTGGGTGAGAAGCTAGATGGCTCGTCAGAGCAGCCACGTGTATAGGTGGAGGGCCAGGTTCCCAAGTCCCTAGTGAGGATGGAATATCGCTCCCCATCCCCCAGTTCTCCCTGTCCCTGTGGTTCTGGGGCTGGGGGTTTTTAATCCATTTGTGGAGTCAGGAAGACTGGCACTTTCCTCATAGGGTTGAGGAGACATTACAGTGGCTGGTACAAAGCCCACATGGTGGCTCTGGGTATTGTTCCCATGATGTCAGCTCCTCCCCCTGCTCGCCACCCCCCCCCCCCATCACTGTACCCAGACTGAAGGGGCCTGATGTCTTGGGGAGCAGGCAGGTGCACTTGGGGGGCAGCTCTGCTTTCAGTTTCCCTCCTGACCTTGTGATTCTCTTGGTGTCCCCTCACTCTTGTCACTAAGGCCCTGTCATGCGGTGTCCCCTCCACCCCATCCCACCCTTGTGCTACCAGCCCTCTTGGCCTTGGTTTCACAGCCCCTGCCCTGCTCCTGGGAGGGCTGCAGGGGTGAGGCGGCTGCTATCCGCCTCCTGCCGTGGCCGTGGCAGCCGAGCTGCTGGAGCTGAGACCTTGGTGGCCTCCCTGTGATTGCTTCTCTGCAGCTTCAAGGAGAGCCGCTGAGGGCGGGCGTCTCGGCTGTCACTTGAGAAGGAAAATAAAATGTCCCCGCGGCTTCTAAATGGAAGGGCGGTGGAGCGGCCTCCTTTGCTTGACTGTCTCAGTTGTTGGCTCCCACAGTGACACAGGCCCCTGGGGGACAGGGTAGGCTTCCTGTTTACCTGGTGTGGAAAGATGTACCCGGCCTGGCTATCCTGGGAGGGTGGGGGAATCCCCCAGGTCCCACAGAGCTTTGGGGATCTGGCCACTCCAGCTTTGGGCAGCTGGGCTGTGTTAGTCCAAGTCCTCAGACAGCCATTTATATAGGATTGGCATGGGGTTGGGACGGGGTGTGGTGTGTGCACGTTGAGGGCCGGACTAGATCTGTGTCTAGTTAAGGGCTTCTCTAGAATATTGCCTCTCTTGATGTTCCTGCAGTTGGTTTCGTGGTTATATAGAGCTGTGGGGAGTTCATGTAGGGGAAGATAGCTCCCGGTGAGCAGTGTTACTTCTCCAGGTATCTGTTGGGGGCTGTGTGGAAGTGGTGGAGGGTTCTAAGTGGGAACTGAATGCCAGCTGCCTTGCTCCAGACACAGGGGCAATGGTGGCCTGTTTTGGAGTGTGGGCTGCAGGGCAGGGTCTGGGTCTTCCTTGTGATTGGGTTCCAAGGTCTCTGCCCATCCATACTTCTTTTACCTGGGGACCAAGGGTCATCTGTTCTATGGAGGGAAATGACTGCTAGCCAGGAGGAGGTTGGCAGGAAATGGACATTTGTGCCGTGTGCCCCCTGAGGTCGTCACCAGTAGATAGTTTCTGTCATCTGTCCTGGGCATAGGAACTGGGTGGCACAGGCCTGGCATGGCTGGGCCCTTGAGGAGCACAGAGCTAGGTTTGGCTCCTGTAGCAGGCGCATGCCTTAGGTCCAGAGACTGTTTAGCTCTTTCTGTGGAAGGGGACAGATGGGGTCTTGAGAGGGCTCTGCTTCAGGTCCAGAGACTGCCCTGGGTCTGCAGGCTAGCCCTGTCACCTCATGCCTGTAACCCCTAAAAGTGAGAGCAGGTTGGTGCTCCTTGTCCCCTTGTGCCACGCCTTCTGCAGGCCCTGCAGAAGCTCCTGACCCGGGCCTTCATAGCTAGCTGGTCCTTGGTCTTGAGCCCCTTACTGCAGCCCCTCCCCCATTGCAGGATCGCTGAGAGTTCCTAGGGCTGCTTCTCCTGGTGGCCTGTGGGGGGTGTGGCTGTGTCATGTCAGTCTAAGGTCTGACCTTTCTGTGTTTATGGCCACATGTCTCTGTCTCTCTGTCTCTGTCTCTCTCTCAATCTGGCCTGGAGTTAGGGGTTCAGTCCCTTTTGGATGGCCTATTGTTCTCAGGGACAACCTCTTGTCCTCCTGTAACTTGTTTCTGAGCTGGGCCAGGGGACAATCGGGTAGTTCCCCAGAGGAGAAAGAGGTTGGTGGTTGTCACATTCCTAGGAAGGCAGGGATGGGATGAGGGGGCGGGGAGCAAGTTGGAGGTTCAGCCAGTGGGTCTTCCTTTGAAGACAGCGCTGCCTGAGGCCTGGGAGAGGTGCCTTGGAAAGTGTCCCCTCCCCCCAGCTGTGTTGCTGGGAACTGCCTTCTAAACCTCAGGGGCAGGAGGGGCCCTTGGAGCTTCCTCCCGGCCCAGGAGGGGGGGGCTGGGAAGGAGGGGCACCGCACACCCAGTGTGTCCGCTGAGTAGGGAACTGGCAAGGGAGCACTGGGTGAAAGGAGCCGTGGATGTGCAGGCACAGCTTGCCAAGTGTGCACAGGGGATGGGCGGGGCAGGATGGAGGCGTGTGCATGCGTGCCACATGTGTGCTTCTGAGCAGAGTGCCTGTGAAGGGGAACCAGAGTGGCTGCAAGCCAAACAGGCCAACAGCATGTGTGTGTGCGTGTGTGTGTGTGTGTGTGTGTGTGTGTGTGTGTGTGTGACATTACTGATGGTGGAGGGAATGAGTGAGAGCAAGGGAGAGTGCTGGAGGCTTGCCGTGTGTGTGCACTTGAGCAGACAGGAACCCAGGGAGTGCTCCCTGTGGCAGGAGAGTGCTCCCCATGGCAGGAGGGCAAGGCCACCTGCTAGGAGTATTGCACATGGGAACCAGCTGTTGTCTGTCTGTCTGGGTTGTGTGAGTGTGTGCTCATGTATGTATGTGTGTGTGTGCATGCACGCACGTGTAAGCCTGTCATCTCTTTGGTTATGATAAAGCACTTATACTAAAATCAACTTGTAGAAGAAAGAGTTTATTTCTACTTAAACTTTTTGGATCACAGTCCATCACTGAGGGAAATCAGGACAATAATTCAATCAGGAACTGAAGCAAAATCCACAAGAAATGCTGCTTGCTGGGTCTCACTTGGTCTTGCTTGTCTAGCTTAGCTTTCTTAGACTGTCCAGGCTCAACTGCCTAGGGAATGGTGCCACCCACTGTGTGCCCGGCCTACCCACATCAGGCTTTAGTCAGGGCAGTCTCTCACAAACATGGCCACAGGCCAGTCTGATAGAAGCAATTCTTCACTAGAGGTTACTTCTTGTAGGTGATTCTAGGATGTGTCACATTGACAATAAAACGTAGGACAAGGCCTGTGTATGAGCTGCACCCATCCTAGTGCCTCAGTAGCCCTGGGCCCAGGTTCTACTGTATGGGGGAGGGTATGTGTGTGTGTGTGTGTGTGTGTGTGTGTGTAGGCTCCCTGGTCGTCCAGCTTCAGCCTCCTACCTGAGAAGCTGCGCTAGCCACCACAGGTAACTGTCAGCACTAAATGAGGGGCTGGGGTTACCAGGCCACCCCTTTGTCTCTTTTCTGAGCTGCCCACAGGCCTGCTCCTAGCCCATGGTGGGTAGAGTTGCTCTAGCCCTCTGTTGGCTTTGTGGGGATCCATGTGAGATGCCCTCCTTCGGGTCCTTCAGGGTCACCCATCTGCTGTCTGCTTGGTGGCATTCCCTGTTGTCCCCTATACCTTGTGTGGTTCTCACCCCTTCTAACTGTTCTCCAGTGGCATGGGACCTTGTTCTTCCCCAGCCAAGCTCTGACTGAAGGCCTTGCTGCTCAGGCTGAATCCCACCAGATGTCCCTGCGTGGGTGGCCATGCCTGCTCTGTCCAGTGCCTTGCATGGGACACCAACTATCCCTATGTCTCCTATGTGTGTTCCTGCCAGTTTCTGCCAGCATGGCAGTCTTCTCCCTTAGCAGTTCTGCGGAAACTCCCTAAGTGGGGAACACCTCCCTCAGGCCTGACTGCTGTTCATCACAAGTGGCCCCTACTGATCGCGTACGCACCCAGGCACTGCATTGAAGAAGTCCCAGGCAGTGAGGGTCTGAGGGGATGATGGCCTTGTTTCCCAGCTGACCTCCCAGGGTAGGGCCCAGGGAGGGAGGGCACCCGCCTTCAAGGACTGGAGTTGCCTGACCCATCACAGACAAGCTGCAGGTGGCTGGCTGCCGAAGCTTCCGGGAGCCATGCCCGTCCTCCCCACTCCAGCTTCCCACAGGGCCTGTCTCTGGAGTTGCTGCAGATGGCAGGACCCAGTGCCAAGCCCTGGGGCATCATGGCAAACAAAGGCATAAGGAGGACACAGGGCAGAAAGAAGCAACTGCACAGTCTCCTGTGAGTCGCCGGCAGCTGCCCCTTCAAGCCTGGGGTTTAAGGGGCCTGCCAGGGCAGGCAGTGTGGGAGTGTAGGGCTCGGAGCTGGGCTGCCAGCTCTGGATTGAGTCTTGGCAGTGCCAGCCAGCAGTCACGGGAGCACGCAGGATGCACGTTCATACTCCTTATATACTCAATACTGGCATGTCTATGAGGTTGAGGTTGTTTCTACCACTGTGAACATTTCAGAGATGTGACATGAACAGAGAGGGGTGGCTTCTGGCTTCCAAATTGCACAGCTGGGCCCCTGGGCTGCTGTGCCTAAGCATGCCACACCTCCACCTTCTTCCTTGGTCTCTTATCTTTGGGGTTCTAACATGGTTTGGGGCTGAGATGTTGGTGCATTGGGAAGTGTCTTGGAGATGGCTTTGGGGTTCAGCTTGTTTCTCAGGGAGGACCGAGTAAGGTCAGGAGGTACGCTGTCCACTGCGCTTTGTCTCCAGCACATCATTGTTTTGCCACACAGTAAAGAACGAATGGATGTTGAGTGGAGGTTGTAGGGTTGTAGTTTTAGCCTTTGGGGAGGCTGAGGCAGGAGGATTATGAGCCTCTCTGAGCATGAGCCTGTGGGTGCAGGTCACACAGCAGACACCTACTTGGTTGTGTACAGATTCCATCATGTTTGCTTCGGCAGCGCCTGTGAGTTCCAGTTGCTTCTGGTACACTTGACATTGTCTCTTAATTTCAGCCACCCTGACGGGCAGTTGTTGTGGCTCCAGACTTAATCTGCACTCTGGAAGTGTTGCCCTGGGCCAATCAATGGCCATTGTCCCCTTTGGGGCGTTACTGTGCTGCATTTCAGATCCAGGTTCTCTGCTGCCTCCAGCTTTGCATGGTGACTTGGCTAAGGACTTTTGTGTCTTTTGACTTGACAGCACCAGGGAACTGAACCTAAGGCCCCCATACATGCTGGGCAGGGGTTCTGCCACTTCGCCACCCTACCACCCTCACCCTTCTTTTTACATTTTATTTTTAGACAGGATGTCATGAAGTTGCTCAGGCTGACCTTGAGCTCTGTGTAGTTGGCTGGCCTTGAACTCATGATCTTTCTGCCTCAGCCCCCTGTGTCTGTGGTATGACATCCCTGTGTTACCAGGCACTCTTAGGGAGTTGGGAGTCTAGGTGGTAAATGGACCTGCCTGACAGGTGCCGATTCACTTGCTTGGTTTTGGGGTCCTAGGGGGAGTTGGCTGAGGCAGAGTCATGGTCATGTGGTCTTCTAAGGTGGTCCCTGTCTGGGTGTGGGCTTCTTGGACCCGAATGGGGTTGAGGTTGAAAACTCTGTCCCTTCATAATGCACGAGTTTGGGTTGCCTGAGCCTCGGTCTACCGCTCTGTGATGTGTGTTAAGGTGCCTCCCTCATGGGGGTCACTGTGGGAAGTCCTTGTCCATATGAGAAGCTGCAATAAGACCTCCATTTTCCCCCCCACAGTGCTCCTGAGTCTTTGAGGAACACAGCCTCGTGGTGGAAGTTCGTGGTAGGTTCATCTCTTATTTCTACTTGCTGTCTTGGGTGTGTGTGGGGGTCCATGCTGCTTGGATCTTTGGAAGGTGGTGCGGAGTGTTGGGGAGGCAGAGGCTGTCTGGCAGGCGTGGAGTGGTGCTTGTTACCTCAGAGTTGCCTAGGCATGGCGGGGAGCAGCTGGGGACTGTGACTCCTCCTCCCCGCCCCCTTCCCTCCACGATCTTGGGAGAGTTCTTTATCTATTAATGGGTTAGTTGTTTGTCATTTCCTTTCTTTTGTGGTAGTGGGGATAAAATCTAAACCTCCCAGGCGCTAGACAAGCACTAACCACTGAGCCACGCCTCCAGCTTTTGTCTCTGTCTCTGTCTCTCTTTTATATTGAGACAGGGTCTCACTTAAGTTGCCCTGGATGGTCTCGAACTACTTCATAGATCCGGTTAGGCTTTGAGCTTGAGTTCCTCCTGCCACTGGGACGACAGGCCTGTCTCCTTGAACTCTTGACTTCTTTCTGAAGCACCTACTGTGTGTAGGTTGAGCAGTAGGTGACTGAGAGAGCATGCCAACAAGCTGGAACAAGTGTCCTGTCCTCAGTGAGCACACAGCCAGCAGTTGGCAAGCCTGATGTGAGGGACCGTTGAGTGAAGCATGAGGCCAGCCGAGAACAGTTACGGATACGTGTGCAAGATGAGGCATAGCTTCATATGGAGTCTCGTGGAAAAATGGCATTTGAGGATGGAGTGATGGCTCAGTGGTGCTCTTTTGGAGGACCTGGCCAACTTTGTTTCCTAGACCCTCAGGGCAGCTCAACACCATTGCTAGCTCTAGTTCCAGGGGCACCTGACTCCTTCTTCAGGCTTCCACACACACCAGTCACACATGTGGTATAGACACAGACATGCAGGCAAATACACATACACGGAAAATAAAGAAGATGGCGTTGGATTGAGGTCAGAGAAGGTTGGTGTGTGTGTGTGTGTGGGGGGGGGAGGGCTATCTAGGCAGAGGGCACACACACCTCTGCAAAGGTCCAGTCTTCCACGGGCTAGCTGGCTGGGACTCCTCTCTTTGTTTTGAGCCCCAATAGTCAGGAGGGGAGGAATGTGTAAATACTCCCCACTCTCCCCACCCCCCCCAGCCCTGGCCAGCGGGGCTGTGGTTCTCTCCTCTCTTCTTCCAGGCTGGCACTGAACTTATGGTTCTTTTGATTCCGCTGTCTGTGTGCAATTTGATGTGTGTGCCACCGCACCCGGTCTGTGTGGTATGGAGGGCGAACACTGCATGCTAGGCAAACACTCCACCAAACGGAGACACTTCTTGTAGCCATAGGCTGTGGTTTCATCTGAGGCGGGAAGGGGGTGGGTAGGAGTCTGTGGGGGTGGGGCTGCCCACTGGGTCTTTGAGAGTGGAAAGAACTGCTTGGTTGCTGGCCCCCCCCACCCCCATCCATCCGCATCTCGCCTAATGGGGAGCCACCTCAGCCTGACTTATCTGCCTGTCACGCCAGTGGCCCACCCGAGGACGATAAAAGGGCTTTTTGTCTGCAAGCACTTAGCTTCCTCCACTGGGGCGATCCATCATGCCTGTGGGAAGAGGGAAGCAGACAGAGGGGGAGGGCCGGGAGCCAGGGACCCAGGCAGCTCCTCAGCCAAGACAAGGCTGTCTGGGAACAGCAGGAACAGACTGGGGATGCCCTGAGCCCCATCCCCTTGGGCAGAGGGCCACAAGGCCTTTTGGAGATCCTTGTGCCTTGGGAAAGTCCGCTGGGGGAGAGGGAACAGAAGTCTGTGTAACAAGCCGGTCACCTGCACACACCCTCAGGTCCCTGACCACTTTGTGGGATGACCTTATTTGATCTCCAGAGCACTCCGAAAGTGCCATGTCACTGTCCCCGAATTACAGATTCGGGCAGTGAGGCTGGGAAGTGACATGAGGTCCCCACACCGCTCTGCACTGATGAGGGCTTGGGGTTCTGTGGTGGGCCCAGCCATGTTGTTCTGACCTTGCAGTGGGAAGAGGGGGCTCTGGGCTTTTCTAGGGGAGGGCCACTGGAGTTTTAGGCTTGGGTGGGAGGTGGTGTTTACCTGAGCCCCAGCTGAGAGATGTGCTGGAAGATAGAGAGAGGCTGGTAATGGGGGGGGGGAGGCTGGTTTGGGAACAGAGTGGTCAAAGAGTGTGGTCAAGATAGGCAGGTGAGTGCCCAGGGCTCAGTGGGCAGATTTGGGGCTCTGGTCAGCAAGGGAGGCTCACACTCTGGGCTCTGTTTCCCACCTGGAGAACAGCTTGGGTTTTGTCCTCTAACCCTGGCTGTAAATACCACGGTTAGGCAGAGCACAAGATCCCCGCCCCCCTTTTCTCTGGGTCAGGATCCTTCATCCTTTGGCTCCTTCCCAGCTCTGAGTGCTGAGCCTGGCCAGACTCCTGCCTTCCTTCCCTGCCCTGCCCTCCTCTCCCCTCCCCTCCCCTCCGCCTCTGCCCTCCCTCCCCTCCTTTTCCCTTCTTCCCCCAGGGCCACCCTCAAATGACAGCAATTAATGGTGCCTGTGATGGCGGAGTGTGACAGCTGAGCTGCCTGCCTGCAGCTGCCCTGCTAATCGGGCCCGGGGGACCCCCCCTCCTGCTAGTTCTATGCACGCCTCCCCTTTGCTCACTGGGGCTCAAGGGCCAGCCAGCAGTGGGCCCGTGGGAGGTGGCAGGGTTACCCCAACCCTGCAGCTTCTCCTGCTGGCCGTCCTCTTCTGTCATCAGGGCGATTGTTGCCTGACCTTGTTGTCCTCCGGTGAGTGTGGCTGGGGCAGAGGGCACCCCAGGTGCCCACCGCCCTCCCATGTCCTGTTCCAGGTCTGATGCTGGCCTGATGTGACCCTCAGGGTGAGCCGGGAGCCTTTCTCACAGGCTTCTATGCTTCCTGTCGCCTGAGAGGGAGAGAGAAGTTTCCCGTGGAATCAGACCTTTGTCCTGCCTTAGATGGACATCACTCAGACTCCCTGGCTTCATCCTGGGGGACCTGGAGGCATCTACTTAGTCCTGCCTGTTGCCTTTGCCAGGGTTAAGGATCCCAGCATATTCTGCCCACACTGGGCTTTGTCCTTCCATCATTTCGAGGTGGCAATAATAGGGTTCCTGCTGTATACCAGGACCTGCAGCCAGTGCATTCACCTTGGTTTATTTTAAGGCTTAAAAATATCTTGATATTACTTGTGAGTGTGTGTGTGTGTCCAGTTAGAGGACAGCTTGTGGGAGTCAGTTCTCTTTTTCCCAGGATCGAAATCGGGTGGTCAGGCTTTTGCCGCAAGCTCCTTTCCTCTCTGATACATTTTGCCAGCTCCATTTCCTGGTGTTTTGTTTGTTTTATTTTTTTGGAGATAGAGTTTCTCTGTGTGACAAGCCACGGCTGTCCTGGAACAGCATAGTCTATAGACCAGGCTGGCCTTGAACTCTCAGAGATCCACCTGCCTCTGCCTCCTGAGTGCTGGGATTGAAGGCTTGAACCACACCAGGCCAGTATCGTTTTCTGGTTTTTCTTTTTTTTTTTTCTTTTTTTGGATTTTCGAGACCGGGTTTCTCTGTATAGCCCTGGCTGTCCTGGAACTCACTCTGTAGACCAGGCTGGCCTCGAACTCAGAAATCCGCCTGCCTCTGCCTCCCGAGTGCTGGGATTAAAGGCGTGCGCCACCACGCCCGGCTTGTTTTCTGGTTTTTCTAACCTTGCTTTTGTAGAGCAAATGAGGGAGAGGAGCAAAAGTCACTTGATAGAAATGACTTAGTAAGAAAGGCACAAATGTGACTTTGAGTCAGACCAGTCCTACCTGGTGCTCTTACATCAGGAGAATCCAGAATCCTCATGGAGAAGTTGGGAAATGAAGTGGGCACGCGCATGCATACACACACACACACACACACACACACACACACACATGTAAATACGCATTCTTGCACAGAGTGTGCCTAGCTTCGTTCCTCACACGTGTTGATTCTGGTCTGCTCTTGTTTCTCACACTTTCTGCTCCCGTTCTCTTCTTGCCAAGGGTGGTTCCATCTTGTAGTGTCCAGCCGCTCGCTGATCTGGCCCTCCCAGCCGTGGCTCGAAGAAAGCTCCCTTGGACCATTCCTTGCTGCTTGAGTCTCTGTGAATGTGGTTCTGTTTCTCCTGGGTGCATTTCTTGTTGGAGTGGGTTGCGAGGTGTGTGGTAAGTGTGGAGGAGCCATTGGGCTGTTGGACGAAGCACTGTCTCACTTTGTTCCCACCAGCAGGGTATGGGCTTGCGGCTGTAGCTCTGTTTCTGCGCCTGCACTTGAGACTGTCGGGTCTGCTCCATTGGCCACCCGAGTGAGTTCTGTCGTGTTTTCGATGACACTTCAACATTGGCTGCGTTTTGATTCCCTGTCTGGCCAGCTGGTGGAAAGCTTGGATGGGTGAGACAGTCACGCACCTGCCAGCACTGGCTCTGTCGTTTCTTTGTAGTCCCAGGCGATGACTTAAGTTTTTCTTGTCTCACAACATAGACCAGGGCCGTGGTGTGTTGTTGAGTAGTGGCTTCCAGGGTTACCAAGCGGTGGCTGTTCTGAACATTTCCAGTTAACAGAGGAGTAAACTGAGGCATAGAGAGTCCAGGTGATTTCTCCCACAGGAGAATAATTGGCAGTCAGAACTACAGCTTGCACACTTTCTCCTCTGTGTCAGAAAGTTCTGACTCCGGGTGTTACAAGGATGCGTTTGCTGAGCTGAGCTGAGCTGAGCTGAGCTGAGCTGGAGGGTCGTGCCAAGAATTGATGGCCAGGCAGGGCCAGAACTCAGCCTTCCCTCCGGGGTTTCCTTTGCTTCAGAGCCAAGGGTGTGGAGGAGAGCCCGGGCCTCCGGGTGAAGCCCTGTCCTCTGGCACCCAGTACTGTGAAGTGAGTGTCAAGCCGTGGTCTGCCAAGGGGCTGCCCTCATCGAGCCTGTTATCTTGAGGAAAATCACAGAAGAGTTCTGGGGAGCTGTTGTGGGGCAAGGTAGGGGCCGGCTACTCAGAAGCCCAGGAAAGGATGGTGGTGGGCAGAGGAGGGCCTCCCCGCCCTTTACAACACCCCCCTTCCTTGCCTGAGGGGGTGTCGGCTAAGACGACTTTTCAGGGGAAGAAGGCCCGTAAATCAAATAAGCAATCCCGTAAATAAATAAGTAATGAAGTTAGTGGGGTGCCTAATTACATCAGAGTCGTAATTACGGATGGATGCCTGCCCGATAATTGTTACTTGTTTTTATTCTTTGGCTCCGACATGTGTCTCCTCCAGGCAGAGGAGGCGCTGTTTCGGGGCCTTTGTGGGCCTGGTGGTTGTGTATGTGGGTGCCACCACCGTCCATCTGCACAGGGTTGTGTGCTCGGTTGGACTTGGCTTTGTCCCATGGTCGGCTCTGAAGTCACCAGGAGTGGAGACAATGACAGGCATGATAGTAGCAACAGGGTTTTAATAGCACCCACAGTGCAGTTAATGATAGCTTATTTAACCTCCAAACCCTCTCCAGTGCTATCATCATCCCCTCTTTATGCATGAGACACAGGCTCAGAGAGGTTTAGTACCTCCCCTGAAGTCACGCAGCTCATAAGCCTGGGTCCTTCCCGCCTCAGCCTTCTAGGTTATCCTGTGTGGGGCATCCTAGGTACGTTCCTTGCATTGAGTGGCAGTGGAAGCAATTCCTGTCTTCACTGTCTTGATCCCACAGTGAAGTTATTCTGAGCTGTGGATGGCCTTGCATCCCACTAAGGACAAAGCTAGCTAGCTTCGGGTCTCCTCCCTCTGATAGGCATCATCGCGCCATTCTACAGAGACAGGAGGCCAGGGGCAGGGGAGGAAGTCCAGAGTGGGCACCCACTGCTGGCGGATGCTAGGGCCAGGGCTCTGGGATTCTGATTCCTTACAACTCCCTGGTGTAAGAGCAGAGCTGGAGGTGGGGTGGAGCTGGAGCCCGTGATGGTAACAGGACAGGGTGGAGAATGACATGACTGTGCCCCGGGTCGGTTGGAGGTGACTCAGCCATGTGGCGTTGGGGTGCCTTTCACACGAGGAACCAGAATCTGGGTTTGTCATGGGCTTTCCCCTGACTTCAGGAATTCACTTGCATTTGAGCATGTGAAGGGCCAGAGCATTGGACAGGTCGCCACTGTGAATGCCCTGAGGGACTATCGGACTCCCAAGTGTCAGAGAGGCTGATGAGGCCCAAAAGGTGTGGATGAGGCATGAACCCTAGGTTAGGGCCACCTAGGGCTCCTGAGGTCAGGGGCCGGTGCACAGAGGTCATACTAGGCACCCGAGGGAAGTAACCGATGGGTGCTCAGAGTGGAAAGTCCCAAAGAGGACATGTTGAGGCACAGCTGAACCAGCTGGGTCCAGGAGTACAGACACCGCCTTAGGGTAGCTGCCGCTGGCTTAGCTCTCTTTCCTTCTGTGGTGCTCGCCCTTACCAACAGCTCACTCCTGCCACCCCAGGGGAAGGAGAGGCACCCAGGGCCCAGGAGGGTGCGACTTCCTTACCTGTCTTCTCCCCAGTGAATTCTTTAACACCTTTCTTCCTCTGCAGGGAGAGGTGGCTAAGGGTGGTAGTCGAGGTGTGTTCAGGGGTGTCCCAGACTCAGGAAGCCAGGCAGTGAGCCTAGGCCTGGGACTGGGGTTGAGCACACTGCCAGATGCTCCGAGCAAAGGTAGCTGGACAGCAGCATTTACGTGAAGTCAGAAAACTGCAGCCATGTGGGCCAGAGCCTTCTTGTTGGGGTAAGCTGTCTCCTCTTCTTCCTCTTCTTCCTCTTCCTCCTCCTCCTTTTTTTTTTTTTTTTTTAATATGACCTGTGACTTTTATCTCAAAGTATCTTTTTTTTCTCCCCTTGTGATCTGGGCAAATGTCTCATGGAATGTTCCAGAAAGTTCCAAGTCTGGAGAAGACATGTCTGGCACCTCTGCAGATGCTGTTTGAGAAAGTCAGGGCCCAGGGTTACATACAGTCTCTGCTTCTGAATGGTCATGCAGGTGCAGCAGGGCCTGGGGAAACACCAAAGGACAGCGACTCCAGTGGCTAGTGACTCTGCCGTTTTGCTCCAGGGGCAGGTCTGTCTTCTGCTGACAGTCTCAGTTTTTCCATCTGTGACATGGGGGATAGCTGTGCCTTTCGGGATCTTGTGAGGTATCATGGTGCTTGTATAGACTTCAGTCTGGTGCTTGGCATTTTGGGGGTGTGATGTTCTTGTCTGGTCGAGTCCTTGTGGGAATGTTGGGTGCCTCATCTATCTGTCACGGCTGGCTGGGTGTGGATTTTCAGGACCTGGGGCAGTGGCTACTGCCTTCCATAGCTTTGGCTGTGGCTGCTGCCGCGGGAGGCCTAGTTGGCTGGTAGTGCTGTTGCAGAGGATGGCCCCTTTGGGCATAGGGTGGTGCACCACAGCCTTGGTGTCCTACTGTGCTATGGGCACTGGACCAAGTATTATTCTAGTGCAGTGTGGGAAGTCTCCTGTGCCAGCGGCAGGGAACAGAGATGAGGGGAACCTTCCCTCCTGGGGTAGAACTGGGTACCTCATGCCTCTCTGGAAGGGATTTGGCTCTATGGTCTTTCTTGCTGGATCTGGCAGGCAGTGGGCAGTAATATGGGCCTGGTGACTTTTGTTTGGCTTGGTAGTGGTGTTCCTGTTTGGTTTCCTTGGGCCTAGGGGGAGGGGTGGAGGAGGGGAGGGAGAGAGGGCTATAGCTCAGTTGAGCCATGAGATGTGATCTTTGGGTAGACTGTCTTGGACCACCCCAAATTGTGATGGACACAATATAGTGTTGAATGCCCTGAGGTTCCAAGGAGACACTCTGTGGGCTGGAGCATGGGTGGCCAATGGCTTCCACAGCTGAGGGACATCAGGTACAAGGACTAAAGGGTCTGAGTGCCCTTGACACACCTGGGGAGGGAGTGTGGCCCTACATAGCCTGATTTTAGACCTCCTTTAGCTCCTATCTCAACCCCCCCTCCCCCTTAGTAGCTGGTCAGTCATTGTGGCCACAGGGTTTTACTTTAACTTCACATATGTTGGAAGACTCTGACTGCTGCTGTATGCACAATGCTCCATGTACACGTTTCTTGAATGTTCAGCAGCTCTAGTCCTGGGGGCCAGGAGTCTGGGGCGTGGGGTGTCTTGCTGAGACCCAGCCCTCAGTTGCTTTGGTGTGGGGTTGTCTTAGTCAGGGTTTCTATTCCTGGACAAAACATCATGACCAAGAAGCAAGTTGGGGAGGAAAGGGTTTATTCAGCTTACACTTCCACATTGCTGTTCATCACCAAGGATGTCAGGACTGGAACTCAAGCAGGTCAGAAAGCAGGAGCTGATGCAGAGGCCATGGAGGGATGTTCTTTATTGGCTTGCTTCCCCTGGCTTGCTCAGCCTGTCCCCCCCCCCGCCCCCCCCAATTTCTCTGTATAGCCCTGGCTGTCCTGGAACTCACTTTGTAGACCAGGCTGGCCTTGAACTCAGAAATCCACCTGCCTCTGCCTCCCGAGTGCTGGGATTAAAGGCATGCACCACCATGTCCAGCTTAGCCTGCTCTCTTATAGAACCAAGACTACCAACCCAGAGATGGCACCACCCAAAAGGGGCCCTCCCTGCTTGATCACTAATTGAGAAAAGCCTTGCAGCTGAATTTCATGGAGGCATTTCCTCAACTGAAGCTCCTTTCTCTGTGATAACGCCAGCCTGTGTCAAGTTGACACAAAACTAGCTAGTACAGTGGTACTCCACACCTCTGATACTTGGTTATTATTCAGGTAGAGATTAGAGCTAGGGTTAACCCTAACCCTAGATTTACTTTTGTTGTTGTTTTAAGACTGAGTTTTACTGTGTGTCTCAGATTGGCCTGAACTCAAAGCGGTGCTAAGATTATGTTTGCTGACATGTCAGGTGAAATTAACCTTTAACTTTTGTTTCCCCTTTGAGATAGAGTCTGGTTCTGTTTCTCGGGCTGCTATTAAGCACAACTCGCTGTATCCTAGACTGGCCTCGAGCTTGTGGGATCCTTCTGCCGCAGCTTTAGCTAGGGTTACAGCGTGCACCACCCCACCTAACGAGAGGAAACATTTTCAGTGAGTGACCAGTGTGTCAGTTCTGAGCACCGAGAATTGTTTGTTTCTTTTTTTAAGCTTTTTTGTTTTTCAGATTTATTTAACTATTTTATGTATTATTTACCTATTTTATGTATTAGGTACCTATTTTATGTATATGAGTACACTGTAGCTGACTTCAGACACACCAGAAGAGGGCATCAGTTCCCATTACAGATGGTTGTGAGCCACCATGTGGTTGCTGGGAATTGAACTCAGGACCTCTGGAAGAGCAGTCAGTGTTGAGCCATCTCTTCAGCCTTGAGAATTGTGTCTTGATCATCTCTGTCTTGTCAACTCCGAACTGCTTGTCACCCTGATCTCTCTGGGGCTCATCGCCATTGCGTCCAGTCCCAGGTCCCGTGGCTGCCCTGTCCCTGTGTAGACTCTCAGATAGGACCTTGCTGTGTTGTGTGTCTTGTTTCTCGTTGTGCAGCTTTGGGGTGCTCTTCTCTGAGGTTCCCGCATATATTGTCCTACATTTCTTTCTTTTTTTTTTTTTTTTTTTTTTTTTTGCCGAGACAGGGTTTCTCTGTATAGCCCTGGCTGTCCCGGAACTCACTTTGTAGACCAGGCTGGCCTCAAACTCAGAAATCTGCCTGCCTCTGCCTCCCGAGTGCTGGGATTAAAGGCCTGTGCCACCATGCTCGGCTTGTCCTTTATTTCTTTTCACTGTGTGGTTATACTTCACTTTGTGGTGATGTGGCCATAGAATGTCTTAGAGTGTCTTTGCAGCTAGGGAAACGGAGGCTAGCATGGCCACTGTGCATGGGGTCCAGGCTCGGGGAAGGGAGGTGGAAGGAGTGTGGGCAGTTCCTTGCTCTCTCCTGTGTTTAGCTCCCTACCCCGCTGCCTGGCCAGGAGCCTTGCTTGGGGAGTATGTATGTTGGGTTGGCCATAGTCTCTGAGGCTCCAGATCTCCTCTCTGTTCTTGGCTGGCCGTGTCACCATCCACAGGCAGTTTGCCTGCATCCAGTCTCCTCTTTGGTTCCTATTGACTTGGCTCTCAGCCTGTAACCTCGACTTGACCACCATCACCATCGTTTCCCGCCACGTGGAGCTGCATGGAGTAGCCAGCTTGCTTGGGAATGGTGTGTGTGTGTGTGTGGGGGGTGGGGGTGGGGGTGGGGTGTTGCTGGCCCAGGATGATGGTGTTTTGTGAAATGCTCTGTGTGTAGTTGCTTCTGGCTTTTGGTGATACATGATCATTAAGTCACTTACTGAACACTAAGTTGCCTGGTATCTTATGAGAAGACAGAGCTGTGGGCATTACTGCAAAAAGGAATATGACCGGGTGATCAGCCTGTCCCTCACTGTGATCTGACCCAGTGGGCTTTGAAACTGTACTTGTGGGTTAACCTTTGGGAAAGGCACGGTTCTCCTGCAGCCTCAGCTGGAACAAATGCAGGGCAGAAAATGGGGGAACACCCCTGACCACAGCT
Source organism: Mus caroli (assembly GCF_978045245.1). Taxonomy (NCBI): domain Eukaryota; kingdom Metazoa; phylum Chordata; class Mammalia; order Rodentia; family Muridae; genus Mus; species Mus caroli. The sequence continues at coordinate 129,307,559 of NW_028227259.1, read as the reverse complement.
TCCTGGTGGCATTTGGATGGTGTGGATATGGCTTAGTTCTGGGTTTCAGTCTCCTGGTACACAGTGAGAGCCAGGGATAGGGGGACTATCCCGTGGTTACATCTTGGCTGAAAAGATGGGCTTTAGTTGCCCCATTGTTTAATGCCTCAGTTTCCCCTACCTGTAAAAGATGGCTGCAGGGTGCATGCCCCACCTTTGCCAGTGGGGTTGGGGTGACCGAAGCCTCTGGAAGCCCTTCTTGGGTTATGGACATCACAGAGCAGTCAGGAGGGATGTCCGGGTCTTTTGGACTGCAAGAGCTTAGCTGTCTCCTTGGTGTTCTCCCTGTGGCTGTCTGTCTTTCCATAACCCTCAGTGGCCACAGGCTTTTGCTCTGTGTTAATCTGCTTTAGTCTTGAGCTGACAGGTGGTGGCGGCAGTGGCTTCATTTTCGTTGTCGTCATCATCGTTGTCATCATCGTTGTTGTTGTAGTATGCGAGTTATTGATTTTACAGTATTCTTTTTTTAAGTCTTTTTATTTATTTTCATTTCATGTGTATTGGCGCTTTGCCTCCATGCGTGTCTTTATGCCTGTGTGAGGGTGTCAGATACTCTGGAACTGGACTTACAGTTGCGAGCCGCCACGTGGGTGCTGGGAGTTGAACCCAGGTCCCGTGCAAGCACAGCCAGTTTTCTCAACTGCTGAGATGATTCTCTAGCCCCGACTGGTGGCTTCTTGCTGGTTGTGGCACTGTGGGTACCGCCATGACCCTGGTTCAAACCCAGGGCAGTCCTTTTCTAGGACTGCTTCCTTTGGGTCACATAACTTCCTCCTAGGCTCACAGTGGAAAGTGGGGTGTCACTTTCTATCCTGCTCTAGGGATGGCTTTACCCCGGGCACCCTGCTTGGCGTGGTTGTGGTTGAGCTGTTGGACATAACATTGCTGGTCATCTTCAGCCTGATGACGGGATTGTGGCTGTGATTGAAGCCCCTGTTGGGGCCTGTCTCCTCTTCCTTTCATCCTCTTGGCTCCTCTCTGGCCTCATCTTTCCATCTTCCAGACCTTCCTTATTTCCATTCTGGCCCCACATTTGGCTGTGTGTATGGCCTGGGGTTCCTGCTTAGGGGGCAGGGCGTAAAGCTTGCATCATGTTGGCCTGACTCCTGGGTACTGAAGTGGAAGCTATTTGAGACCCTAACAGAGTGGTTCTCAACATGTGGGTAAAAACCTTTCCACAGGGGTCGCCCAAGACCGTGGGAAAACACAGATATTTACGTTATGATGCGTAACAGCAGCAAAAGTAATTTTATGGTTGGGGGTTCACCATAACATGAGGGACTGTATTAAGAGACTGCAGCATCAGGGGGACCACTGCCCCAACACCTCAGGGCTGTGGCCCAGAGCCCCACAGCTGCAGAGCCAGCCTGCCTTGGGAAAGATGCACAGCCCACACCCAGAGGAGGTCGGGCTGGATGTGAGTCACCCAGCAAGTCACAGCCAGTGCTGACGCCTGCCCAAGCATCTGGCCAACTCTTCTGGCCTCTGTGTGAGTTCGGCTCTGCCTTTTTGTGGGCCTGTCACCAAGATGACCGGAGCCCTGAGCCCCAGGCCCGGTTTCCTTTAGTTGGGATCGGAAGGCCGGGAAGGTCGGGACGGACAGGAGCATTTTCCTCTAGCCATCTGGCCCTGCAGGACTGGAGGACGCCAGGGCTGGCTGGCTGGGAGGAAATGGTTAAAGGAGGGGCTGTGGCTGGCCCAGGTCCCTCTGCCAGCAGCAAGGAGGGAGAGGGCTTCTCAAAAGCTATAAAAAGGCCTCGCAGTGTTGAGCCCCAGTGGCTGGAAGCCCGCCAGGGTTACCATGGCAATGAGGAATTAGTCCCGACTGCCAAGGCTGCTAGCAGCTCGGTACTTTTGGCTCTGGAACAAGAGTGGACTTATGTAATTCCGTGTTTATAGGCCTGGGTGGCGGACGCAGAGCTGGGCCTGAGTCTTGGTGGTGGCCCACAGTGGGTCACACCACCCTGCAGGGTATCCCTGACACGCCTCTGGTGCCCTGATTTTGGGGGACATTAGGACAGAAGCCTGCGGCCTAGCAGGCTGCTGGTCCCCACCAGGGCCTCCCCAGCCGGGGTGGGAGCCCAAGTCTCGCGGGAAGGGGTGCGGCTGCTGTGTGGGGCCGCCCCTTGCCCGCTTGGTCTGGAGGGAGGATGGCCCTGTCGCTGGCCAAGGGCTGGCCCCTAGACGCCTGTGGGTCGGGCCTCGGATACAGGGCATGCTGACCTGGGCTGGCTCACTGCCGGCCCTCGCTTGCCGCGTGGGGCAGTTCCTGCAAGTTGTGTGGAGCCCACTCAGGCTGTTGCTGGCCATGCACTGGTAAGAGAAGTTGCCTGGCTGGGGGTGCCCACATCCCCAGACCCTAGGGATGGTGTCACAGAGCAGAGGGCTATGATTTGCAGGATGTGGGCAAAGGACACTGCCTGGGGACGACCCCTGGAATTGCCTGCAAGGTCCCCCAGCCCCGTCTGAGGTATGGTGGCCCTGGTTCCTGCGGGCCCCCGTTAGCCAGCTGGGGTGTCTGGAGAGGCCCAAGACAGGATGTGTCTCAGGGTCCTGTGCATGGGACAGTAGGTTATCTTATCGGGAAAAGTTGTTGATATCCGGAAGACGTGAGGCACTGGGTGCTGGCTGGTGGCCTTGGGAGGGGATGTATGGTACAGACATTGTGCTTGCCTTGAGCATGCCTACCCAGTGCTTGGTGGGATAGTAGGACAGGATGTATGGTACAGACATTGTGCTTGCCTTGAGCATGCCTACCCAGTGCTTGGTGGGATAGTAGGACAGGATGTATGGTACAGACATTGTGCTTGCCTTGAGCATGCCTACTCAGTGCTTGGTGGGATAGTAGGACAGTGTAGGTCGGGACGTGGGGTGACTGGATCAGAGTGTGGGGACTTGGGAGCTTGGGCTGGGGGGGGGGAGCCAGGTGCAGGCATTGTGGGCCCAGCCTGCCTCCTCGTTGAAGTGGAGCTTGGCTCAGCGCCCTGTCTGGTTTGAAATGAGGGCCACCGGCCCAGGCTTGCCCAGGGCCTTGGCAGCGCGAGAGGGGTAAACATTGGAAAGTTGGAAAGGCTTTGGGAGCTCACAGCAGCAGCCTGCGGCAGCAAGCCCAGGGCAGAGGATGGACTTCTCCAGGCCTGGGGGTGGGGGGTGCTGCTGGGATGCAGCTTCCAAGGATCCCCAAGTTCAGGCTGTTGTGGGGGCTCCAGAAGACACGGCTCATTTGCCTCAGACCCTGGTTGTACATCCAGTTCCGTTTCCAATTCTGTAGCTTTCAGTGTGCCCCCTTAGCTCTTACTCTTATTTCCCTAAGTGTAGAAAGGAGTGACAGAGCCCCACAGGAGTTGGGGTAATAGGAGGAGGAATAGCAGAGGAGTAGGCTCTGGGGCAGGATTCAAGTTAGATGACTCTGACAAGCCACTTCCTGTTTTGGAGTCTCAGTCTTCCCATCTGGCAAGTGGGCATGTAGCAAGTCATGTGGTCTAAAGGACCCGATGACACAGTTCTCTGGCACAGGGTGGGTTTGTGGTACTGACTAGGGTTGTGGTTGCTGGTGAGGATGACAGTGACAACAGCAGGCTTACCTGGGCCAACGGTGGGTACGTGCCATCTTGGAGTTAACAGTGTTCATGGAGTTGTGGGGGTGGGGGGTCAGACGGAAGTTCAAGGCATAGCCCGAGCCTTGTAGGACATACCACCTTAGTCAAGCCCTGGAACTCCCCAGCATCCAGGTGTGCCTTGAGGGAGCAATGGGAGCCCCAGGGGCTACAGTGCTGGGTGGTGTTCAGGGGTAGACCCCATAAGTAATCTTCCCAGTCCCCCTTGCTTTGCAGAAACTCGAACCCTGGGCTGGTGCAGGCCTTCACCTGGCCTCCCTTGCAAGCCCATTGTCCCATTTCCCCTGAGTGTGCGTGGGTCCTTGGTACTGCCCAGCATGGCTTGGGGGTTGGGCCAGGATGGGAGGTCCTGTGTTCTGCTGAAGGTGGCAATGCTTCTGTGTTTGTAAGTGACACCGAGTGCTGCTTCTGCTGGCTCGGAGCCCCTCGTGTCTGGCCAGCAGTAGCCATCTGACGGCTCCTTTTCTCGTCTAGGCCACCATGCTAGCTGCCCACTGCCAGTCGTCCTGGGACTCCCCAGCCCCCAGGAAGGGCCCCTGAGTTGGGGCCTGTACATGCCCCTACTGTTCGGAGGCCTTGTGTCTGCTTGGAGGGTGTTGGCTGGGTAGAGGCTGCCTCTGTCCCATGGGGAGTTTGGGTGATGTCCCTGCTACTGAGAAGCCTGCATGGAAGCCCAGAGCAAGGTTGGGTGTGGGATGGAGAAGCTGTGGCAGCTGAGGTCATTGAACCTACATGTGCGCATGTCCATGCTCGGATGCATGCACATGTATATGCGTACACGCTCATGTTCACAGCAAGTATTTGAAGGTGTGACTACGGCTGGTGGGGTCAGTGTCCTTTCTCTGGCTCTGATCTTGAGAAACTGAGCTCTTGATGATTCAAGTGCATGCCACTGGGGGCACCTCTGAAGGGCACACAGGATCGTGGGACTTGCAGTGGCATCCCCAAGGGCAGCTTCACAAGTTTCCATGTACCTTGAAATAAGTGCGGAGGAAGGACCATGGCTCCCAAGAGCGGCTGTTCTGAGTTTGTGACTTGAGGTGCCTTGTAGGCTGGGTGATTTGACTCAGCCCCCAGAGCTTCCATATCTTCATCTGTAGGATGGGGTGAGGGGTCAGCACCTTGTGGGGCGTGTGTGCAGTAGTCACCTGCACTGAGCGCTTATTAAAAGGGTTTTATCATACTTAGTGGGCATGGTGGATGCTCCTTTAGTCCCACTACTGGGAAGGCAGAGGCAGGCGGATCTCCGAGTTCAGGACTAGCCTGGTCTACAGAGTGAGTTCCAGGACAGCCAGGGCTACACAGAGAAACCCTGTCTGGAAAAACAACAAAAAAGTTGTATCATGTCGTTGTTGGGGCATTGGTTATCTCCTCCTCCCACCATGGCTGTCTTAGGGGTAGAATTCTGGGTGTCAGGCTTGGTCGTAGAGGTCCTTACCCACTCCGCCATTTTTCCAGCCATAGGCTGAATGTTTTCACACTGTGCCCTGTCGTCAGATAGTGTGGCGGGCTGCTGTGGTCACCACCTGTTAGTCAGTGTGATTGCTTGCGATGGCCTCTCTCTGAGGTCAGCGTGATCGTGTGGTTCGCTTGCCACCCAGTCGGTGTGATTGTCATGGTTTATCTGTTCCGTCAGTGGTGTGCACATTCAGACGTGGCCGGATCACTGTGGCCTGTTCTGTCGTTGGCTGAGTCTTCATGGCTGGTGGGCTTTATTGTTGGTGGGATCATCATACTTTGCCCGCTCTCTTGTTGGCGTGGTCTCCATGGTTCGCCAGTTCCACAACTGGCATGACCTTTGAGGTTCACTAGCTATGTCGTTGGCGTGGTCTCCATGGTCTGTCTACTCCTGTCTTTGGCCTGTGGTCTCCGAGGTTCATCTGCTCTGTTGTTGGCCTTAGGTGTGAACAGTGTCTCTCAGGAGCTGCTGGTTGTAGGTGGAAACTCCTCTGAGGCTTGGGCAGAGTCGGCGTGGGGCCACCAGGCATGCTTTTTTTTTTTTTTTTTTTTGGTTTTTCGAGACAGGGTTTCTCTTTATAGCTCTGGCTGTCCTGGAGCTCACTTTGTAGACCAGGCTGGCCTCGAACTCAGAAATCCGCCTGCCTCTGCCTCCCGAGTGCTGGGATTAAAGGCGTGCGCCACCACGCCCGGCCCAGGCATGCTATTGAGCTTGCTACTCTTGATACCTGTGTGGTTCTGTCTTAGGTAGGGTTTCTAGTAAGCCACCACAACCAGTTTGGCTCATAGATCCCCAAATCAAAATCCCTGGGGGAAGGAGGCAGGAACCCGGAGGCAGGAACTTAGTTAAGCAGGGGTCATGAAGGAACGCTGCTTCCTGGCTTGCTCTAGATGGCTCGCTCACTCAGTCTGCTTTCACAGACAACTCAGGGTGAATCGCTGCCTAGTGTTGGCATCGCCCACAGTGGGCATGGCCCTCTCAAATCAATCAGGGATCAAGAAACTGTCCCTCGGACTTGTCTCTAGGCCAGTTCGATGGGGGCATTTTCTCAGTTGAGGTTCCCTCTTCCCAGGTGACACTAGGTTATGTCAAGTTGACAAAACGAACCCCAGAATTGCGTAGGTTACATGTGCGCCGCAGGGTTGGGATGGGGATTCAGGGCTATGCTCTGAGGGACTTCTGTAAATGTGCCCAAGCGCTGGGTGAGAAGGGTGTTAGGGAAGGAAGGAAGGGTTTGTCTCAGCTTGCAGTTTTTAATGGGTTCAGTCCATGATGGTGGGGGAGCTGAGACAGCTGGTCACTGTATCACAGTTCACACTCAGAAAGCAGAGGGCAGACAGGAAGTGGTGCCTAGCTGGAAAACCTCAGGGCTTCCCCCCTGCCCCCCAGCCAGGTCCCATCCCCTAAACGCTCGAGCACCTAGGACCGAGTGTTCAGACACAGGAGCCGTTTCCCACTCAGATCCTGGCGGCCATCCTGTGGAGTGGTGCAGGCTTGTTTCCGGGGCAGAGGACGCAGGGTCCTCTACCTCCTTGGGCACAGGATAGAGAGGCAGGGAGGGGGTGTGGAGAGTGCTCTAGCCTCATGAGCTTGTGAGCTGTTGTTACTTGGAGACTTCAGACTGTCAGGATCTTTGAACTTGGTGCCATCTGCCTTCCTTGAGATGGGAGGGAAGGGTCCCTCCCACTCCAGTGGCCCTTGAGAGGCTGAGATGTGCCTCTGTGCTTGACTGGTCCTGGGTGTTTGTCCCCACTGGGGATTTGGTGGTATCTATCTGTCTAAGTCCTTGAGTCTCTCTGAGCTCTTTGTTACCTAGACTGGTGCTTCTGAGCTGCAGCCTTCCCTTCTCAGTGCTGGGAGCTGTTTATCCACTATCGAGGTGCTAACAGGTGAGGGTCATGCTGGGTGCCGGCCTGGGCAGGACTGGTCTGTTCCAGCTGCAGCCTCACTTGGTGGAGAGGTTCAGGCCACTGCCCAGAGCAGCTTCTGTTGCAAGGACACCACCAGTCCTTTCTATGGCCTCATCACCGCACAAAAGCTCCGCCCTCCTGATGCCATCCATCATTTGGCTTATGAGTGTCAGTATAAGAGCTAGGGGGTCCCAGATGTTCTACCTGTGCCCTGACAGTTAACTCAGCTGTGCCTGCAGCATCTGCACACAGCTTCTTGGGAATTGTCACTTGGTGTCTAGAGGCAGTACCCCAGGCTTGTTCCTAGACTGAGGGGCTTGGCTTAGAGTGGTGTGTGTGTGCGTGTATGGATAGATGTATATGTGTGTGGTGTATGTGTAGAGTGTATATTGGTGTATGTATATACATGTGTTTGTGTGTGGTATATGTGTACAGTGGGTGTGTGTGTGTATATATATATATATATATATATATATATATATATATGATGTGTGTATGTATGTGTAGGGTATGTGTATATGTATGTGTGAGGTATGAGTTTGGGTATTTATATGTGTAGAGTGTGTGTATGTGTGTGTGTGATGCATGCATGAATGTATGTGGTGTGTGTGTGTGTCTTGTATGTAGAGGCAGGACCCTGCTTCTTCAAACTGGCTGGACTGATGACCTGTGGCACTCACTGTGGGAAACCGGGGCATCCTTTGTGTTCACTGGGTGCCCAGCTCCTGGGAGAAGTCATGGAGATGGGGTTGGAAAGGAGGGGTCTTTATTTAGGTGTGGGTGTAATGGCCAGTTTTGCCTGGGGCAGAGGCTATGAGCATTCACCCTTCTCACTTGACTCTAGAATCATCCTGTCCTGTAAGGGGGTTAAGTAGCTAGCTCCCCAAAAGACACAGAAAGATCCAGTAGACAGCGTGAAGGGGATAGTTTCTGTGTCAGTCCGCCTTCAGGGCGCTGGTGCTTAGGGGATTATCCCGCTTCCTCCCCAGAAGGCCATGCTCTTCTCCTTGGCTCAGGGTAGCCCCGAGCAGCTCTAGGAGGCCCACTTCCCAGGCACAGCTTTCTCCTTGGCGCAGACACTTCCCAGGCTGCCCGCCCTGTTCTGGAAGACCGGGGGTGGCTTCTCCTGCCACTTGGAGCCAAGCATTCAGAAGACCCGCCCCCTGCCTCCAGGCCTGCTTTGACAATGCGCCCTTTGTCCCGTGGTCCAGCCTCCTCTCAGCTCCCAGCAGAGTGCCCCGGCCTATGATGTCATGCCCCTTTCAGCCAGGTCCCAGGCGGGTGGCCAGGGTGGAGGCCAGCAGACTAGGAGCCACTAACCTGCTCCTTACTATGACTGGGCTGCCCTGAACCCTTCAAGGTCAGGGTCAATGTTCCCTCTTTTGTGAGTGTGTGAGTGTGTGTGTGTGAGAGTGTGTATGTGTGAGTATGAGAGAGAGAGACAGACAGACAGACAGACACACACACACACACAGAGAGAGAGAGAGAGAGATCCCATTTACAGAGGAACACACAGGTCCCAGCTGGGTCCTTGGCTTTGCCTTATTCTCTCCTCTCCCGAGCCTCCTTCAGCCTCTTCGCCTGTGAGTGGATGAGTCACAGAGCTGGCTTCTCCCAAGAGCCTTGGGTGTGAGACCCTGGCTTCCTGCCAATCAGAGGGGCCTCTGGGCCAGGACCATGCCCCTAGGTGTCCCTGCGTGTGGCTTCATGCTTGGCCTCTCTGGCTACGTGGAGACTCTACAGGGCCTAGCCGTGGGCTTGAGGGAGCCTTAGACTCAGATCGGGTTTAATTTAGAGCACACAGGGGTCTGCTCAAGTCTGGCTACCCCAGATCCTGTGACAGCATTTAGAAATTAGGTCTTTGCAGGGTGACTGCATATAGAATCACCGTGCATTTCCTGGGTGGCCGCCATCCCTGTACAGTGCCATGATAATCAGGAGAGAGTCTCAGGAAGGGGGCAGAATGGGCCAACATAGCCATAGTGAGGACCCCTGGACTTGCTGAGGGTGGAAGAGGCTTTCAATCTGCCCCGGAACCCTGGGAACAGCCCACCAGGCCTTCATAGCTGAGGCAGAATTCATTTCTGTGTTTTGAAGGACCTACCTTGTGGTTTTTATAGCAATTTAGGGAAGACTTGGCCTGGAACGAAGTACCTGGGGTAGGCTCACTTGAGCTCGCCACCTGCCTGCTGTGTGACTTTGGACACTTTACTCAGCCTCGCTGCACCTCTCTCTGCACCTGTACAGTGTTTCTGATGGGATCTCAGGCCAGGCTGTCAGATGACTGGTTAGGACGCCAGCAGAACCTGATGAGAGTCAGACACAGGGTTGGCCACCAAGATGGCAGGAGCTGTTCACGTTGGTCTGTCTCCATGGCGACCACTTAGGCCCTGAGATGGAAACAGTATTGCCCTGTAGAAAGAGTCTCTTCCTCCATCGTGTCACATGGAGCTGTGGCAGGCACACAGATGGAGAATAAAAGCAGAGAGGCCTGTAGGATGTCTTCTTGCCCACCTTCACCAGGGGCTGGGTGGTCCTGGAACTTGCCATTGTAGACCATGCTGGTCGTGAATGCAGAGATCCTCCTGCTTCTGCCCCCTAGTGCTGGGATTAAAGGTATGTGGTACCATGACTGGCTTACCTCTTTCTATATTCTAGAAAACTGAGCTCCCATCAAGGTAGAGGAGGGTTATGGTGAAGGAAGGTGTGTGGCCCTGCTCATCAGCTCTGGGCTCCTCACCCACAGTCAGCAATCCCTTTGCAGAGAGGCTTCCCTGTTCTCGCAGAATCTATGTGGAGGCTTCAGTTTCTGCCAAGTATGTCCGCCGCCAAGGACTGACCCAGATCTGCAAGATCTGTGAGAAGCAGGCACTGTCTGCGAGGCTCATGTCCCTGTTAGAGCCACCAATGGTGAGGAGTCTGGCACGCCTGCTTTGGTTCCCGCCACAGTGCTCATTTGACAACCTCCTCCTTGCTCTGTTTTGTACACAAGAAGAGGGACCTGGAGGCTGGAGATCTGAGCCAAGGGACCTTAGAGGTGTCTCAGGACACAACTCGCTCAGGTCTCCCCACGGCAATGAGAGGACTCTCTGTTCTTCTTACATTTAGTACAGAAGTTCCAGGTGACTGATCAGAGCTTCAGGCCCAGTTGGATCCAGGCGCTTGGTCTTTTCTATTTAGAAGTCAGCCCCATGCGGGAGGTCTCGCTGCTCCTGACATGCCCACAGAATCAATGCAGGTGCCCAGTAATATGACACCTACCTGTGATCCCTCCTGTGGGCAGGAGGATCAGAAGTTCAAGGTCTCCTTCAGCTACATAGTGAATTTGAGGCCCGCTTCTTGAGCTGGGAGGGTGCTGTGGGTATTAGCCAGGGAGACTGGAGTATGCTCAGAGGAGACTGGGCCCACTGCTGTCTGACTCCACAGGGTGTAGAAAGAGCCGGTGTAGACCCCGAACCAGCCTGAAGTTTATGGACGGATGGCTCACTGGGCTGCACACCTTGTCACCAGGGCACTGGGCCTAGCATGAGTGTTTTGCTTGTCGTAGACATTGCTGTCATGTGGGGTACTGCCAGAGGCTTGCAAAGCTGCCCCAGAGGCTTGCAAAGCTGGCTGGCAGAAGGTACACATGGGTCTATCTTGGGCCCCTGAGCGGCAGACTGGGTTACTGGGTAGTGATCTCTTTTTCAAAGACCACACTGAGAGATGTCTCCAAGTGGAACTGGCTTTCTGGCTTTGCCTTCCTAGCTGCTTTGCTGAGATCCAGTCCAGCTCCTCGGTCTGTGCTGTTCATAGTCTTGCCTGGTTTGCATGCTGTGGGGCCCTGGTGGCTCCTCTTTTGTCTCCCGTCTAGGCCCTCTTCCCTATATCCTTGGTGATCTGGCCCTGTCCATTCTGGGATCCTGCATGGGCAAAGTTCCTGGAACTGCCTCTGGGTCCTCGGGTATCTGGGTGCTTACTGTCCTTGGCTCCTGGCCACAGGGTCTCCAGATTCTTCATGGTTGTCTGATGTCAGATCTCTTATTGATCATTGCTGAGTTGCTGGGCCATCACTGGTGACTGTGTATGTGCCCTGACCATGCTGATCCTTTGGTGGCCACAGATTTCTCTGCTGGTTAGCAGGGAAGATCAGGTAGGTAGCGCTGTAGCTGCCCCGAGCTGGCTGGGACAGGGAACCTGCATTGCAGAGGTCCTAAGACTGGACAGCTAGTGACCTGCAATTTTTGAATGCAGAGACACATCCACATGTGGCGGTCTGCTATTCGTTCAGGCCATCAGTGATCTCTCCTAGATTCCACTAGGAGCATCCTGAGGACTGTGTGTAGGGAGGGCCACACAGGGACACATCCAGTGGCTAGGCAGGCAAATGTGTGGTTGCGTGGACAGGTGGGCAAGTGGGGCTCTGGTCCAGTCTGGCTTGTAGGGTCTCATGGTTTGCACGAAACTAGAGGTTCCGGAAAGCTCTTCCCAGCTTAGGCCCACGGTGAGCTGGTGGATTGCAACCCGGCCGATTATGAGGCATTTCTAGACAGGCCCAGCTAGCCTCGGGTTTTGTGGGTTGAGGTGGGTTGAGGAGGGGCTTTACACTCATTATTCTGGGCATGGAGTCTCTGGGGCCCATAGGGAGTTCCATCAAGGGGCCTCCTGCAGGAGGCATGAGTGTTCGTGCCTGCGTGTGTGTCTGCCCGCATTGTGATAATTACCTCAGTGTTTTGAATTGCATGGCGTCTAAGTGTTGGATGTTTTCTCAGTGTGCAGCTGATCTCCGGAGCCTTCTGACCTGTGAAATTCTGCCCTGAGACTCCCTCTTCCCTATTCTAGCCGACACTGTTTGTCTCTGACCACCTGCTTGTGTGTCACCTGGGCTCCGAGTCTCTCTTGTGCAGAGGGAGATGAAGGACCTAAGCCTGGCTGCCCAGGGTGGCTAGGCCAGAGGGTGAGGAGCTGGGGAGGAGTGGGCAGAACCTGATGTGGGGACCAGAGAACTGCATGGCCAGGCGTCACCAGCTGTGGTTCAGCCTCTCCTTTCCCCAGTTTAAAGTTAAGTAGTAGGCTGGGAGACTCTTCAGTCAGTAAAGTGCTCGCCGCCGCACATCCATGAGACCCCGAATTCCATCCCTAGAGCCCAAGGAGAAAAGCCAGGCAGAATGGCCTGTGTTTGTAATCCCAGTTCCAGGGAGGTAGAGACAGCCAGCCTAGCTTCTCAGGGAATTCCAGGTCCCAGAGAGAGGTCCTGTCTCAAAATATAGGGTGGTTGTGTCCTAAGGGGTAATACCCAAATTTGATCTCTAAATACTATGTGTGCAGGCGTGCGCCCTCATGTGTACACACACACACACACACACACACACACACACACACAAATTAAGCACAAAGAAAGCCATAGGGAAGAAGTGACTCTGATTTGGCAGGAGCTAGTGGCTGGCTGCAGCCCAGGGGACACCCGTGTGGCTAAGTCCCAGAACCTGTGGCTCATGCTTAGTCAGAGTTCTTCAGTGCCTCGGTGGCCAAGGCCTATGTATGGATGCTGTATGATCTTGGGCACAGGAGCACCTCTCTCCCGTGCTGTGGTTTCCCCATCTGTTGAGTGGTTCAGGTATGCTTGGTGTCAGGCTCACAGCCTTCAGCCACAGCAGACACCGTGAACAGGGCCCATGATGGAGACCCAACTGCTGTGCGGTAGGAAGGGGGATCCTGTGAGGGCCTCATGGAGGCTAGAGGGCTTGGAGCCCTTCCCCTGGGACAGTGCCTTTCGAGAGGTAAAGACTGGCCTGCAGCTTCCCCGTGAAGCCTCCTGCCTGAAGCACAGAGAAGTCTGTATTCTGCTCAAGGGTGCACAGCAGGGGAAGGGGTAGAGTTGTCCAGCCATTTGGGACAGTAACTTATGTGGCTCTGAAAGGGGATCTCTCTCTAGGATTGGGTGGCTCTTGATGGCATCATGTCTACTTGGTGACCAAGAAACTGTGACTTGACTTTCAGTCTCCATTGCTTTGACCATGTGCTTATCCCAGCCTGGGGGAGGGGTGCTGGGGAGGAGGAGCCTGTGTGGTGGAAAGGTGATGTGGGGTACAGGGTTGGAGGCCTTTAAGATTGTCCCCCAGTGTCTAAGTTTGTTCAGAAGCCTCAGAAACTATAGAGAAGACATTGCCAGAGGACAGACTACTCATGTGGCGGTATGGTGTTCCTGGCAACTTCCGGCTCCCACAAAAACACAGGAGCAGCGGGGGGTGGAGGGTGGGGGTGGGGGGTGGGGGTGGATCTGTTCAGCAGAGTGTGTGACCAGTGTGGTTCCTGTCCACAAGGCTTTAGGTGTCTCTGGGAACTGGGCTATAATGTCCTCCTGGGATCCTCTGCCCAGGGAACTTAGCATTCTGGGTTCTGAAGCCTGAGCAGGGTCCCTGGGCCCCGTGGTGGATATGAGCTCTGGCTGCTTCTGACGGCCACACACATTCTAATTCTGGGATACCCCTGTCATCTCCCACTCTCCTATCAGTTTGATGGCAGTGGGTGCTGTGTTTCCAGGATGTTGTAAGCTAGTGCTGCAGACAGCATGCCGGATGGCTGTCACCCCAGTTTCTCTTTATTCCACCTCCCTTGTCTAAGCTAGGCCACTGGCTGTGTCTCAGAGTGCCACATACTGCCTGCAGTCCCAGAAGGAGGTTGCTGCCATGGGGCAGAGACATGGGTGGGCCCTTTCACTGTGGCTGCCTTCCTTTGCCGGCCACGGTCCTTTGCTGAGAGTCTGTTGTGCTAGCCAGGAGAAGGAAATGGGCAAGGGATAGGGCAGGCATGTCACCTAAGGTATGTGATGGACAGGAATGGCCTTGGAGGATGTCCAGGCCAGAGGCCGTGACTGTAGCAATGCACACCCTGGGTTCAGCTAGTCCCCACCCCTGCAGAGTGACATGGTTCCACGGTTTCACTGTTCCACGGAGGCGGTCTTGTTAAGATTGCCATCTGAGAGCTTCTTGCCTTCTGGGCTTCTCCTTTGGCGCTGCCTAGACAGGTTCCTCCTGGCAGACCGTGCAGCCAGGACCCTGCTGTCCCCAGGCTGCCGCCACTCCACCATGGGGTGTGTGAAGATGTCCCTCCCTGTTGCAAGCGTGTGAGGCTTCTGTCTGGCTCCTACCCGATGCGCTGCCATCTGCTCTCTTCCCTTCCCAGTTGCTGTCGCCCCGTCCCACAGTCTGTCTCTAGTTTGGACGTTTATAGTGGTTCATCCGCCAGCTGTGCTACCCATGGCAAAACACAGACGCCATACTGTCCCTCTGTCACCTTCTGGGGCTCCCCACTGCTCCTGAAACAGAATCTCTTTGAGTTCACCGTGGTCTGTGGGGCCTTGAGTGTGACCTCCTTCTGCCTAATTCAGTGATGTTCTCAGACATAGACCGTCTAGTCTCGCCCCTGGGCTTTTGCCGGGATGATGCTCTCTGCCTGGGACACTCTGCTTCCTTGTTCCCATAACTGTTATAAAGCCTGTCTGTTGTGCCGGGCCCGGGTAACCACCCTTTGCCTTTCTGACCTGTGCTGTGCCCCATGTGGACATTTGTGTAAGTTGGTCACACACTGTGTTGTTTTAAATTTTTGGCTCCCTTTACTCAGTGCGACATCCCTGGAGCCATCTAGTGTGATGTATGTCAGTAACCCCTGTTTTTTTTTTTTTTTTTTTCCTTCCCATTTGGCTAAGGAGCATTCTCATTGAGTGGGCAGAGCAGGCTGCTGGGCGTTTCCACCTTATGACTGTTGGGAATGGGGTCGTTCTCAACACACAGGCATGTCTGCATGACTCTTTGAGTTCTTTGGGCTCCTGGGAGATCTTCAGAAACTCTGTATTTCGTGTGTTGAGGACCTGCCAACTTGTTGTCCTAGTTTGTATTTGTTTTCCAAGCTGGCTCCAAATGAGGCTGAGGGTAGGAGATATGAAAAGTGGGTTGGATATAAACTCATAGGGATGGGAGTGGCCACCTGTGGGGGTGTGTGGTCTCCCCATGGGGGTGTGGTCTCCCCATGGGGGTGTGGTCACTCATTGGAAAGGGGTCACCCATGAGGGTGGGGTCACTCATGGGGGTGAGGTCATAGAGTCTCTGGCTTTAGGGCTACCCTGCACATGGGGATGCTGGAAAGGACTTGGTAGGGTGACCTTGGACCATGCAGCTCCTGTGTTCCTAGGGGATGCTGTGTGAATCCTGGGCCAGCTGGGCTGGGCTAAGGTACGAGGTTCTCCAGAGATGGCCTACAGAGGTATCCTCTCTGCCTCCCCTACATTTCCACTGGCCAAGAGGAAGGCATTGTGAATGATTACCACCTTCCGGCCTTCCTGTGTATCCCCAAAATCAAGTAGTGGTTTTGAGGCTATCTGCAGGTGTTGCATGGCGCTGGTGACCCAGGACAGTCAACCTTGGGGTGGGGTTGCACTGAGGGTGCTGTGGACTTGAGGTGTGGTGTAGACCTGTTTACCCCAGCCCCACCCAAGGCAGCAGCTTGTCCTGATCAGGCACAGGACAGCTGCCATGCTGGCCTCCACACACTCTGTGTTCATAAGTGTCATGTGACATGTCTCATTTTGGTGCGAGGTAGTTTTTGTGAGCCAGAGTTCTTGGTAGCAAGTAACAGAAAGTCAGCCAAGGCCGCCAGAGCAAAGCCACGCCTGCCCAGGGTCCTCGGGGATTGCTGTCTACTGGCTTCGCCGGCTGAGTTACCTGCTTATCCCTGTCTTTCTGCCCCAGGCTCACTTGTGGTTGGTGATGGTATCCATGCAGCTGGTGTGGAGAATACTCGGGCTTACTGCAAACTGGGGGTACACTGTGCTCTGGCCCCGTGAGTGCACACTTTACCTGGGGTGTGAGATCTTCTTGTGTACAATTAGCAGTTGGTTTTTTGTTTGTTTGTTTGTTTGTTTGTTTTTGTTTTGCCTTTTTGGTTTTTTTTTGAGACAGGATTGTACTGTGTATTCCTGGCTATCCAGGGACTCACTCTGTAGACCAGGCTGGCCTTGAACTCGGAAATCTGCCTGCCTCTGCCTCTCAAGTGCTGGGATTAAAGGCACTTGACACCACTGCCCAGTGTTTTTTTTTTTTTTTTTAACATTTTAAACTGGGAATTTAGCCCAGGACTTCACAAATGCTAGGCAAATGCTGTATTACTGAGCCATGCCCCTGCCCGACCTGCCACTGGGATTGTAGGCAGAAGTACTACCACTGAGCCGTATCCCCAGCCCTTTTCACTCCTCCCTCCCTCCCTCCCTCCCTCCCTCCCTCCCTCCCTCCCTCCCTCCCTCCCTTATTTCCTTCCTCCCTTCCTCCCTTCTTCCTCCCCTCCTCCCCTCCCTCTTTGTTTCTTTTTCTTTTTTCCCAAGACAGGCTTTCTCTGGGTAGCCCTGGCTGTTCTAGAACTCACAACTCACTTTGTAGGCCAGGCAGGCCTCGAACTCAGAGAGATCCTCTTACCTCTGCCTCCTGAGTGCTGGGGTTAAAGGCCTGCGCCACCATGCCTGGCTTCTTTTCACTTTTCAAGATAGGGTCTCACTTAGTTTCTCTTGCTGACTTTGGATTTGCAATCCTCCTGTCTCAGCCTGCTTAGAAGATGAATGAACAGGTCTGTGCACAGTGCTTGCCTGTGTCGCCTTCTGACCCTTCTGCTTTGTGTGCCCCCGGATCTCTGTGTGCCAGAGTTTGGTGTTGCTGCCACACGGGAGGAAACATCTCAAAGGTGTGACCTGGGAGAGGAATGTGTGTGTGTATGCACATGCATATACATGGGAATATTTAGGAAGTACATTGGTGGCATCTTGTTGACCCTGAGGGGTAGGAACAGTGCCACCTATATGTTGGAAATGAGACAGCTAAGTTTCTGAGAAGGGGACCGTACTCCCTGAAGCTGTGGTTCTTGGCATGGTTCTTGGTCCAGTGTTCTTGTGTTCATAAGTGTCATGTGACATGTCCTTTTGATGATAGGTTCTGTGTGAGCCAGAGTTCTTGGTAACAAGTAACAAAAAGCCAGTCAGGGCCATCAGAGCAAAGCCACGCTTGTGCAGAGTGCTCAGGGGTGGCTGTCCACTGCGTTCTCAGGTTGACTTACCTGCTCATACCTCAGCCAGTCACCACCTCCCCTTCCTGACCGTCTTATTGGCCATGCCTGGTCACATGGCCCTTCTTGGGGCCTGGGATGGAATGTCAGGTGCACACTGGTAGGTTAAGTAGGGACCGAACGCATATAGTCAGGACCTCCAGCTTAGGAAGGGATTGGATCTGTAGTCTTCTCCTCTCCCTGCTTCATTTCCCTGCATAAGATATGTCACAGGCCATCTGTGGCTTGCTTGGAGGACAATTGTTACCAGTTAGCCCAAGAGGAAGGGCTGGGGTTAAATTACAGGAGCTAGGGGTCTGACCAGCCTCCTCATCCTCATGTACCATTGCTTGGGATACAGCTCCAGCCTCAGCTCTGGGTGTAATGTGGAAAGGGAGGGCCTTTCAGGAAAGAGAAAAAGGACCATAGGGCTGTCTCAGACTTCCCGCTGGGGCCTCCCTGGCTCCTGCAGTCTCTCTGTTCCCATTCTTGAGAGCACTGACTATTGTTGTAGCTTGTCTTATATTAGTCATGGAGGTTCCTGCCTGGAAGGTGGCCTTTATCTATCCTGGACCTGTTTTGTTGCCCAGGATGGATTTGTTGTCCAGGATGCTTGTGTCTGGTTCAGGCCGTCCCTAGTGTGGCCCTAGGCATCCTGTTCCCCGACTCCCAGTGGCAGCAGGCCAGTCTCCTCTGTGTCCTTTCCATATCATGAATCGGTCTCTAGCTGAGGACGAAAGAGCAGCCAGGCAGCCTTGCTTTAGCAACTGTGTCGCTCTGTGACCCATAGAGGGTCACTGCCATGTACCACTCTGCTAGCACACAGCCCAGGGACAGGCCCAGCAGCTGTGAACTGGAGCTGCCAGGGGCTTTTGAAGAACTTTGCCCTGGAGATCTGGAAAGTCCCAGCTATGGGATGAACTGGCCGACCAAGGTGGGTGTGGGAGCCTTGCGGATGGCTGTGGGTACGGTGTCCACGCCGAGGCTCCCAAGCCTGCTGGTTGAGGCCTGTTGAGTAGGGAGATGGCTTGTGGAGGCTAGGCACAGTGCTTTGGCATTGGGCTGTCCTTGAGCGGAGGCTGAGGCAGGAGGAAGGACTAGGCCGCAGTGGCTGTGGACCAGCTGCCTCCTGTTCAATTTGTTTTTTTTCTCTTCTCTCCACAGGCACCTGTGACGAGGTCACCTGCCAGCAGATGACCGAGACCAGCCCTTAGTCCTAGGTGTGGTCAAGAGTGTATTGGGCTCCAAAGCCTACCTGGACCCTACCACCATGTCAGGATCCACACAGCCTGTGGCACAGACATGGCGGGCTGCTGAGCCCCGCTACCCACCCCATGGCATCTCCTACCCGGTGCAGATAGCCCGGCCCCACACGGTAAGGGGCATGTCTGCTCAGTACCACTTCCGCTATTGCAGTGCATCTTCTGAAGCCAGGCCACTGCGGCCAGTGCTGATTTGGTCTCAGTGGGGACACTGGTGGCAGCCAGGTGTGGTGATGGAGGCCGGTAATCCCAGGATTGAAGTGGTGAAGGCAGGAGGGTTTCGATTTTGAGACCAGCCTAGCTGGCTACATAGCAAGTCTTATTTTAGTGTGGGAAGGTGGAGGCTGAGGCTAGGCTGTGTGGACACGCTGCTTATATCTTGTGGACTTGGCAAGTACAATAGAGCACCCATGGTGTCCCCTCCCCCCACCCACCCATTTCCGCCATGTTTGGGACTGGGGAGCTTTTGGGGAGGGAGACTGAGGTCGCACTTCTTCCTAACCCTCAAGATCTTTGTGCCTATTTCTCTGTAAGACTCTGAGCCCCAGAGCAGTGTCCACCTCTGCCAGGGTTCTGTTCTTGCTCATCTCGTACTGCTAGAGCGAGCAGACTGGGTTTTTATTGTTGCCTGTTGTATACTCTTTCTGGGTTGTGGAGTGAAGGGGTGTGATGTGAGATGGAGCAGCCACAGCTGGATGGGAGTGCACGTGCGTGCGTGTGAGCAGGAGAGAATGTATGTCTAGGCTTGTGTCTGTCTCTCCTGGGTAGCATGGTCCATTTCTGTGTGGGACGTGTTTCTACTTGTGAGTCAAGAGTGCTTTCTCATGAGCCCCAGAGCCTGACCTTAGGGTACCCAGCTGTATACTCTCAGTGTGTGGAGCAGCTGAGACCTGGAGGGAGAAGACAGGCCCTACCATTGGCCTGGGGCAGCCAGTGTTGGGGTTCTATATTCCCTAGCTCCCAGCCTTTACACCACCACACAGCAACCATGATGCACTGGGTGACAACCAAGCCAGCAGCAAGGACATCTACTCTCCAGACTGGCGGAGACGGGCCATTTACTGTTGGAGGGCCTCTCAGTTCTGTCACCTATAAAGCAGGGATGACAGCAACACCCACAAGAAGGCCTATGCATGTCCCCATGTGGCTATCTGCAGTCACCATAACTTGGTGACTGTTAAAGCCATTTCCTGATGGTCCCTGCCTGGGGTTCTATCATCTTTTTGCCCTCCCCTCCCCTCCTCCCCTTCCCTATCCCAGTCCCCCCAGGCAGATGTCTATGGCTTCTTCCCCTTCATTCATATTGCTCATCCACCCAGCCTCTGGCTGCTGTGTGTCCTTCCCTCGTTCCTGAATTCTTGATCTTTGCCCCATTTGTGTCCTCTCCCCAGTATTTGGGGTCACTGGCTGACCCTAGGCACCGCCCACTCTCCTGCTGGGTCATTGGTGACGCAGGATGCTGCTGGCCCAGACCCAGTAGTTACTGATCCTGTGGCCTGATGGGATAGCTTACAGTTTGGAACATGTCTGTCCCCTGGTGGGGACTTGCTTGCTCTTTGGCCTCTATTCATCCCCAGGGTCTGTGGAGGTTTCTCTTTGGGAGTCTGTTGAGGCCTCATTACTTTTCTGTGCTGGCTTGGTGAAGCCTGGCATATGGAGCCCCTGGTTCTTTTCAGCCTTCCCCATAACCCCGCCCCAACCCTGCCCCACAGCCCCTCCTCCACCCTCTCCCCCAGGCTCTTCCAATAGCCCCGACCTTCCTGCAGCCTGCCCTCTCAGCCCACCCTCATTTCCCCAGACTTCCCCAAGACCCTTCCCAGTCCCCCCACCCCCACTATACCCCATCTCTTTCCTGTAGCCCAAGGATAAGCAGAGAGGACCAGCTCAGCCTGTGGTGTCCTGGGCCTGGGGAACATGATGGGCCACTTTTTTTTTTTTTTTAAAGATTTATTTATTATTATATGAGCTGTCTTCAGACTTGCCAGAAGTGGGCGTCAGATCTCATTACTTGTGGTTGTGAGCCACCACGTGGTTGCTGGGATTTGAACTCCAGACCTTCGGAAGAGCTGTCTTAATCCGCCGAGCCATCTCACCAGCTCCTAGGGTCTGGGCCACTTCATACTCTAGCAGGTCTATCTTCCCAGAAGCTCCGCCCTCTCAGTCAAGTGAGCAGCTTATCAAATGGCTGGGGTTCTGCTGAGGTGACATCGTGACGTGATCACTTGAGACGTGAGCCGGTTTTTGTGTGATGTGACAATAGGGATGGCAAGTATAGAGACCCCCCCCCCCCCTACAGCACCAGGCTGTCAATGTCCTCGTGTCACCAGGGGTAACATGCTGCCTGTCAGCACCAGTCTTCGCTCCCCAGACCCTCCGGTGTGTCTCCCTCCCCTGCCTGCATGCTGCTGGCAGTGGGGTGCAGGAGCCACGTACCCGCAGGTCAGTGCCTGGCAAGGTGTGTGTCAGGGACGCCTAACAAAGTTGCCTGTGCCTAACCTTGGCCTTGGGCCTAGCTGGCTGACTCTTGGTTGTGGGATGGACCTGTGGGCTGGTGTCCAGTTGGTCACAAACTCTGCTCTGCCACCCAGGGCTCAGCCTGCTCCTGTCTAATGGCACTGGATGCTGGCTGGGGCTGATGTCCTGGGTGTGTGGGCACATCGTGGGGTCCTGCGCCCACCTGCTGTATACTGTCTTAGGGTCCTCATCTGTCTGTCCGTCCATTCATTTAACTCTCTGGCTCAGTCAATGACCTGTTTGCTCATTCATCCACTCATTAGTGGATTCACTCGTCCATTTGCTCAACAAATGCAGATTAGGTTTGTCACATGCCAGTTTCCCGGCCTTGGGGACCGAGCTGTGAAGGCAGAGATGTCCCCTCTCTGGGGAAGCCGATATTCTCTTGGGGTACAGTGGAACAAAGATGGGGCTAGAGGAGGCCATATTTAAGTGGAGAGACAAATACTGATGGTGGAGCTGGGACCCGAGAAGATGGACAGTGAGTGCTTGGTGTCTGGATGCGCAGCGCCCCGGAAAGCCCTGACCTGAGGCTCTGTTGGAATGAACATACTGTTCAGGGGTGACTGTGACTCTGGGGTTCACAGGGGAGGGGTCGGCTGAACTCCGCCTCCATATGATCTTGTGTGGCTCTTTACGTCTTAGACTCGTGCTGGGGTACAGTGTTTCTTTGTTTCTTGGGGCTCCCCACTTGTTCTGTTTGTAGTGGAAATATCCAGGGGCTGGGGTGGGCCTCTACCCCTGAGTCAGGTGTTATAATCAGCCACAGGGCAGGCTGGAAGCCCGTGTCGTGTGACTGTCTCCGTTCCCTGTGGAGGGGCCGATTGAGCCTCACCTGTACAATTCTTGCTGTGTGACCAGGAAGAGCTGTTCTTGCTCCTCATTCTCTTGATGTTCAGATCGTCCATGATATCCTCCTGCTGGAGCTGCTTTTTGTGTGTGTGTGTGTGTGGGGGGGGTTGTCACATTAGTCAGCTTGTGCAGAGGGCTTGGTTGCGGCGACCTGACTATGGGATCATTTCTCTTGATGTCATCCTTGCAGGGCCATCCTGGTATCCTTGTCCTTCTCCTGGGTCCTCTTTTACAAAGTCTTGATTGCCCGCTCCTTCCCTTGCAGTTTGGTCTCTGAGGTTTTCCAGTTGCTCGCCGTCTAGGGTCAGGATCCTGGCTGCCCCCCACCCCCACCCCCTCAGCACATATGACTGCTACCATTGATTCTTTGCAGTGAGAACTGCATTAAGACACAGAGCCCGGGGCTGGAGAGAGGCCTCTGCTCAGTTAAGAGCCTGTGCTGCTCTTTCAGAGGATCTGAGCTTGGTGTCAAGCACTCATAATGCACAGCTGCTTCTGACTCCAGGGGATCCAATGTCCTCATGTTCTCTCTGGCTTACGTGGGCACTGCACACATAAGACATACACACAGACACATAATTAAAGATAAAATGAAATCTACAACAAAATAAAAAGGGCTAAAAAGGAGAGGAAAATATGCCAAAGGAAAACTAAGTGACCTATATAGTTCATGCTGCCCACAGCCATACCCGAGTCAGACATTACTAATCGATTGCCGTGCATGTAAGCAAGCATCCAGGCTGACAGAACAGATTGATTGGTCTGGCACAAGGTGGAAACCTGTCTTGGTTTTCTTATTAGAGATGGTGTGCACACTGACTCTCTCCTCTCCCACTTCCCTCATTTTCCCCCAGCGATAAAGTGATCTTGGCCCTGGTGAAAAATGTAAGAAGGCTTTATGCAGGGGTTTGTGGGATCCAGGTTAAGGCTGAGGATGTAGTGGGCAGTGAGGGCACCCGGTACCGCAATGAGACTTCAAGGTTGGGGAATTTATCACCTATGTTGACTCCCCGGCACTCTTGCTGCAAGGGTAGGCTAAGGTTGAGGTCTCCTTTATGGACCGTGACGACCCAGGTGTGATCAGTAATCACATCGTTGTTCAAAGGGGGAGGGTGTAGCCTGCCTCTGCCTCTCCCCCTTCCCACACTTCATAAATGAAGCTAGCTGTTTTTCTCATGGTGGGGGGGCACCTGAACAGCTGCTTGGCTGGGACCTGCGTTTACATAGCTCCATCTGCCCTGGCTACATAGTGCCCACTCCCACCCCCCTTTCCTGTCTGAGCCTGACTCTTCACCGGGATACCTGTCCAAGAATACTTGGGTCTCTATTGAAGGCGGATACATTTCTGCTCCGTGGGCCACTCCATGCTCAGCAGTGCCCTGCGAGGGCAGCTCCCAGCCCCGTGTCTGTAGACAGGGCCTGGGAGAGGTGATCCGTTCTCTCAAAACCTGCAGCTGGGTGGTGTGGGCGGCGGTGAAGGTGGGATAGGCAAGCCGACCCTCTAGCCTGTAGCCTTAGGGGGCTTGTGCTTAGACCCACTGCCCTTTCAGGTGCACTAGCTGGAGAGTGAGGCAATACAGGAACACCACAGGTCCCAGAGAAGCCCGTGTGGAGGTGTAGAGTCCAGTATTGTGGTTTATTATGCTCTTCTACCCCCAGCAGGATCTTGTAGCTAGACAGGGCTCTAAGCATGGTGGAAACATGGTGGTGGCAATTGTAGCTTGAGGATGTAGGCTGGGAACCCATCTGAGCCTCTTGGTGCAGGGTGGCAAGGAAGTTGTCATTGTTCCTGCGCTTGCTCACTGTTCCCTTTCTTCTACAGGACGTGGGGCTGCTCGAGTACCAACACCATCCCCGTGACTACACCTCACACCTGTCACCCGGTTCCATCATCCAGCCACAGAGGAGGCGGCCTTCACTGCTGTCAGAGTTCCAGCCTGGGAGTGAACGGTGAGGAGAAGTTGTGATGTCTTAGTCTAGGCTGTGGTGTCTCTGAGGTAGATACCGAGGCTTTTTGGTGGGTAAAGCTGCAGGGGTCCAGACTTTAGCCCTTCCTAGTGTCACTTATTTCTGGTGGCATCCTAGGGCCATGACAAGGCCGTGCTTTCCCAGGAGCAGGGACTTGTAGGCAGAGGAGGCAGCTATGACCATCTACCCAAGGTTGAGGAGAATGGTTAAGAGCAGAAGGCTCACACCTCTCTGCCTGCTGGCTAGATCAGGTTTAACAGCAGGAGTGCTGTGATCAGCTAGTGATGTCTGCCCAGGGAGGGTGAGAAGGAATAGTGTTGTGTATGCTGTTCTGTGCATACACCTCAGGGTGTTTCTCAAGCCTGTACTTTAAAACCCCCAGGGGTTTGTTAAAATGTAGAGTCTTGGTCAGTAGCAGTGCAATGGGCTTACGGTTTGCATTTCTGGTTAGCTCAAGAGGGTCTGTGGGGTCTTCAGGCTGCAATGAGTGGTTCAGGCTGGGTAGTCACAACAAGGCCTCATGAGACAGAAGCATGTCCCCTCCTGTCGGGGAAGACAGAGGAACCTTCTAACAAGGCTCCTCATGAGAACCTGGCTAGGTGGACACCTGGAGTCTTGGTCCCAAGCTTCTGTCTCCTATGTGATGTGCGTCCCTGGCCTCTCACAGGTCTCAGGAGCTCCACCTGCGCCCTGAGTCCCGCACGTTCCTGCCTGAGCTGGGCAAGCCCGACATAGAATTCACCGAGAGCAAGCGCCCGCGCCTGGAGCTACTACCCGATACCCTGCTGCGCCCGTCACCCCTGCTGGCCACTGGGCAGCCAAGTGGGTCTGAAGACCTTACCAAGGTATACCCCAGCCAGGCCCGTGGGCTCTATTTATTGCTGCTGCTGCCACTGCTGCTATGGGCAGGAAAGGGCCTGGGGGCAGAGGCAGGGAAAGGCTGGATGGAAGGAGGGAGGGCAGCTCTGGCGTGGGTATGAGGGTGGGACTGAGCACTGGAACTGCCACCAGGTAAGGAGAGAGGGCGTGGGTGATGGAAAGAAGTGGAAAGGTATCTCTAGGTGGCAGGGAGTGTACAGACCCTGTGGCGGGACGTAGTGTGTGGCTGTTATCACTGGCTGGTGTGACTGGGAAGTGCAGAGTAAGGGTGTCCTGCAAAGCCTTGGAGTGGGGGTGGGGCTGGGCTGTACAGGTGACAGCTTGTGTGGAACAGTGGCTTGCAACTCCTCAGGCTTCATGTAGCAGACTGCACAACCAGGGCAGCCCCATGTTTGAGCAAGTGTTCAGGAAGGCGATCCTAGAGTCCCTTCAGATGAGACAGAATGGATGGCACGGTGCCTGGCATGTCAGAGTCTAGAGTTGAGGGCCTCAGGAAGACTGACAGACAGATCTGCTGCTGCCCAGGTCTGAGAGGCTCCTTGGGTGCCAGGTAGGCTGGATGGGTCTATGTCTGTAGCCATGTAGGCCTGAGGAGCCCCAGAGCAGTGTCAGGCCAAGCCCTGTTTCCACGGAGGCTATCATTTGCCTTGTCTTGGATTAGTCCCATGTGTTCACACACCCTGGTGTACTAGAGAATGAACTAGGGGCCTTGTCTACCCTAGGACAGTCCTCTGCCACCAAGCTGTATCTTTAGACCTCTTTTAATATATGTATGTGTGTATGTATGTATGTATGTATGTGTGTGTGTGTGTGTGTGTACACACATATTACTTTTTTCCCCTAAATAGGGTCTTGCTAAATTGATCAGGCTGGCCTTGAATGTACTCTGTAGTCTGGGCAGGCCTTGACATCAAAGCCTTGCATATAGTTCTGCACAGCTCTGATGACAGGCTAGGTAGGACTCCGAGCCAGGCTTGCTCTAAGCCTTCGGTCTGTTCTCTAGCTCTCCCTTTGTTCCAGCTGTGCTGTCCCAGGCTCGGGCCTCTCTGAGCCCAGCTTGCTCCTTGTTAGTCAGTAGCAGACCGACCTTAAGTGACCCAGGCTATCTGGAAAGAGGGTTTGGCTGTGAGCCTTGAATACACACCTTCAGGCTGGACCAGGTGACAAGACCAGACTCTGGTCTCCATAGGAGAGTAAAGATGTTGGCATGAGTTCTGGAATGTTCTTGGCGTGTTAGAGTTATAGGAGTCCAGCCCATTCCCAGTGCAGTCTGTTCACCTCTGTCAGACAGGTGACCTAAGGCTGGCGCCAGGATATCAGGGGACAATACGGCCTTGTTTCCTGGACATTGATTGGGGTATCCTCATTCCCTGTCCCAGACGATCCCTGGGAAATAGGTCAGTTCCAGAGTGACACGTCACCCAGCTCTGTCTGGCAGCTCACTCTCCTCTACTGCTCCAGGACCCCTCCCCCTTTCTCTTCTACCCACTTAGCCCATGAGCCAGCACCCATATGCTGTCCTGTAGACGCCTGGCCTAGCCACTGCCTACCCTGGGTCGGCCTCAGTTGCCCCAGGCCACCGTCACTCACCTGGACTGTGGCAGTGACCTCTCATCTTCCCTGCCACTCTCCCTTCACCGCTGGGTCATGTGGAGACGTCTTTGGTCCTAAACTTCCTTGCTCAGGCATGAAAGTCTAGCTCCTTTTCAAGTGTTTGGCCATCAGGTCTGGTGTGATGGGGCACTGATGTCATCTCTCCATACCACCAGTCCCCCGTGTATCTTTGTGGCCTCTTAAACCTGGCCTGGCCCCACCCCTAGGCCCTGAGACTGCTGGTATGCACCTGGTTGTCCTCTGTTCCCTCAGACGCTTGCTGGACTGATGGCAGTGGGTACCCAAGGCTGGCTGGTGGGATGTCGTGAAGTCTTGGCAGGGTACCCTGCTGACCACGCTGGGTCTGGACTTGGCCCAGGTGTGGCCACTGGGCTGTCCTCCTGCACTGCTGGGTGATCTGTTCCCTCTGTCTTCTGGTCTCCGGTATCACCTTCTTGCTCAAGTGTTACTCCTTTCTCCCCATCATCCCTTTTGCCCTGTACTCGTCCCTTCTCCCTCCTCCCCTCTCCTACCATCTCTCTGCATTGTCTTCTTCTAGCTCCAGTTATCTTTGTCTCCACCTCTCCCCCCAGCTGCCCATTCCAGTCACCATCTATCTTCCCTGCTTGGTTGCCATAAACCTCCTAACAGCTTCCCCATCCATCCATCTGGCCTCATCTGTCTGTCCATTCATTTGTGCTGTCCATCTATCCCCTGCCCCACTCCTGGGTCCTGTGACTGGTGCACCAGGATGGTCATTTCCTGGCTGGCTGGGGACAACTATCTCTGCGCGTTCAGACTAGGTGACTGCCATGCCTTAATTCTGTCAGGAAGCTGAGCGTGACATCTGTTCACTGTCTGGGGAACTAGGGACCAGGCTTGAGATGGGAGAGTGACCACTCAAGACAGTGGGGTGGGGTTTTCCTCCAGCCTGTACTGCAAGAGGATGAGTCAAATGTCTGCAGGCTAGGTGGGGGCCAGTATGGGGTGGGCAGCAATGAGGAGGCATAACCAGGAAGGCCACAAGGATGATGGGCTAATACCAAGTATACACCTCACAGTCTGTCATGCTAAGGTCTTCCCAGAACCGTGGAGGCAACCAAGGACATCCCTGTTTGGAGCTTTGGTTGAGAGCTAAAAGTAGGGGGGTGGGGTTCAGGTAGGCAACTCCTTCGGGAGGCTCTTCCCTGCCCTGGATCCCCTGCTATCCTGAGCTTCTTTCCCTGCTTCTTAGAAGGCAGGAGAGGCTGTGCGTGGTAAGCCTTCATCCGTGGGTAGTAGATGGGTGGGTGTCTCAGGACCAGCTCTGTTCTGGGTTTTGTATCTCTGTAGGAATCTGTCAGCCTCTGCTGTCACTAGCCGCTTGCCAGAGAGCCCCAGATCTATCTAGCCTGTGGCTCTGCTGAGGGTTTTGTCCTCGAAGTCACCACTGAAGCCACCTGGGGCTCAGGTGTTCCTGGCACCGTGTATTAGTTAGGGATTGCCATTGCTGTGATGAAACGCCATGACCAAAGGCAACTTGGGGAGGAAAGGGTTCATCTGGTATTTTGGTCCATATCACCGTTCATTAAGGAAGGAAGTCAGGACAGGAACTCAAACAGGGCAGGAACTTGGAGGCAGGAGCTGATGCAGAGGCCATGGATGAATGTTGCTTTCTGGCTGGGTCCTCCCCCAGCATCACTAATTAAGAAAGAGCTAGACACACAAGGCTTGCCTACAGCTCTATCTTACGGAAGCATTTTTTTCAATTGAGGTTCTCTCTTCTCAGATAACTATAGCTTAAGTTGGTGGATAATAAAGTTAGCCAGCCGGGCGGTGGTGGCGCACGCCTTTAATCCCAGCACTCGGGAGGCAGAAGCAGGCAGATTTCTGAGTTCGAGAAACCCTGTCTCGGAAAACCAAAAAAAAAAAGTTAGCCAGCCCAACTGATCCCTTGTCAACTTGACATAAGCACATCACTGTTCAGCCATAACCTTTCTTTTCTTGTTCTTCCCCAAGATTACACATTAATCCTCTTAAAATATCAGTCTTGAGCTGGAGAGATGGCTCAGTGGTTAAGAGCGCACTGTCTGCTCTTCTAGAGGTCCTGAGTTCAATTCCCAGCAACCACATGGTGGCTCACAACCATCAGTAATTAGATCCAATGCCCTCTTCTGGTGTGTCTGAAGACAGCTACAATGTACTCACATACATAAAATAAATAAATCTTTAAAAAAAAAAAGTATATCAGTCTTTTAAAATTCAAAATCTCTATAAAACTCAAATTTCATTTTTTTTTAAGTTTAAAGTTTCTCAACTGTGGGCTCATGTAAAATAAAAAAATGAGTTAAATAATTTCTTTCAAGAGGGCACAGTCACAGTCAGATGAAAGAAAAAGCCAACTCAGAGTGTGGGATCTACTCTGGGCTCCTCTGAGGAAGGGCCTGTCTTCTCAGCTCTGGCAGGCTCCACTCCCTGCTGCTGCTGTTTGTGGGGTTAACCCATGGTACTGGCATTTCCAAAACGCTGGGGTCTTCTGCTGCCGCTGGGCCGCACTCTTCACCAGTAGCCTCTCCTGAGCTCACTTCATGGTACCAAGTCTCAGCTTCTCTGCATGAACCCTTCAGTCCCGGCCCTTCCGCTGCCACTGAGGCTGCACCTTCACCAATGACCTCTCCTCTCACAGTGCCTAACCCCAGCTTCCCGCCTTCATGACCACTTCATGTCTTTAAAACCAGTACGACCTGGGTGACTCTTACCTTTCCAAGTTTGGCTTGAGAGCAAGGTACAGCGCTGGCTGCCTCTGGACCATAACTAGCGGCTGTGAACTGGGTCTCAGGAAACACTCGTTAGAAGATTTCCTCTTAGTGATGCAGCTCTGTTCTTAGTCACCACTGATGCCTTTCTTACCTCCAGGTGACCAGCATCAATTGTCCCAGTAAAGCAAAGGTTGCCCTTTAGTGGCGCTGGTCTCTTGTTAAATCATGGCTGACTCTTCAGTCCCGGCTAAACAGACACCACAGTCTTAATTCAAAATAGCAAATACGTAATAGCCCCGATAGACTTAATGTAGCACTCAGAATTCCTTCCAGAACGCCAGACCTCCGTCATTGGCATTTCTCAGTGTTGTTTTCTTCCATATTTCCACAGAATAACTCACTGAACTTTTAAACACTCGATGGGTTTTCTTGTCCAGAGTTCTGAAATCCTTCCAAAATCCCTCCCACCCTCACCACCAAAACAACAACAACAACAACAACAACAACACGGTCAGGTCTGTCACAGCACCGTCGCAGAATTCTCATACCAATATCTGTGATAGTTGGGGTTACGTTTGCTGTGATAAACCACCATGACCAAAATAACTTGGAGAGGAAATTTGGGTTTATTTTATTTGGCTTATGTGTCTAATCACTGTTCATCATCAAAGGAGTCAGCACAGGAACAAACAGGGCAGGAAGCTGGAGGCAGGAGCTGATGCAAAGGCCATGGAGGGATGCTGTTTACTGGCTTTCTCACCATGGCTTGCTCAGCTTGCTTTCTTATAGGACCCAGGACCACCAGTCCAGGGATGGCTCCACCCACAAATGCTCTAGACCCTCCCCCATCAATCCCCAGTTAAGAAAATGCTCCACAGGCTTGCTGACATTCTGATCTTTTGGAGAGGCATTTCCTCTGTCCAGGCTCTTTCCTCAGATGGCTATAACTTATATCAAGTTGACAAGCAGCACACACACACACACACACACACACACACACACACACACCCCTTTAGGGTCTCTGCCTTGTTTCTCTGTCTCTCATTCTGTTTCTGCTGGATTGTATGGCTCTGTTTCTGACTGTCTGTCCCTCACTGTCTCAGCCTCTCGCCTTCCCACCATCTGTCCCTTTCTCCCCTGCCTGGGCCCCGTCTGGGCTGGAGCCAGGCTCCAGGGGGACTGGGTGGGTGAGGAGGGAATGCATACAGCTCTGAGCAACTGAGCAACCGTGGGTTGTGAGGAGTCCAACTGGAGGCAGGAGCAGGAAAGTTTCTGCCCCCCCCCCCCCCCAACATTTGGCAGTACCCTCCTGCTCGGGCTGCCCAGTGCCTTGGCTGTTCATTTGTTTTTGGGGGACTTCTCTTGAAAGGTTCTTGGGCAGTTGGGGCCTGGGACAGCAGCTTAAGCACAGCCCCTGAACTCTGGTGCCTATAATGAAATCCAGGTTTGGTGGCTTCTGGCTGAGCTCAGCCCTGGTGGCCGACATCACCATGGCCCATGCTGCTTCTTGGAGTGCTTGAAAGACAGCATGTGTGACTCTGGGAACCCCCCACCTCTACCCCTCACAGGTCCCCAATCCTTGGCTCTGCTGATCCAGCCACTTCTGCCATTCCTCTAGCTCTGGCCTGGAAGCTGCCGCTGTGGCTGCTGGCCACAGGCCTCTACAGGAACTGGAAGAGCTCAGCCTTGGTTCCCATTCCCAGGCCTTTTGTGACAGGTCTTTATGTCAGAAATGGAGCATTTCTTACTGCTGCCTTGGAGCTTTCTGCCTAGGCACAGGACTGCAGAAAGTGACTGACTCAGTGGAGTCTGACTAGTTAGCTGGAATGAATTGTCTAGCTGACTGACTGACTGGATTGGAGGAGAACCTGACTGACTGACTGTTTGACTGACTGACTGACTGAGAGAGAACCTGATTTACTGACTGAGACTGAGGAGAGCCTGACTGACTGACTGACTGACTGACTGACTGACTGACTGACTGACTGACTGGGGGAGAACCTGACTGACTGACTGACAGATGGACAGACAAGTATCTGACTGGCTAAGAGAGTCTAAGGAGAGAACTAAATTACTGCCTGGTTTCTGGTTGGGCTTAGGGTTTGTCTGTCCTCAGGCTTGGGACCTATAGAAGGAGGGGGTCATCTGCAAGCAAAGTCACCTGCCACTTAGAGGCTAGCCTGTCAGGTGTCCCCAGTGTATCTTGGCATGCCAGACGCCATCTCTCCTGCCATTGGCTCGCTATCTATGAAGCCAGTAGCAGGACAGTCAGGAGTCAGGGTTTCATCCCCCTGGAAAGTGTTCCTCCATCTGTGAGGGAGCCGTTTGTCTGGCTCCCCCCAGCCCTGCAGTCTGTTGTGGGTGGATTCCCCCTGTCTGGATGTTTCTGTGATTGTGTTTCACTGCCTTTGTTCTTCTTGTGTCTTACTATGTGGGAGCATGTGCATCAGAAAGGGGACCTGCTGTATGTTTGTACACTGTGGGGGTTCTGGCTCGGGTGGGTCATATGCGTGGTCCTGAGGATGAAGCACCATGAAAGACAGCCTGATCTAGCTGGTCCAGGAAGTGGGGCTCAGCCACATGGAGTGGCTGGTGTTGCCAGCTGCATTTTCTTTGCTGTCCCAGACTTGGAGACGGAGCCTTCTGTAGGTGACATGGTTTTGGAGCCCATCCTGGACTGTAAGAAGTCTGGTCCATGGTTTCAGGTTGCCCGGTCCCACTGCTGACACCCTTATTCCAAATCCGTTTCTCCCTTTTCTGCTTTTGGGGAGCAGAGCAGAAGGGACAATATGATCTTTGGGCTCAGGGGTTTTTCCTCAGTGCCACCTTCTGTTTGGAGATGGATACTGAGAGTTTCCTGGGGGATTCTGTTGGGAGGAGAGCCTGGAGTCCCCAGTGTAGCACCTATGGTTTAGATGATAGCATGAAGCCGGGGCAAAGTACTGGGCTGAGAGTAGACAGGGAGAGCGAAGGGGACAAGTGGAAGTTGTGGGCTCTTCTAGTGGCACTAGTGGCAAGAGTGATGGGGGTGGGGGTAGGTGGGGGCACCTGGCTGCCCAGGCTGCAGTTGTTCCTAGGAATAAAGCATCCTGTGTCCTTAGAGTGCAGCTGTGTGGGGGTGGGGAGCAGCCGCCGACTCTGCCTGGCCATGGCTGCCAGCAGCTGCTGTCTTGGCCCAGAGGGAGCAGGGTGGGGCTGACCTAGCCAGGGACCAGGGTAGGGACAGACCTTCCTTGACAGTGCTATTCAGTGATAACGGTGTGTCAGATGTTTTGGATGCACCTAGGCTCACAAGCCACTGTGGAGGTGAGACTATTCCTGTCTCCTCTCACCCCTACCTCCCATTGTAAAGATAGGGATACTGAGGCAGGCAGCACCTCCAAGTACCATCTGTGGTCACGGAACTGGGTGTTGCAGAGTGGGGCTGGGATTGGAGCCCAGGGCTATCTAGATGAGAACTGGGTTGTTTTCCTAACCTCTTTGTTGCCGGAGCATCCCAGTGCAGCCTGGGTGGTCCCTGACTAGAGAACAGAGAGAACCATGAAGCAGCCAGGTGCCGGGCCATGTGGGAGATGTACAGGCAGCCTCAGGGCATAGCAGCCTGCTGAAGCTGACAAATGCCCATCCATGAGAAAGAGCCCTGTGTAGTGGTGCAGAACTGTCATCCCGGTATGTGGGAGACTGAGACAGGAGGACCTGTCAAGGAGACCCTGGGCAACATAGGGAGAGATGGCTTGCCACCAGGATCACTTACAGAAGACATAGGTCTGGGTCCCAGCGTCCACTTGCCTTGCAACTGTCGTAACCCCAGTTCCAGGGCTTCTTGACCCTGCTCTTTTGACCTCTAAAGGGACTAGGTATTCATTTGGTGCAGATACATATGTGTAGGCAAAACACTCATAAATCTTTAAAAGGTTGAAAGTAACAAATGGCTTGGGCAATAGATCTGTGGTGGAGCGCTCACTTAGCAGGCATAAGGGTTCCATCTCTTCGCTCTGCAAAAACAGAAGAAAGAGAGGCCCAGTGACCCCATGGCTCCTGTGTGTTGTGACAGGTGTGTTTTTTGAAAAGCTGACTGCTCCAGTTCAGGGTCTGCAGCCTGCTTGCATAGGCCATCACGGGCATAGGCCATCACGCACATGTGGCGGGCATATGTGGCTGAGCTATCAGGCTGGGGTCACTGTGGGAGTCTTATTTCTGTTCCCAGGAAATAGAGGTGTAGCCAGAAGGAGGCAGTAAGGACTGTCATTACTGCCTGGCGGCCTCCTGGATTTTGTCTTCAGAGAACACAGCCATGGGAAGAGTGGCTGTGACCAGGCAGGATCCATGCGTGGCAGTGCCATCCTGGGGATGCTCAGGGTATGAAGCTGGTGTGCTGCGGCCTGAAGTCACGGCTGGAGCACAAGTGCCCGGCTAACTTGGGTGTCCTCACGTTCTCTGCTCTGTCCAACCACAGGACCGTAGCCTGGCAGGCAAGCTGGAGCCTGTGTCACCTCCCAGTCCCCCGCACGCTGACCCTGAGCTAGAGCTGGCGCCGTCTCGACTGTCCAAGGAGGAGCTGATCCAGAACATGGACCGCGTGGACCGTGAGATCACCATGGTGGAGCAGCAGATCTCCAAGCTGAAGAAGAAGCAGGTGAGTAGCGAGGGTGGGAGGGCAGGAGACCGGCCCCACGTCCTCAGGTGCCTGGAGCCACACAAGTTCCTGGTGGCTGGTGTGTGTGTGTGTGTGTTTAATGTTTTGCTTCTGGAAGCCTCTGGGCCGGGCACATCAGGCTCATACATCTGCATTGTCAACAGAGAGTCCTGAGCTTCAGGGGACCAAGGCTTCCTGGGAGAGGCACCATGAGCTGTCCAGGGCAGAGAAAGCCTTTGGTTGTTCTTGCATGAGAAGCTGAATGTGGAGCTGGGAGCTGGGCACTGAGGGCTTCCAAGGTGGTGGCCCAGAATCCCAGAGTGAGGCTGGACCCTGGTGCGGTCAGATTGGCCATGCCAGACCAGTGGAGCTCTCACATCTCCAGTCCTCCAGGCCTGGCTTGGGGGCTGGGCTGGAGCCACCGTTACATGCATGGATGTTCATCAAGTTTGGAGGCCAAGTGACTTGAGCTGTTGTTATTAGTTTTCTTTTTCTCCTTTTCTTTTTTTTCTCTTAACCTAAATTTCTTTTTTGAATGTCACCTTAAAAAAGAATATATATATATATATATATATATATATATATATACATATATATATATATACATATATACACACACACACACATATACACACACATACATATATACATACACATATATATAAAAGTATAAAAATAAAATTATATAATAATATAAAAATAAATGAATGAGAGAGATGGTTCGGTGGTTAAGGACATGTATTGTTCTTGCAGACTACCCAGGTTCAGTTCCCATCACTCACATCTGACAGCTTACAACTCCTTGTACCTCCACGTCCAGGGGACGGCCCTAACCTCATGCACATGCACATATGCAGATGTACACACATGTATGCGATGTAAATATGTTGTAATAATAAAAATATTTTTGAGAAAATAAAATACACTTACTCTTTTGCGTGTGCGCATGTGGATACTCCCTTTGTAGGAGTTGGTTCTCTCCAGCTTTGTGCTTTGTCAGCCTGTGGTGGGTTAAAACCCCCCCCCCCTTTTTTTAAGACAGGGTTTCTCTGTGTAGCCCTGGTTGTCCTAGAACTCACTCTTTAGACCAGGCTGACTTTGAACTCAAAAAGCTCTGCCTGCCTCTGCCTCCCAAATGTTGGTACTAAAGGTGTGCGCCAGCACTACTTGGCTCAGCACCCCCTTTTTTGGGAGGTGGAGTGGGGAAAGACAGGGTCTTTCAGGCCTTGGCTGGCCTGAACCTCACTAGCAGGCTGGCCTTGAACTCACAGAGATCCTCTTGCTTCTGACCTGTGAGTGCTGGGGTTAAAGGCATGCACCACTACCATGCCTGCTCGGCGCCTTTAAATACATTTAGAAAGTTTGATATGTGTGTCTTGTGTGTTTGGGTGTGTACGTGTGTGTTCAGGTGCCTTAGAGGTGGAGTTACAGGTGGTTGTGAGTTGTCCAGCGTGGGCGCTGAGAACCCAACCCAGGGCCTTTGCAAGAGCAGTCCATACACACCCATAACCACTGACCTGTGTCTCTCCGCACGCTCCTCATCCCCACAAAACTAGAATTCCCAAGTGTAAATGAATCATTTTAGAGTCTGCAGTTCACTGGCAGTAGACCGAATCATACGGCTTCCACTTCCTCTGCTGTCCCAATGGACGCAGAGCTATTAAGCGATGCCCTATCTCCTAGCCCAGAGTCACCTCTGTGACAGTCTGTGGATCTGCTTTCTGGACACCTCATGTACACGGACTCACATCCATTTGCCTTTTCATGTCTCTGCCTTGTGTGCTCAGCATAAGGAACTTTTAGGATTCACAGGGCATAGTCGAACCTCTTCATGGAGAAGTGGTATTCGGCCATGTGGCTGTGGTATGCCTTCTTGTGTGCTTGAGTGACTGTTCCTGGTTCTCCTGCCCCTCACCCTCTCTGCTCATGAGGGCTGCTGCTCTTCCAGGCGACTGTGCTGGCGTGGGGCTCATCACTGACTGTGTAGCCTGTGGTTGAGGGGTTGTGTGAAGCCGGGCTCCTTACAGCTCTGTGCTCACCAGGACTGTTGTGCAGTGTGGTTTTGGATCTTCCAGTCACCTTTATGGGAGTGTGGGTGACTGCCAGGTCACACTGAGGAAGATGCTGAGGGTCAGAGAGGCGCAGTGACTCTAGAACCCTGAGCGATGGAACAAAAGTCTGACTTCAGGCTGAGAGGTGTGCTGTCTGGTCAGGGCTGTAGCCAAGATATTCTTCGTTCTCACTCCTGGGGAGGGTCTTCACCCTTTCTACTCCTTAGGCTTCCTGGTTTTTTGTTTTTATTTATTTTTTTTGGCTGATCAGTGAGAGCTGCCACCAGGGGTCACTGCAGGACCAAGGCAGCTTGGCTCATCTGGCCTCAGTGCTGATTGTTCCTGCCTCATCATCTCCCCATTCCTGGCCATAAAACTCTGTTCCTGTGTGACCGAACATGCTCGCGGAATGCACATAGTAAGCAGAGAGGACCGCAGAATGGACCGTGCGCTGATCGCACTCATGGCGCCCTCTGTAGGTCACATTAGGCATTGGCTTCCCGTGGAGTCTTGAATTCTTTGCTCTTGGCTCCTGACTTTGGAGTAGAGCGGACAGCAGCAGCAGGAAGGGATGCCAGATAGGAGGAGATGGATGAGGGGTCCAGTGTGAAGACACAGGCATGTGCTGCTGTTGATGATGATGATGATGATGATGATGCTAGTGATGCTGGTGATGGTGAAAGTTGAGATGGTAAAATGGATGTGATGGATGGTGATAGTGATAGTGATGGGTACGAGGGTGGTGGTGGTACTGCTGCTGCTGGTGTTTGTTAGGATGGTGATAGATGCAATGGTAATGGAGGTAGTGGTGGTAGTGGTCATTGGTGATGGGGATGAGGCGGGGGTGGGGTGTTTTAATGATGATGCTAATATCAATGGTGGTAATGACGTTGATGGTCAGTGATGGTGGTGGTAGGATGGTAATGATGGTGGTAGGATGGTGATGGTGGTGTTCATGATAGTAATGAAGGTGATAGTGGCAGCGATGGGTGGTGATGGTGGTGATGATCTGATGGTAGTGATTGGGTGCTGTTGCTGATTGTGGTAATGGTGATGGTGGTAATGGTCTTGGCTGTGGTAATGGTGGCAATGATGGTGTTGATCATGGTGATGGTGAAGATGATTGTGATTCTGATGCTGGTGGAAAGCTTTGTCTGTCACCAGTCTTTCTTCCTTTCTGCCTCTCCCAGCCCTCTCCACGTAGCTCCTGGTTTAGTCCTCAGAAGATTAGGGACTCTTTGTTTCCAGGGAAAGGAGTAGGAAGTTCAGAGACACTGAGTAACTTCTCAACAGGCTGTGTGGGTGTACGGGTCAGAAGTGTAGCACTCTGGGTTGAGGCCTTCATTCTGTGCTTGTAGCTTCTCTTGGAGCCTGGAGGCCCAGCCACCAGGGATCCCTGCCAAGCAGGGCATCGAGTCTCCGGGTGACTCATAGGAAATGGCGATCAGCCTGACTTCCTGTGTGTGGCTACGGGCAAGTGGGGGGAACAGTGCCTCAGCTTCCGGCCTTCACCGCTCATGTTCTCCCCTTTCCCGCAGCAACAGTTGGAGGAGGAGGCCGCCAAGCCGCCCGAACCCGAGAAGCCCGTGTCGCCACCACCCATAGAATCAAAGCACCGCAGCCTGGTCCAGATCATCTATGACGAGAACCGGGTACGGCCCGCGGGAGCAAGTCACCTTGAACCATGAGTTCCCTATCACCGTGTAGGCTGGCGAGTGGGTGGGGAGGGGTGGCCCATGGGCCATGCATATTGTTGGCATTGGCCTCAGGCTGGAGGAGAGCGAGGGGGCCTGCTGGCCACTGAGATGCACTGTCACCTCATATCTGCCTAGCAGATCCAGTGACACGCTTGGTGATATCACTATTAATACTGGCAGGTGACTGCCTGGCTGGTCCTAGGAAGGTGTGCATCGTAGGCGTTTCTATCTCACACCTGGAGATACAGACCCAGAGACGGGGAGTGCTCAGTCACGCAGCCAGGGTGCGGGAACTGTGGGATTTGAACTGGGCTCGTGAGCTGCAGGCAGGGCCTGATTCTTGGCCTTGGCTTCTGCTCCCACAGTCCCCTCAAGCTTGTGTGAGCTGTGACAGTCTGGTACCCGGTGGGTGGGAGGGAAGTTCCCATCTCTCCTCTCTCATTGGCTGATTCCACAAGGAGCTTTGGGCTTTTGAGCTTTTGACTGCCTGGATTCTCTTTGAGTGAGAAACCAAAGCCCAGAGGGGAATGTGGGCCAGCCAAGGCTTGTGCCTCAGGTTCCATAGCTTAGGATGTAAGTAGGTGTTCTTTATTGCTTAGGGAAGATACTGGGGCTCAGAGAGGGCAGGAGACCTGCGTGAGATTGCACAGCAGGTTAGATTTGGGGCTGGGACTCAGAAGGAAGATTGAACTTGCTTGACGGTGGCGGAGGTGGTCAGAGGAGTATGGCTCTTTAGCCACGGTGGACATTTGTTCCCAAGGCTGCCTTTATCTTGCTCTTTGTTCTGCTGTCCCTCTTTAAGGGAGGTCCCTCTGCTCTTTCTCTCTACTCTGATGTCCTCCTACCCCCGGCCTTGTGCTAGCTAAGGCCTGTATCACAGCCTTAGGAGGTGCTCACTCGGAGTTGGTAGGAGGGCCCATGCTTGTCCCTCTGCCTGCATGGAGCCTGGAGCAGGCTCCCCAGCTTTCCCTGAAGAACAACGGCAGAGCCTAGCATTCCCTGTGATCAATAGGATTACATTTTAATCCCCCTTCCTTCCCACGAAGAGGCAGGACAGGGGCTTGCCTCCAATTTTCCTGTGGTCAGGCAGCCCAAGGCCTCATGCATCTGGAACACATCTGTCCTCAAGGCCAGCGAGTGGCTTTTCCACCTCCCGGGGCTTCTGTGGGCATCACAGATGCAGGCGGGTGCAGCAGTTAGAGGAGGGGCATGTCACAGTCAGGGAGGAAAGTAGGGACTAGCATGGGCAAGAGGGGGACTGGGTGTTGGGAGGGGCCACGGCTTTGATCTTCAGAGCATGCTCTGCCTGTCACACCTTGTCACAGACATAGCTGTGTGTGTATATGTGACAAGTAGAGGGGTGGAGTGGGCCCATAGGTCACCACACATTTATAGGCCGTACACTTAGGTCTACTTAGCACATGTGTAGCTCTGTGTGCACACCCTGGGCTCATGGACACGTGTGTGCACTCTGAGAGTGTTGATCTAGATGCTAGGTCTTGCCTGTGACATTGGGACATTGTGCAGTATGTGGTAGTGGCTGAGACTTGCTGGCCCCACTGGCCCCAGGGTCTCTGGCTGTGTGGCTGTGGATCCTGCAAAATGCCAGGGACCTCCTGACTTCTTCCTTGTTCTCTGGGCACGCTACCTGGGGGCATCAGAAAATGGTGTCCCTCTTGTTCTGCCTATCTCATCTCCAGGGCTGGACCTTTGTGCTCATAGTCAAGGCTGGTCTCCAGAGCTGGTCTGCTCGCCTTGGTTGTGTGTCCCTGTGACCTCTGACCTTTGTTCACAGATTGAAGCTGCCCTACTAGACCTCCAAGCTGCCCTGCTCACCCTTGGGCAAGGCTGGCTTAGCTCTAATGAGTATGTACCAGCATCTCCAGTAAGCTGGCCTTGTCTTCACATAAGGATGATAGATAATAGTGTTTGGGAACCTGTTGTATGTGACAGCCAAGTCTGCTGTCTGCCAGTGTGTTGTGGGAAGTGACAGAGCCAGGCTGAGAGGTGACCTGGGGTCAGGCTGTAAGTCCATTAAGAGCCCTGAGGTCCTGTCCTGGAGTGGGTGTGAGGGACTCAGTTAGGCTTGGGTGACACTGCTGCCTTGTCCCCAGTGTCCTCATCACATAGGTGAGCTATGTCCCTGGGGTCACCTTCCCGTGGCTCCTAGACACAATGGTCAGTTGAGGGTGGTCTGGAGGCTTTGGGGAAGTTGAGCCCTCTCTGGGGAGGAAGGTGGGTGGAGCCTGGCAGGTAACTGGGACAGTGGCAGGGCAGAAGTGCCAGGATGTGGCTGGACCTATGGCATCTGGGAGCAGCAGGGTCCGCATAGCAAGGCCCCAGCCATCTTAGCTGGGGGATGGGCAGCTTCAGCTTCTAGGGTGGCAGAAGACAGCGAGGGAGGGGGGTGTGTGGGAGTTGGGGCGGGGAGTGGTATGAGAGCAAGCAGGTCTGCAGCAGTCACCGAGGATGCCACATTTCTTGATGTGTCCCCAGTTCCCAAGGAGCAACAGCAGACTCCAGCACATCCTTACACAAGCTGTGGGTCTGGCCACTAGTGGGTGTGGCTTTCAGGGCATAGGGTCCTAGTAACCCCTCCCCCTCCCCCCAGATCCAGATCTCTGCTCCAGCTGTGTAAGCACAGCACAGTCCCTGGTGACCCCGCCCCGCTGTGTCAAGTGCCACCCCCTTTGCCTAAGCACAAAGCTGGTGTTGATTCTCAGAGCTGTCACACACACACACCAAGATACTGTCGCTGAGTCGATGTGACTGGCTCAGTGGCACCTCCTCCACCCCCACCAAGCTTGTGCCCCGACCACACCCTGAGGCCGCTGGTCTCAGGGTCTCAGCTCTGCACAGAAGATCTCAGAGTGGACCTTAGCACAAGGCAGAAGCTGCTCTACTTGCAAGCTTGAGCCCTTCCCATGTCTGGTCCGGGTGGGTTGAGATTGTCTGCCCCTAGGAAGCTCTGCAGTGCCATAGCTCTCAGGTGATGACGGTGACTTCAGTGGACCCCTGAGTTTTCTTCAGCATCTGCTGTCTGATATAAGGATTCAGGCTTTGCCAGGGTTCTGCTTCTGTGCACCTCCCCATCCTAATCCCTGTTCCCCCCTTCACTCCTTGCTTCCTGTGAGTCGGCCCCGGTGGTCCCAGTCTGGGCAGCCAGCCAGCAGAGGCACAATGTTGTCTTCATGTGTTGGTCTGAGAGGAGAGATCCAGCCTATTGAGGGTTGCCCCCCACAGCCGTGGGGCCCTCTGCAGCACGCCTCTGTTTTCCTTAATGAGGCCTGGTGTGTGAAGGGAGGGGATAGAGGCCAGAAATAGTCACTTTATTGTCAGATGGGATCCTCGAAGGCTCTGGTGTCCCCTTCCTCTGCTCTGGCTCCGAGGTCAGCAGACACCAGAGGCGTCCACGCTTGGCAGAAGCTATAGCCTGGTTAGCCGTGGTCAGATCCCTCCCTAGGGCCAACCTGGGAGCGACTGGGGGCTCCTGCAGGGTTGTCTGGGGTTCTCCCTGCAGATTGGGCTTTACCCTCATTCCGAGATGCTGATTCCAGTCTGCTCAAAGCCCTTGTTTAATTCCATTCTCCTCTTTGCCCCACAGAAGAAAGCTGAAGCCGCACACCGGATCCTGGAAGGCCTGGGGCCCCAGGTGGAACTGGTGAGCCAGGCGTGACTGGGCGGGGTGGGAGGAGTGGGGTGGAGGATTGGGGTCGGGCAGCAGGTGTTGGGGGAGTGGGAGGGAGGGAGGAGGAAGTCATCTACTGCCCAGCACTGTCCCCAAGGGGAGGCAGGAAGCAGTACCTCCTGATAAGGGCGCTGGCAGATAACTCTTGAGTGGCAGCTGGGCAGTGAGCCTGTCCCTGCCTCTGGAGCCCGAAGGCCGCTCGCCATGTTGGCTCTGCATGAGAGTCCTGCCCACTCCGCTGTCTGAGCCTGATGGCCCAGAAACCCTCAGGAGGACTCTTGATGTCTTCAGCCCAGCTGCCTGCCGTGGTGGGAAGGGTGGCCATGACTGTCATGATTGTTATCATCATCGCTCTGCTCGTCTCCAGTGTGTCATAGCAGGGTGGGAAAGCAGCCCCGGCCTTGGGATCTGCTGGACTGGATGAGGCAGAAGGGCACCTCACCCCCTCAAACCTGCACCTGATGGTATAGCCTTGGATCATATCAGCCACAGGTGGCAGGTGTAGCTGGCCGTTGGGGCACAGGGTCGGGGGTGTGTGTAAGCACCCTTGGGGTGTGAACAAGAGTCCTGGGCACTGCATGCTTGCTGAAGACTGTAGGGCCAGGTCTGTGGTATCTGTGGTATACGCTGACACAGTCTTGTCCCTAGAGAACCTAGGGTGGACAGATGGGAGCTGGGCTCCTCTGCTGCCTGTGGTGGGCTCTATGTGGCCCCTTCCTACACCTGGGAGCTAGGCAGGGCTGCTGTGCCGCCACCAGGTCTCTCTCTCTCTCTTCCTTCACTACTGAGCTGTACCATCTGCTGCATAGTTCATTATTCCAGATCTGTGTGATACTAGGGTCCAAAGGAGTCCTGTGTCACTGTCCTTGTCCTTCTGGCCATTTCTCTGAGTGGAGCCATGTAGTGCATAGTCTTTTGTTCTCTCTGACTCTTTCCCCTTCACCCCGCCCCCAGCATTGGTGCTTTATTTAGGTTCTCCTACACCATGATCTGTGTTGGTGCTTTATCCCTTTTCAGGGCTGCATCATATTCCACTGTCTCTGGACTGCATTTTATTTCTCTGTGTTCAGTTGATGACACTGGGTGGCTTTTTGCTTTTGTCCCCTGATAATAAAGCCACGCCACAAGCGTAGGAATGAGCAGCATTTGTGTCTCTTGAGTCTACACTTAGGAGTAGAATTGCTGTCTCTGGTGTTGGTTTTTTTTGTTTTTTTGTTTTTTGTTTTTCCCCCTGCATCTACAAGTTCCTGGCTAGTTTCTTTCTTTTTTTTTTTTTTTGGTTTTTCGAGACAGGGTTTCTCTGTGTGGCCTCAGCTGTCCTGGAGCTCACTTTGTAGACCAGGCTGGCCTCAAACTCAGAAATCCGCCTGCCTCTGCCTCCCAAGTGCTGGGATTAAAGGCATGCGCCACCACGCCCGGCTCCTGGCTGGTTTCTAAGGTGGCTGCACCATTGTATAGTCCCATTAGTGTCTTGCCTCTGTTTCTCCCTCTGCCATCCTGTCCAGATTCAAGGAGTTTGTGTGTGTGTGTGTGTGTGTGTGTGTGTATGTGTATTTGTGTGGTGTGTGTGTGTGTGTTCGTGTGTGTGACTTTTTTGCCCTTGGGAAGAAGGTAACTGTCTGTTGATTGAGGAGCTCATGGCAGCTTCTCCCTAGAGATTTTGTCTAACCCGGGGCTTTGGAGGCATCAATGGCCTAAGAACGGGGTGTGTGTGTGGAGGGGGAGGGTAGGGGGTGTCACCTGCTGCTGACAGGCACTTGCTGTGCAAGGTCTTTGGGTGTTGCCACCTTCCTCACGTTCTGAAAGAGACTCCAAAGGGTAGTGCCCTGCCCAGCACCACACAGAGAGAGATGAAGGAAGAAGTGTGCCAGCCTGTGAGTGTAGCCAGGTCTTCCCAGGGCTTCTGTGCGTAGGGCTAACGTTGTACTGCCTCTTCCTAGATACTGCTGATCTGGGCTTTGGTCATTGAGCCACCATGAATTCTGGTGCTGTGATACAACACTTGGATCAAAAGCAACTTTGGGAAGGAATGGGTTTATTTTAGTTTATATGGGAAGTCTGGGTGGGGACTTGGGCAGAAACTTGAAGCAGAAATAATGCAGGAACACTTCTTTGCTTTCTCACAAGTTCATTCTTAGCTTCATCATACAACCCAGGACCGCTTGCCTAGGGAATGGTGCTGCCTACAGTAGGCTGGGCCCTTCTGCATCAATGAACAGATAAGCCCCACCCCTACTCCCACCCCACCCCACCCCCAAAAGGGGGAAAAATCCCCCCATGCCCTAGGACAATTTTCTTTAGGTAACTTCTCAATTTGGCCTTTTCTCTCAGGTGACCCTAGGCAGTCAGGTTGACAATGAAAGAGAAGTAGGAAAGTGAGGAGTCTCACCTCCTCAGTTACTGAGTATTTGGGAGCCTTGGCATAGCAACGACAAAGTAGTGACCATTTTGCCCTGTGTTCTCCAGAGGGAGGTAGAAGCTTCAGGGATTTCGCCCTGGGGGGGGGGCATCCTGTGGCTCAGTGTGACCTAGGAGGGCCCTGTACTGGGCAGGGACCAGGCTGGCCAGGTGGGAGGCAGTACAGCTCTGAGTCACTTGCTTCCTTCCTGCTCTGAGGTGTCATTCTGAGAGTTCAGTGTCCCCGTGGGCTGGGTTGGTCACTCCAAAAGCTGGCTTGCCGCCTGCCATTCTGAAGGGCACCCACACCCACGGCTGTCAAGGGCTCCAATTTGCAGCTCTAGCCACTTGTCTTTAATGGAGAGGGCAGCTTTGCCCCCATTGCAGGAGAATGCAAGCCACCAGGTGTCTTTGTCCCTTCCCAGGATCAGTCCCCTGCCCCTGCCAGATGGCCTCAGGGTGTTACCCGGGTGCTGAGCCTGGGGGCTCCCCTGGGTGGCTTCCCTCTAAGGTACAGCAGTGCCCCTCAATGTCTAGGACTACAGCTTCCTCCTTACTCCCCA
The DNA here is from genome assembly GCF_978045245.1 of Mus caroli. Classification (NCBI taxonomy): domain Eukaryota; kingdom Metazoa; phylum Chordata; class Mammalia; order Rodentia; family Muridae; genus Mus; species Mus caroli. The sequence goes on along the minus strand of NW_028227259.1, from coordinate 129,263,631 downwards.
GGAGGCAGGTTGGGGTCTGTCTGCTGCTGCCCCCTTGGGTGTGGGCGTTCCCTTTGCTCTCCCATGCTGGGAGTATGTTCTGCTCCTGCCCCATGCTGGTGGTCAGTGGACTTGAGTGAGCCTCCACCCCTTCCTGCCCCAGTTGGGCTGTTCTCCATCTTTAATAGCAAACAATGGCAAACAGTCAGCACATCTAGAATGTTCTGGGCTATTTGCACATCCTATGAGGCGGGCCCTCTGCCCTGCACCCGTTTTCTAGGTGAGGAAATCCAGACTTAGGTGTCACCGGAGCCCGAGTCCTTGAGCGGTGCCCATCCACGTTGGCATTTTTTTATTGGCATCTGGGGAAACACAAAGGGTCGAGGTGCGGCTGCCCTGGGTATCAGGAAGCTGCACTCCTGAGGCCTTACAGCATCCTTCAGCAGTGTCGGACCCCTCCTTTCCTCTGGTCAGTTATGCATCAAGTCTGGCTGCGGGTTCTCTTGTTGCCCTATGCCTTCTTCCTCATCTCTGCTAGGGATGCTTCCCTGTTTCAGGCTCTGAGCCCACAGGAGGCACTGACCTATGGTCTTTTATCATCAGGAGAGCAGTTGAGCCTGGCTGTCTGAGCCCCTGGTGCATTGCCATAAGGTGCAAAAACTGGTGTCTCTGATGCTGGCCTGGCTGCAGGTGACCTGCCTTGTATCTGAGTAGGGGACCTAATGGGGAAAGGATGCTGGCACGATTCCCACACTGGTCCAAGAGTTGTGTCTGCCACCTGTAGAAATTTTCCCCTTAGAGCCTTTTGTGTCTCTCCCCTACCCAGAGACCAAGGACATCATGAGATTCGGGCGGTGTGAGTGCACAGGAAGGAAAGGGCTCAGAAAGGAGGCAGGCACGGGATGCAGCCAGGGGATGCAGAGTCCTCATGGGGTGGAGTTTAGGCCATGGATGGGTTTGGCAATCAGCCTCGAGCTTCCCATCTGTGTAGTGGTAGCGACTGCCACACGAGTGACCACTCTAATAAAGCTGCAGCCGCAGAGTGCTAAACACCTGCACGCTTGTCTCCGGAACGCATCAGAGACCTCTGGGAGGTAGTGGGTAGGTTTCTGTTCTACCTGTGGCCGCTTCATGTCCCTCAGGTAGGCTGTGTAGGGTCCATATCTTGGACAGAGGAAGTCATGGCATAGGAGGATACAGCACTGGTCTAGCCTCTGACATGTGATGGGTCCCATGACTGCTCACTGTGCTTGCTTCGCTCTGAAACTCATTCTCCCATGTATGTAGGACCTGGCTTCTGGTTCCCTGCAGAGGGAGCCTTGTAGTGTCTTCAGCCCTAGGCCAGCTTCCTCTGTCCAGAGCAGAGGCCTTGGTGGTCTCTTGTAGGCCAGTGGGGGGGCAGGGGGGGGAAGGTCACTTCTTGGCAGTTGTAACTGGGCTCTGCAGAAGCTGTGTGTAGGTGCCTGCCACCTATTGCCCTCAGCTTCTATTTCTTGATTTGTTTGGGTCTCTGTGGTTCAGGGAAAGATGCCTTGGTAGCACTAGGGCTGTAGGTTTCCATGGTGATATAGATGCCAAACCAACCCTAAGCATTTTGCAGATAAACTACTTTGCTTAGGGTCAAGGCCAGGCCTGGTGTCCTGCTTCTCCCTGTGTTCTCCGTCACTCTCCCAGCTATACATCTGATTATTCAACCAGTGGTCAGCTACTGGTGACAGGGCTGCAGGGCCTGAGGCTGAGGGTGCTTGGTCTGGGTTCTTGCTGGTGACACTTGCCCACCACACCCTGTCACCCGTCCCATCCATCTCTAACATGTTTCTTCTTCCTCTGCAGCCTCTGTACAACCAGCCGTCTGACACACGCCAGTACCATGAAAACATCAAAATGTGAGTCACTGCTCTGGTGTACCAGCCCAGTCCTAGGGACCAGGAGACCAGTGGGAAATCTGGGTGGAAGTCCCCAGCTGCATCAAGCCCGCGCTGGGCTTAAAGCAGGCCTGGAGCAGAGGGAGTGGCACCTTGCAGCTTGGGTACAGAGACTGGAAGCAAGAGGCCATGGTGTGAAGAGACAGGCTGTGCAGGGCACAGCCAGCTCCAGTACTCTTAGCTGTGGACTGCTGTGGGCCACACACTTGGTATCTGAGGTGGCTCAAAGCGCTAACCCAGAGGCTTCACGAGCTGTGTCCCAGTGATGGGTCATTTCCGAGGTGGAGGTTGGGAGGAGTTAATGTCCCTTTGGTTCCATACAGTGGGGTTCAGCAGGGATGTCAGGCTGGACTGGTGTCTGATAACTGGCACCCTTAAGCTGGCGGGGGTATGTGGAATGGCTGTAAGGTAGCTGCTAGCTTCCTGGGATTTTCGAATAGCAGTAGTTCCTGTCAGTGGGCTGTGGAGGAGACAACTAACATCCAGAAACCAAAAAGTGGGAGGGGCCTGAAGCACACTGTAGTGTATTAGGTGGGGGAGAACTGGAGGCAAGGGTCTTAGGGATCCAGCTCTGAGTGGTCAAGTGTGCAAAGATCCTGGCTGGTGGCATTGGAGCATGGGCTGGTGACCTCAGTAGGTGGTGATACAGTGATCTGGGTAGTGTCCTGGAAGCTAGTGTCCCCCTTGGTTCTCAAGTGTCACAAATGTCTCAGGAGGCCTCTGGCTTTTGGAGTTGTGTGATGTCCCACCCTGGCTACCTCCTGTGTCCCCTGGAATATCTTTCCTAGCTAACCTTGAGGACCCTGTACTAGCAGTCAGTATTGGGTCCAGCTGCTGCCATAGGCTATGGCCCCATCACCACCCTGGACTTGAGTCTTTCTGCTTCTCTGTGTGGGGCATGCCCAGCTGGCCCTGATCCCCATGGGGAGATGAGTTACAGGAGAGGGATGGATGATGACAGCTCATTATAGGGGCTTGTCACAGTTGCTTTGTGGGGAGGGGCTTGTGCCACCAGGCCAGGTTACTGGGACATTCATTTACTTATTCATTAGCTCATTTACTCCCTCATTCATTCATGCGTTCATCCACTCATTCATTCATTCATCCACTCTTTCATTCATTCACTTGCTGCTGTTGCCAGATCCTATCCTCACCCCGTGGAGTCAGGACAGAACGAAGGCTTATTTCCTGTTTGGGTTGACAAGCAGCCGAGAAAAGGAAGGGGTTCAGTAAGGGAGAAAATCTGCTCTCCCGGGGCCGCCAGCCCTGGCCTTCACGTCGTGACACTCCTTGAGTGGCCTTCATGTTGTGACCTTGTCCTTGGGTGGCTTTCATGTCGTGACACTCCTTGGGTGGGCTTCTTCAGTGTGTTGGAACCAACAAGGTCTCATTGGATGGCTTTGGCTAGCCTGGAGCCTTCTGAGTGCCGGGATTCCAGGATGTGCTGTCACAGCCAGTCTGACGTAGCTGACGACCGTACAGCAGGCTGAGGATTTTGTACAGCGTTTATTGCTTAGAGTGAGTGATGTTTGTAGGGCGAGTCATGGGATATTTCAGCCTATAGAAACAGTCATGGATCTAAGCCAAAGAGATATGTGCCCCAGACAGCTTAGGTGGTGACATTAGCCATAGCTAAGCTGTGACCAGTGTCACCTGTGTTGACCAAGGCTGGACTTGGAATGGATCTCTTAGATGCTGAATCTGTCTGGGCGTGATGGCATAGGCTGTGGGCCCAGTGCTCTGGGGGCTGAAGTAAGAGGTTGGTGAGTAAAAGATGTAGCCAGGGCTACAAAATAACACTAGCCTTAAAAGTAACTAACTAAACAGTAAATACCAGGACCCCGAAAGCTTTAAAAATAAGCAAGCAAGTGAAGACAGAAGAAAGGAAAGAGGTGGGGTATGCTCTGGTCTTGAGCCTGTGCCAGTTGTGGTGACTCTCCAGGTGCAGGATTCTAGCTATCAAGTCATAAATATGGCTCTGAGGGAGTGACCTTTCATACGTCAACAGCTAGCTTTCTGTTTAGTAAGTCCATCTGTGCGCGCAGCGTGAGCTACATCATGCCTAGAGAGTGCTGGGCCTTGCTGTCAGCACCATTAACAAACATCACGGCCACCGTTGCCCACTTCAGCATTACACTGATAAATCCAGTCTTTCACTGCGGATGCATCTCGAGAGGAGAGTAAATGGAGTTGTAGGAGAGAGGGGGAGAGGGAGTCTGGCTAGAGACCGGGGCAGGATGTGCTGGGAGAAGCCGGAGCAGCTGTCGGGCTGTGTGGAGCATCCCAGGCAGATGGGACCAGCAGTGCAAAGGCCCTGGGGCCGTGCTGAGCTGCATGAGATTGCAGACTGTTGCAGCCACAGGCAGGATCTGTCAGGCCCAGGAGGGTGTTGCTTGTCCTTCCGGCTTGGTCACCGTCTGCAAAGATGCGGCCTTTATTGTGGGACGTGCTCTGCTGCAAGTTTATCTTCAAGTTCACTCTGATGGCCACTGGGAGAAAGGTCCTGGGACACCGTGTGTGGGAAAGCCCTGAAGAGTTATGGGCCGTGAGGTATGGAAGGTCAGGGTGTAGGGTCTAGGGTTCCCAGCCCAGGGCTGGTAGTATGTGGTAAGTCAAAGCTGCCTCTTGACGGGTGCCATCACTCCCTGGGGACCAAGAGAGCTCAGCTGTGGCCACTGGCTCTATCAGCAGCTCCTGACCCCATTCCTGCTTTGCAAGTGTGGCCTGCAGATGAGTCTGAGGGACAGAGAAGCCCAGTGCTGGGACACAGCGGCCCTGACAACAGTTTAGCAGCTTTTGGATAGAGCTTGTATACAGTTTACCCTTTTAAAGTCTGTCTGGTGGATTTTTCATGGTCACTTAGGTGTGAACTGCTCAGCCTGGGCTCCTTCAGCACAGCATCAGGGAATTTTGTGTCTTTTCGTTTCTTCCGAAGGGTCAAGGACTCTCTCATCTTCTCTGTGGCCTTCTGTGTTTCAGATATTTCTCATGGATGGGGGCTGGGCTTTCCCAGTGGCTCATAGTCCTGGAGTAGGTACAGTGGGCAGGGCGGGGTGCAGAGACCAGGCTCTGAAAGTGTGGATAGCTTCCTCTGGTCTGAGGCTAGCCCCAAAGGGATGCTAGGTGGCATGCCCTATGACACAATGACACTCAGGTCCTGGAAGCTGCTTGGTAGGCAGGGTCTGTGTGACCTAGGTGAAGTGTCAGGAGCTCCAGGCCTCCAGGGTGGATGGAGTCCTTGCAGATGCCTGGGGGCCTTTGGGGTTACTGCCTAATTGGGTGAAAAAGATTCAGAATGGTCAGCCTCCTAAGGGTTGGGGGTCACCCGGGGAAACAGAATTCCCTAAAGGTAGAGCCAGGACCTCTGGAGTCATGTGAGAGACTCAGCTCTGATAAAATGGACTGAGTAGTGTTAGGCTGGGGTGTGCCTGTAATCCCAGCCAGACAAACAGACAAACCCCCGCATAAAACTAACAGTGTCCTCAGAGCTGCTGATGGAGGTAGTGAGTGGCCCATCACTGGGAGGTATGCAAGTCAAGAGCCTTTGGTTAGACGTGTGGCAGGCGGGAGATCAGTTGCCTCCTGCCACATGTCAAACCAAAGACTCTTGACTGGGAGGTATGCAAGCTCTACACTGTGTGCACGTTGCGAAACAGGGTCTCTCCACCACCTGTAAGGTGGGGCTAGCCCTGGAACCACCAAGGGCTCACTGTGTTAACACCCCCTCAGCTGACGTCTGTACCCGACATGTGAGGGAGGTGCTTGGGGAATTTGTTGTTCTAGTCCCTAAGCACGGAGACAGTTATCCTTCATTCCTTTGTTCACCGCACACACGTCTCTGTGTGTCTGGTCTGCACCAGGCACTGTCTGTCCCTGGGAGATAGCAGTGAACGAGTCCCCACTTGCAGTGGGGAGATGGCAAGCTCAGTACTCACATGGAGTGTGACAGCTGTGACAAGGACAGTGAGATTGATCTGGGGGGTGGGGGGAGCTCCACCACCCAGGGAGCAGAGCCGTCACCAGCTCCTTGGCTGTCTGCTGTAATTGCTGAGAGGTGGGAAGTGTCCTTTCCCCGGGGACCTGGCCCCTGTCATTTTAATTTCTCTGCCTTCGTGCCTGGCCATGACTTTCAAGTTAATTTCATGCTTGGCTTCCTGGTGTGGGTGATTTCAGACCTGTGGAGGTCACCTGTGCGACGCTGCTCGTCTCCCCCGCCTTGCTCTGGAAAGTGTCAGGAGTAGCTGAGGTTCTGCCAGGGCACCTGCCACCTGGGCTGGGAGCCTGCCCTGACCCCGCCACACAGGAAAGGCAGCCCCAAGGGCATGCTGGAGGAGAGAGGTGTGGGAGTGTCCAGATTCTGTAGGACCGTCAGTAGCATCCATGCCTGGATGGCAGATAAGTCTCAGAGCTTAGTAAGATGGGGCTGGACAGCCACTACCCCGCCCGGGTCTCTGCCAGCTCGTAGCCTTGGTCCTCGAGTGTCTCAGGCTCAGAAGGAGGCATCTCTCTTCCTGGTGTCCTAGACCCTTTCAGGATGGGCAGGAAGCAGGTTACTGGGAACATGTCTCTGGCCTTGCCCTGGAGGTTCAGAGGTGCCAAGTAATTTCTCCAGGGTCACATAGCCAAGCCCGCAAGAGATTCAATCCATACCTCTCTGCGTCCCTGACGACCTCAGACAGTATTGCTTCTCCCGCCAGCAGGCCAGGCTGGTCCCCTTTGCTGCAGTAGCCTCGGCCTTTCTGACACCCTGTATTGCTTCTCCCACCAGCAGGCCAGGCTGGTCCCCTTTGCTGCAGCTTGGCCTTTCTGACACCGTTTGCAGCTTGAACAGACATGGGTGGGGTTCCATCTAATTGTGCCCTGGTACAGTTGGGGTCAGACCCTTCCTGACCCTCATCTCATCCCGCCAAGCCCTGGAGCCCAGCCCCCCTCCACTGCCTTTCTTTGAGTCTATGTTTGTCATTGCTGGCGGGCCAGCTGATTTCCTGGGCTGCTCATGCAAGGTCTCCCTCTGTCTCTCCAGCCAAGTTCCTGTATTTTGTAAGGCAGTACACTAGGGTTGGTGGTAGCTCCCCATCTTCCAGTAGGAGGCTGCTGCATTCCCCTTCTCCCTCTTCCCCTCCCCTCTTCTCCCTCTCTTCTCTTGCTCTCCCTCAGCCTGGAATCTCCTCAGACTCCGTATATAGTGCAGAATAACTAAACTTCAGATTCTTCTGCCTCTGTCTCCCGCTGTGGTGTGGACGGCATTTTCACGTGGTGCTAAGGCTTGAACCTAGGGCTTTGTGCTTGGTAGGCCAGCAACTCTGCATCTCCACCAAGCCACATCTGAGGTCACAGGCATGGGGCATCCAGGCCTTCACTCCAGGGCAACTCCTCGAAGTGGGAGCTCTTGGTGGATTAGGGATCTATGGGGAAGTTGGGGCTCCCTCACCTAAAAAGTGATGCAGCTGTGAGTCCAGCTTAGAGAGGGCAAGTTCAGGGGTATGATGGGCCCCAAGGCCTGTCTGTCTGTGTCTCCTACAAGACCCAGAGGTCATTTGCAGCGCCTGGTTGAGTGTATTAGGGCTGTGGGGAGTAGGGATGCACCGGGTCTCTGTTGCTCAGGACTGGGGTGGATGGAGCCCTGTATCCCGATTCTGCTGTGCCCTGGCCTCAGGATTTCTGTTCCTTCTCTGCAGTCTGAACTTTGTCCTGTCTGCCTGTGTCTTTTTTCTACCCTCCACCTCCATTTTCCAAATCTTTGTCCATTCTGAGGTAAATCTCTATTCTCGTCTCTCCCCCTCCCTTTTCCTTCTCCCAGTTTCTCCCTCCTGCCCCCTCTGACCCTGTTCCTCTCCCCATGTCTCCAACCTTTTTTTTTCTCGCTTCCTCTCTGACTCCCCCACCGCTTGCCTCGGTAGTCCTTGCAGGGTCTCTTGGGGCCTGTGTGGCCAAGCTGACACAGTGGAGCTTGGCTGTGTACCCAAGCTGGAGACCCCTCAATGCCTTTAGCTACTCGTAGGACAGGGTCCCCAGGCCATAGCCGTTGAGATTTGCCTCTAGGTAGCAAGGGTGGGCCTTTGTTGGTTGGTATCCAAGGCTGTGACTCGGGGGGATGTGAATGATGCAGGCTTTCAAGTGTGGGAGCTCTAGGGATGGTGGGTTGGGGGTACTGGAAACTCTGAGGGGCAATGTAGACTCTGGGGAAAGTAGGGGGAGTGGGCTCCCTTCTGACTAAGGGCCAGTGCCGATCAGCCTGAACTCCTGCTGAGAGCTGGCCATCTCCGACGCCCCTGTGTGTACCCCCCAGAAACCAGGCGATGCGGAAGAAGCTGATCTTGTACTTTAAGCGGAGGAACCACGCGCGCAAGCAGTGGGTGAGTCCCATTCCATCCTTTCCGTGACATAGCATAAACAAGCGGTGACATAGTCTAATCTGGTCTCCTCCATATGATGTGCAAGCAGTGGGTGAGTCCTGTCCCATCCCCTCCATACTGTGTGCAAGCTATGGGTAGGGCTCATCCCTGACCTGTCCCCTCCCTCATGCCTTAGGAAAGCAGTGAGTGGGTCCCCTTCTGTTCCTTCACCACACATGGGCAAGCAGTGGATGAGTCCTGCTTCCATTCTGCTCTTCTCTGAGTCCCCAACCCTATCCCCTCTCCTCCATTGGTGCAGTAGATGAGGCCCTGTGTCCCCATGGTCACCCAAGAGTCAGGGCCTCTTCAGCACATGCTGTCCAGGCTCAGAGGTCCCCGTCCACTCTGCAGTTGGGGATGGGTGTCTGTGTCATGAGAGAATGCTGTCGATGAGCCACAGAGGGGGCAGCTACTCTGGTGGTTGGGGCTCCTGACCCCCTTTCCCAGTCCTCTGGAGCGGGGAGCCACTGAAGCCAAGAAGGGTGTCCTAAGGGCACCCTTAAATGCCCCTCATGCCCACAGAGGTTTTAGAGAGTGACAGAAACTGGGAGTGCCCCGAGAAATGAGCCTTCCCCTCCCCTAGCCAGGCCTAGGCTCTGGAAAATGGTACCATTGGAAAGGAGCAAGGCCCCTGGCATATGGTGGTCAGTGCTAATCCTACTTCTTGAAGTTGGGTGATGGGTGCAAGGGACCCCCAAGCAGTTGCACTTTGACCCACAGAGATCCAGGGCTAAGGGATGGAGGGCAGGTAGGTACATGCCATGTCGCCTTAGCTGCCACGGTTGGGAGTGACACCCTACCATCATGCCTACTTACATAGTGCTGGAACTGTGTGGCTGGTTTGATTAGGCCTTCCCTCTGTGTCTTCCTTTCCTGGGCTCTGCATGCAGGCTCTGCTTAGCCTCGATCCCATATCAACTCAGAACCAGGGTCAGGCTTTGGCTGGAGGTGATGTCATTTATTCCACTCAAGCCCGGGGCTGCTGGGAAACACCGTGTGTGGGGGACTGGGGGTGGGGGTGGGGGTGGGGTCTGTGAAGTCAAGATGGCAGGTCTTCTGCACTCTTCCTGGGCTGTCAGATGTGGCTGCACGGTGCTCCCCACCTCATTCCTCGGGCTGACCTGATACTTGCCTGGCGACTCAGCGGTGCCTAGAGCCTGCGTGTGTACAGTAAACAGAAGGCAGCAGCTAAGTGCTGCTTGTGTGGAAGTGGAACAACACTTGAGTTGAATGAGTTGTGGGTGAAGAGACAGGGAGTCCCCCAGTCATAGGTCCTCAGCTGCAGTCACCAAGTGCCCACTGCCACTGTGCATGTGGCTCCTGGCATTGGGATTCGGGAACCGAGTTCAAGGCTCAACTTCCCACCACAGTTGTTTCCTCTTCCCTCGGTGGGCATGGTCCCAGGAGGTGGTTGTGTTTTCCAGCCGTATATTTCAGGCAGGGAAGCTGAGGCCAAGAGGTTAGCCCATTGGTCCCATGTTCCACAGAGGAGAATTGGCGACGTCTGGATTGGCACCAGGGCTGCCTTGTTCCTTAGTCTTGGGTAAGCAAATCTTGCCCCGAGTAGTTCGGGTACAAGGTGAGGTACCAGATGAGCTCAGGAGGGGAAGGTGGCTGAGGCAGTGGAGGAGGAATGGCCCTGCTGAGATACAAGGAGGGAGAAAGGGCAGGCAAGTTGTGTACAGATCTTTGCTCACAGAGGAGCACCACGTGCATTTATGTCAAATCTGCCCTTAGTATGGGATGCGGTGTGCGATGGTCTGCAGGAAAAGGTGATAGCAGCAGGAGAGCGCCCTCGCTCTAAGATCAGGCGGGTCAGCGCCAGGATCACCATACGCAGACCACAGGGCCTCAGGCCCCTGCTGCTGGTGGGTGAGGAGAAGGCGGGCGTCGTGGTACCCTCAACACCCTAAAATCCAGTCCTGCTACCCCATCGTGTCACCCCTAGATGTCACCCACAGCTTGCCCCGAGCTTCTGCCCTCAGCCGGATCTGCCATCCCAAGTCAGAGGTCCTTGGGGCTCTGCAGCCTAGGCAGTTCACCTTGGGGAGGGAAAGAGAGAGAGTCTCCATGCTGCAGCAGGAGGAAGAGACACGAAGTGCTCAAGAGTGCCGCTCTGTTTTCTCAGTTTCCAGCAAGACCTCTCCTTCGGGCTCAGCTTGGCCACCCTGCTCTGTCTTCATTCAGACCCCAGGGCTGAGGCCATTCCCTGGGAGCCCTTGGTGCTACCCAGAGAGAAGCCTGCCTCACTTCTTTCTGCGGGGCCAAGTGTGCTGGAGACCAGTCAGCCATGTTCCTACCCAGCACAGGCCGACAGACAGAGATGTCTGCCTCCTCCCCTGGCCAGGCCCCCTCTCTCCCTGTGAGCAACATCCCACTGTCTTTAGACAGTGGTTGTCAACGGATCCTAGCTCCACTGTGGGCCAGGTGCACACACCTCCCCAGTAGATGGGACAGACTGCAGCAGGCCACACTGTGGTTTGACCTAGTCAGAGACTGTCCCGTCTCAGACAGTACCACACCTCCCCCTCTGGAGCTGTTTGTTGGGCCTTTGTGCTGTTGCCTGGGGCTATGGAGCATGTGGGACGTTTCTGAGGTCTTGGGACCCTGTTGCTTGTCTGCAAGGTCTGGGACAGTCCCAGCCCTCAGCTGGCAACTGACGTTAGCTGGTGTCCTCTGCTGTCTCTGGCCTCTGGTCTCTGAGTGTTCTCTTTCTTCTCCCTGGTCCTCTGGGTGGGAGCCAAGAGGCCTAGACTGGACTGGTGGAGTGTGTTGTGGGGCCCCCTACCCGTAGCCCCCCATCTTCCCTCAGCTGGAGTCCGATACTCTGGGGGCTGTTGTTCAAGACACAGACACAGGGAGCTCCGGGTCAGAGGTTAAGTACACTGTGGCAGGTTTCAGGGCCCAGAACATATCCAAGGTGTTATATGACCGAGTCTCCTGTCCTGTGGCTGATAGAGGCATGGTTTTTGAAATGATCCCCTTGGATATACACAGGGCATGTGTCTATGCTTTGGGCCAGTTGGGAGATAAACAGCAGGCAGCTTGGTGGTTAAATGGGGAGGGGGACTTCCTTATCTTGCAGAAGAGGGCAGAACCTTCCTTTCCAATGTCTGCTAGGTTTTGGACTCTTAGATTTGGGGAGTGTGGCTGCACCAGAGACCAGGGATAAGGAACTGCCGAGAAAGCGGATACTCCCTGGGGACATCTTTTCTGGGCCACAAGAGCTCTATAGAGCCATGCTGCCCAGGACAACTTCCTGCAAGTGGTGGGGCCTGGCCTGATCTCCCGTGCAGTGTCCCGCAGTGTCGGTGGTAACGGGTGTAAACACAGGGCATGAGCCCCGGCCTATTGGATCAGGGCTGTTTCTCATTTGCTTGTGTGAGTGAGGGGTAACTTGATGCAGCTGAGTCAGAGGAGGCCCCTGCAGAGGAAGTCTGGCTCTGAAGAAGTAGTCAGTCATATCCCATGGGGCACCTGTGGCTTCCCAGGGGCCGGCAGCTCTGTGACTCTGTGTGTGTGTGTATCTGTGTGTGTGTGTGTGTGTGTGTGTGTGTGTGTGTGTGTGTGTGTGTGTGTCTGTGTGTCTGCCCCCATCTTCCACCTGTCCATGTGAGTGCAGTGGTCAGTATCCGGCCCTCACCAGCATGCCGCCTTCTGGCCATGCCCCCCCCAATCACAGGAACAGCGCTTCTGCCAGCGCTATGACCAGCTCATGGAGGCGTGGGAGAAGAAGGTAGAGCGCATAGAGAACAATCCTCGGAGGAGGGCCAAGGAGAGCAAGGTGAGGGAGTACTACGAGAAACAGTTCCCGGAGATCCGCAAGCAGCGGGAGTTGCAGGAGCGCATGCAGAGGTAAGGGCACAGCCACTGCGGAGGACTGTGCGTGCAGGGGTGAGAGGGTGTGGGCCTGGGGGCAGGGGATGAGCCTATATAAGAAAACAGTGCGTATAGAGGGGAATGCTGTGCTGGTTCCCATGGGCCCCTGGTGGCCTCTGCCACAACAGAGTGCCCTCATAGGGCTTCATACTCACAGCTAGGGACGGACCCTCAGCACCTGTGGGGCCCAGAGCCATCACCCTTCCTGTCCTCACTGCTCCTACCCCATACCTGCTAAAGCTGCCGAGTGAGACTCTGCTGGGGTGGGAGCGGTGGCAGCAGCGGTGGCGGTGGTGGCGGTGGTAGTATTGTGAGGGTGGCTGTGAGGTGGGTGCCTGTCCTCATTGTGGCCATGAGGGCAGAAACCTAGGCAGGGTCTCTTCAACAAATGAGGCTGGTTGGGTGTGGTCATCTGCACTCTAGGCTTCTCAGGCTTGTCTCACTGACCTACCTACTCAGCAGCCTTGGGTTCTAGGGCTGACCTGAGGCCCAGAAACCTGCTCCTGGTCCTCGGGCTGGAGGCAGCATGGAGCTCCTGCTGGGTCTCTTTTGTCTTTTGTTCATGGGAGATGGGCTACCATCTTATAGCCTTGGGAGCTGACATTCCTGGGTGGCTCTCCAAACTCCCTGGGCTCCTAGCCTGTGGTCAGTTGTGAAGGTGGGAGGCTCGGCCCTGATCTCACCCTCCCCATTCACCCGTACATACCCTCTAGAATGTTCTACCTCATGGTCTGTAGGACGGCTGGTTCTGACTGTGTCCCTCTGGTTTCCAGCAGGGTGGGCCAGCGTGGCAGTGGGCTCTCCATGTCGGCTGCCCGCAGTGAGCATGAGGTTTCTGAGATCATTGATGGCTTGTCTGAGCAGGAGGTAAGTCAACAGTGCTGTTGCCTCTGCATGTCCCTCTCCCTGTCCCTTACACATACTTCTTGCCACAGTGCTCAGGTGCCAGCAAGAAGGGATCCAGAGACTGCTGATGTGTCAGATGCAATGTGGGCATGCCAGCAATAAGTGACTGCGCCTATCCCCCAAAGGGCAGAGTTGACAGGGATGCCAGCAAACCGTGGAGGGCAGCCTGACAGGACATAGTTGGGGAACGTTCTCTGATCTGAACAGTCTCTAGTGCCCAAAGGGACATCGGGAAGCTGGGTTGTGGGACAGGGATAAGTGCCCCTCACTCTTCTCCTGCTGCCATGGTTCAGGGTGTCTGTTGAGCTTGGCGGAACTCTTAGGGGAGTCTGTGGGTGAGAGCGGGTGGGCCCAGCTGAGGACTGTCCCAAGGAGCAGCCTTCTGGCTCATTGCCCCCTCGGTCCTCCCTGGGTACCCAGTGGTAATCTTGGTGACCCCAGCTATGGTCACCATCACAGAGAAGGCCAGGAAGCAGAACAGGTGCTTGTCCCCAGTGAGGGACCATTCTGCTCTCTGGGCCAGGTGTACTATAATGACATTTGTCCCCATGGCTGGCACCACAGTCACCCAGAACACCATGTACCAGGACCCTTGCTTCTTTCCTGGTGGCTCTGCTCTTGGTAGAGGTGGCCATAGAACCCATGTCCCCTCTGAGCCCATTGAGGCTGTTTACGTGGAGACTGAAGATGGGATACTGGACAGCAGCTGGTGACACTTCTGTGGCTGTGGAGTGACTATTTAAGCTGTTCTCCAAGCTGAGTCCTGGTCCTCGTAGCACTGGCCATGGACCAGGCGTGGCTGTTTAAGTGGTCTCCTTGTATACACTGACAGCCCCGTGCACCCAGCAGCCTTAGCAGCTCGGGGCCTGCACCCCACTGCAGTGCCTGGCCTTGCAGGGACATCCTCTTGCCAGAGTTCTGCTGGAAAACCTCTCCTCCTCTTGTGGACAGAAAGCAGAACTCAAAAATCCACAAGCGATAACTACGGGGCCATCCTTGCTGGCGGGCATGTGGCTGGGGTCAACCCCTGTCTCACCAATGTGGATACAGATGTGGCTTTCATTTCCTCTGGAAGCAGGGAGACAGTGGTCCTGTCCACCCACACATTGGACCCTTCCCTAGGTCCTAACCACACAAGAGTATTGTGGCTGCCACCTCTTGAGGAAGCCATTGCCAGAACAAAGCTGGAGACAGAGCCAGAACCAGAGGGTGCTGGGCAGGAGACACTTGGAAAGTCCATAGCATCTTCCCAACATGGACGGGCGAGGCAGCCACAGAAGGAAGGGCAGGGCCGGCCAAGTCCCCAGGGGATGATAGAAAAGCCAGGGTATAAGGTCTGGACTAGAAAGTGACCAGGTCCTCTGCATACCTTGTGCTGCCCCCTGGATTTCTGGCCCCAAGCCAGACAGACATGTGCCATCCCGAGAGTGTGTGGAGCCAGGCTAGGCTGTGCCCTGTCCCTGTTGTCACAGTGTTTTATTACACTGCCTTTGTGGGGGTGAGATTCATGGCCTCTCCTGCTGCAGATAAGGCCTCATGCTGTGCACTAAATTTATAGCTCTTACTTTCCTTAACCGCCCCACACCCCTAAATCCTCGCCAGTGCCAGCCACTGCTGCCTTTTAATTCCTCATCCCTCCCCGCAAAGAGAATGTCCAAGGGCCAGGGTACCCGCTCTTCACCTGCCAGGCCCTGAGCTTGCCCTCTGACCCCCGACCCTGTGCTCTGTTGCAGAACCTGGAGAAGCAGATGCGCCAGCTGGCCGTGATCCCACCCATGTTGTACGACGCAGACCAGCAGAGGATCAAGTTCATCAACATGAATGGACTCATGGACGACCCCATGAAGGTCTACAAGGACCGTCAGGTTACCAACATGTGGAGCGAGCAGGAGAGGGACACCTTCCGTGAGAAGTGAGAAGTGGGGTTGCCTGGGATCCTTGCCTGCATCTTCTCTGTTCCCACACTCTAGTCCCAGGGACACTCTGTCCAGAACTCTCCCTGCTCTGGTGGTACCGGGGGCAGGGGCGGGGTCCTCGGCCTCTATCTCCATGGGAGTCATTTGTTTCCTCATAGGTAATAGATGGATCTCCTTGTCCACCTTAGCATTCACTCAGCCAGACAGTTCCTGCCACATAGGCTTAGTGAGGGGGAGATGCCTAACAGGGACCCAGAGCTGCATATGGTGGAGGCCGGGTACAGCTGGCTAGCTAGGATGGAGAAGCCATGTGGGGAAGCCAGGGCTTCAGTGATCAGGAACAGGCTGAGGTCCTTAGGAGGTGAAGCTCAGTTGCGTGTGGTGGCCACGCCTTTAATCCCAGCACTAGGGAGGCTGAGCCAGGGGCATCTCTTCAACTACCAGCCCAGCTTGATCTACACAGTGAGACCCTGCTTCAAAAAGTGGGTCTCCCGGAGGCCCCTCCAGGACAGTTTGGGGGGGGGACAAGTCTGTAGCTTCTGGGTGGAAGAAAGACCATTGCAGCCCAGGGTGAGGACCTGAGGTATGGTCTGTCTCCAGGTAGAAAGAGACATCCCCCATTTTGGGGAAACTCCAGAAGAGGTGGTGGTATAGACGTCACGATAATATTCGTATGTATGTTATTTGGAGCAGTACTCTGTAAACACTTCACCTAGAAGCAGAACCCCTTCCTCAGAGAGGACCAGGACCTCTGAGAGACTGGACAGTAGACATTGAAGCTGGGACAGGAGCCGGCATATTGCCCAGGAGGGTCTGCGGAGAGGGAGGTTTGTGCGCCTCAGGCCTCCAGTGAGCAGAGTAGTTGACCTGTTTTCCCTCTGAAGAGACCCTTGTCTGCCCCAGAACTTTTCCAGATGTCTGCTGGGGCAACAGTTGTTCAGGGTCAGGCTGTACCTGCCCTTGGAAGGATGCTGTACAACAGGCTGGCCCCATCCCAGATCACAGACAAAGCTTGGTGGCTCTATGGGGCTTGGGCACAAGCAACAGTCTTCAAAGTAGCTTTTGGCTATGGTAACACACACACATACACACATACACACATATACACACACACACACACGCACGCACACACACACACACACACACACATCCTCTGAGTCTCATATCCCCAGCACAGCACAGATAGTGGGAGACATACCATACCCCGAGGAGCAGCTCCTATGGGCAGCTCGGGTCAGGGGCTCCATCCTTTATCTCTTTGTGGCCTGTATCTAGGACTCTTGCATCTAAGGCTCCTGTTCTCTGTCTGGTGTGTTTTCTGACCTGACTCAAGATAGTGGTCCTAAGGTGGCTGAGGCTCTGTGCCCTGGTTCCCTGGTGGCCTGCTGTTTTAATGGGTGAACACTTAGGGGTGCTTTCAGTGGCTGGACCTTCCTAGGAAAGTCTCTTTGCTCTTCAGACCCAGTGATTTGCTCTGATAATTCCATAGCTGACAACCCGATGACCAGATGTCTACTGGTGCCTCTTCTGTCTATGCAAGACACAGCCACATTATATTGGTCTTTGAAGGATGATGGTCTGTCTCCCTGGAGGGCTTTCTTGCCAAGGTGCTGATGGCATCTAGACTGACCGGAGAATGGTGCAGATGTCACCCACAGACATCTCAGGTGCCTCATTTTCCTCCTGTGTAAAGCAGGCAGAGCTATATAGTATTCTTCTTGGGCCTGTGGCAGCTCCAAAGCAAAACAGCTCAGCATAGGTCCGGCTCTTGTGGGAAGCAGTCTGGTACTGCTGGCAGCCACTCCTGCCCCAACAGGAGAAGCTAGGACACCCCGTCTCTTCTGTAAAAAGGTGATGATTTGCATAAGACCTGGGTGTCCTCCATTCTTATCTTAGGGTCAGTCACAATACCAGATTTAATGGAAGTTCACATGAGCAGCCATTACTCAGAATGTTTTAGGGGGCACTAACTCAGGAAGGCCAAATATGGTTTGTACAGGCCCAGGTGGTACATGTGTGTGCGCGCACATGCGTGTGTGTGTGTGTGAATGTGTAAAACTTTCGTTGTTTGTCTTTTTTTGAGGGGAGGGGGTAGTGGTTGCTACTTTATTTTCTAGCGTCTCATAGCTCAGGATAGCCTCAGGCTCATTATATAGCCACGGCTGGTCTTGAACCCTCCTGCCTCAGCCTCCCCAATGCTAGGATCATAGACATAAGCCACCATGACCTGCCCATGTTACTATTTTTTATATATATTAGGCAGGGCTTTTTTTATGTAGCACAGACTTGTCTTTGAACTCTGAAACTTCTTGCCTCAGCCTCATAGTTCTGGTCATCTAGGCGTGTATTGCTATGGTTGACTTCTTTTAGGAGCCTTACTGGCCTGTGATCAGTTGAACCTTAGATGTACAACCCTATACACGCATCCTCAGCAGCAGCATGAAGTGCCCAGGCCAGGATGAACGCAGGACCTTGTGTGGGCCTATCTCTTGATACCTCTGAGCCTCTTGTTTTAGTTCTCAGATGAGTTCTCGCTAAATTGCCCTGCTTGATTTGAAATTCACTGTACCCCAGGCTGGCTGTCCACCCTGCCCAGTTACAAGTTGTATCATCAGACCTGGCTCGGCCTGTCTCCAGTGAACTGTGGTGGGAAGAGGGACAGGGGCCCTGCAGTGTCTTAACTTAGGTTCCTGATGTCCTGGGACCCATCACTGCCTAGGGAAATGCTATAGAAGGGATGGGGCGGGGCAAGAGTAGTACCCTAGGCTTGCCTGCTATCTGGGTGGGCGGGGCCCTGGAAGGATAGCCACCATCCTGCAGATCTGCTACCTCTGCTTCCTTGGGAAGAGTTTAGAGGCTCTTCCGGATTCCCCAGTGTCTGGCGGGGAGAACGGGAGGGGCCTTTGGCCTTCTGCCCAGCCACCTGGAGGCCAGGCGGGGGCAGCCCAACACAGACTACACACTGGTGGGAACTGGACCGGTACTGCTGGCAGCCATTTCTTACCCCCACCCCCACCCCCACCTACCCTGGGACATACTAGGGTGGTGGCAATTCATTGGAGACAGAGGGCAGGCCCAATGACGCCACCCAGCACCCTTAGGGTGTGAGCAGGCCTTGACCCTATCCCCACCCCCACAGCTGCCTGGCCCTGACATTTCAGCTGGCTGGCTTTCCCAGTAATGCTTGGGCTTCGCAGGAAGCTGGTGGCTTGGTGCCAATTCCCGCCACCCCCTGCGGCTCCAGCCACTTTTGGCTTTTCCTGGGCATCCGAGGTTCCGCTCCAGCACTCGGGAGGCCTCAGTGCCTGGCTTGTCCAACCTCGCCCAGGCAAGCTTAGCTTGGCATAGGCTGGGCCTGGCCAGGCCGAGCCAGGCTGAGCCAGGCCCAGCTTCTTAGACCCGGCTGGGGAGAGAGACAAAAGCATATCTGGGGAGGTGGAGGGACCCCACTGGCAAGCTGAATGCCGTGTCCTCATTTTTCCTGGAAGCCTGCGGCAAGACAAACAAATGTATTTTCAAAGGCATTACAGCCAGTGAGTCACTCGGAGGAACGCCCTGGACCCTGGTCCCTGCCCCGAAGCCCTTCCCACGCCCTGAAGATCTGCTAGTGGGGCGGCGCCCGCCAAGCCAGGCTGGGGTGGCAGGCACTGGGCACTCTGAGCTCTTGGTTGTCCCGTAGGGCTTCCCTCAGCCTCAGCCTGGCCTCAGCATTGGCCTGTCTTTCTCTTCCCCCCAGGTTTATGCAGCACCCTAAGAACTTTGGCCTGATTGCCTCATTCCTGGAGAGAAAGGTGAGTGCCATCTCTGGCTGGCAGAGCCGGGCGCTAAACTGGCTTGCCATCCACTCCCTAGGGCCGATGTCTGGGCTGGGTGGAGCGCTTGCCCCTCCTCTGTCTCTCTGGCCAGCTCCATCCTTTTTCCTGCCTCCACCTCCTTCCTCAGGGGGAAAGCCAGGCAGGCCCCACCCTGGATGGGGAGGAGCTTCAAGGCTTCAGGCCCAGGCCACCCAGGAAAGCTGTAGGGACTGGCATCACACAGCCATTTGCCCAGCACACTGGGTTGGGCGCCGGTTCTAAGAGTTTTGCCACGTTCCAACTGAGGCCTTGTGTCCAGGAATGGCCTGCATCCAGGTCTGTGTGTGGAGTAATCTCCTGGGCCCTTGTCATGGGTAATATGGGTTTTCTGACAACACTAGATACCACTCACTACTTCCGGTGTGTGGCTAACACGTCTATCATTCTGAACAAACCTTCATGCAGAATTGATATTTGAACCCAACCTGTTCCCTAAACCAGAGCCTGAAAGTACTCTCCTCTGGCTCTGCCTCTTGTCGGTAAGGAGTCACATTGTCCCCAGAGGGCAGTTAGCTTGCTTTCACTTACATACCAGGCTAGCCTACAGTACATGAACAACCCGTGGTGGACAGGTGGCAGGGTTGGCTGTGTGCTGGAGTTGGTGTCTAGACCCTCAACAGTGAGTGGGATGTCCAGCCTGGCTGGGCCCCTGCCCTGAGTCTGCCCAGGGATGCTGGCAGCTGTTGGGAGGTGGGACCCGGGATCTAGACAGCCGTTTTCAAAGACCGTGATCATTCCTCACTGTTCCGGTGGGCTGATACGGTGTGGAGAGATGGGACCCTCTGGGATCTGGGACCTGAAGAGCCAGTGTTGGGAACCAGTTATAAATAGCCTACCTGTGTGGTGATGCCAAGCGTCCTGATGGGTGTGGGTGACTCAGTAGTCCTGGGTTTAAGGCTAGGGCTCCACAGAGCCAGGAGGACTCTGAAATTGGTGGTTGAGTAAGGCTGCGGGGAGGGAGGAGTGGAGTCTGAGGGCGAGAGGCGCTCAGAGAGGGTGTAGATGAGACAGGTCAGAGCTTCTAGGACACAGGTGGCTGCTAAGGCCACATCACCTTCCTGGGCTGGCTGGCACACAGTTCCTCCGGTGGGTCATGGGTGTGGGCGAGGGTTGGCTTGGCGGAACCCCATGGAAATAGTGTTTGCTCATGGCATACTCCAGGAGTGGCCTGATGTGTAGGCAGCTGGGGTCTGTCCCACCCCACAGTTCTCATGGTCCTGGGCTTGGCACTAGGTCAAACGTGGCTGGCATGGACATCTCAGACACGGTTGCCACTGCAGGTGTCTATTGAAGCTTCTTGTCCATGACACTTACATTCTGGGAGAGGTTGTTCAGGATCCTGGATGTTGGGGAAGGAGCCCAAAGCCATGGGTGGCAAAGGCTGGGCTTGCGTCACTCTGAGTACCCGTGACTTTGTTCTCCACGGGAGCTGAGCGGCTGTGATGTCATCACTGCTACTTACAGTTGCAAGGACAGGGTCTGTGTTGATAGCCTGTGACTCTACCGCCTGTCTCTCCATGCCAGGCTCTGTCCTGTGTGTGGCTCATTCAGAATCACTCACTTGACCAGCACAGTCTGTTCCTGCATGTCACACGCAAGCTGCTGGGTATTCAGAGAAGTTAGATTTTTCCCAGGGCAACCCAGCTTGTCATCAGAGGAACTAGGATTTGAACTCTGGCCTCTGCCTCCTACTATGAATCCTCTCACCCCATACACCCCTCAGAGTCTTCTCTCTGCCCCGCAGACGGTAGCTGAGTGTGTCCTCTATTACTACCTGACCAAGAAGAATGAAAATTACAAGAGCTTGGTGAGGCGGAGCTATCGGCGCCGTGGCAAGAGCCAGGTAAGATGTGGTGTGTCGCTGCTTGGCTTTGGGGACCTGGTCCCTGCCCTTGAGGGACACTTGCTGGGTGGTCAGTATCCTTGATGATTGGTGTCATACAGTTCTACTGTTAGGGCCCCCTCTATAGCATCTGACCTGCAGTGGGTGTTTGCAGAGGTGAGGACAACAGCCACTTCTGCCTTAGCTAGGATGTCCCCAGTTCAGAGTTGGCCAGTCCATAGTCCTTACTGTTAAAAGGCCACATGTCAGAGCTGGAGGGAGAGCTCAGCAATTAAAGAGCATTGGCTGCTCTTACAGAGGACCCAAATTTGATTCTCAGCACCCACACGGTGGCTCATAACCATCTGTAACTCCAGTCCGAGGGGATCCAGTATCCTCCTCTGTTCGCAATGGTATCAAGTATACACACGGAGCAGAGAATACCCATACACAAAAGTGGTAGCCTATTTTCAAAGTAAAGACTGCCCAGGACAATCTGGGGAGTTCCACTAAGCTTTCCTGACTGCCCCTTCACTAGTGGATACGTGCAGGGAGATGTGGCCAGCACTCGCTACGTCTGTGTCATGCCTTGGTGTCTAGAGTGAGCCTAGAGTGCCAGCCACTGGCGCATTGAAGTTCTGCTCTCTTCCTGCTGTGTAAATAAAGCTTTATTGGCACAGAGCCACTACTGCACAGCCTGCAGCCTGCAGCATCACCGTTCACCTTTAGCAAAAGCTGGCTGATCTTGGAAAGATGTTAAGAAAATGCAGGCACTGCACAGAAGCCAGGGATTCAGGGGCGTGGCCTTTGGGGGGTGGGGAGAGGTTATGTGGTGTTCACTAGATTGGCAAAGGTCAGGCCTCATTGCGAATTGAGTTGAAGCATCATGGACAGGGACTGCTATCCCACAGAACAGGCGTTTTCTGGCCCACTTACGCAAAGTGCAGATCGGGAGGTCAAGTCTGCAGAGACAGGCAAGGCACCCCAGTAAACAATGCCCCACAAGTTAGTAAGTAAAGTGCCTGCTATGTGATGAGCGAGAGAACCTGAATTCCATCCCTAGAGCCACACACTCATAATCCCAGGGGAAGAGAGGTGGAGACGGGACACTCTGTCTTGCTGGCCAGTCAGCCTGTTAATCGACAAGCTGTAGCCCCTAGAGAGACGCAGTCTCCAAATACAAGGTGAACGGCTCCTGAAGAACAAAACCTGAAGCTGACCTCTGGCTCTCCGTACACACGTGCACACAGGCACAGATAACACATGCATGTGCGCATGCCCTGGGAAACACCCAGGGCCCAGTCTGTGTCCACTCTGGACTTGAAAGATGGCTGGATTTGGTCTGGGGCTGTGGTTTTCTAGCTCATTTTATGCGCCCACAGTGAGCTGGCTAGCTTATGGTTCTGACAGATGTGTGACTCCGCAGTGTTGGGGCACAGAGCAGTGGGCATGCTAGAGGTTTGGCTGGGGCATCCAGGAATTTTCTAGGCAGACAGACAAAAGGTCAATTTGACACCTGTTGGAAAGTGTGATGAAGCTGGGAGGCGTGGTTTACGGAAACATGGGGCCCTGTGTAAATCTCTGCACCTAGCCCTGTAGGGATAAGTGGGGGGATGCTGCTACCTGCCGAAGTGACGGTTGGTTAATGATGGTGATGATGATGATGGTGGCAGTGATGATGGTTCTGGTAATAATGCTGGTGATCATAGTCTTTGGTGATGATGGTTGATAATGGTGGTGGTAATAATGTTGGTGTTTGTTTGGTTTGGTTTGGTTTTTCATGACAGGGTTTCTCTGTGTAGTCCTCCCTTCCTGTCCTGGAACTCACTCTGTAGACCAGGATAGCCTTGAATTCAGAGTGCATTACTGCTGCCCAGCCTGATGGCCATGTTGGTGATGCCAGTGACTGTCTTAGTGACTTTTCTGCCCCTGAGATAAAATACCATTGCCTAAGCAACTTACAGAAGAATGAATTTACGTGGGCTTCCCATTCTTCTCAAGAGTTAAGAGTCCAGTCCCGGCAAGGAGGCTTGGCAGCCAGTGGCAGGTGTGGAACAGGAGCAGGAGCGTTCATATCTAGAACCACAGCCTCCAAGCAGGGAGAACAAACTAGGGGTAGCAGTTGGTTCTTAAACCTCAGAGCTCGCCTCTGGAGACAAAACTTCCTCCAATAAAGCCACACCTCCTAAGCCTCCCCAAACAGAGCCACCAGTTAAGAGTAGCCATGTCTCATGCCCGTGAAGGTGAAGCAGGGCTCTTGGTGAGTCCCTTTCTACATAAGAGAGCTGGGATCATAACTAGCTAAAGGAGCATCCACAGGGTCAGACTCACTCCCTAGGCTGTGCGAGCTGAGGGAGGACGATTGCTCTGCTGGGATTGTTGGGTAGTGGGAGCCTACCTGAGATCTCTGCTCAGCTGCACTGCCGCTGGGCCTCATGGGAGGCACTGCTTGCTGGGCCTCTACTCTTAGGACGGTTTGCCAGGTTTGTGCTGTGGTGACATGCCCCAAAACAGGGCTGAGGGTGGAAAGCGGATCCTACTGAGGGTATCCTTTGAGACAAAGCAAGGCCCAGCCTCACCCAGTTTGGCTCTGTCCATTTGCTCCTTCTGACTGCTCCTCTTTCCTGGAGGAGGCGTGCCTGTCCCCAGCAGCTGGTAGGGCCGGCTCTCTACCCGTGTGCTATTTTGGTCTCTCCCTTTGTTCCTCATCCCCTGCTCGGGGTGGCCCCTGTTTGTAGATGGCTCTGGTGTCTGTGGTCTCAGTGTGGCTCCTGTGGCTCCTGGCCACACTGTTGCTTAGAAAAGCCACAAGTGGCCATTCTGCTTCTCAGCACACCAGGTGCCACTCAGAGGGCTCCTCGAGAGATGCCTGTTTGGTGCTAGATGTGTGTGCACATCTGGGAATGTATTGAGCGCTTCCTGCATGCTGTGATTGGAGAACCATTGTAGGTGGGGTCCGTGTGTAACAGTTCAGAAAGACACTGGGCATCCCAGGAAGTCATCCCTACTCTCAGACTCACGAGGGAAGAGTTGCAAGGTAGACACCAGGTAGTACTTCCTGCGTGCTTAAGGTCCCAGCTGTTCTCCTCGGGCTCTGCATCTTGCATGCCACCTCAGAGCAGCTGTGCCTCCTGAACTGGCTGCCTCCTTGCCCAGCCCAGAGACTGGGGCCTCCTCTACTCTCAATTCTGCCTTGATGGGATTGAACCAAGAGAGGAGCAGAGGCAGAGAGCTGACCCTAAGGACACCTGGGCATTTAGTGCTTAGCTCTCCCTGCATGCACTGGGATGGGCATCGGTGGAGATTTGGACTTCCAGGTTAACCCCCCTCCGGTTGCTAGCGTGTCCGGCCCAAGACTCTTTGGTTCTTCAGAACTTGCTGTTAGTGGAGTGACCCCAAGAAAGTCAACCCTGGGTCCAGCACCCAAACAAGCAGGGTGTGGGAAGGGGAGGGGAGCTTCAGACACCCTTAGGGCTCTTTCTGGAGTGTCCCTAAAAAGGTTGAGATGGCCATGGACAGGTCTCTTGGACGTGTCTCCTGTGTGTGACAGGTCTGTGTCCTCCACCTGCCCTGAGGCATCCAAGCTGGCCTGGCCCTCGGTTAGCCACTTCTGCCCTCTCTGTCCCCCACCTGCCCTGTGTCAGAGTGCTTGTTCAGGGGTCACATTTAAAAAAAAAACCGCAGAGGTTATAAGCCCCTCATGACAGTCATTGGGTGTCAGTGGCGGCCACTAGTGTCCTGCCTCATCTCTCAGCCCACCCGGCCAAGAAAGAGTGAGGCTTTCCCCAACCTCAGCTGCCCGTGGGTGAGGAGTATAGCTGGCCGTGTGGAGTGGTAGACTTACCTGCTGCTTAGCTATCAGGCCAGCTCCCATTCTAGAAGCTTCTCTGGCCTTTGCCTACGGTGAGGCAGGCTCAAGCATAGGCTCTGGGGACAGTGACCTCCTGAACTGGTTCTTAGGAATGGGTTCAGGACCATGTTCTGGCGCCTTTCCCCAAGCTGTCCCATTGGCTAATGGGCCCGACTGGACGTCAGTCTGATGACAACTCCTGGTCCCTAGCCCAGATCCGCCCCAAGAAGAATCATGGGCTGTGGTGCCTGCCACACAGGGTGACATTCTAAGCCCAGCCTGTAGAGATGCCCAGCCATGACCAGTTGGCAGATGCTGTGGCACTCCTGTGGTGGAGAGGGATCTGTGACCAAGCAGGTGTGTCCCTGAGGGTAGACTAGAGCTTTTTCCTGTAGAAGCAGGACATGAGCAGGAAAACTCTGTCCTGGACTCCTGACCTCTGGACCAGCCCCTTTTGCTGAGGGGGAAGTCTGTGGAGGAGGTTCTTCATCCTCACTGATGTCAGCCCTCACATCCTGGCCCTTGGTGTTCTGTCGGCTGCCCCCTGACCTTCTTCTGTCACACTGCTCTTCCTGGCCTCGGCCACACATGCTGCTCAGACTCTCTGCCGTGGGTAGCTTCTGCTTTTTCCTTTTTCTCTGTGTGGCCCTGTCTCTTCTCTGTTTCTGCCGTGTGTGTGTGTGTGTGTGTGTGTGTGTGTGTGTGTGTCCGTCCGTCCGTCTGTATTTGTCTCTCTAACCCTGTGTCACCTCCTTTTTGTTCCTGTCTCACCTCTTCACCCACCTTCCCTGTGTCTGCCTGTCTGTCCGTCTGTCTGCTGGACTGCCTTCTTAGCTCTCTTTTCTCTGTGACCCCATGTCACCTCTTTGTCCCCAACTTACCTCTTTATCTACTTTCTCTCCCTCATCTTACTACTTTGCTCTGGTTGCTTGCCAAGGGACAGCTGACCTTGTTCCCAGGCAGGGCCCAGATTACCTGCTCAGGAGCCGTGTGACCAGGAGGCCCCGGGCAGCACCAGACAGACTTGGGCAGTGTATGGCTATCACTCTCCCTTGAGGACTAGCTAGGTACCCCTTGCCTGTGAGGTAACCAGAGACTGATGGTCGGAAGCTGTGTGTCACACTAAGCCACAGTGCCCTGGCTAGGCCATTTGGTTGTTGGTCATCAGTGAGGGGGTGTGCTGTGCCTCAGACCTTAGTAGTAAGGCTCCAGCATAAGGTTCGAAACTTCTTGGCTGCAGTCCATAGCGGGCTGGCTGGCTGCTTTACTGAGGATGTTCTCTGCATGGTAGACCTGTGCCGATTTAGGGCCAGCTGAGAAGGCATCTCCGGTTCTCCGTCTGGCTCCACGCTGAGTGGGGAATCTCCTCAGAGGCCCTCCTCCAGGTCCCAGGTCTGTTAGACATGCCTTGTGGGACCCTACTCAGGGCTGGCAGCTGGGGAGGGAGCCCAGGAGGCAGGAGAGGCTGGACCCTACGGCTGGAAGGAGCTGCATCACTTCCGTGGGAAACGAGAAAGGTTCAAGACTGGGCCAGGATACACAGCACAGGGGACCCAGCTCCCCCAACCACCCAAACTGCCTTAAGGTGGGAAGTGTGGGTGCTGCTGGACATAGTCTATCACTTTCCTGAGACAGACATCACCCCGGTGCTCCTAAAAGCTACTTACTGCTAACTAGATCAGTAGCACTGGGAGCCGCCGGTCAGCAAAGGCTCAGCAAAGGTCAGCATGGCTTCACTGTGAACGAGACAACTGAGGTCCCTGGACAGCCACTTGTGGAGGACTGCTGAAGTCCTGGGGGCCATGTGACCAAGAGTAGCTTTCAGGGCTTTGACCCCTTGAAGGAACAGATGAGCAATAAGAAGGAACTGACCAGGCAAAAGGCACAGCAGGTGCAAAGGTCAGAGGAAGGGACCCTTCAGTCGCCTCTATCTGAGGGCAGGAGGGAGGCAGGAGCAAGCTAACATGTGGAGGTTGGTCCAGCCTGGATGTCCCGTGTACTTATTCTGGAGGCAGGGCAAGGGGTGTGTGTGTGTGTGTGTGTGTGTGTGTGTGTGTGTGTGAGAGAGAGAGAGAGAGAGAGAGAAAGAGAGAGAGAGAGAGAGAAGGAGAGGGAGAGGGAGAGAGCGTGCGTATGAGCAACCTTCCATATCACCATCAACTAAGAAAATAGACCACGGGCTCGCCCACAAACTGATGAGGGTATTTTCTCAGCGGAGATTCCCTCTACATAAATGACTCTAGCTTATGTCAGTGTGACATTAAAATAGCCAGCACACCTGCTGAGCCCCCCCAGCCCCCCAGTTGAGGATTTAAAATGGGGCCTTGGGATTAGTGGTGCAGCTCAGGGGTACGACCCTTGGCTAGCTTGTGCCAAAGCCAAGGGCTCAGTCCCAAGTTCTGTGAATTAATAAGTAGACAAGCCATTGGCCACCATGAACGGACTTCTGGGCGCGTGTCCCACGGTACTCAGTAGAAGTGTCTCCACACCAGAGCAGCTCGGGAAAGCTCCATCATTTAATGCTGGGAGCCACCATGGTGTGTATGAAGTGCCACTACTGTCATGTAAATTCTTACTCCTGCCAACTCTGACTCAGGCCTCAGGGTTGCTGAAGCACATACTATATCCTGTTCCTGCTCCACCATCAAGCAATGGGAATGACTTCACAGTATAGGCTGCCTGGACCACTGTGGCCATGCAGCTGCCCCTTGGAGAGGCACCACATGACTCAGCCCCTGATGTCTGTTTAAAAGCTAATCTCTGGCCTGGCATGGTGGCACACACCTTTAGTCCCAGCACCTAGGCAGCAAAGGCAGGAAGTTCTCTTTGGGTTTGAGGCCGATCTGGATTATATATTGAGCTCCAGGCTAACCAGGGTGGCATAGTGAGACCCTCCTTACCTCACAACAACAAAAAGCCCTGCTCTCTGTTAATGACAGTGTGCCCATGCTTTATGGTTGGCTCTTGTTGTTCCACACTCTCAGGGAACTCCAACACACCTCTGCTGAGGGCTGAGCCTGCATCCCTTGCTATGTGTCTCTGGGAGAGATAGATGGCAAGCTCAGAGCAGGCATGAAGCCGTACCACCGGCTGCAGGCTGTGTTGCTCCACTCTGACCCCCAGCCCTGTTGGCCTCCACTCAGCCAACCTCTCCCCTTCTCCATACAGGAAGCTCTTGCGACTCACTTGTGGGGTGTTTGGTTTGTTGGTCCTTGGTAGTACAGTGTTTATTGAATGAGCGAGTGTCTGCGTGTATTAGTCAGGGTGGCTGTGCACTCTCAGGTTCTCCTTTGTTTATTTAAGTTTGGGATGGAATCCAGAGGCTCCCCAATCCCTTCCCTTGATCTTGTCCTCCACAGAGCCCTGAAGACCCAGTGCAGGGGCTGGGTCCTACCGGGCCTGCTTCCTCTTCCGGAGGGTCTCGGTGACTCAGGGCCACACAGGGCCATTTTGTGCCTTTTGAAGGTTCTCTTAGGGTTTTATTGCTGTGAAGCGACTCATGACCAAAGCAACTTTTATAAGGGTCAACATTTAATTAGAGGTGGCTTACCATTTCAGAGGCTCAGTCCATTATCATCATGGCAGGAGCATGGGAGCGTCGAGGCAGGCTGGTGCTCTAAAAGGATCTGAGTGTTCAACATCTTGATCTGAAGGCAGCCAAGAGGAGAGTCTGGATCACCCTGGCCAGACTTGAGCACATATACGAGTCCTCAGAGCCCCGCCTTCGCAGTGACACACTTCCTTTAACGAGGCCACGCCTCCTAATAGTGCCACTTCCCATGGGCCACGCACATTCAGACCACCACAAAGGTTTTACCTTTGCCCTCCCTCTGCACCTCAGTCCTGACAACGTCAGCTTCAGAACACGTGTCAGGTTGTTCTCTATGCTTCTGGGGGTCTCGGTGCCCCTGTAAACAAGAGTTTGTTTAGGGTAGGGATGGCAGTTCTGCAAACTCGGAGGAACCAAGAGTCCCTGAGGAGGCTATCTTTGGGGTTCCATCTGGCTGCAGGCTCTGCTAGGAAATGCTGTGTAGCCTTAGATGGATCGCTTTACCTCTCTGTATCTTGTTCTCATCTATGGAACAGTGTAATGTCAGGGTTGTTGGGAGGAGCAAGAAGCTGGACCTGTGATGTGACAGCAGTCTCATCCCATACATGTCGTCAACTGACACTGGGCCTTATTACCGTGGGCTTCCGAAAGGAAAAATGGGTCCTAGCAGAAAGAACAGATACCTGAAGCTCCCTGTGGATCCTTTCAGGGTGTTCCTAGTGCTGTGATCTGGGGGTGGGGGACGTACATGGTCACCTTGCCCGTAACTGATGAGTTGTCACTGGATACTGCACATGTGGGAGTCATGGGGAGGGTGGCATTCTGCTTCTCGTGGCTCTCCAGGCTGGGGCTGGTGTGTGTGTGTGTTTCCCTGAATCCTTCCTGCCATGGAATATAGAAACCCTGCTGGTTTCTCACTGTGGTCTGAGGACCTTAGCAGCAGACTTGCAAGGGGCTAGGTAAACATGTGGAGCCTCGGGTTAGCCTAGAGTCAGCCTATGGCCAAACTCTACCTCCCACTTGCCTTTGTAAATCAAGCTTTATTGGCATGTGGCCATTCCCATTTGCTCACACAGTGGCAGAGCCAAGCCAGGTGCCTTGGAACCTACAGGCTGTCCAGCCTGAAGTCCTTTAGATAAGAACTTGCCAGCCAGACTGCAATGTGCTGGAACAACCTGGGAATTTATTTTTATTCAGATGGTTTAGAGACAGGATCTTACCATGTAGCCCTGGCCAGCCTTTTTAAAATTTGCTGCAGTCTTCCTGCCTCTCCGTTCCAGGTGTTGGGGTGCTGGGGTCACATGTGTGTACCACTACTTGTGACTAAGCTGGGACATTAAAAATATTGATGCTGCCCCCAGCCTGGGATCACAGTGGCCTTGGCACAGTTGGGGTCTGGCAGCCTTTGGCCATCAGGAAGCACAGCTGCCCAGGAGGCTACGACAAGCTTGAAATTCCCAGGTATGGCTGGCCAGTGCTACCAGCCAGATGTGCAGATGGGGATTTGCCAGCCTGAAGTGGTTGGTCACAGGAACCCCCCAGTACCTGCTTCAAGTCTCCCGGGAGCCAGGAGTGGCCAAACATATGGGGTCATTCAGGCCAAGGCACTGTTAGGCAGAAAAGTGACTCGCTGGCCAGGGTAGCCTACGGGGCAACCTGCTGTCACCCCTGTCCACAGAGGCTCAGCCTGGGGTGCAGAGACACCATGTGGTTCATGCCATGGGCAGCCAGATCTGAGTCCCCAACTCAGCCCTATATGTAGAGGTGGGAGACACAGCCAAGTGTCTTGGATACAATGCCCCAGCACAGGACAGCTGTGAAGTACAGGCTAATTCCTCCTGTACCGCCTTCCATCTCCTTGAGTTCTGACCCCCACTTTCTATGGCCCATCTTGGGACACTGTTGAACTGACAGGAAACTCCTTCAATGTCAGGTTCAGGGGGCTCTGTCTGCCAGAATGAGGCTTCGCCCCTGGGCTGTATGGAGTGTTAGAATCTGAAGGGAAGGGCCCAGTCTGGCTGACAGACATCTGGTACCCAGCCGAGGAGCCAGCAGCCATGCATGGCTGCCCTGGCCCCTCCCCTTACAGAACACAGGATTCTTGGGAGCTGGAGAGGCGTGACCCTGAGGATCCTGAGTGCACAACAGTGTTGCCTTAAGAGGCCACAGTGGCTGGACAAGTCAGGTTCTTGCTCTGTGTACCAGTATGCCATGGTGTCCCTGTCTGTTCCCAGTGTAGCCTAGTCCTATAAAAGACAAGGCCCTAGAGCCATTGTGCATCAATGGTTTTCTGCCAGGAAGGAACAATGGAGGGAAAGAGTTTCCCTACACACTCATGCACACGCACGGGCGCGCGCGCACACACACACACACACACACACACGGGCTTTCTGCAGATGTTACTCTTACTCCACTGGGCTCAGGGGAGATGGCAGAACTCAAACCCCTGTGCCCGAGTGTGGTGCTTTTCTGGCTTCACTCTGCCTCCAACCTCTCCCACCTGGCTGGCTCCCCAGTTGCCCTGGCCTCTGCGTTCACCGTCCCTCCCTTCCCCAGCTTCACCTGTCTCCTGTTTTCCCTCTTGCCTCTGCTTCCTGGGCTGTAGCAACAGCAGCAGCAGCAACAACAGCAGCAGCAGCAGCAGATGGCACGGAGCAGCCAGGAGGAGAAGGAGGAGAAGGAGAAGGAGAAGGAGGCGGACAAGGAGGAGGAGAAGCAGGATGCGGAGAACGAGAAGGAAGAACTCAGCAAGTAAGGCCTGGCAGCTGCGTGGTGCACACCTGGGCCCCTGGGGAACAGAGCCTGGCGCCAGTTTGGAGCCCCAGTCGGTTCTCCCAGGCCTTTCCTCCCGGAAGCCTCAGCCCCCACTCCCTCCATCCCCCACCCTCTCTGCACACCCCCGCTCCTCCACCCCCTACCCCCCCCCCAAGACCTAGGAGACTGATTGCTCATTTGAGCCCTGCTCCAGGACTCATAAATCCAGACAGCCACTTTGGCACTCAGCCTTGCCTCCCCTCCAAGGCCCCTGAGGTCCACGAGGGAGAGAGGGCTGAAGGGCCTCGGGAGGGCAACATGGATGCAAGCATCTGGCAGCCCCCGCCTTCATCCTCAGCCCCATCAGCACCAACCCCCCTAGCCAGTGGGAGAAGGTGGAGGGGCCGCAGGTGCTGGGCTGGGCCTGTGCAGAGCACAGAGTCTCCTTCCCTGTCTCCACGGCTCCCGCCGGCATCTTTCAGGAAGATGAATGAGTGACAGAGGCGATAAATCTGCCCCAGTCACTTCTGAGGAGCCAGGTCCCCAGGTCATGTGCACCCCCACTGCTGGGCTGAGCTGCGATTCCCCATGCCTGCAGTCCTAAATACCCTGAGCAAATTGCTCTGTAGGGGTGCAGAATTAAGTCCCCTGTGGCTAGTACAGGGGGCCATAGAGTCCCAAAGGCCTCTAGCTGGGCTCCCTGTTTGTATGGTGATGGTGTCAGCATCTCTTGAGGCCCCACTGGTGACAGGTGGAGTCAGATGACTTCACATCTTTCCCTTCCCACCCACCCCTGGATGGGCTCCCGCCGCCTTTCAGGGTTAAGGTACTATGGTAGGGCCTGCCTGCTCATAGCACCCTTTTGGCCAGCTGCAGCTCTTTCCTCTCTGCAGCTGTGATGGAGCGACCCACAGGTCTCCCCCAGTGGTCTTAGGGTTTCCATCCCCAGCTGATCCATCCCGGTGTCCCTTTCGTGACCTCAGGGAGAAGACAGACGACACTTCTGGTGAGGACAACGATGAGAAAGAGGCTGTGGCCTCCAAAGGCCGCAAAACTGCCAATAGCCAAGGCCGCCGCAAAGGCCGTATCACGCGCTCCATGGCCAACGAGGCCAACCATGAGGAGACAGCCACCCCGCAGCAAAGTTCAGAGCTGGGTGAGCAGGCTGGAGACTGTGGGGGGGAGGGGCTGGAATATAGGGAGATTGTTTCTTGCTAGGATTCCGTGAAGTTGGAGTGAACTGCCCGTAGCTGAGGACCTGGGCCTCTGTCTGTGGAGTGTAGATAAAGTATTTGGCTAACTGCGCTCATTGTGACCCAGAGCGCCCTCTCTTTGCCTCGGCATCTGCACGTGCACAGAGAGAAATTATACACCTAACAAGAATATAAAGAGATTCAAGGAACCTTGAACCTGGGTGCAGGCCGAGCTGAGGACTGGGAAGAGGCTATGAATCCGCCTCTCCCCAACCCAGCCCCATTTGTTGTTTTAAATCAGAAGATTGGGCCGTGTGGACATTTGGGATGGTGATGAACTGGGTTAAGTCACCTAGTAGAAGGATAGTTCTGAGATGGTCTTTTCACCTTTGTGGGTTTTGGTTTCCCTTGCCTTCTCTGGGTAAAAAAGTAAGCCAGTAGGGTGATCTGAGCTGCAGTTCCAAGGGCAGCCACCAGGGGCAGCAGTGCACACTCATCCTGTGCAGTGGGTCATCTTGGCTGCTTGTGTCTCTTCCCAGGTTCCATTTCTCTAGTGGATCTGCAGTAGACTTTCACTCTTCTTGGGACTGGCTTGGGCTTTATGTATGAGCTGCTGGGGGCAGTGTAGCTTACCTCAAGTTATGATATAATTGGGATTTGAACTCAGCTCCGCTGACCACAAATCCTATGTGGGTTTTGTGGGTGTGTGTCAGCTGGCACTTGATGGCAGAGTGCCAGCAGGCCTGTGTGGCACACCTCATGTGTAAGACAGTCCCATGGCTGTGGCTTGCAAAGCCTCCCACGGAGGTGTCCGTGGAAGGACAGGGGACTCTGAGATCCAGGAGACAGCCGGGGCTTGGCAGCAGGAAGGGACACAGGCCACACCGTGCCTGTCACAGTTCTCAGCACACCCCTGTCAGGGACTCACAGCTGGGCTACAGGCAGCAGGTCACCTGGGGAGCAGTCAGAGTGTGGTGTGTCATCCAGACAAGGCTGCCTCTGCCCACCCTGTGCCTGGCTGTGTCCCTTCTGAAGGGCCTTGTTGTCCTCGGGCGAGCTAGGGAGACTGTAATAGTCACCAGCACCAAAGGAGGCCTAGCCATGGTGATGTCACTCACGAGCCATGAGCAAGTGCCGAGGAGCCATTTTTTGAGGGTCATGGTAGGAGACGGGCTATGTGCGATTAGAGCAGAGGTTCTCAACCTTCCTAAGGCCTCAACCCTTTAATACAGTTCCTCTTGTTGTGGTGAAAACCCCCCAACCATAAAGTTAGTTTGTTGATACTACATAACTAATTTTGCTATTGTTATCAACTGTAATACAAATATTTGATATGTTGCCCCTATGGGGGTCACGCACAACCCACAGGTTGAAAACCACTGATCTAGAGGGTCGCCTCCAAGGAGGTGTGAAATGGCCCGCTCTGCACAATGGAGTCCCTGCCCATGATTCTTTCTTTACATTTGTGACCGTGTCCCTAGGTGGGCTACCTCTTCCTGGCAAAGTGCAAGTAGAAACAGGCCATGACCCAGACCCTGGCCACCTGTTTCCTTGTCTGCGAATGGAGATACCAGATCCTCTCAGCATAGTGGGCTGTGGTGCTGTCTGTGAGAACATTGTGTGTGTGTGTGTGTGGGGGGGTGTTCTGTACACAGCTACTGGCCCCTGGGCACGGGGCATCAGGCACTGTGGTAAGGGGTGGCTGGCCAGCTCAGAGCAGACTGTAGGGGAAGCACTCTATGGAACGCCTACCAATGCCCATCTTCTTTGCAGCTTCCATGGAGATGAACGAGAGTTCTCGCTGGACTGAGGAAGAGATGGAGACAGCAAAGAAAGGTAAGGCACCGTGATGGTGTGCAGTATGCCGTGTTTGTTTGTCCCCGGCACTGGGATGCCTGGCTCGCGAAGCTGCTGGTGCATCTGGCCAGGAGCAGGGGCTCTTCAGAGCCTCAGTTGAACCTGCCAGAGAACAAGTCTCTTCCTTGAGTGTTGGCCTGTACCTGAACTCAGAATGGCTCAGGAGCCTGTGGTTTGAGTGTGCGAGGAGCTACCTCAACTGGTCCCTGAGGACAGTGGCCAAGGTGCTTGGTGGACAGTCCCCTGGCCATCGAGGCTGGCCACAAGGTCAGTGGCACAGGAGGGAGGGCTTCCTGTCTTCACACCTGCGTGTGGCTCTTACATGGGGTCTCCAAGGTCCCCACGCTGGTGCAGGCTTGTGCTCTGCAAACATTTGGAATTGGTTGCCTAGCTTTTGGTGGTGGTGTGTTCCACAGTAGACCAGGTAGCAGTCATAATAGTTGTCTACATCACAAGGCCAAGACTATAGATTTTCAAAATCAGGGAGTCGTTAGCTGTAACATGTGACTGGGCTAGGCCATCCACACCCTGAGGATGACATCTCACTGCCAACATCCTGCTGGCTAGACAGGACCCCTTCCCCAGCATCTCTCTGAGCCCTGACCTTTGAGGGGATGCCTCCTGGGGCCCTGGTAACATTAGCATGACCTGCCTCGAAACCACACTCATTATGCCTGAGGCCTTCACTCTCCAGCTTGGTGACCTATCTCTGAGCCTCAGTTTACCCATCTCTAAGTTAGGAGTGCTGAATGGCTACAAGGAGTTGAAGCCACCTTAGGATGAGTGGCTTTCACTGAGGGTGGTCCCAGAGCTAGCGATTGTGAACGTCTGTCCCTACCTCTCCCATGTCCCTGAGAGAAACAAAGCCACCTGCTCACTTGAGTGTGGTATTGCAGTGGGCTCCTGCCTTAGTTGCCACCTGATCCTTCTCTGAGATGTAGCTCCCATTTCTGCCCCCCTGTTATGGACGAGTCGTCCAGGCTGAAGGCCTCCCAAAGCTCCAGAGGCGATGCCCAGTCCTCTTGACTTCCATCGTTTACACTCTGCTCAGGCCCTGCCCCTGCCCCTGCCCCTGCCCCTGCCCCTGCCCCTGCCCCTCAGCTGTGGCTGCTCTGCCCAGGCTGCGGTGTGCGTGGTGGGAACTGGTGGTTTTTATTAGGAGCTCTAACACACCTGCCACCACTGCCACCTGCGGCTCTGGTCTTCAGACCTGCTCCTCCCTCCTCTCGAGGGGTTTGCCGAGGGTCTAATGCACTCAGCAGGAGTGTCCTATACCACCTGAGAACAGCCACCAACCTGGAGGGTCCTTTAAGCACTTCTGCTTCTCCACCTGGATGTGTGTCTTTCTTGCCTGTGCCCTCTTTCACCCAAGAGTGGGCTTGGCCTGGGGGCTGGGCCGTCGCTCAAGAAGGACAGTAGAGATATCTGTTCACAGGGCTCTGAGACTGTGTCTCCAGCCGGCTTGGTGCAGTGTGCTGTCACCCCAGAGGGTCTGTGTTGTTCTTTGTTTTGTGTGTGTCTACATTGTGGTTTGTGGTATGAATTCTAAAAAGTCTTTACGTAATGGTCTGATTCCCATGGTTTAATCTCCGCAAAGTCTGTATAACAGACTTGACCACTGAAAGGCTGTCTGTTAACCTGGGCATCATGGGGCATGACTATAATCCCAGCGCTTGTAAGGCAGAGGCAGGGGGATCATAAGTGTCACAGTGAGAACAGTATCATGTGTTCATAGCAAGTGAGAAGCCAGGATGGGCTACCTGAGACCCTGTCTCAAACAAACAAACAAACAATACAAAAAACCCCATTCACCTACATTTACCCACAGTTGTGTGCTACAAGCTTCCACACCCTAGATGGAAATCCTGTACCCATTATCGGTCCCTCCTGCCCATCAGTCCAAGGGCGAGGCAGCACTAATGGACTTCCGGTCTGTGGCTAGAAGTCATTTTGCCCTGACACTTACAGGAATGATGCCTGCTGCCACACCAGTCCTTACGCCTGGCTGCACTCACTTAGTGCTGTTTTCAGGGTTGTTCGTGTATCCATGAGGGCTGCAGGGCTACATGAGCCACGTGAAGTGCCACCCCTCCAGGCCCCCACTTCCACCCCAACACACACACATTACTTGTGGGCTCACCTGGAAACAGAGTGGTGGGTTATTCCTACCGTGGGCTCTGCGTGTTTCTGTGGAGATCATGTGACCCCTTTGCTTTTATCCACACGTGGGTCCTGGGGTCTCAGCATCCTGACTGCAAAGTGCCCATGGAAAGCATCCATCTTTGCCCATCCCCTAAAGCTCTTGCAGCCCCTCGAGCATCCTCCTGCCTTCACTAGCCCAGAGCTGTTGCCAGACACCAGGAGGCTGCTCTCTCTCTCCATTTTGGAAGGGCAGATCGTGGTGGGAGGGGAGTGGAATGACTCACCAGCTGGGATGGAGCGCCCTGATGCCACTGTCCCAAGGTTAGGGCCTATAGGGAGGGCTGGGAGCTCGTCCCCACTGATCCTGGGGGCCCGTGTGCACCGGCCCTGCTCAGTGACATTTGAAATAGCGCCGTGAGCGCTGGCGCGGGCTGCTGCTGTGAATTACAGCAATCTGGACAATTATGGCTGCTCGCGGTGGCTGCTGATGGCTGTTCCGGAGGCGGGGGCGGGGAGGCAGGTGCGCACAGCCCGTGGTAGCTCCTTTTCCACAGCCTGTGGGGGTGAGAGGCTAAGAATGTTCCCGAGCACCCTGCCGAGAGAGTGCTGACAACTCAGAGAGGAAAATGACCCCAGCCAAGCTGTGTACCAGGCAGATGGTACTCACCCATCCTTGGTCCAATGCGGGGTAGCAGCCCACAGAGAAGCAGGCCCTCAGGGAACCCCAGGCAGGTAAGCAACCAGGTGTCCCCAGAGCCACCAGAGCATCCTCCTTAGCCCAGCTGTGAAGGACAGCTGTAGAAGCATGCAGCCCCCAGAGCAGCCCAGTTGGATTTCCTGCGTGTGTGGTCTAGACCAGTCACTTTCTTCATCTATATAACTGGTCACTGGCTTCAGCATAATAGGAAAATTTTTCTCTACCTTGCCCAGGAAGCTAGAGGTGCAAAGTTGAAGTGTGGGCAGGACCACGTTCCTTCCAAGGCTCCAGGGGCACCTACATCCCACCTCTGGTGGTGGTCTCATGCTTCTGGCCTCCTTCCTGTCATGGTCTTACCCCACCCCCACGCCCACCCCCACCCCCTCCCCTGTTCATTAGGATTTCCCTTTTCCTTCTCTTCTCTTTTCTTTTCTCTTCTTTTTCTTTTTGTTATTCTTTTCTTTTTTCCTTTCCTTTCCTTTCCTTCCAAGACTGGGTGGGTCTCTTTGTAGCTTTTTTTTTTTTTTTTTGAGACAGGGATTCTCTGTGTAGCTCTGGCTGTCCTGGAACTCACTTTGTAGACCAGGCTGGCCTCGAACTCAGAAATCCACCTGCCTCTGCCTTCCAAGTGCTGGGATTAAAGGTGTGCGCTACCACACCCAGCTCTTTGTAGCTTTGAACTTGAAAAGTGCCCGCCTCTGCCTCCTGAGTGCTGTGATTTAAGATAGGTCCCACCACACCTAGCCCCAGAGTCCTTCTTAGTTGGCCCACCCCAGCAGATTGACCATTCTGGTCCATTGTACAGTCTGTCCCTGTGCATAACTTCTGGGTAGACATAAAACTTGAGTTGGGACTATTGCCCAGCTCAGCGACATCCAAGTGGCTTTTTGCTCAGTATTCAATAATTAGTCAATAGCTGACCTTGACGTCCTGATGCCTTAGGCATTTGGGTACCTTGCCCCAGCCCCGTCACTGCTGCAGCTCCTGGTCTCATGGTGGCCTCCCCATTTCAGCCTCATTGTCATTTTCTCTGTAGAAAGGGCAGGGAGGTCTGCCTTCCAGGTTCATCAACAGGATAGGAGCCAAATGTTTGCAGTACTTAGTATACAGGTGGGTGCTCAGGTGCAGACTGCAGGGCAGCTCACAGGCTGGATTGGAGTCCCAACTCCGCCTCCTTTGGACTCTGCCCTGAGTGGGTACCTATAGCATGGGCTGATCCTTGCCTGTGTGCTAAGGGGTGGGATGCAGGGGCATGACCTGCCAAGATGTTGCTCAGCCACAAGTGAAACAAGCTTACTGTGGAGGCCAATGCTTTACACCTCTGGCCTGCTTTGAGGCAACTGCTATTATGCAGATAAGGAAAGAGGCCCAGAGATATATGGAATGAGCTACCCAAGGTCGAGTAGCTGTGATGTGAGGGGTCTGGGATTGGAACCTGGGCTCTTGAGTTGCAAAACAGGATGTAGTAGTGAGGGGATTAAATTGGTTGGTCTCTAGGCTACTGCTTTAAGTAATAAAGGCAGGGCAACCAGTGGGGCAGATAGCCCTTGTGAGGGACAGTGCGCTCAAGTGAGACATTAGAAACCCAGACAGTGCGGGTGCGAGAGGCAGAGGTGGAGAGGCCACAGTGGCATCGGTGACAAAGGTGGGATTTCAAAGGGATGGAAGGGACCTGGAGTTGGATTCTGGCTACCTGATGGCCCAAGATCTTTGATCTTTCTCTGTGTGGTATGTGTATGCTTAGGGGGCAGTGCTGTTTTCCTGGGCTCACACTCGGGTGGGGCCTGAGCCTGAACTGGAAGCTGCCTCCTTAGGGACCTGGCCCCTGCCTGCCTTAGGACAAAGATTACAGTTGGGGCATAGAGGAGTGTTGGGGACCTATAGGGTTGGGCCAAAAGCCCCAAGTTCCCTAAGGGGAGATTAGCCTGACCCTAAGGAATCCTGACCCTGGGCAGAGCCAGTGGTTGGAGGGTAGTGGCTTAGACCAGGGTCCTTTGGATGTCTCCAGCGATGGAATGTCTGCTCAGTAGACACACTCTCCCTTGAGAGCCCTGCCGGCCACTGGATGTGGTCTGGTTGAGTACCTAGGCCGGGTGGGGAGGCTTAGCCACTGTTCTGTTAGAGTTGATGCTGTCCCCATTGCCAGGTCAAGCTGACCTTTCCAAGAGCGCACCCACCGTGTGCCTCATTGGGGACCCTGCACACAGCAGTGAAGTAGGCTGGCCAGGTGAGTAGTGTGGCCAGCCAGTGACCAGTGCACTGAGTTCAGGGGCCATGAGCGCCAGGCTCTATCCAAGTGAGGAGATGACGAGAGGGCGTGGAGATCCCCGTAGGCAGGATGGAGATGGTCCTAGAGGAGCGTCTGGAGAGTTTTGGCCTCTTGTGTTGTGATGATTCCCAGGGAGAAAACAGGGCTCTTGTATGGATTGAGGTATGGCCAGACGTGGGTCTGGCTCTGGATTCTTGTCCCTAATCAATGCCCTAAAGGAGATGTTGGATCCCTCCTTTCCTCACTCTAGGCCAGCATCTGACTCTTGCTAGGGAAGGAGAGGTAGTGAATGACCCTTGTGACCCCAGTTTCCACGTGCAGCATGTTTCTACTTTGCCCATGAGAAGGTGGCATGGTTGGGGAGTATGGCTCAGTGATGTAGCCAGCCAAGGGTCTGGGAGACAGGACATTCTGACGCTGCAGACCAGGCTGCCTGTGGCTCAGTAGGTGGGCAGCTGGCCTTAGGGCAAGCCCTGATGACTTTGTCTGACGTAGTTTGAAGTACCTCCATTGTACCGGTGATTGGCAAGTACAGAGATGCTGAGGTCTGAAGTGTTTCCGGAGAAGGTGGCCAAGGCAGGTTCAAGGGTGAGGTCATCTGTGATGACCTCACAGGGCTCCTTGTGCCCCCCATGGGATACTGTCGGTCTCTGGTCCACTTGTACTGAATGATCCAACACTTAATGAACTCAGTGAACACATCCATCACTTAAGTCCAGAGCAGGCTCAACATTTCTTAAGGAAGGAGGATGTGACTAGAGGACTCGGGACAGGGAGGGCACGTTTCTCTGACTTCTTGCTCTGGGAAGGTTTTCTTTTGCAAGGGAGTCTAAGAAAGCTGCTTCGAGGGTGGAGGTTGGGGTGGGGTGCCCTCCTAAGCTTCTCCCTGAGGGGGATCTGGGAGCCCCAGACAGTGGGAGAGCCAGTTCTCCCATGTGTTAAATCAGAGGCTTACATACTTGCTGAGCTCAGACCCCTGTGGAGGGGATTAGGGGCTGGAACAGTCACAGCCTCTGAGCCACTGGAGTGTTTCATGGGTCCCAGGTAGAGCATGAAAAAGGGTCACCTTTGGCCACCATTTCATCGGGCTCTTTCAGCTCTCTGCCAGCTTCAGGCCCCCTGCCTTGACTTCCTGTCTTGGCCAATTTCACTTCCTAAGTAGCTGCCTCTGAAATTCCTTCCTTAGAAATTAGTGGGGTGGAAGAACCCAAGACCGCAAGGCAGGCTGGCAAAACTGTTGCACGGAGCAGAGCACACAGGCCCAACACTCCCAGGACAGACACTCAGGGGATCTTCATGGATCCCAGCCTCTGACACTCAGGTGTCTAGAGCTCCTTTTTGAGAGAGCCATTTGCAGCTCAATCAAAACCCATGAGTGTGGAAAAAAGAGCTGGTCTTTGGGGAGTAGATGTTATGGAGATGAGAGGCCACTCTACCCCCATCCCCAGAACCAGCCACAGGGCCCAAAATGCTCCTTGGGCAGATGTCCTGGGGCCTTCTCTGGGGTTGGGAGCAATAGAGCTGTCTGTTCTCTGTAGCTCTCCAGCCTTAGGAGCTTTGGGGTGTCCTTCCAGGAGCACCCTGACATTTTCACAGGGGGTATGCTTGCATAGGCCCCCTTTGGAGTTCCCTGTGGAGCACGGTGGGATTCTGTGGGAACGACCTGTGTCCTCAGCAGGATTAGGAATCTCTCTGCCAGCTGGCTGGGATACAGGGAAGCGCCATCTTTCTGTCCCTGTCCCCTGGACTTCTAGAACAGAATGGAAGGGCAAGGGCTAGAGGGAAGAGTTGGTTCTAGAAGTCAACCTGACCGGATGCTGCTCTAGGAGGCTGCTTAGTTGTCTTGGCCTCCCGGGAGCCCTTGGGACCTTGCAGCAGGTGTTCTCAGAGAATAGAGGATGTATTAGGTAACCAGGGTCCCCAGACCCTTGGCCAGACCTCTGGGAGTCCCATACCCCTTCCCCCCAAATGGTTGTGGTGTTGGAGTACTCCTAAGTACATCCCAAGTTCCCCACCCTCCACCCTCATAGAAAGCCTTGGCCACCCACAGCCCTCAGATAGGTCCAGGCTTTGGGGGCCTGTGAGGAAGGGGGGGGGTGCGACCGCAGGTGGAACCGGCTGGCTGGCGGGAGGGCTGGCTGGCGGGCGGGCGGAAGAGGCTGCTTGCTCCCTGCCTGCCGGGGGTGGGAGCTCTGTTTTTCTGGATCCCTCAGTCTGTTCTTACCGCTGCTGACGCTGCCACGGATGGGGAGAGAGGGAGGGAGCCTGTGCCAGTTGGCCCGCCCAGCCGAACCTGGGCCTGTGCCCGGCCCCCGCCCGCCCCCGCCCGCCGCGTCTGGAGGTCACATTCAGTCCTGACGCGGCTCGTTGGGTCAGGCAGCAAGAAGAGCCGCGCGGAGCCCTGGGTCCCACAGCCCAGCCGTTTAGGGACACGGCTGCCTGGCCCTGTCTTGCCTGGGGCTTTTGGATTTCTTGTGGCTTGGTGGGTCTGGGGGCTCCGGGACAGCACCCTCACCAAGTGTCCTCCCTGAGACACTGGTGCCTGGAAGATCTGTGGACGCCGCGTGCGCACTGGTGACGCCTGGCACAGAGAAA
This sequence comes from Mus caroli, assembly GCF_978045245.1. NCBI lineage: Eukaryota > Metazoa > Chordata > Mammalia > Rodentia > Muridae > Mus > Mus caroli. Next base: position 129,222,048 of record NW_028227259.1, on the reverse strand, counting down.
CCCAGCACACAGAACTGACAACTTCCCGCTGCTGCCGTAGCCCTCGCTCCCCTCCCAAGCAGGAAGGGCACTGCTCTGTTCTCTGGGGCAGCTGGTAGCTTCAGCCGGAGGAGTCCTGGGGCTACCCCCAGTGCCTGCTTTTGCCTTCTCGGCTCCTGAGGATGTGAACAGAGGTAGAATTGGGGGATACCAGCAAAAAGCCCTAAGGAGCCTTTCGGGCACAGCCTCCTAATCACCGCTCCGCTCCCTGGAGCATCCTTCCAGCCGGATGTTTCCGGAAAACTTGGCCGAGGGGGAGACGCAGATGAGAGGATGTGAGTGGTCCCCAGCTGGGGCTGGGGCTGGAGGGTGGGGTTGGCTGGTGACAGGGACTTCGATGGGGCTATAGGAAATTTCAGCTGCACATGTAGTGGTGGTGGGGTCTTGGAATTTTGGACCCGTGGCCTGGCGCTCCTTCTTGTCTTTCTAGGGTGCAGCCAAGATCCCCTGGAAGGAGGCTGTACTTAGTCTTAGCTCCTAGCGTGGCTGGGGCATTCTTAGCGGGGCTTCCCCGGGGTGGACAGAACAGCTGGGGTGTCTCTACAACACGGGATATGAAGTGCTCCTGTGCACAACACCCCAATGTAAGGTTCCTAGAACAAGAGTAGAGGAAGCTCCTGTCTCCCCAGGGCTGTGTGGTACACTCTGGGAAGGGCCTCCCCGACAGCTCTGCCCAGTGCTCTTCCCTGACCACACGTGTTCGGGAACAGCTGAGCGTCATCCCCGCCACCCTGACAGTTCCTAGCTTCCATAGTCTGAGTTAGTTGGGAGACCCAGCTGTTCCAACTCCCTATTGACTTAACTGAATTTGGAAATGTCTGTTCCCCTGGGGTCGGGCCACCCTCCCCTCCCAAGTCTTCATGCACCCCACCCCCAACAGCTCCAAATGGAGACCTGCCCTGGGGTTCCGGGCCTGCGATCCCTCGGCCTGACGTGTTTGTTGGGCCCTCTTGGACCGCACTCGGGTAATATAAATAAACGCAGCCCCAGCCGCCAGGTTCTGGAAGTGGCAGCTGCTGCTGGCGCGGGTGGAGGGAAAGGTCAGGGGCTGAGTTACACTTGATCCTGAGCCCTGGCCCTCCCTGCCTCCTGTCCTTGAGGAGCCCTGAGAAGCTGCTCTGGAGCCACGTGGCTCTTGTGGTCACTGTAGGCCAGCAGGTGGCCTGGCTGTCCCGCACCTCCCCCAAACCATGGCGCTCCCCCCCCACCCCCACCCAATGCTGCTACTATGGGAAGCTGAGGCTTCAGACCCACTCCTGAGCTGGGTGAGGTGGGTGAGAAATCTTCAAGAATTCCAGTCTTGACCAGGGTGTGGGGGAGGGGCAAGACAGGCTGACTCAAATCCATGTAGACCTAGGGGGTCACTTGCTGGTGTGTTGGGGGTTTTATTGTTTCCTTTGTTTGTAGTAAGCCACCAACTGGGGTTTGAATGAGGGGGTGGGTGAGAGGGGGTGGGTGAGAGGGGGTGGGGCCCCCTTCCCTACTCCCCTCCCCTCCCCTGCTCCCCTCCCCTCCCCTCCCCTTCCCTCCCTGCCTCCTGTAGTTACAGCCTCTTGTTCTGCTTTGACTTGTGTAGAAGAACATGATTTGAAGCCTGGTGGTAGGAAATGGGACTTAGCCTTGTCACAAGTGGCTTTGAAGCTCCGCTGGCCTCCTAACCTCCATTCCCAGGGGCCGGTTTCTGGCACTGCCATGGGAAAGTGGCCAGCTTTGCCTTCAAGGGAGCTGGGGCCCATTGAAGGTTGCTGAGGGTCCACAGCCTTCTAGTCTAGCCCAGGGTTTGTGGCTTCAGAGCTTGTGAGCCATGAGGTCTGTGGCCTTGGGGAGGGGTTGAGGGGGGCCTCCGCAGATCTGAAGATTGTCCCACCATGTGGTCTCAAGCTGTGACTTGAGACAGGTCCACCCGTGACTGCTAAGCACCAGGTGGGCCCTGAGTCTGGTGTGGCTCTTGAGGTGTGGGGGCCCCAAGCTCACCCTGCTCCCCTCCCCGGCTTGGCCTTGCTCCGACCTCAGCTCTTCCAGGGCTCATTCCCCTTCACCTATGGTGAGACCGGAAAGCGGGCTTGTTCTCCTGAGGCCTCACTGCAGCTGTGCAGTGTCAGAGCTGGGCCACCACAGCTCCCGCCCAACTAGGGAGGGAAGGATGGGGGGGGGCTGTCTTCTGCCCCCTAGAATCTTAACCGTGGCCTCGCTTGGGGCCATGTCTGTTACTGTTTGTTTCCTGGTCCCTCCCTGACTGTGCCCCCTTGACTTTGGATGGTAGTGAACCCTCATCTGCCTCCACCTGCAGGCCTCCTGGAACATGGGAGGAACTGGTCAGCCATTGCCCGCATGGTGGGCTCCAAGACCGTGTCCCAGTGTAAGAACTTCTACTTCAACTACAAGAAGAGGCAGAACCTGGACGAAATCCTTCAGCAGCACAAGCTAAAGATGGTAAGTCTGGCCAGAACGCGGTGGCCGTGTCCACTGGGAACTGGGGCCAGCCAGGCCTCCCACAGCCTAGCTCATGTGGCCCCTGGCTGCCTGGCATCTACATGGGGAGGGATGGGTGGGCTGGGCCCTGACTCAGCCAGGAATTCGACCTGGAGGTCCTAAGTGAGCAGCTTCGCTTCTGCCTGGCTGCCCTTTTGAACGGTCGGGCTACAGGGACAGGGAATGAGGGTCCCAAAAGACAGAGGCTGGAGGAAGACTTGGGGCCCACACCGACAGCTGTGAATATCTCTGAGCAGGGTCTCTTTTACACCTGTGGCCAGGAGGGCCACTGGAGCCACTGCACTGCCTTCCCATGATCCTCCCCACCCCCATCTTAATGTCATCAGCCTTTTAGGGCTGGGGAAACTGAGGCCCAGGGAAGCTTTTCAGCCACCTAAGTGGGTGTATGAACTCAGAGCCGAGTAGCTCTACCACCTCTCCAATCTTCCACCGTGGTCTGAGGCTTGTGGAGGACACCTTGAGGCCCATTGTTCCCTGGCTTTAAAGTTGTGTGGGCTCCTGTGCAGTGAAAGATGTGTTTCTCTTTCCTGAGCCTCGAGGCCCAGCGGCAGGGCACATAGCAGCATAGGGCGCACAGCAGCACAGGGTGCGGTAGAGCATGGTCCAGCAGTCAGAGACACAGCATTGCATCCTTAGGGCTCCTCTCAAGCCCCCTGTGGAATCCAGGGGCGCCCTTGTCAGCCCACCCTCCTGCCCCAGCTATTTCTTACAGCTTGTGTCCCCCCGAGCATATGACTGCCCAACTCTCCATGTCTCCAGGGAACTGCTCCCTCTGCTCTCAACGACCCCCGGTGGGACAGTGGACCCAAGGACATAGTCATCTAAGAGGGGCCAGGTCTGAGCTTGTGGTCTGAACACCATGTGACCTTGACCAGCTTCTCCCTACTGAGCCATTTCTTTAGCTAGAAAGTGGGTGGAGGGGACAGTGACACTGGACAGGAAGGAGGTGCCCGTGATACCCCTGTCACTGATGTCATAGCTACCTATCCCATGTCCTCTAGGTACCTGAAGCCCTTACGGTCACTATGCAGCAATTACCAAGGGGCTGTCTGCTGATAGGTGTAGGGGTGTGTGTGTGTATGTGTGTCTAGGCTGTGCCACTTACAGGCTGTGTGGCTTTTTAGCCAAGAGACTTATTCCCTCTGTGCCTCAGTTTCTCTGCCTGTGAAATGGGAAGGATAACAGCTCCTCCCAAGTGACATGGCAGTGCTTGAAAAGGGGACACTAGGCAATTCGCCAGCTCCCCACCAGCTAAAGCCAGAGGTGCTAATGGCAGAGGGCTCAGGGTCTTTGGGGTGTGGTATGTCTATCCCAGATGATAGATGGATGCAAGCCTGCATGCATGGAGTCCCTCCAAAGGACACAGGGCTCTGCCTGGTGGGAGTGTGCTCTGGCCCTGCAGCTTGTGCTCAGAGCGCACAGCCTGGCCTCTGGGCCTCAGTTCCCACCTGCTTCCGGAGTGTATGGGGAGCAGGTGCCTTCCACTGAGGAAAGTCCAGTGTCTGGCCCAGGTCACAGAGTAGGACAGAGTTTGTGTATAGTAGGCAGAGGCGTGGTTGGAGTGTCTGGAGGAGCTTGCTACTTAGTGGGATATGGGAATCATGGTGAGCTATTGCGCTGAGGTGACTCTGGTCTGAATGGGATGGAGGCAGACTGCCCAGGAAAGGGGACCCCTGCCCCGTTCTTAGCTTTGTCATTCAGGTGGCTGCCCTGGCGGAGGCCTGTAGAGGAGGTGGGCTGATTCTCTCCCCAGGCAACCTCAAGAGCTGGCTGGTCCTGAGGATCATGATAAGAGCAGTGAGCAGAGGTGGAGGCCCCTCAAGTGTAGAGCGAGCACCGTGTTGTGTGAGTGTGTGAGCTGGCCTCTCTGGCAGCCCCTGACCTGGGCTGTCTGTTCTCACCCACTCGGCATCAGGCTGCCACTATAAAGAGGGTAGGCCAAGCTGCACTGAGGATGCTTGAGCCCGGAGGATCAGGAGTTCAGGGCCAGCCTAGGCTACAGGACCGTGTCTGTATGACAAGAACTAAGAGGGTCACTTCTGTTCTCTGAATCCTGAAGCAGTGGCTAGGGCCTTTGGCTTGCTGGCCTGGCCCCGTCTGAAAGCAGGAAGGCATGCCACCCTCAGCCACCCAGGGAGCAGGGGAGGCAGGAGGTCAGTGGGTGTCCCTGCCGCTCATCCCAGGCCTGGCCTGCACATGGCTGCTGGAGACTCATCAGAAACCGGGAGCTTGGGCGGAGCCTGCATGTCGCAGGTTATGTAACATTTGGCAGCCTTGTCTTCTCTGAGGTCTCCCTCCCCCTCCGTGTGGCCGAAGGCTGCCCTTCTGTCTGTGTCCTGGCCCTCAGGGCTTGGCCTCCAGGTTGCTTAGTGTGTCATCCGGACCCGGGCCCTGCCGGCCTTGCTTCCTTCTGCTGTCTTCTCTCTGTGGCTGCTGGGAGACGCTCCAGGCAGGGCTGTATTTGAACTCTGGCAGGCGGGCCTCCTTGACTCTGTGCTTTGTCTCTCTGAGTCGTCGGTGTCATCCTCTCTGGTGTCGGCTCATTTGTGGAATGACGTGGTTATGGAGTGCGTGGTGGCTCTACTCCAGCTATGGGAGGGAGGCAGTTGGAGCAGGCAGAGGTCCCAGTTGACAAGGAGTAAGTCTCGTCAAGATGCTGTAACTCGCATAACTTCCAGCTTGTGGCCCCAGAGGTGCGGAGACAGAGATGCAGAGAGAGTGAGGGTTTTTGCAGGGCATTGGTTAATCCCCCAGGGAAATCAGAGAGGGCCTCTGGGGAGATGACGTTGAAGGAAGTGAGTGTTCGCTATCTGGGGGAAGGGTGTTGAGGCAGGGAACAGCCTGTGTAAAGTCCCTGGGGCTGGCGTAGGGCCTGGAGAAGCAGACTTAGACTATGCAGAGTGCAGGACTAGTTAGTGATCTGGAGCTGATGTCAAGTGTTAGGGGCTGCCTGGAGTGGTGATGGCTGTGTGGCAGGGTAGCTGTGTGTACGTGTGACTTGATGCCTTGCAGATTGCTGGTGTGCAGTAGGTGCTTAGGAAATGCCATCTGTGATGTGAGTTCATATCTCCAAAACAGCGCTTACACACGCCTACCAGCCCTTTGGCGCTGGGGCTATACAGGGCTGGGTGTCCCATAGGCTCGAGAAACACAGGGTGTGCTCTGTCGTCTGTCCATGACTCTGCCAGGCTGATGGGACACATCACAGAGTTTCCTGTGAGTGTCCTTGCAACCTGCTGCCTAGTTCCTGTTGCTAAAGATAGATGAAGGAAGGGGATCCCCAGCCCCATGCCACAGCATCCTCGCACCCGCAGACTGGAGCCTGGGCCTCTTGGGAGGTGCCAAGACCAGACCCTGTGTGGGCGGGGGTGGCAAGTCAAATGTCCACGAGGTCTGTGTATACTTAGAACAAGCCTGTGGTCTAGCGTTGGCAATAGAGACAGTGATGGACGGACAGGCATGCATCTGCCTTTTGTTCTGTGTCCCAGGATCCTGGGACAATGGACACAGCAAGCCTCAGAGCATGGTCCTGCTGTTTACAGGACAGAATGTCACCAGTCAGGTGTAGCAGAGCTATGGTCTGTCACCAGCTTCTGACCTTGGGGGTATTTTTCTAACCTATGACCCCCGCTGCCATCTTCCATCTTCCCCTGAAAGAGCTCCTCAGTTGCAGCGTCTCCACCCACCACACCCCTTCCCTCCTGGCCTGTGCTCCGCTCGGACAGCTCTGTGGATGTTACCAGACCAGCACGGAGGGCATCAGCTGAGATATGAGGGCGCCTGGACCACATCCTCTCCCTCATACTAGACCAGGCTTAACCCAGGCTACATCGTTTCAAGACTAGTGCATGTCCTGACTGCTGCATCGAATCCCAAGCTTAGGGAAGCCTCGGCTGCTTTGGGCTTCAACCCAGCTCAGTGGGAGGGACACGGAAGTCCAGCTGGGGGAGGGTTTTGAATGCTTCTGTGCTGGGAGGGTGATGCTAGGCCCTGAGTGTGGGGAGTAGAGGTGGTTTGAGGGAAAAGCGAGATGATAGTATGGCTCATCCACACCCTAGGGCCTTTGTAAATAGGCGTCTCTCAGCCAGAGCCTTGCCCGGGTGAGAGAGGCTTACCGCATGTTAGATCATTTTCCCTCTGCACTCAGACAGGGACTCCAGGGTCGATTCCTATAGAATCCTGATCACCCACCCAGCTGACTTGGCCTGTGCCCTTTTTTTTCCCCATTTGATCCCACTGTGGTCCCTGGCCAGTCCCCTGAGTCCAAACTTTAGGGGGGGTGTTGCTGGCTTTGGAGGGTAGTGGCCATGTTATATATCCCTGAGTCTGTATCCACAGCCTCTCCACTTGTGCCCCAAGTGTGCACTGTGACACTGTGGCCTGGCCCAGCCTGCACCCAGGATCCCACTGGGACACACCATGCTATGAAGTGTCTATGATAAAAATAGCTCTGGCCTGCATGGCCACTGCCACGGGCTGAGTGGGAAGGCTGCCTACCCACACAGCCATGCAGCCAAACTCACTGCCCTCGCAGCCGGGACCAGGCCTCAGACATAGGGCGTCCCCAGCCGTGACCACTACTGTCCTGTCCCAGGAGAAGGAGAGGAACGCTCGGAGGAAGAAGAAGAAGACCCCAGCCGCGGCGAGCGAGGAGACAGCCTTCCCACCTGCCACTGAGGACGAAGAGATGGAAGCATCAGGCGCAAGTGCCAATGAGGAAGAGCTGGCAGAGGAGGCAGAAGGTAAGGTCACTGTCATCCTGGGAGGTGGGGATGGAGGGGAGGGGAGTGAACGCGCACGCACAGGCGCGCACACACTGTCCTATGTCTCCATCTTCTAGGCATCCCTGCTTTCCTGGGCCAGGCCTAAGGCTGAGCACAGAGGAGCCCTGACTAGACCGCAGGCTTCTGGCCCCAGCTCCCCATAGTTCGTTCACCTGCTTTCTCCATAGGCCTGGCCTCCATAAGTCGTCTCAGCATCCTCGGCTGGGCCCTAGGCTTTTGGTTGAGACTCCCAGCCACCCCCATGAGCATGGACATAGACAGCATGAAGGGGAAGTGGTGGAGACAGAGCTGCCCACAGGAGAGGGGAGTGACTGTGAGCCCCAGATCCTGGGGAGGGGGATGGTTACACATCTGCTGAGGAGCAGAGAGTCGGGGCTGGCCGAGGCCTCTCACTACCCGAGGATTCTTGGGGCAGCTAACCTCTCCCACCCAAGAGCAATGGGCTAGAAAGGCTGAGGTCCAGGCTAGGGACCACTTGACCTCGGACTTCCTTGTGTGGTAACAGTCATGGCAGCCATATATGGCCTTGACTCTGTCACCACAGGCCGAGGAGGTGGCTGAGGAGTGACTGAGGCATGGTGGAGTCATTCCAGGTCCCTAAGACCTAGTTTGGCAGCTTGGTCATAGCCCTCTGCTCTGTGTCTCTTTGGCGTCCAGGGGAAGGGGCCTGGTGATCTTCCTGTTACTTGATGTCTGGGTCTGTAAAGTGCCTACTGTGTCCAGGCTCTGTGACCGTGCCTGGGGCACATGGGTGCCTGGTGGAATGCCTCAGTGCAGAACTGGGCCTCCAGCCATTCCTTCCCTGCCCAAATGTAGTGCTTAAGGGTCCAGTCACAGTTGTTACAGTCCCTTCATGTCTCTGAGGGCTTCTGGTATAGACATAACTGACAACAAGTCGTAGACACCAACACCCACGATGGGGGCTGGCCTGCTTGTCCACAGGACTTCAGTGGCTTTGGCCTCCTGTGTCCTGTCGTTGGGCTGCAAAGAGGAAGACCAGAGGCCATGGCCCACTTGGTGGCCCAGGCTACGTGATTTCCTCGCCTGTCATTGTGCTTCTTGGGTACCCTGGTCTTGAGGTCTCTGAGGGTCACATGCCCTGTGTGCTTGTGGCCTGCTCCCTGCTGCTGTTACCAATATCTGTTCCGGGAGAGCTTTCATGCTCTGGGCTACAAAGGAACTGAGAAGCTGGGGAAGCTGGGGACTGATTGACAAGGCTGGAAGGCACATTGGTTAGGGCCTCATTGGTTTGTCTCCCTGGCACTCACACACAGCTCTGTTGACCCTGGACACACCTTGGCCTTGCTTTGGGGCGGAGGGGTGGGTGGCCAGGGCCTCCCTTGGGAGCTGAGCGAGTGGGTCTCATGGAAGCCGTCTTGGGTCCCCTGCCCTTGGCGAGCCACACCCCCTCTCCTTTGTACAGAATTTGCTGTACCACCCCAGTTCTGACTCCTCTCTAAACTTTCTTCCTTCCAGCCTCACAGGCCTCCGGGAATGAGGTTCCCAGAGTCGGGGAGTGCAGTGGCCCAGGTAAGAATGTAGCTTTGGCTGAGCTGAGGGGCCAGGGCATAGTGGAGTATCCAAGACCTTACATCCGCATCCCTTGTCCTTGGGTGCTGCTTCTGCCTCTGCTTTTTCCTCCTATGAAGTGTCTATTCCCCGATGCAACTGTGGGCAGCATGCCCTCCCTACCTGCCTTTCCTCTCTTTGGGACCCTTCCCTGTCCCCTGGCCTCAGCCTTGTCTCCAGGTGTCTGGTTTGCAGAAAATGGAGGAACACACACACACACACACACACACACACACACACAGCACCTTAAACCCATGGGAGATGGAGCAGCAGACATACTCCTTCAAGGAGGACTCCGATGCCGTGGCCCTGTTTTGTGCTGTGTTGTCAGCCATATTGTAACGCTTTCATGGTCCCCGGGCCTAAACATGGCTCTCCTGCTCAGCATCTATGGAGGTTTGCTGCCCCATTCTGTGGATGGGGAAACTGAAGCTTGAGAGAAGCCCTGAACTTCCCATGGCAGTACCAAAAGTTGGGCACCGAGCTGAGTGGCGTTCAGACTGTATCTGCAGACCTCCGATGAAAGCCTGTCTTGAGGCTGTCCTTGGATTGACCTTGTAGGGGCACTGGCTACCTAGGGATTCTAGGGGTTGGGTTTGGTCAGTCTGTGGGCTGCGGGAAAGAGAAGCCAAAGTTGCAAGCTATAGGGGCTAGTGAGGGGCAAGGCTCACCGGGAGGTTCATAGCCTGGGTTGTTCTGCTATTCCTTGAGAGCGCTGTCACACCCTGTGTAGTAACTGATCCTCTCCTTTCCTCTTATCCTGCATGTAGCTGCTGCCAACAACAGCTCTGATACTGAGAGTGTCCCATCCCCGCGTTCAGAAGCCACGAAGGACACTGGGCCTAAGCCCACTGGCACTGAAGCATTGCCCGCTGCCACCCAGCCACCTGTTCCTCCTCCAGAAGAACCGGCAGCAGCCCCTGCTGAGCCCTCCCCAGTACCTGATGCTAGTGGCCCACCATCCCCAGAGCCTTCCCCATCACCTGCCGCACCCCCGGCTACTGTGGACAAGGATGAACAAGAAGCACCGGCTGCTCCAGCTCCCCAGACAGAGGATGTCAAGGAGCAGAAGTCTGAGGCCGAGGAGATCGATGTGGGAAAGCCAGAGGAGCCCGAGGCCTCTGAGGAGCCCCCGGAGAGTGTAAAGAGTGACCACAAGGAGGAGACCGAGGAAGAGCCTGAAGACAAAACCAAGGGGACAGAGGCCATTGAAACTGTGTCTGAGGCGCCACTTAAGGTGGAGGAGGCTGGTAGCAAGGCAGCTGTGACCAAGGGTTCCAGCTCAGGTGCCACCCAGGACAGTGACTCCAGTGCCACCTGCAGTGCTGATGAGGTGGACGAACCCGAAGGAGGTGACAAGGGCAGGTGAGAGGCATCGGGCGAGCTTTGGCTCTTGTGTATTCTGCAAACACGGGGGAGCACCCTCCATCTGCCACAACACAGGTGGCCCTGCCTACCATGGAGTCTGTGGCTGGTTTGTAGGGATCAACATGAGACTGAGACCAGAAATCGGGGGTGTCTTAGTTTCTGTTCTATTGCTGTGAATAGATAACATGACCAAGGCAGTTCTTCCAGAAGAAAACATTTAATCCTCGGCTGGCGTACAGTTCCAGAGGTTTAGGCTGTATCATCTGGAGAAGTGGGTGAGAACTTAGCTAATCCTCTTCCATAGGTGAAGAGAGACACAGTGGGGAAGGGAGGGAGGAGGAGAGCTTTGTACACTGATCCTGAGCCTGACTTGGGCTTTTGAAACCTTACAGCCCGCTCCCAGTGACACATTACCTTCTAATCCTTTCAAATAGTGTCACTCCTTGGTGACTAAGCATTCAAATATGTGCTCCCATAGGGACACCCTTCTACCCATTTGAGGCAACCTGGAGCTGAGATCTGGAAGGGCTTCGAAGGTAGCCATAGAAGGCTCCAGGGAGAAATAAATGCTGGTGTCCTCCAGCTGTGACACAGACCAGGTGGTGTGACGTAGCAGCGTAGTTGGAGGTAGAAGGTCCAAATCCAGGTGTCCTGGAGTCACCCATACTCCAGCTTGAAACATCTTTCACTGCTGATGGATGCCTGTAATCCTTGGCTTATAGATTTAGCACTCTGATCTTAGCCTCCATAGGCATTAGGTTCCCCTGTACCTCTATGTTTAAATTCCTGCTTCCTTGAAGGCTAGTCTCTCATGACGACATCAGCATAGCTTCCTGACAAAGTCTCACACACTGGGGCCCAGACTTAGGTCTGGGATGCAGGGATACAGTTCTTCCCTTCTGTGGTGGCAAAGGCCATGGCTAGGAGTGAGCCTGGTGCATGCAGTGGGGACCACTTCATGGGCCCGGCCCTTATATGTATTCCCAGGATGTTAGACATGAAGACTGCTGCCTGCAAGGGCGAGGCCATGGATGAGGGGGTCCCAGTGAGACAGATTGTTGCGGCGATGGCAGTAAAGATGCCAGCTATGGGGCAGTGATTGAGATAATGTCACCCAGGCCCAGACACTGGAGGCCCCTGGAGTGCGGTCACCCCAGCTTATCTCTGAGGTGGTAGCACATTTGTGAACCATTCTGATTGGCACACTCCCTGCCCTAGGGGCACACTGTGTTTTAGGTGAGACCATCTGGGCACTGAAGACCAGGTCTGGAAACCTCTCCCCATCACATCTGGACAGCCCCACCCACCTCTGGGCAGCCACCGATGTTTTGTGATGAGGCAGTGTGCTATGTTTATTTTGACTGCAAACAGCAGAGTCTGTTTTCTCTTCCCTCAAGTCTCTGAAAAATTCCAGCAGAGCAGGGAGGAGACCATGACCTTCAGACCGGCCCACACAGGGCCCTTCCTGCTCCCCCTGGCTCCCCTCTCCCCTCAGGCCTGGTGGATTTGAAATAGATGCTTTGTAGACCTTTCTGTATTCCCCGAGGACTCCGCTGGTAGGGCTCCCATGAAGCAGGTGGACAACAGATGGCCCTGGGTAAGCAGAAGGTGGCCAGCGGGCTTCCGAGGGCCCCCATGTCCCCAGCTTCTTGCCTGATAGGCACAACAGGGGACATAGGGCTCACAGCAGCTTCAGTGCCACCAGGGTCCACAAAGCCACAGGTGTCTCTAATGTGGCCCTTTGGAGTCTGGATGGGTAGAATCGTAGAGCCAGGCGTGGGGTGCCACCCTGAGTACCAGCCCACTCCTCAGACTTCTGTAGACTCTGGTCAGGCTTAGGCCTCTTAGTTCCTTCTCCTGTAGCACTGGCTAGTAGTTTCCCTCCCTCCCTGGTGCTTGCTGGATGTACACCTTCTCGGCTTGCTATCTAGCTTCTAGGCTGGGACTCAGGATACTGTCCCTGCCCTAGGGCATACCTGAGCTCTCAGTGAGCTGTAAGACTTCCTGGGGGAAAGCTGACCACCTTCACCAGCCACACCACCACCACAGGGGCCCAGGGAGAGTAAAGTGAAAAACACCAGCAGGCCCCAGCAGCCTGAGCTGCTTTCTGTAAACCCTGCGTGTTCACAGCCAGCCCTACGGGCCTCTCTAGGAGAACTCTACTGCTCACTGCTGCTGTGCCTGGGCCAGTTCGGCTTGGAGTTGGCAAGGAGGCTTGCAGCCTTACCTCACTTTCAGAGTAGGGCCATGGTGCTTTCTAGTAGATCTGGATCTTGGTACGCTCCCCCACCCCCAACCCCTAGCCCCCATGCCCCACCCCCAACCCCCAAGTTCAGTCTCCACATTGCAAGGGGTAAAGTCGTAGCCACAGAGGTGTTTTGTTAGAACCATGACCCGGGGGCCAGGTACACAGTGTTTGATGCAGCCTGTGCTGGGCTGGAGATGGTTAGATGCAGGAACCAGCAGGGCCCTGATTCCCTGCTGCTCCGGCGCTGGTGAGAAGAAAGGCATATCGCTCATGAGCCATGTGGATGGTATGTGTGACTCGAAGCAGGCAAGCCTTAGGGATGCTTATTGCTCTTAGTGTGGAGAGGAAGCCTGAACACTGGGAGGAGCCAGGGAGGACAAAGGCCCTGGGGCCTCCAAGCTTAGGCCTCTTGAGTTTACGGTTGGTGCTTCTCAAAGGACTGGAGCTGGGAGGCCAGTGACCAGTGGGGTTTTTGTCTTGGGTCCTGTGAAGGCCAGAAATCAACACTTTTTTTTTATTACTGTCTCTAATTGCATGCCTGAGTTTGAGTATGTGCACGTGAGTGCTGGTGTCTGTAGAGGAACGAGGTTCAGGTGGGGTGTCAGCCACCTGGCATGGCTTCTGTCCTCTGTAAGACCAGTGCACCCCTGAGCCACCTTTCCGGTTCCTTTATGTATGCATGTCACATTCTTGTGCCGTGACCACAGAGGCCAGAAGAGGGCATCAGGTCTTCTGGTGTTGAGCCACCTTATGGGTTCTGGGAACCAAACCTGGGTCTCTGCTCTTTACCACAGAGCCATCTCTCTAGCTCTAGGATACCGTTCTAGCTTTAAGCCTGCCTGGAGATAATGGAGAAACCGAGGGACATGGTCCTTGTGGAGAAGGTCTTAGTTCCCAGGCGTGTAACCATCACATATGAGAAATGCGATTTGAATCTCAGCAGAAACGTATTTGCGTATACACAAAAGTCCACTTCTCTATTGCTACACAGATGGGGGTGACGATGCTCCCTGGATTTACTGCAGCAGCGCACCCCGTCCACCTCAGCACACCTTGCCCTTGGTGGCTCTAGAGAGCTGTAACTCACTTGCGTATCACTTAAGGGTGTGCAGTCTTGTGACATCGGGTGTCTTCAGTGTCTCATAGTGTCATTCCAGACCATGCCATCACCCAAGGGGAGACCCCACAGCCTTCCCAGCTGTGTGTACCCACTGATGGGAATGGTCCGATGTCCTGTGAAGGGAGCAGGGCGTGTGGTCCCTGTGTCTGGCCTCAGGGTCAGGGCCCCGTGACTTGGATGGCAGCCCTCTCACCACCTTGTGTGTTCTTTCAGCATCTGTCTATGGGTATCTGTGTGACTCAAGTAGTTGGCTGAGAACACTCACAAGCTGGTTTCTCTGTGTTCTTCATTTCTTCTGAGAATGGTTCAGCTCACTGTAGGGTTTGTGGGGAAGCCTTGTTTTATTTTAGATGTTTCCTATGTGGGATTCACTATGTAGCCCAGATTGGCCTTGAACTTGAGGAATCTTCCTGCCCAGACTCTCCCGCGGTGGAATGACAGGTGCCATGCCACCCCACCCAACCAGGGAGTGATCTTCTGAAGAGTTTTTCAAAGCCTGAGTCGTATTTTATTTCAATTTAAGTTTATCAAAGTTAGTCATAAAAATGGCTAGGGGCAGCCAGGCACGGCAGCACGCGCCTTTAATCCCAGCACTTGGCAGATCTCTGAGGCCAGCCTGGTCTACAAAGTGAGTTCCAGGACAGCCAGGGCTACACAGAGTGGAAAAAAAATGAAACGGAAGGGAGGGAGGGAGGGAGGGAGGGAGGGAGAGAAAAGGCTAAGGCGGGGGGGCAGGACTGGTGGAACACATGAGGTCAGGTGAGGATGGCAGCAAGAACCTCTGCCATTGAGGTGGGACAGGTGGGACAGGAGGGATGGAGAACTCAGGATGGCCTGTTCTTCCTGTCCCACCCCCCACCCCCCCATTGCCTCAGGCAGCTTTAGCAGGCTTCATCCTGTCTGTCTGCTCTCCCTGCCTGGCTGAACATGTGGCAGATGCAGGGCAGCAGGCTGCTACCCGCAGGGCTTGTTGCATGCATACTTTGGCTACAGCAGAGTCTGTGCCCCTCCATCTGCTGAAGGAGGCACACGCTCTTCTGCTGTGTCCCCCGTGGTCCTAGCTGTCAGGAATCCTCACCCCAAAGGCTGAAATGAAGTTTCAGCTTACACGGCTTCACGTGCCTTGAACCAGGATGGTTACGGTTCCCACGGGTACATAGGTCCTAGTGTTTTCTAGGATCTTCCTGAGTGTTTGCCCCTGTCCAAATTCAAGGGCTGTACCCATATCTCATCCCCCATCTCTGAGGTCATGAAAGTTGCCCACCATCCAGGACAGGACTGAGCCCAGAGACATATTTGGGCCCAATACACACGGGCTCCAATTAATAGAGTCATCCTCGCCATCCCAGGGCCCAGCCAGCTCTTGCTCTGGGTTTGAGAGAAAAATAATCTCCAAGGAATCTCTCTCTGTCCCTCCACCCTGATCCGGTTGAGTTTGTGGCCTTCCGGCCACTCCCCGAGGGCCTGCATGGCCCAGGCGCCCAGCTAGGTCTTTTCAGCTGCTGCCTTTGCCCTGAGGCCATCTTGGAGCAGTGGTTTGTGTGGGCCAGAGTAGTGCCTCTACCCAGCAGAGTGTGTTGGCTGGGGCACCTGGACTCTGCTAAGGGCCTCCCTGGCGGGCCCCACCATCCAGGACTTGAAGGAGAAGCCATGGAGGCAGGGCTGCCCCAGCCCCCTCTCCCAGGAAGGCCCTCCAAGAGCCTGTGGCTGATGCTCCAGCCTGACCTGACGCTTGTCCCTCCCCAGGCTGCTGTCACCAAGGCCCAGCCTCCTCACCCCGGCTGGAGATCCCCGGGCCAGTACCTCGCCCCAGAAGCCGCTGGACCTGAAGCAGCTGAAGCAGCGAGCAGCCGCCATCCCCCCTATTGTGAGTGAGCCCTGGATCCGGGCAGCCCACCTTGAACTTGATTTTCCTCTGTGCTCAGCACTGCTGGTTGGAGCTTTGCCTGCGGAGGGAGGCTCTTCCCCAGGCTAGTGGCTCCCAGAGATGGAGATGTGTACACAGGACTGGATAGGCAGTCCTGGGAGGAGTTGGGAGATCGGGAAGGCTGGGCTGAGCAGCCGCTCTCCAGAGGTTCCCCCACACCTCAGACCAGGCAGCTGTGGCCAGCAAGCCCCCAGACCCAAGGACACCTCAGCCAACTAATGTCCAGGTCCTTTCAGGTCTGTCTTTGGGGCCTTTGGGAGCTCGCCATTGTCTAAAGACACTTGGCTGGTTTTAGTCCCCTCAGCCATTTTATTTGAAGATTTAGGTTTTGCCTTTCCATTGAAGGCAGTGAACCGTTCATGGGGGTCCAAACTGGCCTGTCTGTCAGGCTTAAGTGTTGGACATGTGTCTGGCTTCACTTCTAGCTCCCCAAAGCCCACATAGCTGCTACTTCTTACTCCTGATGTGGGGTGTGCTGGGTGGCATAGGGGACCCTAGCACCCGCCTGGCTCTGGGTGTAGGAAACAGGCCCTTCTTTGGCGATGATGACCCCCCTCCCTATATCTGATGTTAAGGCTCTGCCTCCACATGGGGGCCTTAAGTGGGGTGTGGCTGCCTTTTTATACCTGGCTTTCGTACGGGCCACCTCTGACATGGGGCCAGGATGTTCATGCCCGCCCCATGCCCCCCAGCAGGTCACCAAGGTCCATGAGCCCCCCCGGGAGGACACAGTACCCCCAAAGCCAGTTCCCCCTGTGCCTCCACCCACGCAGCACCTACAGCCAGAGGGTGACGTGTCTCAGCAGTCGGGAGGAAGTCCACGTGGCAAGTCCCGCAGCCCAGTGCCTCCTGCCGAGAAAGAGGGTGAGTGTTGGGCACAGAGATGCAGTGGGAGTGAGAGGCAGCCCTCTTCTCTGTTGGGGTTCCTTGGCAGTATGGGACCAGGCTGGGAAGATACATTGTTACGGCAGCAGATGACAGGGCTCAACCACAGCTGCAGAAGAGCCTCTAGCTGGGGGGCTTCTTGAGAAACCAGAGGCAATCTAGTGTTGGGGTGTGGTATGAGTGTGTGTGTGTGTGTGTGTGTATGCGCGCGCGCACGCACGAGTGCGTGCAAACATACATGTAGCCAGCTTCTCTGGTGTGAATCAGGTCCCATGTGATCTTTGGGTTCCCTGAGGGTGCAGTGCAGTCCACTGTCTTAGAACAACAGCAGGACTGACCTGAGCTGGCCGGGCTAGCCTTTCTCTGGCTAACACATGGCCTGCCCACTGTTGACACCTCTTCATTGGCAGCTCAGAGCCTCCTATGCAGGTAGTGGGCAGCACCTGCCAGTGCCCCGTGGTGTTTGCACATGGGTGCTTCTGAGCGATAGGGTTGTCAGAGAGAGAGAACGCACTCACAGCTCCAGTTACATCTAACTCTTAACTTAGTGGGAAACAAGTGGAGTGGGGCGGGTGTAGGGCAGGCACAAGTGGGCTGTGTGTCTGACAAGGATCTGGTGAGGAGAGGAGGTAATGGGGAAAGGCCCTTCAGGGACTGGGAGTGGGGGAGGAGGTCAAAGAGGGAAATGGGGAGGAAATTGTGTAGCTAAGGAGGATAGTAGCTTTGAGTGACAGTTTGCTTTGGGAGGGGCATGTCATCAGATTAGGGTCTTGGGAAAAAAAATCACTGTCTGATTCTTGTTGAGAAAAGGCAGAAGGGAGTAGGGCAGGGGTGGGAGGCGGGCTGAGGTGCTCCTCCCAACAGCTCTAGGGCAGCCTGGACTTGACAGGTGGCCTTGGAAGTGGGAGGAAGGGGAGGCTTGAGTTTGTTCCTGAGGCCAAGCCAGCGGGACATAGGGACATAGTGATGACCTCTGGAGCACCAGGGCAGGGTGTCTTGTTGGAGCTGGGGCTGGTGCATACTACAGTACTACACTAAGGGTGGGCTTTAAGGGGTCAGGTATATAGAACACAGTGTGCTGTGAGAAGCCACCCGGACTCAAGATGACAGCCTGGGATGACAGTTAGGGAAGGGGAAAGGTGCTGGTCAGGCTCTGGTCAGGCAGCTGTGGCTGAGCAGGGCTGGAGCCACCCAGGGCCAGCCAGGTCTTGCTGGGTTGGGCCCTAGGCCCCAGTCTCTGGGAAAAGAGCCAGCAGTCAGTGGTCCCTGAGGCTGGTTCTGGGCCCATCCTTGTGGCCAGTGCTACGTTGTTTCCTAGACTCCTCCCTGGGGAACATTGCACCTGGCTGCAGGCTCTGTCTCTCACGTGGTCTGGCCACAGTTCTGCTCCCCAGGGGACACATGAACCCAGCATGCAGGAAGCCAGCCTTCTCTGTCCTGGCTCCAACAGGGAGCTTCCAGGCCAGGCAGGTCCCTTGGGATCCCCAGGCCCGGCTGGAGGAACAGGTTGTCTGTCCTGGCTCTCAGCCACCTGCCTGCATTGGCTGAGTCTGACCCCATTTCCTTCCAGCCTGAGACTTCCTCTCTGTCCCTAGCTCTCCAGAGCCAAGCTGGATGGGGGCAGCCAAGGTACACGCCGGGCCACCGCACCAGGTGTTTGAACTTCCTGGTTCAGGGCAAGCCCTGTAGGTTGAGAACATGAATACCACTCAGGTTACTTTGGTGGACCACCACCTCTCTGGGGCATGAGTTTAGGGGGAGTTTGGTCTCCCGTAAAGGAGAGATGTGGAGTGTACCACTTGGGCCTCTGCTGGGGCTCCAGCTTTCCTGGAGGACAGCCTAGGACTGTATGGAGGTGATCCGGGAAACCCTTAGCTGTCAGTTTCTGTTCCAAGGTCAGGGCCAGTATCATTCAGGGTTGTGATTCCCCGGAATGTATCCAGCCAAGGCTTGCAGCTCAGAACAGATGGCAGCTAAAGCCAGAGCTTGTGAAGCCTCAGTGAGTGCTGGCCTGTCTCTGGGTGTTCAACACCTGAAAGTCACAGGGGACCTGAGCCTTGTGGCACAGCCATGGGCACAGGCCATGGGCTGCAGCCAGCTGCCTGCGTTCTCAGGTCTCCTCTCCACTCAGCAGCTGGGGCCTCAGTCTTCCCATCTGGAGGGTGAAGGAACAGACTGGCTGTGACATCCGAAACAGTGCTACCTTTTGCTGTTGTTTGTGGCCACATGGGCTCCAATCCAGACATGGCCACATTTGGCAGGTGACCGAAGAGACCTGATCAAACGGGTCTGGTCACTGTCCTCAGTATACCTTAGAGGCTCATCAAGGCCCAGCTGGAGCTCAGCCTAGTGGCCAATATAGTAGATGGTTAGCACACAGACTGCCTCTGCCCCAGGCTCATCTAGAATGACTGCTATAACCACATCCATTGGCAGAGCGTGCAGCCAGGGAGGGCAGCAAGCCTGACCCAGCACTCTTGGTCCTATACACCCAACTGGTGGCATTCTGCGGGGAACCGTGAAGCAAAGATCAGCCCTCTGACACATGGCCCCTGTGGTGCCTGTCCCTGTGGTCTGGCCATGAGCCAGTCCCATACCAAGCAGGTAGCATGGGAACGTAGCAGCACACTTCCACTGACCTGTCCCAGTGCCCCTCTTGTCAGGGTCCTGTCACAGCTTGCCAGTGGTGTTTGAGGGTATGGAGATGGCTGAGCCCTCCCTGACTGCCCACCTTTAACCCTCTTTCAGCAGAGAAACCCGCATTCTTTCCGGCTTTCCCAACTGAGGGCCCAAAGCTACCAACTGAGCCCCCACGCTGGTCATCGGGCCTGCCTTTCCCCATCCCTCCACGGGAGGTGATCAAGACTTCCCCACACGCTGCTGACCCTTCTGCCTTCTCCTACACACCCCCCGGTGAGTGGGCAGCACACCAGTTAGGTCTGTACAGTCGGTGGGCAGCCAACTCTTTGACTGTGGCAGGGCTGCATGGTGCCGATCGGATGAGACCTTGGCTGGAGGTGCGGCCTGCTCACTCCTGTGAAGCTGGGCACCTTCTGAGACTCAGTAAAGCTTCCGCACTACCTGCCCGGCCATAGGCAGCCTTGGGAGGAACTTGAGCTGGAAAGGGGAGGCCAGCATGGGAGGTATTTTCCGCCAGTGACTAAGAGGATGGTCATTAGAGGGAGCAGTGGGCAGTCTTGATTGACAGATAGTGTGAGAGACTGTTTGCGGGGAAGCCACCTAGGTTTTCTATTCTTGATGGTCCTCACCACCACTAAAAGTAATCCAGCCAGGGCCAATGATAACCAGCATCAGCAGTGGCTGGCCCAGGTAGAGCTGACCCCATGGGACAAGTGTACTGAGGGAGCTTGGAGAACAGGGAAAGGCATGCCAGGCAGAAGGAACAGCATAGCCTGTGCGAAGGGCCAGAAGCACCCAGGAGTCGGGACACTCGAGGCACCCGAGCAAGCTGTCACAGCATAACATTTCCACCCAGTGAGACCAGGGATCCCCAGTCACATGTCACTGGAATCCAGGCCGGAGGTGACTCTCCTGAAGGCATAGGGAGGGGATAGTGTGCTGACTCTGGGAAAGGTCCCTTTGGCCCCTGTGAGGAGAACAGGATCTAGGGAGGGAGTGGAAATTGGGGTGCTGGCTTAGAGGCTTGGGTGTGGATCGAGGGGTGGGGGTGGTGACAGTGCAGCTTCAGAGGATCCAGAACTATGGGGTTCCCGTGGAGTGCTCAAGCCACTGAAGCAGAGACGTGTGGAGGAGCCTCCAATAGACACTTCCTGTTTCCTTGCAGGTCACCCGCTGCCTCTGGGCCTCCACGATAGTGCCCGGCCCGTCCTGCCACGTCCCCCCATCTCTAACCCCCCACCCCTCATCTCCTCTGCCAAGCATCCCGGCGTACTTGAGAGGCAGCTGGGTGCCATCTCCCAGGTGAGTACCTCTGGGGCTGGGTCTCCCCATCACAGGGAGCCTTTTTGAGCCATGGGGTGTTTCCAGGGGTGGTACTGGGTGGGAGCCGGCTGGGCTCATCCCTGCGAGTCGGGCCAGCCTACGGGACTACGTGGATCTCAGGCTGTGCATTCCGCTGCCTCAGGCAGGTGACTCAACGTCTGGAGGCCTCAGTTCATCCTCTGTTCAGTGAGAGGGTGGGGAGCTGCAGCTGCTGCAGGCTATCGAGTGTCACGTCATAAGCCCTTGGTCACCTCTGCATCCTACCTGCCCTCAGCACACGGGATGTGAAGCAGTCACACTGTGTCCTTTACGTGGGCACTGGCCTTGGGCGGTTGTTGGCCTGTCCCCCCGTCCTCCGGCAGCTGAGTGGGGCTCTCCCTGTGTCTGAATCTGGTTGTGATCTGTTTCCTTACCCTAGCAGGGGATGTCAGTCCAGCTTCGTGTGCCCCACTCAGAGCATGCCAAGGCCCCCATGGGCCCTCTCACCATGGGGCTACCCCTTGCCGTGGACCCTAAAAAGCTGGGTGAGTTCCCAGAACCCTTTGGTTCCTTACAACTTGGGCTGAGGGGTGGGCAGTCCCTGGTGGGAGGGGCAGCTTGAGACCTCTGTGTATCCTCTCACCCGTCCCTAGCCCCCTTCAGTGGAGTGAAGCAGGAACAGTTGTCCCCTCGGGGTCAGGCTGGGCCACCTGAAAGTCTGGGAGTGCCCACTGCTCAGGAGACCTCTGTGCTGAGAGGTAAGGCTGGCACAGTCACCTTCACTCCTAGAGAGCCTGAAAAGCCCACTTCACAGCTGTCTCCTCATCCTTGAGACACCAAGAAGGACAGTTGGGTGGCTTTCAGACATGGGGTCCTACGAGCTGTGTCTTTTGTCTTCTAGGGACAGCACTGGGCTCCGCCACCAGTGGAAGCATCACCAAGGGCCTCCCCAGTACCCGGGCTGCAGATGGCCCCAGCTACAGAGGCTCTATTACCCACGTAGGTGCTGGGGGCAGGGTGGTACGGGCAGGCATGCCAAGTGGCTTGGGATGGGATGAGAGGACCTCCTGGGAGACTAGAGACAGTGAGCTGAATGGTTGGTCACTGGGCCATGTGGGGGTCAAGCCTAGGGCAATAAAGAGAACAAATGTCCTGTGTCTCTGGCAGTTAGGTGTGGCAGAGACCAACCACAGATAGGGATAGCCAGGCTCATAACCAGACTGTCAGGAGCCACAGGCGATAAAGTGTCTGGACTGAGAAAGTTACCAGGGCCGGGAAGAGGAAAGTGTGACATGTTATTATGGCCGGAAGAAATAGAGGGAGCAGGGGTGGCAGCTGGCTTGACATATCACCAGTCAGGTAGGCATAAGCCAGTGGTGCATGCCAGACTTAGTACCCACTGAGGCAGGAAGGATGGCGAGTCCAGGCAAACCTGAATTGTAGCATGAGAGACCTTGTCTCTATGAAACAGTATGGTAGTATTCTCGATAGCATCTCTGGGAGTCTACAAGTGAGAGGCAGTGTTGGCAGCAGCACTGGCACTCGGAAGCCAGCATGAGAGACATTGACACCAATGCGGAGGGGAGTTACGCATGTGTGGCTGTGCTCTGTGCATGCCTTGCGGGGTGGGGGAGTGGGTGGGGTGTGAGGAGTCACCCACAGATCCAGGTGCCTGCCACTCCACCCCTACAGGGCACGCCCGCAGACGTCCTCTACAAGGGTACCATCAGCAGGATCGTCGGTGAGGACAGCCCAAGTCGACTTGACCGGGCACGAGAGGACACCTTGCCCAAGGGCCATGTCATCTATGAGGGCAAGAAAGGCCACGTCCTGTCCTATGAAGGTGAGGACAGAGGACAGACAACCACGAGGCTCTGGCAGTAGGTGGGGTGGCTATGCCTGTCCTCCCCTTTCTTTCCGTCCCCAGGATGTATTTTCTCAAGACAGACATAGCAAGGCCACTGAGAGCAACCACCTTGCTAGGCTGAGGCTTAGCAAGCAAGCACATAGCAGATAGTACTTCCCTGCCAGCTCGCCCCTGCTGGGAGTGTGTTGGAAACCCCTTGTTGATTAGGAGTCATGAAGACCAGACTGCAACACACGGCCCCAGACAGCCGTTGTGGCGTGTCTCCACTTTGCTGAGAAGGGGCCCTTGGAGTTGGCGTTGTAGCCTAGACAGATTGGGGGCTGGGCCTAGGTTCTGCCTACCTTACTGATAGGGAGGTGGGCACATTTCATGCTCAGGGTCTTTCTATGAGAATACCGTCCTGGCCCTGGTGAGACAAGGCAGCCCTTGTTAGGGGCGAGGCTGTGGGGTCTATAGAGGTCTCTTTAGAACCAGGCAGAGTTGAAGTGATACCAGGACGCAGGCAGGGGAGTGACTTCTGTCCTGCAGTCATACAACCCAGATGAGGCCAGGGCTGGCTTTGGCAGCTTCCCCCTACATAGGCTGGGAAAGCTGGGGGCAGCCTTGAATGCCGTGACAGGGAAGGGCTGTGGCAGAGCCGTGTCACCCTCCTCTCTGGCTAGAAAACGTAGCCAGTGCTACCTAAAAGTTGAGGAACCCATCCCTGGGAAGCACCCCCCAACAACCAGGCACCCTACAAACACTCGCTGCTTCAGGCCTGGGGACTGCCAGCTTCCCTATTCCTTGAGCCCCACAGCCCCCTGGTCCTTGAGGTCACAAGTGACCCCGTGTATCCAGGGGACAAGGGCACCAGCTGCCTTAGGTGCCAGCTGCATGTCCTGGTGACAGCCCCAAAGAGCTAGATTGTAACCTTCCAGCCTGTCTTTGTGGAGATGGGGTGTCCTGTGCATCTCTTCTGGACCCAGTGGGTCTGAGGCAGTTCAGAGTGTCACCCACCATCAGTCCCAGCCCCAGCTGCCAGCCCTTTCTTTACAATATTTCTTTGTATTCTTGTACGTTAGCCAGCATGTCCCAAGTCACCAGGGATAGCAAAGCCACTCTGTCCCTGGCACACGGAGGCACACCTGTAAACTGGCCTCACATGGTCCTTGGACTCCCACTTGTGCACATGCAGAGCTGCAGGAGCTTGTGGGGGCTTCCCTGCCGACTCAGACTGTGTTGACATCTTTAGTGTGCACATACACCTATGGGTACAGACGCATACCCACCCACTTAGAAAGCCCGGGCAGGCATGCCCTGCTCTTTCCGCCAGTTGAGCTGGTTTGAGGGTCCCATCTGTGGGATGGCAGGGCCTCCTTCCAGCTCTGCCTATTGGCAGGCCTAGCACTGTGCCTGTGGTGCCAGCCCCTTGCAGCCGTCCCACATCGTGTGCTTTCTCCGTTTCCCAGGTGGTATGTCCGTGTCACAGTGCTCCAAGGAGGATGGAAGGAGCAGCTCGGGCCCACCCCACGAGACTGCTGCCCCTAAACGTACCTATGACATGATGGAGGGCCGTGTAGGCAGGACTGTCACCTCAGCCAGCATCGAGGGTAAGTGTCCTGCTGTAGCCACTTATCAGGACTGAGCGCTGTCCAGGAACCTCCCAGGCACTCGGGCCAGAATGGAAAGGGAGGTGGCCTCTTGACAAGCTTGACTGCAGAATGGGGCCCAGGGAAGGGGGGCAGGCGCTTTCTTGCTGGGTCTTGCATCATGATGGAAATTGTTAGTGGTAGACCCCAGTCCTCCCGGACACCATATGGTGACACCATTCCTGTTCTCCCCAGGACTCATGGGCCGCGCCATCCCTGAGCAGCACAGCCCCCACCTCAAGGAGCAGCATCACATCCGAGGCTCCATCACGCAAGGTACCTCCCTCACGGTGTGTGGTTCCGCCCCCGGGCCAAGTACCAGCTAAGGGGTTGGAAACAGAGGCTGAGCTTCCCACCCATGGTCTATAGATGGAGTGAATACTTGGCCCCGACTCCAAAGCTTCATGCAAGCACGCCTTGCTAGTGATTGGGAGGGCGTCCAGATTGAATGGAACTTTAGCTCGTGTCTCTGTGGTAAACTGAGCAGTGTGGTTTTACTTAGCATCCTCACGGCATATGAAGAGACAGGCTTAGAAAAGTCAGTTCACATGCCCAGGGTCCCACAGGAAGGGAGGATTTGTGCTGACCCAGACCGAGCCAGGCAAGGCAGTGGACAGCCAATGCTGTGTGCCCGACAGGCATCCCGAGGTCCTATGTGGAGGCACAGGAGGACTACTTACGGCGGGAGGCCAAGCTCTTGAAGCGAGAAGGGACACCA
Source organism: Mus caroli (assembly GCF_978045245.1). Taxonomy (NCBI): domain Eukaryota; kingdom Metazoa; phylum Chordata; class Mammalia; order Rodentia; family Muridae; genus Mus; species Mus caroli. The sequence goes on along the minus strand of NW_028227259.1, from coordinate 129,197,460 downwards.
CCGCCCCCACCACCACCTCGGGACCTGACTGAGACCTACAAGCCCCGGCCCCTGGACCCTCTGGGTCCCCTGAAGCTGAAGCCGACTCACGAGGGTGTGGTAGCAACTGTAAAGGAGGCAGGTCGCTCTATCCATGAGATCCCAAGAGAGGAGCTGCGCCGCACACCTGAGCTACCCCTGGCACCACGGCCTCTGAAAGAGGGTTCCATCACCCAGGTACGAGAGTGCAGAGGAGGGGGGCATGGGCATGCCTGAGGGGGTGCTAATGCTGCCCTCGTTGCATTGGGTTATAAACTGAGGCCCAGAGACATCAGCAGCTGACCCTGGTCACTGACAGTATTTGTGAAACCCAAGGCTTATGTCCCTAACTCGTCACTTGGCTGCTCCCCACGTCTCCACCTGCATGTATGTGTCAAGCCTAGAGCCACTGTCCCCTAACTTGGTCATAGCTTGATGGGAAAGAGAAAGACAAAACAGCCAGACAAAGGCGCCTAGGGAGGGCTATCCCCTGAGCCAGGGACACACTCAGTGACGGGCCAGAATGATTCTAGAGAATTCTTTTGAAAGCTTAGGTGCCACTCCTCTTATTGGACCCAGGACTTAGAAGGCTAAGTCGGGAAGGTTATAAATTTGAGGCTAACCTAGGCTACAAAGCTGTACTCTAGCTTAATGCCAGTCACCAAAGTTATAACGTTTAATAACAACACAGACATTGAGTAGCAGTTGAGATCTAGGACCTAGCTGTGCTCAGTGTCCCCGGCTTGGATCCCCATGTGATCCTCTCCATGATGTCCAATAATTCCCTTCTCTGTGGTGCCCTCTGAGACCTGACAGGGAATATGTAACTCCAGTCTGGGACCAGAGCCACAGCTGGGGTGGCAGCAGGTGCATCTGGCTATGGAATTCCATAGCATTGCAAGATGGTCCAGTCCCCACTGGGTGAGGAAGGTTGTGTTGACCTGAAGTTAGCCTCACTCTGGAACCTCTAGGCCGGTAGGTGACCCTGGATGTGTAGCCAGACTCAAGTGAGCAGGGTGTCCAGCCTCTGGACATCATGTTCTGCTAGAGGTCTCTGTCCATTTGCCCAAGGGATTAGAGATGCCCCATCCTGTGCAGACATACAGGAAGAGCGGCATCTGGCCAGCCAAATACAGACCTGCACCCTCTCCCCAGGGCACCCCACTCAAGTACGACTCTGGGGCACCCTCCACTGGCACCAAGAAACACGACGTGCGCTCCATCATCGGCAGCCCTGGCCGGCCTTTCCCTGCCCTGCACCCGCTGGACATAATGGCTGACGCCCGGGCACTGGAGCGTGCCTGCTATGAAGAGAGTCTGAAGAGCCGATCAGGGACCAGCAGTGGTGCAGGGGGCTCCATCACACGTGGGGCTCCAGTCGTCGTGCCTGAGCTGGGCAAGCCACGGCAAAGCCCACTGACTTACGAAGACCACGGGGCACCCTTCACCAGTCACCTGCCACGTGGCTCCCCTGTGACCACGAGGGAGCCCACGCCACGCCTTCAGGAAGGTCAGTGGGTGAGACTCCCTCAGGCTGCCAGCTGTGGGGAGGGGACAGCTCAATTCCTACAGGATACTCTGGCCACTGCCTCTTGCCACAGCCAGTCTGTCTCCTGCCCTGCCCCCACACTGCATACAGGGCCCCCTGATAAAGTGGTTTTTAAATAATTCAAGGCTGAGGAGAAGGCTCAGTAGCTGCATAAGCATGAAGACCAGAGTTCAAATCCCCAGCACCCACATAAGCCAGGCACACTCATGCACGTGTGTAATTGTTATGCTTCACGGTGAGACAGAAGGCCAAGACAGGAGAGTCTCCTAAAGGTCACGGGCCATAAGTGGGAGTTAAATGTCCCAGGCATAGTGGAGAGTGAAAACTGACCTTCAAAATTGTCTTGACTTCTCACTACACACCATGGCACATTTCTCCCTTCATTCATGTGCCCACACATACACACAAAAAGATTAAAGTAAAATCGTTCGAATGAAACAGTTATCACTCCGTAGGCTTCATCTTTCCAGTAGCACTGCTGGTCTGAAGCCCCCGCCTGTGACATCACCCCCGAGTTCTGTTTCCCTTTCTGATTCTTTTTACCTCCCTGACTTCCACTCTCCTTCTCTGATCCTTCCCAGCCTTTTCCTGTGCTGGTCCCCTCTTTAGAAGGCTCCACCTTTGGTTCTGTTTCTAGCCAACCCCTGTATACCCCACACCACCCTAATTCAGATGTCAGGGCCACCAGGGGAAGCTATGACCAGTTCCAGCCACATCCTGGCTGGGCTTGTGTTAGGTGTCAGACCTGTGTTTTGATTCATTGTCTCAGGGTGCACTTCCAAAGCATTGAGATCATTTCTCTCTCAAGCCTGTGCGCTTCCTACTTTGTGGTTCATCTCCGACCTGGAGCGAATGGCTTCTTGGGGCTCAGGGTTCTTGCCTGCTTTGTTCTTGGGGTGCTCCAGCCCATGATAAAGTCAGACTGGTGGAGTGAATTCGGAATGGTGACAGGGAGTAAATGGATATTTTCCCAGGGGACCAACAGCAGAGGGGCAAGAGGCCCTGGGGTTTGTGACAGCTCAGCCTGGTGGCCCCACTGAGGCTGAGGCTACTGTGACCTGTCCCTACAGGCAGCCTCCTATCCAGCAAGGCGTCCCAGGACCGGAAGCTGACATCTACACCCCGGGAAATCGCCAAGTCCCCACACAGCACTGTGCCCGAGCACCACCCTCACCCCATCTCCCCCTATGAGCACTTGCTCCGGGGTGTGACTGGTGTGGACCTGTACCGTGGTCACATCCCATTGGCCTTTGACCCCACCTCCATACCCCGAGGGATCCCTCTGGAAGCAGGTAGGTGTCCTGGGCCTGTAGATTTGGGGCTTAATGATTCTACTTCCTTGGGTGGGCTCTTGGGGTCTAGAGAGTTGGGGCTAGGCTTAGTGTTAGCCCAGGGCAGGTTCCAGGGGTGGGCTTGGGATCCTGTCTCTCAGTGGGCTTCTTTTCCTGGAGGATTCATCTGTACCTTGCAGTAAGTGAGGGGCTCCAGTGAGTGCCATGACTTGAGCCTTTTTAAAGGCTCCTTTGTTAGGGTGTCAGGAGCTATATTTTGACGCGTTATATCTGGGAGCATTGACAAACCATTGACAGCAGACACCCCACATGATGAGGGAGCGAGTCTTAAGCTCTGTGTGTGCACTGGGGAGGCATGTGGGTACACAAGGAGAGGAAGCTGAAGTGGGGAGCATGAAGATAAGACATGGGCCACCTGACCCTCCCTCCCTCCCTCCCCAGCAGCCGCAGCCTACTACCTGCCCCGGCACTTGGCCCCCAGCCCCACCTACCCACACCTGTACCCGCCTTACCTCATCCGCGGCTACCCTGACACCGCGGCCCTGGAGAACCGCCAGACCATCATCAATGACTACATCACCTCGCAGCAGATGCACCACAACGCTGCCTCTGCCATGGCCCAGCGTGCTGACATGCTGAGGGGTCTGTCACCGCGAGAGTCCTCGCTGGCCCTCAATTATGCCGCTGGCCCACGAGGTGAGTTGCCCAGGATGTGCCCTCAGCAGAGGTTTGCAGAAGACGAGTGTCTGTGTGCACTGTGTAAGGTGGGAACAGGGGTCACAGTTGCCCGGGTGAACTAGGTGGTGCATGCTGGCTCCTTGGGAGAAGCAGGGTGGTACTGCTTAGATATTTTCACATCTAGCTGCTGTGTACTTAGCAGGCACCTCTAGCTACCATGCATGTTGTTCTGAGACTTTGGTATGAGGCATCTTTTGACATCCAAGAGATCAGAACACAGGCTAGACTGGGTGTTGCATACCTGTTCTCTAAGTATGCAGGAGGTTCAAGGCCAGCCTCAGCTACATAAAGCTTGAGGTGCCAGCCTGGGCTACGGGAGTCCATTTTTAATACAAATGTGTCACCCCCCCCCAAAAAAAAAAAAAAAAAAAAAACAGAAAGGAATGAGTGTGAAGCCTTTTGGAGCACTGACTTCCAGAGCCTGTGAAGAGCCCGGGTCACTTTGTCACAACTGTTGAGCAGCTCTGTGGGTTTCAGAGGGTGATGGCAGTGTTTTGGTTCAAAAGATGTTGGTTGAGAGACACTACCCATCAGAGCCTTGAGAAGGGGGCCTGGGGCCAAGCCTGGTCCTAGGGAGGGGTACAGCAGGTGCAAGGTCTCAGGCCTACACCCTTGGGGACAAGAGGTCAGACCCCTGCAGCTGATACCCCCCCTGACCCCTGCAGGCATTATCGACCTGTCCCAAGTGCCACACCTGCCCGTGCTGGTGCCACCAACGCCAGGCACCCCTGCCACCGCCATCGACCGCCTTGCCTACCTCCCCACCGCGCCCCCACCCTTCAGCAGCCGCCACAGTAGCTCACCGCTATCCCCAGGTGCGCCTGGCAAGTGGGTGGGTGGGTTTGGGCCTCACTCCCGATGCCCTGCAGGTAAGTTCTGGCCCCTTGGCTCTGGCTCACACTCTGGCCCCGGGGTTTCCAGGAGGCCCCACTCACCTAGCTAAACCAACTGCCACATCTTCATCGGAGCGTGAACGGGAACGTGAGCGGGAACGAGACAAGTCCATCCTCACGTCTACCACTACAGTGGAGCATGCACCCATCTGGAGACCTGGTAGGGCACCCCAGACCCCGCCCCACCCCCAGGTCCTCATGGGCCACCTGGGCCTGCCCCCTGACTCGGCGGCCTGTCACCAGGTACGGAGCAGAGCAGCGGGGCTGGGGGCAGCAGCCGCCCCGCCTCCCACACCCACCAGCACTCGCCCATCTCCCCCCGGACCCAGGACGCCTTGCAGCAGAGGCCCAGTGTGCTGCACAACACGAGCATGAAGGGCGTGGTCACCTCCGTGGAACCCGGCACGCCCACGGTCCTGAGGTGGGCCAGGTTGGCACCGGGGGGAACAAGCCTGGGGGGAGGGCACACAGATGGGTTTGCTGAGTGGGAGGGGTGTGTGTGGGTGGACAGATGGGTAGAGAGTTGAACAGATGGCAGCAGGATCAGAAGGTGGGTGAGCAAGTGAGATTACAAGAGAGTGGGTAGATGGGTGGCATGCAGGCAGGTGGAGGATGGCCCAGAGGAGAGGGCACGCAATGAGTAGACAGGGAGATAGAAGCAGGTAGCTGGGCAGATGACAGTAGGCGGATAGAGGATGCTCTGGATAGACAGGTATCAGGGTGAACAAAGAACCCAGGGGGATGGGTGGGGATGGATGGATGGAGAGATGGATGAATGGATGGATAGACAAATGGATAGATGGACTGATGGATGCATATATGAGTAAGTTGATTGGTGGCAGATGAAGGGGTAGATAGATAGACATGGGGCAGATGGGGGGATGGATGGATGAGTTGGAGCAGATAGATAGGTGTAAGTGGATGGATATGTGCCTGGGTGGATGAATGGGTGAATTGGATAGGTGGATGTGTGGACTGATGGACAGGTAAGCAGACACACAGATGAATGGGCAGACACTGGGCAGCTGGATGGCAGTGTATCAGTGGTAGATGGATAGATAAGTAGAGATGGATAGAAAGACACACAGATGAATGGGTAGACACTGGGCAGCAGGATGGTAGTGTATCATCAGTGGTAGACGGATAGATAAGTAGAGATGGATAGAAAGACACACAGATGAATGGGTAGACACTGGGCAGCAGGATGGTAGTGTATCATCAGTGGTAGACGGATAGATAAGTAGAGATGGATAGAAAGACACACAGATGAATGGGTAGACACTGGGCAGCTGGATGGCAGTGTATCAGTGGTAGATGGATAGATAAGTAGAGATGGATAGAAAGGAAGGTGAGAGTGGATGGATGGATATGGATGCGTGTGGATGGATGAGCAGATGAATGGATAGAAGAGTGAATGAATGAATGGATGGACTACAGGTGGTGGATGATGGGGTGGGTGCATGGAGTCAGTTGGTAGTCATTAGTGTATAAGGCCCAGAAGTAACAACTTGAGAGAACAGAACTGGGAGCTTAATGTGAGGCTGCAGGGCTGGTGCTGCCCACAGCGCTGGTGCTGGGATGCCTGCCTTTTGCCTGAAGTCAGTCTCATGCTTCCTGGCTCTCATGCTCCACACTGCTGAGAGGCTCCTCCGCGCTCCTGCCGATTTCTAGGCGTGCCTCCTACCGGCCCTGCTTGAGCCTCCTGCCCTCCCCGCACCAGGCTTCTCTCTGACCCTTGGGAGAGGATAGCCTGCCTCTGTCACTGTCTTCCCAGGAGCTCGGGCACCCTTGCCTTAAGTGCTGTATTCTGATCACCTGGGAGGGTAAGAAGCTTTAGGTGAGAGGGACTGAATGGAGCCGAGCACAGCATAGGAGGGTCAGTCAGGAGGGCACTTGCTCCGGGAGCCTCAGAGAGTGAGAATCTAGACAGGGACTCTCAGTCAGGGACTCTGAAGGTGTGAGGTAGGAAGCCATTGGCCAGCACTGCCTGACTCTCTCCCTGTCCTTGCAGGTCCACCTCCACCTCTTCGCCTGTCCGCCCAGCTGCCACATTCCCACCTGCCACCCACTGCCCACTTGGTGGCACCCTTGAAGGGGTCTACCCTACCCTCATGGAGCCCGTCCTGTTACCCAAGGAGACCTCTCGGGTCGCCCGGCCCGAGCGGCCCTGTGTGGACGCTGGCCATGCCTTCCTCTCCAAACCCCCTGCCCGGGAGCCCGCCTCCTCACCCAGCAAGAGCTCCGAGCCCCGATCCCTAGCACCCCCCAGCTCCAGCCACACAGCCATCGCCCGCACCCCAGCAAAGAGCCTTGCACCCCACCATGCCAGTCCGGACCCGCCGGCGCCCACCTCGGCCTCAGATCTGCACCGAGAAAAGACTCAAAGTAAACCCTTTTCCATCCAGGAATTGGAACTCCGTTCTCTGGGTAAGACCACCCTGACAGCGGCCACGTTCATAGACGCAATAATCACGCGTCAAATTGCTCACGAAAGGGGGCCGCGAGAAGGAGGTTCGCTGGCCAACGACTCCCCTGGCGACGGTAAGACATCCGGCCCGCCGCCTGCCCACCCCATCTGTGGCCTAAAGATATTTTCAGATCTTTGCTTTTAATTTTTCCCCCTTTTTCGGTTGGTTTTGGTATTTTGTTTCGAGCTCGTCATCCTGGTCAGTTGGCACGCTGTGGTGACTCCGCCCACACGGGCCCCTCATCGTTTGCCCATCCTGTCATCATGAGTTTTTTTTTCCTTTTTTCCTTTTTCTTTTTCTTTTTTTTTTTTCCTCCTTTTTTCTTTTTGGATTTTTCACCTTTTTTCCTTTAATGAATGGATCTGTGGTTTGGACTCCGACCGCGCCTCCCATCTCCCGCCACCACCTGCACCTTCGTTTTGGGGAGTGGGGATGCAGGGGCTACCAGCTGACTGCTGCTACTGTTCCTGAAGGAAGTCAAGGCAGGGAGCGAGGGGCGAGACAGGGTGGGGGGGAGGCTGGGTGCCCACCTCTTCCCACACCAGCATAAAGCCCAAAGGGGGAGTGATCAGGGACAGTGGGGCTGGGACAAGGCAGGGCTCGGGACACGGTGTCTGGGGACATGGTGTCACTCAGCTTGAACCCCACACCATCACACCCTGACCCCATGCACACTCAAGCCCCCTCTCCAGTTTCTCCACCACCGCCTCCCCCAGTCTCTCCTCTTCTACCCGAGCCCCACACTGCCCAAGCTACCCGAGCCCCACACTGCCCAAGCCAGACTCCCACAATCCTTTGGGTGTGTCTGTATCCTGATACATGGAAATGTCTGTCACTTGCCATTCCTCCTCTCTGACCACCCCTAGGCTTAGATAATTTCCTTCCATCTTGAGGCCCACACTGTGGAGTAATGGCTCGTCCCAAGCCCCCCCAAGCCCAAGCCCACCCACCTTCTGACCCCAGCTCACCTGTTTCAGGTTACCACAGCGGAGCTGGCTACAGCCCCGATGGGGTGGAGCCCATCAGCCCGGTGAGCTCCCCCAGCCTGACCCACGACAAGGGGCTCTCCAAACCTCTGGAAGAGCTGGAGAAGAGCCACTTAGAAGGGGAGCTGCGGCACAAGCAGCCAGGTAACACCCGGGAGAGTGGCGGGTGGGGAGACTGAGGCACGGCTCCACGCTGTCCCCAGGCCCTGACAAGCTCTGCTCACCTCCTTAGGCCCCATGAAGCTCAGTGCGGAGGCTGCCCACCTCCCACATCTGCGGCCACTGCCCGAGAGCCAGCCCTCATCCAGCCCACTCCTCCAGACTGCCCCAGGCATCAAAGGTCACCAGAGGGTGGTCACCTTGGCTCAGCACATCAGTGTAAGTGCCTATTTCTGGGCCCCCGCCATTGGGGTGGATAGGAGAGTGACGTCCCATAGTCAGACAGATGCTAGCATGCACTAGCCAGTACACTCAGTCCTGTGGCGGCTGTCACCATAAGGTCTGCCCGGGGACACTCACCCAGGAGACCAGTCAGATCAGGGTTCTGCCCTACCCTACACTGAAAGTCCTGACCTGCCCCCTCCCACAGGAGGTCATTACGCAGGACTACACGCGCCACCACCCGCAGCAGCTCAGCGGCCCCCTTCCCGCCCCTCTCTACTCCTTTCCCGGAGCCAGCTGCCCTGTCCTGGATCTTCGCCGCCCACCCAGTGACCTCTACCTCCCACCCCCCGACCATGGCACCCCAGCCCGGGGATCCCCCCACAGTGAAGGGGGCAAAAGGTGAGAATATACTCATGTCTGTGTCAGATGCTTGACTGAAGGACACTGGGGGGTAGGGTGAGCTTGACTGTGTTGGGCTAATGGGAACCTGAGGCTCAGGGATACAGAAGTTCACTAAGCTCCCAGAACCAACACAAAGCATCTAATCAGGAAGGTGGCACACCAAGGCTCCCATATGCCAACTGAGTGTCCTATATATGCCAACTCAGCTAGGGGGTCAGATGTCCCACGCCCATTTAGCAGATAGGAAAACTGAGGCATAGAGAAGTGAGTTACCATCCCATACAATGCACACATACTTACCCTGGCTGGGCCCGAGGCTCAGGGCATGAGAGAAGCTGGGGCCCTACCTAGGCTTAGGAGCGGAGTGAGGCGTCTTGTACGAGTTTGATTTTAGAAGCACGGGTGTAGACAGTGAGGTCCTGGCATGGGTGCCTCAGTGGGGCTCACAACGTGAGTCAGAACACTCTTGAGTAGCCCAGAGTGGTGGCACATACTCTACTCAGGTGAGGGAGCTCTGGCCAGGCTGAGGCAGGAGGATTGTGAACTTCAGGGCAGCCTGGGATGTACAGCCAGAACCCGACTCAAAAATCGACAAAAGCTCACAAGTCTTAGGTTATTTCAGAAGATCCTAGTAGCCCACTGGGGTCTCCATACCTCAGCTGCAGAGTGGCCATTTACAGGGAAATGTGCAGGGCCCCGCTGTGGGCAGTGGGGTATCCTCATCGCTGGGTAGAACTTCACCCTCAGCTAGGATGCTATCTCCATCAGGTCCCCAGAACCCAGCAAAACATCGGTCCTGGGCAGCAGCGAGGATGCCATTGAGCCCGTGTCCCCACCAGAGGGCATGACTGAGCCAGGACATGCTCGGAGCGCTGCGTACCCACTGCTGTATCGGGACGGGGAACAGGGCGAGCCCAGGTACCCATAGCACAAATCCGCACTTAGAGATGGTGGTGTCAGTTCCATGTACACCCAAGGCCTCGGCCCTCCAATATGGAGACCATTAATCCCTCACAGCTCAGCGGGCTGATAGACCTTCAGGGGCCTTCCGTTGCAGCACCCTGTGTCTGGCATCCTGGTGCCTGGTATCCCTGTGTCTGGGATCTCAGCCTGAACCCTGTTTTATCGCTTGCTGCTGATCTGGGAATGAACTAAGTTGACCCAGACTGGATAGGGGTGGACATGGACTTCAGCGAGGGTGTGACCTGCACCTGTCCAGTTCCCTGGGGAGTCTTGTGTCAAATCTAGCAATAAGATGTTCTTTGGGGCAATTCACAGCGTACTTGGGAGGCTCACAAACTTCCCTAAGCCAAGGCTAAGTTCAGATCCCAGCAGGCCTGGGATGGGAACCAGCTGGTCCTTAGCACCTCACGGTAGCTCAAGTGGTGAGCTCCCTGTTGCTAAAGGTCACAGTGCCCAGCCTGCTGACCCTGGTGTCTCATGCTCCCCGCAGGATGGGCTCTAAGTCTCCAGGCAACACCAGCCAGCCGCCAGCCTTCTTCAGTAAGCTGACAGAGAGCAACTCCGCCATGGTGAAGTCGAAGAAGCAGGAGATCAACAAGAAACTCAACACCCACAACCGGAACGAGCCAGAATACAGTAAGGGGAAGCCAGGGCTAGAGCAGGCACCGGGAGGGAGATATACTCTTAAACCTTACCATGGAAGAGCCCGACGTGCTGCCAGTTGGTACTAACTGACAAAGCATATAGCACTTCGGTAATGCCCTGCACACAGTAGGTACACAAGGAAACCTGTAGAGACAGCCCTGTGCTGGGTGCTGAGGAGCACAGCGCACTACTCCAGGTTCATGCCACAGACACAATGCCTTTCACCACAGCTGATGTGGGTGGACAAGGACTCATGTCTTTAGCGCAGGGTCACATGGGCCATATGCTTACAAGAATGCACGGGAAAGCAACACATGACAGCTTTGCACTGTCCCCTCCCCAGGGTGGCCTGGACAGACAGGCAAGGTTCTTCCTTTCTGGAGTATAGAAGCCCTCACAGGTAACAGGCCTAAGGTAGTGACCAACCATCTGAGTAAACCTGGAGCATCAGATGCCTAGTTGTGCCCAGACATTCAACTCGGACTGTACGGGGGACAAGCAGGGGTGCAGATCTCCTAGGACCTGTGAACTCAGCCCTTCCCCACCTTGTTACCCTGCTCTAGATATTGGCCAGCCTGGGACGGAAATCTTCAACATGCCCGCCATCACTGGAGCAGGTAACCCTCCTGTGTGTCCTCATGGTAAACTCCCTTCCCCAGTGCTGACTTGGGGACAAGGAGCCTTAGCCTCTCCCTGGTCTCAGTGGACCCAGAATGACACAGATGGGCAGCCTCCACTGCCTAGGCTCCTCCCTTCGTGAGGAGTTACCAAGGTTTGAGGTCAGGGTCCCTCAAGTGGGTATTAGGTACACCCTGGAAACACTTGCCCAGTTGCTGGGGCTGGGGCACGTCACCAAGTGTGGACCTGAGGGATTGGCCTTGGGGTGCAGAGATTCAGGGTGCCGCAGGCATCTTTCACACTAAAGTCTCTGGCCGTTTTCTAAATCAGATGCAGGCGGTAATGTGAGGGAAAAGTGTCAAACTCACGTGCAGTTTGTGGCAGAAGTCTCAGGCTTTCAGTATGGTGCTTGGGGCTTAGAGCATCCGCTTCCCATGCTTATTATCACGTTGCCCCCTGGGAAAGAAACTGTCGTGGGAACAAATGGGCTCGGTGACTGTGTCACAGGGGAAGCTGTGGGGACTTAATCCAGGCCAGAGGAACAGGCAAGGGTCCCTACTTCCTTATTTGTGTGGAGCCTTGGGCCTAGGGAATAAGGTGGCCAGATTAACCCTTGGGGACATTTCCAGAAGACCACAGGACCTGTAAAGGGGATGGGGTGGGATCCTGGCTGGGACATCCTGGGGCCTTTGCTGAGCCTCAAGCAGAAGGAAACTGACCGAGACAGGAATATGGTTGGAGATGCGTGTTTCTAGAATGTGCTAAATCTTGACATAGGTTTTAGACACCTGGGTGTATATGCATATAGATAGGGTAATACAGTGATTTGTGCTAAAACCTAACTTAGTTGTGTCACACACACACACACACACACACACACACACAGAGACATCCTCAAACATCGCCCCTTAAATGTTAGTTCTCAAAGACATGTTTCCAGGCCTAGCCAGTGGCGTTCAATACCACGCCAAAGGTAGATGAGAGAAAAGTCATAGCTCTGCCCAGTGCCATCAGATCACAAGCTCAACACCATGGAGACAAGGCCCAGGAGCGGTGCTCCATCAGGAAACTCCCCTCTGTCCCCCTTTTCTGTGTTACCTCCTCTCTCTCCCACTTCATTCTGGATGTAGAGGAGTGGTGGGGTGGGGCTTGTTTATTTAAGGTTGAAGTGTGTGTGTGTGTGTGTGTGTGTGTGTGTGTGTGTGTGTGTGTGTGCGCGCGAGTGCATTCACCCCTGTTAGAAGTTCAGCTTTTTCTTGGTAACCTTTGCTTAGCACTGTGGGCACATGACCAGCCCTGGCCCGAGCTTGCCTGAAACCCAAGCCGAGGCTGCCAGCAGTCACCCCAGTACAGGATTATGAAAGTGACTGTCCCTTCCATCCTCAGAAGCCTGGCTAGTTTACAAACCAGAGGCTTGCCAGCCAGCGTGTTTGGCCATGTGGCTTTCACAAGGCTCAGGCAGCCTGGAGGTTCACAGGGCATCAGAGACTGGCCAGTGGCATGGGCTAGGAATCCTGCTGATGACGTTGTCATTGTTTGTGGTTTTGTTGGTGGTGGTGATTTGGGTTTTTTGGGTTTTGTTTTGTTTCATTTGTTTGGTTTGGAGGGTGATTGAGCTTGGCAGTGTTTTGTTCTTTTTTCCATCTGGGTTTGGAGCAGTTTTGTTGATACTTGGGATTGAAGCACTCAACCCAGCAAGTGTCCCGTCCTGTAGTGAGCAACAACACAGCCCTCTTCTCAGAGGGAAGGCCCAGGCTAGCATGAACTGCACTGAACTCCCTCTGTAGACTAAGCTAGTCTCAGAAATAGCTGGGGTTCCAGGCCTGCTAATCAGCCCCAGCATTTACCAGAAGTCCCAGAGCACAATTCGAGTGGTGGGGGGTGGAGAGAAAGAGGGGGAGGAAGGGGAAGGGGGGGGGAGAGAGAGAGAAAGAGAGAGAACACACCAGAGAGGCTTTGCAGAGGCTCAGTGGAGTCTACAAACATCTCCTAAGGCCACTTCGTTGATTTGACCACTCTGTCCTTGTCATGGGGCCGGGCCAGCCAGGGCTGGAGTGACCCTTCACCTGTCCAGTGCTGTCCTGTCCTCGCACGCACATAACTGCATGGCTGTGACCCCCACCCCACCCCTTGTGCCCAGCTCTCTACCTTTTTCTGGCTCCTGTGGGGGAGACATGGGGCAGGGGAGGCAAGCCTAGTTCAGGGGGATCAGGCAGGCTGAGGTCCCTAACCCCTTGAGGAAAAGGGGACAGCAGAGGGGTTCTCTCTCTGGTCACCTTCCTCCCCCACATCCCTTCCTAGAATCTACCCACCAGAAGACCCCAGCTGGACTTCTGTCCCCTGTCCCAGCACCTAGCTCCAGCTTGACTCAATACCACAGACTTCTTCCCTTGCCCGCCCCTTTGGCAATCCACGTGGAGTCAAAATTTAAAAAATAGCCTCAGCTGGGATTGGAGTATAGAATAGGAATAGGGCTGGGACCCTCTAGCCACCCCAGAGCCCCTCCCTGGAACAGCTACGAGCTGCAGGGACAGTCAGGAACCCCATCAGCACCCAACAGAAAGGCGGGCTGGAGGGATGAACGATGCTCGCCAGATGTGTGCTCACTGTGTCTCTCTCTCTCTCCCTCTCTCCCTTTCTCTCTCTTTCTCTCCCTCTCTCTCTCTCCTCCCTCCTCCCTCCTCATTCTATCTCTCGCAACCCTCTGGCTCCCTGGCCCCCGCCCCCCTGTGTGTCTGTCTGTCTCTCTCCCAGGCCTTATGACCTGTAGAAGCCAGGCGGTGCAAGAACACGCCAGCACCAACATGGGGCTAGAGGCCATTATTAGAAAGGCACTCATGGGTAAATATGATCAGTGGGAAGAGCCCCCGCCGCTCGGCGCCAATGCTTTTAACCCTCTGAATGCCAGCGCCAGTCTGCCCGCTGCCGCTATGCCCATAACCACTGCTGACGGACGGAGTGACCACGCACTCACCTCGCCAGGTCTGCAGGCCTGCCCCCCCCCCCCCGCCCGCCCGCCCGCCCGGCTGTGTCCCTCCTTATCCCGGTGTCGTTAATCCTCTCACCTTCCCCCCTCAAGCTTGGGAGCCTGTGACCTTATTTTTGTGCGTGTTTGACATGTAGTTTGCTAATCCAAAGCTGGTCTGACACCCCATGTTGCAGAGGGCGCCCCCCTTTTACCCCCGGCACTGCTGCTTTTCCGTGCTCACATCACTCCCCACATCCTCCCCTGCTGTGTGGACAGGGATGACAGCGGCCAGGCCCACCATACTGTGGCCAGGGCCTCTGGGAAGAGAAGAGTCTAGTGTGGGCATGACCCCTTGAAGGCCAGACAGCACAGCTCCCCACTCTTCCAATGTCCGTCAGCACTTGTTGTTTCCAAGCAGAGACACAAGCAAAGAGGTGCCCTGCTGTCCCTTTCTAGGGTCAGGCCAGCCCCGGTCTGGCGCTCTCAGCAGAGGCCTTCAGTCCGGCACAGTTGAGTGCTGTCTTGGGCAATGCCTGTCATCCAGCCAAGATCCGACATTCCTCAGTGAGGGGTACAGTCCTGCTGGGAACACCTAAGGGAATAGTCATCAACCTCTCATAGTGAATGTTCATTCCTTTCTCCACACCAAGGGCTGGCTCTGGCCATCTGGTAGACCTCTTAGCCTCCTGGCTCAGGGTTTCTCGCACTAGGTTTCTGTCTTGGGGGCCCTAGAAGGCAGGTGGCTCCCCAAGGCAGAATCAGCCCCACTGCCCCTCCTCAGTGCTGGTGTGAGTGTCCCACTGTCAACCCCGTCTGACTCGGCCCCTTCCCACTTTGTCCCCTGCAGGTGGAGGCGGGAAAGCCAAGGTCTCTGGCAGACCTAGCAGCCGAAAAGCCAAGTCGCCAGCACCAGGCCTAGCGTCCGGAGACCGACCCCCTTCTGTCTCCTCAGTACACTCAGAGGGGGACTGCAATCGCCGAACACCACTCACCAACCGTGTGTGGGAGGACCGGCCCTCATCTGCAGGTGGGTATCAGCTAGGAGCAGAGATGTATCCAGGGGTTGGGGAGTTACCTGGGCTACCCAAGAGAGAAGGTCCCTGATCACCACCTAGCAAGGAAGGATATAGGAAGGAACCTATCAGAGGATCCTGTGTAGCTGGCCGGACCTTCCAGGCATGGCTCGTCATACAGGTGGGGCTGGCAGCCTTTCCTGCCAGTCAGGCACTGTAGGATTTTGACAGGACAGTAAAAGGCAGTAGAAGACAGAACAGAGGGAGAAGCAGAAAGCTTTTACTGTAGTCCAGTCAAAAGGTGGTAGGGCTGTCTAGCACAGAGGCAAAGAGAAGAGGCTGGTTTTGAGAAACTCCATAGTTAGAGGTGTCCTGGCCCAAGAGTCCCAGGCTCTGGTTTCTTATGTGGAAGACGGGTCCTGAGGTGGCTACGTGTAGCGGCTTGCAGAGCCTCCTCCAGCACTCTCCCATCTTTCTCGCAGGGTCCACGCCATTCCCCTACAACCCTTTGATTATGAGGCTACAGGCAGGTGTCATGGCCTCCCCGCCCCCACCTGGCCTCGCGGCAGGCAGCGGGCCCCTAGCTGGTCCCCACCACGCCTGGGATGAGGAGCCCAAGCCACTGCTGTGTTCACAGTACGAGACACTCTCGGACAGCGAGTGACCACGGATTGGGGGGGAGCGGTGCCAGGTCCCCGCACAAGGCAGAAGCAGCCCAGCATGGAGCAGACAGCTGCTGACTCCCGAGACTGAGGAAGGAGCCCCTGAGTCTGCCTGCGCGTCCATCTGTCCGTCCGTCCACTCATCTGTTCATCCAGAGCTGGCATCCTGCCTGTCTAAAGCCTTAACTAAGACTCCCGCCCCGGGCTGGCCCTGCGCAGTGACCTTACACTCAGGGGATGTTTACCTGGTGCTCGAGAGGGGAGTGGACAGGAGGGGAGGGACAGTGGGCCAGGAGGGGGGGACAGCAATCGTGTGTCAGTCGCACTCGTGCATCTGGGGCAGCAGGGACCCACCACAGGCTGACCAGGCACCTCCATGCCACCGCCTCGCCCCTTACCGCATTTGGAACCAAAGTCTAAGCTGAACTCGCGCGTGGTCCTGCCCCTCCCTCTGCCCCCAGCCCGCTCGCGCACTGGACAGACAGACGTTCCCAGCTTATCCTGCCCCAATGCTGTCATCATCGCAGTCTCCACAGGCCACCCAGCCCACAAGACTGGGAGCCCATCAGACCAAGTGGGTGCACAAGGGGCCAGGCCTGTCCTGGGGCATGGATGCTTGCAGGAACTGGACCGTTTCCCCGGCCTGTTGCTGCGGCGACAGGAGGGAAGGCACGTGTAAATGGTGTTGGCTTACAGGGTATATTTTTGATACCTTCAATGAGTTAATTCAGACGTCTCACACAAGGAAGGACTCGCCCGTGTTTCTGCCGCTGTGCTTTGGTCTCTACCTTACTGTCTCAGAGGCACGTGCCAGCCAAGGCGGTGGCCCCACCATATGCAGGACTTGGGGGTCAGGGGCTCCGGCACACGGCACTGTGCCCTTCCCCCCACCCCCACCCCCTTCCTTGGGCAGAATGGACTTGATGCGTATTCTGTGGCCGCTCTCTGTGCACGGCGGCATTCTGTCATTTACACATGTTGTTCCAATTAAAAAGCAAATATACTCAAGTGACAACGTTTGTACTCTGCTTCTCACTGGGCAGCAGGCAGCCACAGGAGTCAAGGGGAGTGTTCCTTAAAGTCAGCACTGAGCAGTGAACATTGACCCCAAAGTACAGTGCCACCAGAGGGCATCCTGCATGCACACCTATGAGGAAGCCACCAGGTACTTGTGTTGTCGAGACCTTGCTGGATGTTCACACCTGTGGGGGACCCATTGGTCATTCACACCAGTGATCATCCTACAGGGGTGTTCACACTTGTTGGGGAAGCCAGTGGGTACCTGTATTATACGGTGACCATGTGGAGGTGCTCATACCCATGGAGAAGGGTCCTGGGCATTCACCCCTGTCACAGGAGGGTAGTCATTGCATTCTTCACAGTGACAATGTGTGGACTTACGGGGTGAAGATTACTGTCTCGTAGTAAGCATTGGGGTCCCTGCCTGTGGCTTAGCTTCTCGTGTTCTTTCTTGTGGGTGTAAATTTCCAGCAGTCACACCCACAGTGAGGGTGTCCTGGGGGACTCTTGCTTCTTGCTCTGCACTGTTTTGATCCTACCTGTTGTGTCAGTGGTAAGTATTCTTGGACCTGACCAAAATGGCCACACCTACCTCTTTGGGTTTGATCTAAGAAACTCCAACAGAGCCCTGCTGCCACCTTGGTGCCTGTTGTAGTCAGGGTTCTCTAGAGCAGTGGCTCTCAACCTTTCTGTTCCTGTGACCCTTAAATACAGCTCCTCGCGTGTGGTGACCCCCTGACCATAGATTTATTTTCATTGCTACTTCATAACTGGTTTTGCTACTGTTGTGAATCATAGCATAAATATCTGATATGCAAGATAGTTGATATGTATGACCCCTATGAAAGGGCTGCTCAAGCCTCTAAGGGGTTGCAACTCACAGGTTGAGAACCACTGCTCAGGAATTTGTGTGTGTGTACACATACATACGTGTGTATATGAGTATATATACGTATGTGTATATATGTGTATTCATATATATACATATATATATGTACATAAGTGTATGTGTGTGTATATACATATGTGTATGTGTATAGCAGAATTTATTAAGAATAGGCTTTTAAAAATATGTTTGGTCTGTGTGTGTATCTGCACCACAGTGCATGCCTGGTATCTGCAGAGATCAGACTAGAGACAGGTGCTTGTGAGCCACCAATGTGGGTGCCAGGAACTGAACTCTGGGTCTTCTGGAAGGGCACCCGGTGCTCTTAACCCCCGAACCATCTCTCCAGCTCCTTGAGTGAGCTTTAAAACAGTAACACAGCCAAGCCCCACCCACGGTGCTGAGAACAGCTTGTGTGGTCCTTGGACCTGAATACCTCAGAGTTGTCCCAGAACAGCTTGCCTCTCACTGCAGGGCGATGACCCTTAAGTCACTGACTAAGAGTGCCAATCTGGCACCTGGAAGCTCAGAAGGTTTCTAGAGAGCCCCTGGTCCCCAGGCCACCAGGAAAGCTTAGCCTGGTTGTACCGTCAGCCATGGGGTTGGCAGTGCTATCAACGAGGCAGAGCCCCTCTCAGTGAAAGGGCGAGGTGATCTCCTTCCTGGCAGTCCCCTTGCACCTGGCTGCTGCCTGAAGGTGCTGCCCACAATCCAGGTGTGCCTTCCCACATCAAAGCCTTTGGGACAGCTCTTCAGGTGAGGCTCCCTTACCTCATTTGTGACAGGGTGACATTTAAAACAACTCTCGAAGCAGGGCTGAGAGGGCTTCCAGCCTTTGCACTGAGTCAGTTGATCTGCTCCAGCCTGGGGCCTGGGGCCCCTCTACATCCATCCATACCCGTCTGTACATGTTGTGACACCCCAGCCTGCTGTCCCCAATCTGCCACCTGGCTCCAGAGCTGGTTTGAGAGTTGGTCCGCAAAGGCCTGGGCTGAACTCACTTGGCCTTACCCCGCTGCCAGGTGGCTGGTTTAGTGCCCTCAGAGGCCAGCCATTCAAAGAGAGGGGTGTGGGAAGCAACCAGGCAGGCCCGTACTGGAGTCTTCATCCGGCAGGGTCATACTCTTTCTGCCAAGGTGCCTGCCTTGCACTCATCCTTAGCTCCTAGCCTGGGCAGCCAGGGAGGGATGCCATGACAGAGGGTCCCAAGTCTCCAGAATGAAACCCACCTTGGCTCTGCTGGCATGTGGCTGCTGGGTCTGATAAAGGAAAGGGGATCTGAAGCAGCCATAGGCAGGACTCTGATCATGAAGGCTCTGGTGGAGGTGTGTATCTCCCCAGAACAACCTCCCCAGCCGCCTGGAATATCTGAGCTAGAGTGTGGAGAGACATTTGCATCCTCCAGGGACTCCCAAGCGGCCTGTCTGTCCTGTGAACTGTCGGGAGCAGACATGAGCTGAAACCTGGAGACCACCGGGCAGGTCTGTACCAGGCTGGCATGAATGGGCTCAGCCTGCGTCCAGACTGCAATACAAAAGCCAGCAGCCAGGGGGTGCTGTGGGCCTCATGTTGCACACAGCCAGCTCCACCTGGATGGTCAGGTTGCTTTGCTACACCAGTTCACTGTGTGGTGTCCCTTGGCTGCCACCAGACTGGAGCTGGTCTGAGCTACCCTGTTGTCTCCTCCAGCCGCATCTCTGCCTCTCAGATATGAAACCCATGAGGCCCAGACCATGACAGGGATGTGGAGACAGAGCTTGTGCCTTTGGAGGGTTTCTTCTGTCCCCTAGCTGTAACCAGCCTGTCCTCGCTCCACCTTTAAAATGGAGGCGCATGTGACTTCTCTCACCCTTGCCTCCCAGGAAAACACCTGGCCACACTGGTCCACCCTTCTCTAAGAACACCCAAGCTCGCTCCTCTGAGTCTCTTAATACAGAGAGAGCTAGTCCTGCATCAAGCCACATAGAGCCTGACCCCTTCCCCTTAGGAGAGCTCTGCCCACTGGTCAGATATGCACTGATCCCCTACCTAGGCTTGACTCAGAAACAACACAGACCAGGTCAGTCAAGGAGGACTTCCTAGAAGTGGCAGCCTTCAAAAGACAGGTTGTGGGGGACACAGCCTGTGCTAGACTCTTGAAAGCCAGGGTGGGGACAAGGGATCTATGAGAAAAGGCATGGCTGGCTTTCTAATATTGAAGCAGGTTGGGCTTGCAAAGTGAAAGAGGAGGGTGGAGAGAGAGAGGTCCAAGCCTAGTGTAGACCACTCTACAAGGTGGGTCAGGGAGGCTCAAGGGCAAGGGTTGTGGTAAGAGGCCGTTCAGCGGCCAGTGGAGCTCGGGGGTCTCTCTACCAGCCTTGCCCGTCTGTGGTAGTGGCGGCCACCTCAGCTCTTTCTTGGCTGTGGACAAGCTACATTACAAGGTGTACAGGTTGCATGGAGTTTGAAGGAAGAAAGCCATGAATGGCCCATGTGGAAGGACACACGTCCCTCACCCTTGGCAGCTAGTCCAGGGATCTGAGACATGGCCAACAAAAGAACCTCAGGCAGTGGGGACAGTGTCTCCAGGGAGCTGTGGCTGCCACCAGGATCTCGAGTCCCCACCCCCCCACCACTCCTTTTGGGGATGCTGTGACTGACGAAAGGGTGAGTGAACCAGGGCCAGGTTCTAGACCAAGGTTCTCTGCTGCCCAGGGAGACGGCGAGGTGTCCAGAGGGCCAGGGCACAAGTCTGGCTGATGAGAAAGGACATTGATCGCGTTTACTGCGGGCACGAGTACTACAGATTCTTTCACACGTTTTGCAGCATAAAGCAGCACACGCCAGGCATGGTGGCGCGTGCCTTTAATCCCAGCACACAGGAGGCAGAGGTAGATGGAGCTCTGTGAATTCAAGGCCAGCTTGGTCTACAGAGTGAATTTCAGGACAGCTAAGGCTGATGTCGTAAATCCTGTCTCAAAAATAACAAGAAGGGGTACCTAGGCACCTTGTGATTACTATAAGCCTTACTGCCCTGTGGGCAGGAACCACTCTGGGGATACTACAGGGTCTTTGTGCCTGGTACTGGAGGGCTAGGCAAAAGGTCATTTGACACAAGGCACTCTAGGGCAGGGCAGCTGGGAACATGGCCTTAGGGTGGTGAGCCCCCAAGGATTGGGACTGGATCTGCTCCAACCTGGCACCTCATTCTCCCGATCTCTAGGTCCCCTGGATAACCACAGGACAGGTGAACTGCTGAGGGGTGTACTTGGGGTATACTTGGAGTATACCTGGGGTATGGTGCCTTACCCGCCCCTGCCTTTGTTCCCTCACTGGGGGGCTTTCCCAAGCTCTGCACATTGTAGTTGGCAGCCTGGCGACCCTATATTCTCAAACAGGTAAGAGCCCTTGGAGTGGGAAGCCAGTTGGGCTTATGACTATAGATTGGTGATAGGGCCCTTGCCTGGCACACGGGAGGCTTTTGGGGTGAGAGGCGGGAGGCTGGCATACATGGAAATCTCTAGTTCTTCCTTGTCTCCCAGGAGCAGGGAAGCCAGGCTCCCTCAGATACTAATGCCAGGTGGGAAGAAAGTAGCTCCAGGCATATCCAGCTTCTCCCCCCACCCCCACCCCCAGGGGCATCTCAGAAACAGAGGGCATCCTGGCTGTGCGGGTATATTTTATTAAGATAATTCACTAATTTCTTAAGCTGTTCTTTTAACCAGGGAGCACCTCAGATAAGCTAATAGATGAACAGAAATCTATCAGTCATTTGGGTTCTGTTTGCCCCACAAAGAGTGTCCCTTCCCTCTGGGCTACCACAGCGGCAGTAGGTAGGTTTCTAGCTACTGGACAGTTGAGACAAAGGGACATCTCCACCTCTAAAGTAGACTCGGGGACTCATTTTAGCCTGGGCACCATGGGACAGCACCAGGTTGTGGGAAACTGGTGTAACTGTAGGATCCATCCTAAGCAAGAATGGGAGGCCAAGAAAAACAGACTCCGCTTCTCTTGGGGTTCCGAGCCCTGCTGTAGGCTCAAGTCCAGAGTCAGCCATAGGCAGTTATTGGCCGCGTCCCCTCATTTGCTTTGATGCCTCCCCAGGGCACCTGCCAAAGAGCTTTGAGGCTCAAGAGTTCTAAGCTAGTCGGGAATGTGTCTTGTGGGGCACATGTGGGCCGCCCTGCAGGGCTGTGCCCTGCACAGCAGACAATGTGTTCTGGGTACCCCCAGCCTTTGCCATCTCAGGTCAAGGTAAAGCCAGCTCAGCCCTCCGCACGCACCTGAGGTTCTCAGCTGGAATGAGTGTTTTTTTTAAAATGACCTATTTTGGAAAAGAGCCTCTCCAAGAATGAGGTTGCGAGCCAGGCCATGGCTGAGTGCCCTGTGCTACATAGGGCCGTCTTTGCCTCAAGGGCACACCAGGACATGCTTGGCCCTGCCCTTAAGGCCATAGAGCCTCTAAAGGCTAATGAAAGATGCATTCACAGAATCCTCTAGGCTGGAGCTCGGGCACAGCCAGCCTAACGTGGTGGTAGCCGGGTCATCTTTCCTGAACCTCTCCCATACTCAGGTCCTCCTCAGACACTGGACTCCTCAGAGTACATCGGGACCCCCGGGACCGGGTGCAGGGTCCCCGCACCGCCGCAGCTGCAGGCTGGAGGAGTACCAGTGCCGAGGCTGGCCGAGGCTGCAGTGCAGGGTGGTGCGGAAAGAGCTGCGGGCCAGTTTGGGGAAGATGATGGCGGTGCTCCCGAACCGCAGGGCCCGTGGGCGAGGCTCCAGGGTCAGCTGGCTGCGGTAGCTCCGCCAGGTGCAGTTGGGCGCCGCCACTATGGTCTCACTGTAGGCCGTGACCGTGGGCACTGGAGCGTAGAAGATCTTGTCGCGGAAGTATCTCTCTGAGGCGTAGGTGATCTCAGAGTTGCAGCTGGGGAGGGCAGTAACGAAGGGGGTGAGTTGCCCGCCACCCTCAGTGGCTAGCCTTCTTGACCTTGAATCCCCAGCTGGGGGACTGATGAGATGGCTCAGAGGTTAAGAGCACCGACTATTCTTCCAGAGGTCCTGCGTTCAATTCCCAGCAACCACATGGTGGCTCACAACCATCGGTAATGAGAAACAACAACAACAACAAAAAAAACCTATGGGGCAGAGTGAGCAGGAGACAGGAAGAGGGAAGGGGAGGGATCCCAGCTGGGAGACTAAAGAGTGACACACAGCACAGACCGCTGGACCCTAAATTGGGGGGAGAGACAAGAAAAGATTGATCGGGATGATAGGTTCTTTTGGGTGGTGGCTTTGTGGCAGTGGATTGTGACCATAGAGGAATATGTGAGGTGTTGGAGCATATTTCAGTATTCGGGGACCAACGATGTTAAAAGGTCATGTGGGAGAGCAGAGCGAGTGTGCCCCCCCCATTAAAGTCTACTCCCAACTTTGCCAGAAGAAAGCCTATTGAAAGTCCCCATAGCCCCTCCTGGTAGGTGGGTCCCCCTTCAGAGGGACAAGTCAGTGACATCAGTGCCACTTCCATGGTTTCTGACCTGATACCAAGCAGAGGACACAGCACCAGGGAGTATGAGTTGAGGCCCCAGCTGGCTGGCTGTGCACAGCCAGACATGACCCCCGCCTCCCTCCAGCCAGGTGGGTCCTGTCTTACACCCTGCACCCAGCTCCCCAGCACACTCCCCAAGCTGGGACCCACCCACCTCGCTCTTGGCCTACTTACCGGATTTCATGTGCGGGTTCTGGGTCCACCTCGATGCTCTCCCCAAAGAACACAGGCAGCAACCGTGACCTCATCTCCAGAGCTGGGGGAGTTTGGAAGAGGGAAGGAGCCTAGGAGGAGACATGGCAGAGGCGAAGGGAATATCTATTTGTATATTACCCACAGTACTGAGGATGGGGGTGGGGAAGCAGACAAACGTGTGTACCCACACGCCTGTGCATGACCTTGTGAGGGCAGGACATGACCGTCTTCATGCACCAGCACCCTAGGTGAGATTAATGTAAACTGAGTCAGGTGGAGGCACCTGTCTCCCATGGGACCCCATGCAGCCTCAGGCTCCAGAGACATCAGCGCTGATCCATGCCACCAACCTCCCAGCTGAGGTGCTTACAGAAATTAACACTAGAGTGGCTGTTTGTGGATTGGTGTTTCCCCCAAATGCACCAGGTAAGTCTGCTGGTTAGCTACTGTGCCCTGGGCACAGCACTAGGTCCCATGTGGCCTTAGAGGAGGTAGGGTGTGAACAGGGACGAAGGCTTAATTGTACGCATTTGGATGCATATCCCCTGCCCGCTGCCCCTCTTTGGCTCATGGGCTCAATGTTTTCGCTCAGGCATTAGAATGCTTGCCTACCATGCACTAGGCCCCTACTTCCAGAATCCCATAAACGGGGGCCGGCAAGCCCAGTAGGCAGAAGGTACAATCAGGAGAATTGGAATTCAAGGGCATCTTCAGGTGCATAGAGAGTTCAGGGCCATCCTTGGCTACATGAGAACCTCAAGACAGACCAAGAGGTAAAAAATCGGAACCCAGCACCTCTTGAGGCCGTGTCCTGAGCCTTGACCAACCTGCTGCAGCAGCCCCAATCCAGCTGGAGGTTGTGCAGGACTCTGCCAGACAGACAGACAGTGCAATTCAAGTGGAAGGAGCCAGCTCTCCAAAGGTTGCCACTGGAAAAACAGTACAGCCACCCACAGGGAGGCTGCAGGCCTCACGAGATAGGACAGAGCCCAGGTGTCCACTGGGTTAAGGCCTGGGGCAGGGAGGCTGGACATGTCCCGTTGGATTGGAGGTACAGATACCAAGGGAAGTGGGTGGCAGCCACTAGCTACTCCCTGTAGGAGATTTCTGCATTCCAAACCCTGGCGAAGAGTTGAGAATGTCTCACCCTACAGGCTACAGAGCCCACAGGAAGAGCTCAACTGCATTGGGTAAGAAACAGTTCTCCCACCCAGAGGTTGGGTATCGTTCCATAGTGACCATGGTGGTCACCCAGGCCACATACAGTGTGGGCCACCATAGCTCCAGGCTCTGTCAACACTGGAGTCTTCACATCACCGTATCTGCCTCACTGCGCCTCACTAGGGCACAGAAAATCCCAGGCAGGTGGCCACCCAGGGTTCAGGAGCCCTGTTTTAAGTCTAAAGAGATTCTCCAAGGGGCTGCAGGATGGTTCAGTGGTTAAGGACACTTACTGCTTTTGCAGAAGACCTGGGCTCAGTTCCCAGCATCCATGTGGTAACTTAAACACCTAACTCAAGTTCCAGGGGATGGATGCACCCTGCTGGTCTCTGTGGGTACCATACATGGTACACACACACACACATAAGGTGACTGAGACCTCCAGCTGCGGCTGGCAGAGCCTCGGTGTGCATCCATGACTGCAAGTGTGCCAACTGTGATGCCATCCACACTGGGGGCTGAAGGATGTCCAGTTCCCAGGGATTTCATTGTCCCCCTTGCAGCTCTGGGACATCAAGATAGAGGGGGAGAAAGGTCTGAGGGTACCTACCAATCCTAATGGACTCCCCCTTCCCCACCTGGCCCTGACCCCAGCCTTGCCCTTTCCTGAGTGCAGAGAGCCATGGGCAGCCAGGGCAGCTGACTGGTCAGACAGGGGTGAGGTGGAGATCAGAGCTGGCCTCAGCAGGGCAAAGGGCCGAGGTTCCTTTGAACATAATGAGCCACTCACTGCCCAGTCCAATGATGGTAAACACCGCTCAGTGGCTGGCTGGAGCCGTGGTGCCATGGGGTTTGGCACGCTGGGAAAACCCAAAGCCACAGGGAGCGATAACACAGTATGGCAGAGAGCGAGGTGCCACCCAGAGATCGCCCCACCTGGGGGCGGTCTGGCCTAGCTGAACCAAGACACACAGAAGGGGTACAGCCACAAGGCCAAAACAGTGTCACCTCCTCGGTGATGGAGGGGCACGGCCCCACTGGCTGCTGCTGGAGGGACCCCTGCCACCCCTGCCACCCCCACCCCCAGCCTCATGCACAATGCTACATGGAGACTTTGCAAGGGAGTCAAAGACACCCTTGGCAGCTTCTGGTTTGTTTTAAATGAAGTCTCTCATTCTATAGACCAGGCTGGCCTGGAACTCCCAGCTGTATTCCTGCCTCACCTTCCCAAGTGTTGGAATTAAACCCTGGTTGTTTTTAGCTGCATTTTGAATATGTGTGGGACAGGCTTGGTTGATAAGTCTACCTCGGCCCAGGAGGAAATGAAGCAAGGAGGGACCGTAACAGCCCGAATCCCTGTCCTCCCTGCAGAAGGCAGGGGCTGTTAATGGTGGCAGCTGAGGACCTTAGAAACAGCCACAGAGCTGTGCAATTGGAGGGAGAGGCCACCACGATGGGTCCCCACAGCAAGTCAGAAAGACTGGTGATATTGATGGTCCCCACAAGGACAGTTGAGTCCCGAACCCCATGCTGTGGCTAGAACAGCCATGGGGTCTCTACAGGTGTGAGGTAGCCACTGACTGACTAGTGTCCTAAGACAGGGACATCAGAATAGAGTAAGATGAAGATGGCTGGCGGCAGATATTGCTACTATATCTCAGCACGCCACAGAGTACCCCAATGCCATAGCCAAGGGCTCCCACCAAAAGCCACATCTTGCCACAAGAAACCACAGATGTGTCACTGGACATACGGATTACCACCAGAAGCCAGGGATGGTCTTCGCTAGTCCGGAGGGATCCCAACTCGGGCCTTGCTTGATTCTGGTTTTATGGCCTCCAGATCCACGAGAGAGCGGCCTCTGTTCTAAGCCACTCTGGCACCTTAGAGGCAGCCATCCCAACTGGCCCTATCTGTAGTGCTTTCCCCAGAAGATGGCTGCTTGTGGGGTCCCCAGACTGAAGTTCCACGTGAGGCTCTTCCCAGCAGGTGCCCTAACCATGGGGCCATGGGGCCGGGGTTGTGAGGACCAGCTGGCAATCCACCAGAGACCAAGCCACCACTGAGGTTAAACAGGCCCAGCTGGAAGGAGGCCCTGGCAGATCTGCCTGCCTCCCCAACTCCCTCTGCAAACAGACTCCTCCACCCACCCCGCACACTGGCTCCCTTCCACAGGAGTCCATACAGACACCTCGCCCTGGCCACGGGTCTACTGAGCCTTGTCCTCCAGGCCCCTCCACTGTCCGTCCATCCATCTGCCTGCTCGTTTTTCCTTCAATCTGCCCATCTATCCACTGTCTATCTATCCATCCATCCTTCCTGACTCTGGGCACCAGCCCTCGTAGGAAGTTACCTGGCAACAGCCAGCTATTGCCCAGCTTACTATCGAAGGGGCTTGTTGGGTCCCTCTTACTCTCTGCCCCTTCTCTCCATCCCCCATCCCCTCCCTCTCCACATGTTCCTGGCCAGCCTCCCCCTCTCCTCCCTTCTCAACTCCCGCGCCCTAAATAAACTCTATTCTACACTATACCCATTGTGGCTGGTCCCTCAGGGGGAAGGGATGCCTCAGCATGGGCTCACAGAGCCCTCTTCCCACCTCAACATACTTCTTCACTCCACCAAACATACCCTTGGCTCTTTTTTTGTTTTTATAAAACACATCAGAAGGCCCCCCAAAGTAGTCATATCCACCATGCCCCTCCCTCTCCGCTTGGACCAGGGCCCACCCGGGGGAGGGGGGGGGGAGCCCTTCCTGATAGCCCAGCCTGTCATCAACACCTCTCTATCCTGTCCTGAAGCCAGGTTTTCTTATGAATCAACCAGGAGACCCTGGGGAGGCAGAGTCTAACCCACTCTGCTTCTTGTCACCCCCTGTCATTCAACAGTGAGCCCTGCCCCCACCCCACCCCACCCCCCACACACATAGAAGGGGCTGTGGTCTAAGCAAATACCTAGAGAGCTGCCCTGGTCAGATCCCAAAAGTCATCAGTAGTCCCCTGTGGGCCATAAAACTAGATGAGGAGGGGTGCCCAGGGGTGGGGGCGGGGGCAGTGCCCAAACTGCTTGTCTAGTGCTGGGAGCCTGTTTCTGACACAGACCTGTTCTCAGCCAGCAGGACCTGGCTCCCCGCCATGTCTGCCCCACACACCACAGCTCTGCGATGGAAGTATTGGGGGCGGGGGCACCTGATGTTTATCATCTGGCACAGAAGTCCAACTTGGGAGACCAGGGTGGCAGAGCCAGGGTCAGTCTGCTTTCGACTCAGTCCTGCCTGGATGGCTGAGCATTCTTGGGGTGAAGGCGGCAGGCAAACAGCCCCCATTCCAGCCAATACATCTTGCTCTCCTGGAGCCACGTGGGAGGGCAACACAGGCACACGCACACATAAACACACACACACACACATACACACATACACACACAGCTACTTTCCAGTTACATCTCTGAAAGAGGCTTCTAATTTGGGGGTCCTGGGTGCTCATGGTACTGTTTTGTTTTTTTTTTTTTTTTTAACAAAACAAAAAACAAAGCAGTAGCTTTCAACCTCAGCTTAGCCTAGCAGAGCCTGGCCCAGATTCTCCTCCTCTTCTCTAAGGCTCTGCCACAGGACATTGGCATGTGCCGTCCTCTTAGACTGAGACACGTTTGTCACCCCCCATCTGCCTAAAATCCACTCCCTGATTTACCCTTGGCTTCTGCAGCGTCGTTCCCTGACTGTCTGTAGCAGTCAATCTTACATACATGGTAGCCATTCACTCCTGGCTCCGTGTCACACAGTGAAGGTGACCGTAGCTCCCCACTAGTACGACGGTGCTATGTGAGGACACCAGGGGACACCTGACCACCTTCCAATAGCTTCTTCCAGTTGAAACTGGCTCCCCAAGATGTGGGCAGCCTTCTTTTATCCCACACAGTAGACCAACCAGTGGATTGGCAACTGTCAGCCTGCCTATACCTAGGCCTCAGAGTTAGGGCCTCAGAGGGGACCAGGATGCTGGCGCTTAGATGATACAGTAAGTAGGGAAGAAATGGAACTCAAGAAGGTGGGGACCCTAGTGGGTAGGAACTGGTAGATAGGTAAGTGGGCGGGGCCACAGCTGGGCCCCCAAACCTGAGGAGGGGTTGCCATGGCTACTACCTCCTCTCTTGATGACCTGGACCCTATGGCTACACATTTAATTTCTCTGCTTAAATAATCAAGAAGCCGTTAACGCGCTACACAGTGAAAACCAGGGTAGATTTACATGTACACTGGAGCCAGGTTCCTGGGGTCAATTCTGCTGGGCAGCTTTGGATAACTTCCTAACCATCTCTGTGCCTCGACGGACTCCAGAACATGGGGAACCAAGGCAAGCAAGCATTCACAGACTGTGAGGACTAAACAGAAGTGGGGAGACCCACCCCTGGCTTGAGGGAAATGTCATCTACCAGGTATCGTGGAGTAATAGCCCCCAGGCTTCCCTGCCCAGACAAAGTCACAGACCAGGGCAGTATAGCTCCATAGCTGGCGCCTACTTAGCCAGGAAAGGCAGCAGTAACAGCAGCAGAGCCAGGCTAGGGAGCTGTTCTCACAGCTGCCTCTGGCTGACCCAGAAGGCATGGGAAGTATCCCGAATGCCCTGCAGAAGGCTTCTGGGTCACAAGGAATCGAAGCGACCTTTTCCTGGTGCCTTCTTTCCATCCCCAAAAATGTTCCCTGGAATTTCTTCCCCCTCACATCCATATTGAGGTTCCTAGTTTCCCACCCCCACCCCCACCTAAGAACAGCATTGCTCGCTTATATTAACTTCTAAAGTCCTTGATTGCTCCACCCACCCTCCCAAAAGAGACTCAGAAGTTCAATTCAAGACAGGCTTCAAACTTCCTTGCATGTTTGAGCCACCTGGGGAGATTTAAAGAAAAGTTCTGACAACCACATTGTGCCCTGGATCGGGTCAAATGTCTGGAGGAGGATGCTGGACGTGGCTTGGAGCCTCAAAGGCTTCCAGCACAGCCCCGCAGGCACACCTTGGCGGGAGAGTCCTTAACACACCCGGCAGAGGCCATCAAGCCACAGGGACATGTACAACCTCTGCTCTGTTCCGCCAGTCCTTTCTTCAAGTTGCTCCCTCGGACCCATCGCCAGAGCAACCTGGGCAAAGAGTGTCCAACCCCTAGAGTCCCAGCTCCGGGGACAGTTCCACTTCTACACCTACAAAACGAAGCCCATGGAGGCTCTCGACCCGAGCTGGGTTTGCAAAAATGCCTCCATTGAGAAGTCCTGGGAGGTCAATAAGGTAGGAGGCGGTGGCAGCAGCGACGGGACCCACGGACAGATAGCCGTAAGTCTGTAGAGTTTGGGGCATCGGGATACTACTCTGTGTTCCTGCCTGCCAGCAATCACCCCGAAACTCCCAGCCTGCAGATCCTGGTGAGGCGGGTGCCACTCCACGTCTGCCTCAGAAGAGGGATGAGACCATGCTGGCTTCTGAACGGCCCTCCCACTGCCCAATCCCCAGGTCTTACCACTGGAGCTTCAGTGGTGGCACGGGTGTCCAGGGTGCCTGGCGACAGGGCGTAGAAGGGCGGGCTAGGACTGGGACTGGGGGGCAGTCCTGAATCGGGACTGTCCAGCAAGCCGTCGCGGCTCTGCTCCCGCGTGTCCCCCATGGCCTGCAGATGCAGGTGACCCACCATGACTGGCGGGCGCGGGGCGTGGGCCCCAGCAGCTCGGGTCCCCGCCACCACTGGGCCAGAGGAGCGACAAGGAGGCTCTGGCCTGCGGCTCCAGCTGAGACCCGCTCCTGATGCAAATGCCTCCAGCCGCCAGCTGAGCCTCCTTTCCCAGGCACCGCCCCCTCCCCGCCCTCCTCCGCCCGCGGCTCTCGCTCCCGCCCCCCGGCCACCCACTGGGCCAGGGCAGGGTGAGGATTGCAAAGTCTCCAGCCTGCAAAAGTCACTGCCCCCACCCACCCACCCTCCGTGGTGCTGACTTGGGTCCACAGCCACCTCAGCAAGGACGCTCAGCCATCAGCCGGGCTATCAGCGTCCCTCACCTGGCTTGAGTCTCCAAGAAAAGCACCTTCAGCAACCTGGGGGGCGGGGGGGGGGGGGAGGATGGGGGGTGTATTTACAGTGAGGGACAGAATGATCTAAGAACCCAGGGTCAAGATCTGCCCTAGGGGCCACCAGGGTGCTCATCTTCTTTTGCTTCGGTGAATTCGTCTGGACAGGGAAGCCTGGGGCCACTTGGGCGTAGGGAATGAAGGACACCTGATGTGTAGCTGGCATTCCCTTGGCCAGCCCTCCTTGTCTCTGTTGTCTCCTCGCAGTCGGCCTGTGAGTGCCTGCTTGCAGACGCTCTCCATTTTCTGGAGGAAACTGAACTACAGAGATGGTTAGGAAGTTGCCCAAGAGCGGGAAGGGGAGCGGGGACACTTCCAGATGCCCCCAACACCTACTATTGTCAGGGGTTTCCCTTGTGGTGACTCCCAACCATGAAATGATTTTTGTCGCTACTTCTGAAGCGTAATTTTGCTACAGTTATGAACCATAATATAAACACCTGTGTTTTCCGATGGTCTTAGGGGACCCCTGTGAAAAGGTCGCTCCACCTTCCCGCAAGGGAGGTGGGTCTCAACCCACAGGTTGAGAACCACTGCTCTATAAGGTCTCACTTGGGGACAAAGTTCTGCCTCCACCCCATCTCACTTGACCACCAGAGCTGAACACATGGTTTCCATTCTGCCTGCTTTCCTGGCAGGGACTGAAGAGCATCCCACCCACCACCTGCCTCCAGCCTTGCATCTGGACACAGAGGCCCAGACACCTGCAGAATATTTATGAAGATGTCAGGATGGCATATAGCAAAGGAGACAAGTGATGCCCTGCTAGGCCATCTACCCCATGTCTGCTGAAGAGAGGGAGGGACCCCAGCTTCAGAGTGGCCCCTAGAGGTGTGTCCTCCTCTGTAGGTTGGCCAAGTCCTCAGGGGGAAAGAAATCAGAGGCAGTTGTGCCAGTCAATCAGGGAGGGCCTCTCAGAGGAAGCAGCACTTGAACAGAATTGCAGGTCGAGGGAATAGCAGGGTACAAGGCCCCATGGCAGAAGAGAGCAAGCTGGCCCCAGAGGCTGTCACAGTGGAGCGGCAGGCTGAGCCCCGTTATTAGAAAAGCATATGGCCCAGATCTGTCATGTAGGAATGATCTTGGGGTTTTGGCTGCCCAAATGGAACCCACAAGAAACTTCACCTGGGGCCCTTTAACTAGAAATGGTTGCTGTCTTTCATAGAATAAAATTGGTGGCAGTCCTCTCTGGAATGTAAAGGACAGTATGGCCTTCCCCAGTGCTGGGTGCTAGAGCCTACTAGATACCAATTACTCTCTAGAAAAAGCCCTAACCTCTTAAACTCTCAACATCCCCCAGAGAACCTTCTGGAAGTCACCGAAGGTGACCTGAGGACAAGTTAAGGACCAGTACTTTGAAAGTGCAGCGTGAGCAGGGCAGTGGTGGCGCACGCCTTTAATCCCAGCACTCGGGAGGAAGAGACAGGCAGATCTCTGAGTTGGAGGCCAGCCTGGTCTACAGAGTGAGTTCCAGGACAGCCTGGCTACACAAAGGAACCTTGTCTCGAAAGAGCAAAACCAGCAACAGTGCAGGCTGCCTTGGCTCTGTTTCAAACTTTGATGTCAGGCGTCTGACCTGTTAAAAGCATGTACTACTCTTGAAAGAGGATCCGGGTTCAAATCCTACCACCCCTAATGGCTTGCTCACAATCACCTGTAACTCCAGTTCCAGACTGATGCCCTCTTCTGGCCTCTACAGGTACCCACACTCAATGCGCATACACCTAGACATAGATACACACAGGTACAACACAATTCAAAATAAAACCTTATTTAAAAAAAAAAAAGTTTTGGATGTCCTGACTTTTAAGCATGACAAGAAAATCCATCTTGATTTCTTTGATGCAGGCCTGGGCCCTCTCCCCTCCTACAGTCCTGACCAGAGCTCCATTCACTCTGAACAGAGACACTTCTATATCAGTGGCTCCTTTAGGTTGATGCTGGCTGACTTCTGGAAATTTCCCTGCACCAGTGCATGGCTTCCCCTGGAAGGAACTGGACTGGACTGGATAACATAGAAGGCACATGGATACCAATGGACAGGGGAAAAAAAAACAGCCTTATTTCAAATGTCACATACCAAGCAAACGCCCACACAGGTGACCGCAGCCATGACTTCTGACCTATAGGGATCCGCAGCCACAGACCCAGGACTGCTGTCCACTGAAAGGCAGTACTGTCCTGCTTGTCTCCTCCCAAGGCCAGATGGCCTAGAGACAGAGGTCAGAGGTCAGAAAAGGGCATAAAGCCTCCATAGACGTGAGCCGGGCTGGCTGCAGGCAGCTGCCAGAGATCTTAAGAGGGAGGCACTGGAAATGCGGTCTGTTAGGATCTGAGCACCCCATCTAACCAGTGCTACAGGAAGGGCTGCACCAGGCCAATGCTGGCTACGCTCCGGAGTTCTAGACCTCAAGGTTCTGAGGCAGGGGGATTTGGAGGCAAGAAAATGACAGGGGACACAAATATGTCACAGGAAGGGTAAGTGGAGTGGTCCTGACATGCACTTGTCTCAGGCTTGGGAGGAGGAGCCATCTGTGACGTACGTGTGTGTGTGTGTGTGTGTGTGTGTGAGAGAGAGAGAGAGAGAGAGAGAGACTCTGTGTGTGTGTGTGTGTGTGTGTGTGAGAGAGAGAGAGAGAGAGAGACTGTGTGTGTGTGTGTGTGTGAGAGAGAGAGAGAGAGAGAGAGGTGTGTGTGAAGTGTTTCCCTGGATGCTTTGCAGGGAGAATGCATCACTGCTAGAGGAAAAGGCCAAGTGGATAGGGCATGAACACTAATGGCCTTTCCTGGAGAGCCACCAGCCACTTAGTCCAAGCTCCAGAGAACTAATCTCTAGAGCAGGGCTGAGCCCTCACAGATTCCTCACAAAGGCACAACAAGACTGAAATTAAGGCCTGCCAACTAGCCTGACACTCAAGGCGAGCATTTTATTTTCCCCTCCACTGTTAAATAAAGTAGATGGAGCCATGGGGGCTCAGAGAGGTCACCTGACTTGCCTGAGGTCACACAGCTATGGAAGCCTGCTCTGATGGATGTGTCACTGGATCCCAGAGGGTCATGAGGCACGTAAGGCTTGGCATCCCGTGGCCTTCAGAGAAAGCTCTGAAGCTAACAGGCTTGTGAAGAGGGCAGCGCCAAAGAGGCCAAGCTGCAGTGTAAGCTAAGAGCAAGGACCTCTGAGGGTCTCAGGGCTGAGTACCCTGTTCCCAGTGAGCTGCACATACACTGATCCACACATCCGTGTCCTGTTTTGACTCCACATACGAGGAGGGTCCTGGTGCACCTCTCCCCACCTCCGATGCACAATCCCTGGGTGCTCTCTCAAACAGGTTTCTGCTCAGCTCTTCCCGGTGACCCACCCACCCACTCTGAAAAGATCAGCCAAGGTAGAGTTGCGCCTCTACGGGAGAAAAGATGCTGAACACTCAGAGGGAGGCTCAATTCACACACAGCATGACCAAGGGGCCGATCCTGGAGCAGGGCTACTGCTGGGGCCTCCCTGGGGCCACAGGGAGCCACGCACAGAGAAGTGATATCATTCCTAGGGTGGGCAGGAAGATGTGGTTCAAGCTTTAGGAGGTATATGCCTTTCTTTTATCAAATTCCAAAATGGGGGCTGTCTCAGTTTGGCTTACTGTTGCTGCAAAGAAACGCGATGACCGAAAGCAAAGGGGAGGAGGAAAGATTTCCCTGGTGGCTCAGCCTGCTCTCTTGTAGAACCCAGGACCCCCAGCCCAGCGATACTGCAACCACAATGAGCTGGGCCCTCCCCCCACCAGTCACTAAGAAAATACATTACAGCTGGACCCTATGGAGGCGATTTCTCAACTGAGTCTCCCGACTCCTTTCAGGTAACTCTAGCGTGTGCCAGGTTGACATAAAACGAGCCTTTGCAGACAGCAGAGAAGTGCGTCCCTGGGTGGGTTGGTGAGGCCCAAGGGATACAGGCCCTCCTTCCCACCAGAACCCCACCCCACCCTCCTAAGTTGTATGTGAGTCCTTAGAAGGGGTCTCCTTACACACACATATACAAACAAACCCTCTCACACATATGTACACACAAGCATACTATTGCAGTACACACGAACCCCCACACATGCACACACTCACTCACACAGCCATGTACACCATTCTAGTTTGGGATCCTGTTGTTGTGATAAAACGCTAACTTTTTAAAAAGCAATCCGGAAAGGGTTTATTCAGCTCACAGCTTCTAGTCTACAGTCCAGAGAAACCAGGCAGGAACCTGGAGGCAGGAACCTGAAGGCAGGAACTGAAACTGAGGCCATGGATGGATGTGGCTTACTGACTTGGTATCCCTGGCTTGCTCAGCCTGCTTCCTTATAGCACCCAGGACCACCTGCACCGGGGTGGCACCATCCACAGAGGGCTGGGCCCTCCCACATCAATCACTAATCAAGAAAATGTCTCACAGACATGCTCGAAGGCCAATCTAATGGCAGCAGTTCCTCATTGAGGCTCCCTCTTTCCAGGTGACTCTAGGTTGTCAAGTTGACAAAAAAATTTATATATATATATACACACATACATACATATATATATACATATATATATATGTATATATATACATATATATGTGTGTGTCTGTTTATGTATATATATGTTATATGTACACAATATACATATGTAGTGTGTATGTATATACATATATATATGTATACAAATGTATATACACACATACATCCCATATATATGTGTGTGTGTATAAACACACTCACTGCATAAGTAGAAAGAAAAGGACAGAGGAAGAACCAAGAGTGGCCTTTTTTCCAAGTAGCCAATGTTGTCTTGTCTGTCCCAGAAAATGTCACTGAAGCCGGCTATCTCACAACTGTGGCATTCCAGTCTCAGCAGGCCCTCAACCCAGACCAGAGCCCACCCCTCTAGCCTCAGGGATCAAGGTCTTATCTGGAATCTAGCCTTGCTTGGGAGACTCTCCCTCAGCGGCTGCCTTAGGGTCCGGCTTGAGCCACCGATGTCCCTGCCTGGCCATTGCTGCTCTCCTGTGGGCCTCTGTCAGAGAGCCTACTCTGCTCTGCTCCCAGCCCAATGGGAGAGGCAACAAGAGTGTGGTGACCAGGCAGCCTGGGGCACCAGGGCTTCACAGCCGCATGGGCCTGGCAGAGCCTCGGATTGGCCTGGGCCTCACTTCCCATTCTGGGAGGCTCCTCCTGGCCAGGGGGGCTCCAGGCTTCACACCTCAGGCTTCAAGGGGCTGCCGTGAAAAGGTCCTTTCTCCACTGCCCTCCCCCTCCCCTCCAGTTCCCATAAACAGAAACCTATTTATGTTCTGGGTGCAATTTAAGAAACCTAGCAGGATACAGTCAACAACGAGGGTCATTAAAACACAGAACACCCTGCAAGCCAGGTGTGGCCACTAGCCAGCCTAGGGTTCCTCAAGTAGCCAGAGGCCCTGGGTTTGTTGTTGTTATTGTTGATGTTGTTTTGGAAAGTAGAAAGAGTCCTGTATTGAAAACCCAAACCTGAAGCCCTTCCCCTGCCCCAGCCCTCGGATGCGAGTGTATATATCCAGTGGCACATCTCACATCCAGAGTTCATCTCACTGTCCACTCAGGGCAGGCCCTTCCAGGGACAAAGATGGTCTGTCCCGCTCCAGAGCCCAGGAGGAGAAGTGTCGTGTAGGGGGTAAGGTTGCATAATTTCTATTCCTATCAGTTCACCCCTGGTT
Organism: Mus caroli; assembly: GCF_978045245.1. NCBI lineage: Eukaryota > Metazoa > Chordata > Mammalia > Rodentia > Muridae > Mus > Mus caroli. The sequence continues at coordinate 129,161,252 of NW_028227259.1, read as the reverse complement.
CCCCAGCAATGCTGTTCAAAGCCGCTTTTCTTACCCAAAGCTCAAAGGACACAGAAATGTCCCCATTGGTGACAGCTCACCACGGGTCTTGTGTATCTCCGCAGTTTGCTCTGAGGCCCAGCAGCCCTTTGGCTCCTCCTGGCATGGCAGCACACTCATCTCAAGATCAGTGTGAGAGGCAGAGACCGTAGCGTGGCATCTGAGGGCGCGCTGACTCTGTGTGCTAGGCAAGCAAGCCCTTCTTGTGTGGAAAAGACAGCAGACTGTAAAAGCACTGGAGCTAGACACGGTGGCACACGCTGTCACTGAGATGTGGGAACAGGAGGATTAGAAGTTTGAGGTCATCCTTGGCTACACAGGGTCAGGAAAGCCTGGACCCCTGACCTTGGAGGAGACTGGGGTTTTTTGGTGGGGGAGCAGTAATCTGCCACCCCACACACCAAGAAGAGTTCTCCAGGCTACCGTCCTCTCAAATGGTGGTGTGTGTGCCTGACAGTCCAGGCTATGCAACTTCCCAGTTGAAAGGACAGATGGTTATGTGTAAGAAGCTGCCTGGCGCCATGCCTAGGCAACAGGAAAGGCAGAGGTGGGACGCCTGGTACTCTGTGGGGCTAGGCAGGGCTCTGAGGAGCTGAGGCAGAACAGAGGGCCTCCCTCCTGGGGCAATTGTTGTCTGGCATCACTTCTATGAACAAGTATTGATTGCTTAAGTACCTGCTGGAGGCCAGGCCAGAGCTGGTCTCTAGTCCTGGGGTCTGTGCGGACAAGGAGAAAAGATTATTTTAAAAGATAGTCCCAGCACTTGGGAGGCAGAGGCAGGTGGATTTCTGAGTTCGAGGCCAGCCTGGTCTACAAAGTGAGTTCCAGGACAGCCAGGGCTATACAGAGAAACCCTGTCTCAAAAAACAAAACAAAACAAAACAAAACAAAAACAAAACAAAACAAAAGATAATTTCATAGTTACAAACACCTCAAATAACATTGAGAGGACAGGGAGTGGGGTGGGGGTGGGGGTGACCAAGATGGGGTGGGGCACTCAAGGGAGTTCCTTCAGCAGGGACAAAGACCCCAAGGCACACACTGCATTTTTGTTTGCTTGCTTTTGGGTTTTGTTGTTGTTGCTGTTGTTTGTCCATTTTGAGATAAGTTCTCTCAAAGAAGCCTTGGCTGTCCTAGAACTTGATCTATAGACCAGGCTGGCCTTGAGCTCTTTCTACTTCTGCCTCTCTGCTGGGATTAAGGCACACACCACCGTGCTTGGCTCTTTTTTTTTTTTTTTTTCTTTTTTCTTTTTTAAGAGTTCATTTGTTTGTTTGCTTGCTTGCTTGTTGATTGACATGGTCTCACCACATAGCCCAGGCTAGCCTCATATTTGTCACCTCCCTGTGTCAGTCTTCCAGGCACTGGGATTACAGGCGTGTGCACTAGGTCTGGCTGAGGTGCACCCTTCACATGAGGAAGCGCATGAAGCAAGGCAGAGAGTGAAGAGAGGTGGCCGAACAGAGAAGGTCGAGAGATAAAGGACTCTGGAGGAGCAGCAGTGAGTGGTCCAGTGGGGAGCACTGCAGAAAAGGGAAGAAGAGAGTCCTAGAAAACAGGGAAGGCAGCTGTGCTAACAGCAGGGCAATGGGAAGTAGGGAGTGAGGGCAGCTGGGCAGGCCCAGGAGCATCCAAGGTCCAGTGGTTCTGCCGTCCTCACATGTGCATGCTCAGGCCTGGCACTCTTGCTCACTCTGTGTGTCTTTGCTTCCTGTTTCCCAAGTGGGTCAGAACACTGCAAAGACACAGAGTGGCTTCTATAGAGCGCTTCCTGAGTGGGGAGGGTAGGTTCACTCAGATTGTCCACAAGGATGGGTGGAGTGGCTGGTTGGCTGGGTAGATGGATAGATCGGTAGATAGATGGTAGGATGGATGGATAGGTAGATGGATTAATGAATATACAAGTGGACAGATAGATGGATAGAAGGGAAAATAAGTGGACAGAGGGATGGAGGGATGGATGCATGCATGGATGGATGCATGGATAGATGGATGGAAAGTGAACTGACTGTTGGATAGACAGGTAAATTGGGTAGGGGGATAGATATATAGGTAGATGAATGGATAGGTGAGTGGATGAACAGATGGATGGACATACAGATGGACAGATGGATAAATGAGTAGATAGACAGATGTGGTTCCCTGAGTCCCCCTTCATCTGGGGTGGCATCTGTGCAGGGTGGAGCATCATGGGCCAATCCCACCTACTCCTTCCTGCTCTTTGCTCCTTTCTGAGCTCCTGGTATCACATCCCAACCCTAGCCTCACTCAGATTGTTCACAAGGGTGGACAGGTGGGTAAGGGAAGTGGGTGGGTGGATAGATGGGTGGGTAAAGCAAGTGGGTAGATGGATGCATGGTTGGATGCATGGGTAGATGAGAGGGTGGGTGGATGGGTGAATAGGTAGATGAGTGGATAATGGATGAATAGATGGGTGGGTGGATGGATGGAAGGAAGGATGGATAGGTGGGTGGGTGGATGGATGAATGGGTGGATGACTGGATGGGTGTATAGATGGGAGGTGGGTGGGAGGATGGATGGGTAGGTAGATTTGTGGATGGATGAATAGATGGGTAGATAAATGAGTGGATATATGGGTTCATAAATGAGTGAATGGACAGATAGATAGAGTATATATGAATGGATGGCATCTCCAACTTGCCAAACTGTTTGTTTGTTTTTTTTTTTTAATGAGACAGGATTTCTCTATGTATCCGTGGTTGTCCTGGCACTCACTTTGTAGACCAGGCTGGCCTTCGAACTCAGAAATCCACCTGCATCTGCCTCCCAAGTGCTGGGATTAAAGGCGTGTGCCACCACCGCCCGGCTAAAAGATTTGATTTTTTTGTTGTTTTGTTTTTGTTTTTTTGAGACAGGGTTTCTCTGTATAGCCCTGGCTCTCCTGGAACTCACTTTGTAGACCAGGCTGGCCTCGAACTCAGAAATCTGCCTGCCTCTGCCTCCTGAGGGCTGGGATTAAAGGCGTGCACCACCACACCCGGCGGCTGTTGATATTTTGCTCCAGTTAGATAACTGTCTTTATGCACACACAACCCTGGGGTGCACTAGGGAATGGCACCCACTTGATGAACTGAAGGGACATCTCTTGACTCTGTCTGCTCGACAGCAAAGAGGAACAGGTTGTGGACTGACTTGGAGGGCTTGGGGAGAGACGGTGCCTGGTGGACAATGTCTGGGTCTCTCCTGCAGCTCAGGCTAGCAGCCTGTCCCTGACAGTGATGGCTTAGCGAGGACAGTGGCAAGTGAGCAGGTCATGAGGACTGACAGTGACATCTCTGCTCCACAGGAATAGATGTGGCCACGGAACAGGCCATGTGGGAGCCTCCTGCAGATACTTCTCAACCCACATCAGCTCCAGGAGTATGGCAGCTGGGTCTGAAGGCCATGTGGATCAGAGAGCCCTGACTGTGGGGGTGTGTGCAGAGCCACAGTGGGCAGATCTGAAGGGTCTGACAGAGAGTTAGAGTTCACACCCAACACAGGCAGCTGAGCAGCCTTGTACAACTAAAGGTTTTGCAGGTCCCTACTTCAAAAACAACCCCCCTCTCCCCGCCAAAAGCTTCTTCCTTGGCTCTGGGTCCTTCCATCAGCATGTTGAGGTTCCAGGCTTAGGGGTCATTTCCTGGGGGCCAGAGAATTCTATTCCACTCTGGTCCCTCATGCCATGCCACAGAGACCCTGTAGCTGTCCCATTCCAACCCCGAGGACTTAAAGATGCCACGTCTTGCCAGAGGGACACCCTCTTTGGGAGGTAAACCCAAAGCTTGACCCTGGAGGAATTCAGCCAGAGTGGATACTGTTTTCTTCTGGAAGGTTCCCTGGCTGCCGTTTACCCCGCCTCCTGGCCTTCCTCCCTAGGACTCCGTGCTGTTTTTCTGGCTTCCTTAGTTTGGTGACATTCGTGAGGGGGAAAAAATATTGCAGTGGGTAGGAAGGTCTTGCTCAAAATCCAAATGGAGGAGAAAAACAAGAGCAGAGAAGGTTAGAAAATAAAGATAGAAAAGCCCGGCTGGGAGCTGTGAATGTTATCCCAACGTTGGAGAAGCAGAGGAGGTCATCCTGGGCTACATAGTAAATCTGAGACCAAGCCTGGGCTACAGGACCATGTCTCAAAAAAAAAAAAAAAAAAGAGGTGGGGGGTGGGGATTGGGGAGGAGGAAGAAGGAGGGGAGGGGAAGGGGAGGAGAGGGGAAAGAAGAGAAATGAGAGGAGGGGGGGAGGAGGGGGAGGAAGAGGGAAGAGGCAGAGGAGGAGGGAGGAAATGGAGACAGACATGCTGAATTCTTTTGTTCAACAATTTCCTGAATTCTCTGGTTAACTGATTTCTCAGCACAGAAGCAAACCAGGGCTCTGCAGAGAGCCTGGCTGCGGAACCCATCCTCGAAGGGAGCGCCAGACTCCTGGCACACGGATGGAGCAAAAGAGGAAGGAACCTTTGCTCGGAAGCCAACAGGGCAGGGAGCCGGTCATCTGGAAGTTTCCAGTGATCTCCGCTCTTGGCTGGGCTCAGGAAGCAAAACCCGAATTTCCAGCTAGGCTTTAAGAAGGAAAGTCAGGGAGATAAGACCTGTCTCTTTTGCAAACCTTGCTGCTTCCAGGAAGCCCTCCGTGACCTCCTGTCCCACCGCCCCTTGCCCAGCCATTCCACCACCCAATATCCCTCTTTAACCCTTTCAAAAAGCATATGGCCTTCAGAAATTGTGAGGCTCCCCTTCTGACCCTCAGCAGCTGGAGGGGACGGGCACATGGTAAGTGTGTTGACCATCAACAGATCTTTCAAGTTCAAAGCACCTCAGAAGAAATAACAGAGGCCCCATTGCATTCTAAAGGCTCAGTCTCCGGGAGTTTCTCCATGGGAGAAGGTGTATGTTTGCTTTTGCTTTTTCTTTAATTTTTTTTTTTGCCCTATAGGCAATTCAATGAATGCAACTCTTGTATGAAGCTCAGCATGGACTAACCAGGGCAGTGTGTTGTTACAAGGGAGCGATTGTGGGGAGTGATGGGGAACCCTTGAGCTCTGGTGACTGCTGGCACCTGAGAGTGGCTACTGAACAGACCAGCCCCACCTTCCCATGCTGCTGGGAATTCTCTCTTCCCTGACCTTCCTTGTTAGGATGGTGGGTCCTGTCACAACCTTGAGTTCTGCCCGAATACTCTAGTGCTCTTGGGTCTTCTCCACTGTGTGTGTCTCTGTGAGTGGTGTGTCACAGAGGCCCTGTGGAAGCCATTCAGCATTCACTTCTCTGGGCGATTTAGGAGAATAGTTATAAAACCTTCTTGCAGTTCTCTTTCTCATTCCTTCCAGCCTCAGTGTGTGTGTGTGTACTGGTAAGCAGCATGTGTGTGTGCATACTTATGCATAGATGTGTGTGCATGTGTGTACTGGTTGTGTGTGCGCACAGGTGTGTATGTGTACATACCTGACGCAAACATGTATGTGCTGATATGCAGCTTGTGTGTTGTGTGTGGAGGCCAGAGCTCAACTGTTGGCTTTCTGAGATGCTGTCTGTCACTGACCTAGGTAGTCAGTGCTAAGGCTTTGCCAGACTCCGCCTCCCCAGCACTGGGATCACAAGCGCGCAGCCATACCTGCTTTGTTTGTTTGTTTTGTCTTTTCGAGACAGGGTTTCTCTGTGTAGCCCTGGCTGTCCTGGAACTCACTCTGTAGACCAGGCTGGCCTTGAACTCAGAAATCCGCCTGCCTCTGCCTCCCAAGTGCTGGGATTAAAGGCATGCGCCACCACTGCCCGGCTCCATACCTGCTTTTTTATGTTAGTGTATGGAATTGCACACAATTCCTCATAGTTTACTGACTACCCAGTCCCACCTGGAAGTTCCCACCCATGGAACTGAAATTCAGGTGTCCTTACAGGCCCTTCTCTGGGGCCTGCTGTCCGGTGCTGGATGACACTTGGTGTCCATAGTGGGTCTCATGGTATCACAGGAGACACTGCAGGGAAATCCTCCACGTGGGGCTGACCCGTGTCTCTCTGTGACTGCAGGCCGAGAGCTTTTATCACAGTGGCTGCTCCAGAGTCACCCCATGGCCCTCTTGGCCTCATGCTGCTGTGTTCTGCCCTGGACACACTGAAGCCTGTTTTTCTCAGGGACCCTGAGGATGCTCTGCCGGCTCCAAACAACTGAGGGCCCGGAAAACCTGGGACCCTCTGCGTGATGGCGTTGTTCTGTGTTCCTGGCCACCCAGACACACATGCAACCAAGATGGCCTCTCACAGGTATATGGAAATGGAAACCACAGGCCTCAGGTGGCAGTGGGGGCTGGCCACAAAAGAGAGCCAGTAGCCATAAAGAGACAAAGGGAATTTGCATCCATAATGGGGATAGGCGGATGTATCTCCATGCTCAGCGGTGCTAGAGCAGACACAACATGGAGATGAGGATCCACAACTCCTCATGTAGATGAGGATCCAAGGGTGTCAGAGGAGTCTGGAGAGCAGCGAGGAGGATTGGGGAACACAGAGAGGCCCAGGGCTGTGAGCTGTGCTGTGTGGGTTGGAGACCGTCTTGTCTCTGTGTATTATTAAAACCCTTGGAGAGCAGGGCAGTGGTGGTGCACACCTTTAAACCCAGCACAGCAACAGAGGCAGGTGAGTCTCTGAGTCGAAGGCCAGCCTGGTCTACAGAGTGAGTTCCAGGACAGCCAAGGCTACACAGAAAGATGGTGTCTTGAAACAAACAAACAAACAATAACCCAAAACAACAACAACAAAAACTCTAGGAATCTGTTCCAGAACACTGATATAACTGGGGGTGTTAATTAATTACTGTGTATCTGATTGGCTAGGCTAAAATGCACACAGAGGTACTGATGCAGGGGAGCTCTCATAGGAGCCGAAGAGGATGGGCGGGGCCAGGAGGTACCGGATTTTTGTACTCTCTGCTTAAGTTCCTGAAACTACCCTAAAAATAGTCTAAATACTTAAAATATGCCAACTGATCTATATAAGCATCTAGACTTGAAATCTAGCTGTGTGACAAACTAGCTGAGTGTTCCTGTGCCTGTTGCTCAACCTCTCTGGGCCCTGTGCTTCCTCACCTGTTACCAGATGTCTTACCAGCTCATTAGGTCGTCCCTCAATGTGTCAGAAGCTTGGAGAAGGGGGGATGGACATTGTGTTTGGTGGCTGTCTACACATCTTGACTTTTAGTCAAATCATTTTAGTATTTGGACAATATCCTTAGTCTCTCTGCCCCAGTTTCCTGGTCTGTAAAATGGACCACACAATAGCACCTCCCACAAGGTCGTGAAGTGCCAGAATAAGTTGGTAGAAGAATCAGCACAAAAGAAGTGTTGTAGAAGGTCTGGTGGCTGTCACTGTTGCTATTACCATTAAAATCATTGTCACTAATACTTGGCTCCATAGACAGCCACTGGTGGTAGCTGTCGCTTAAGTGGCCTAGGAAGTCTTGGATAGGACCCAGGCTATTAATAGCAGTTCTTTCCCTGGAAATTAGCTATGGGTACAAACATGTCTGGCTTACTTTCAAGGAAATGGGGACACCCCATGTGGCCAGTTCCAGTTCTCTAACCCCTCACCCCCTTTCACAGGCCTCCTAGGGGAGGGCTGTGAGCCCAGGGCTCACTCACCAAGGAGGGTAAAACTGTTGCTCTGAGATGAAGCATTTGGTCAGGCCCAGATCTTGTCCCCAGGCTGGCCAACTGGACCCCTCACTGGGCTGCTGGGACCTCTGCCCTTCATGCCTTCCTCCAGCTGCATGATGTAGGCTTGCATGAATGACCCCTGACCTCAGGGCACCTCAGGGCATGCATCAGACGCCAGGAGTGGGGGTTGACAGGGATACCCTTGGCCAATTGGCAGAACAGCAGGCCTAGAAGCATCTGAGGTCCAGTGGCTCTGCCATCCTCATGTGCATGGCCAGGCTTGGCACTCTTGCTCACTCTGTGTGTCTTTGCTTCCTGTTTCCCTGAGTGAGTCTGAACATTGCAAAGACACAGAGTGGCTTCTATAGAGCACTTCCTGAGTGGGCAGGGTGGGTTCACTCAGATTGTCCACAAAGATGGACGGGTGGCTGGTTGGCTGGGTAGATAGATAAATGGGTAGATAAGTCAATAGATGGTTGGATAGATGGATAGGTAGATGGATTAATGAATATAAGAGTGGATGGATAAAAGGGAAAATAAGTGGATGGATGGATAGATGGATGGAAAGTGAACTGACAGTTGGATGGATAGACAGGTAAATTGAGTAGGTGAATAGATAGATAGGTAGATGGACAAATAAGGATGGATAGACAGATAGATAAATGAATTGACAGGCAGATGTGGTCCCCTGAGTCCCCCTTCATCTGAGGTGGCATCTGTGCAGGGTAGAGCATCATGGGACAATCCTGCTGTCTTCTTTGTCAGGATTTCTATTCCTGCACAAACATCATGACCAAGAAGCAAGTTGGGGAGGAAAGGGTTTATTCAGCTTACACTTCCACACTGCTGTTCATCACCAAAGGAAGTCGGGACTGAAACTCAAGCAGGTCAGGAAGCAGGAGCTGATGCAGAGGCCATGGAGGGATGTTACTGGCTTGCTTCCCCTGGCTTGCTCAGCTTGCTTTCTTACAAAACCCAAGACTACCAGCCCAGGGATGGCACCACCCACAAGGGGCCCTTCCCCTTGAGAAAATGCCCCACAGCTGGATCTCATGGAGGCGCTTCCCCAACTGAAGCTCCTTTCTCTGTGATAACTCCAGCCTGTGTCAAGTTGGCATACAAAACCAGCCAATACACCCACCTACTCCCTCCTGCTCTCTGCTCCTTTCTCAGCTCCTGGTATCACATCCCAACCCTAGCCTGTCTCTGCTTTTTTTTTTTGGGGGGGGGTCAACCATCAACCTAAACCCACCTCCACCTCTGGGTCCAAATGTACCCAAGTTCCTACATACACACTGTGTTCCTGTGAGCCCTGAAGAGCTGAGAACAGCCATAGTAGAGTAACAGAGCTCTTCAGGAGGGACCCTGAAGGATGAGTACAAGGTGGGGTGCCCTGGAAGAGGAGTGGGTATGGCTCACAGGATGTGACCATAGTCACAGGGGAGGTTCACAAAGCAAACAGTATCTTGAAGGGTCCCCAGTAGGGCCTTGGGCCCGGGTAGTGTAGCTTGCTCAGCTGCAGACAGAACACATACAAGCTAACTGGACAGCAGTTCTGGGCATTAAACCCGACACCTTCCAGATGCCTAGAGCTGCCCATTAGCACCGCCCACACACACTCCTTCACTAGGTACACACACACACACACATACACACACACACTCACACACAGCTGTGTACATTTTGCATCACACAGAAGGCCAGGTCACAACTGTAAAGTCCACATCCCCCACCCCCACCTCCCTTTACAGTGAGCCTGTGCCTGGGTCAGGAAGTCATGAGGTGGATCTCGAAGCTATCGGTTTAAGGTACACTCCCCAGCATCTGACCATCTTTCTTCTCTCCTGGCTGCAAATTGGGTGGGAGCAGTGGGGGCTAAGAGCACACACTTCCCATGCTGGAGTGAACCCTGAGATTTCCAGCCCTGCAAGAGGGAGGCTTAGTGGAAGTTAGAGTTCCTCTGGCTGGCCACCCTGGCCCCAGCTAGGCTCCATATGCAGAGGCCAGGACCCCCCTGCCTGTGATGACTGTTACAGGGCTGCTTTTTGTTTTGTTTTGTTTTGTTTTGTTTTGTTTTGTTTTGTTTTGTTTCTGAGGCAGTCGCTGGTCTCCATACCCCATCTTGATGTAGGAATGCTGGGATTACAGATGGGAACCAATGTATCCAGCTTTACGGTGACCCACTTCTCCCTTCTAAGCCCATCTCTCCTAAGATCCCACAACCTTCCAGAACAGCCATGCACCAAGTATTCAAACACGTGAGCCTGCAGGGACATTTCACATTCCAGCCATAAAGCAAGTCACCACGCTTCCTACCAGGCCTCCAGGAACAGTTGAATGTCCCTTCTGGTGTCATAAATCCCTTTGACAGTTGGATGAAGCCCTCGGAACTCTCTTAAGAATGTGTTTCAAGGGGCTGGAGAGATGGCTCTGTGGTTAAGAGCACTGACTGCTCTTCCAAAGGTCCTGAGTTCAAATCCTATCAACCACATGATGACTCACAAGCATCTGACATGGAATCTCATGCCCTCTTCTGGTGTGTCTGAAGACAGTGACAGTGCACTCGCATACATAAAATAAATAAATCTTTTAAAAAAGAAAGTAAGTAAGTAAGTAAGTGTTTCGTGGATGGAGAGATGGATTGAAATTTAAACTCCTGTGGAGGACCAAGTTTGACTCCTAGTATCCCCATGCTGGTTCACAACTACCTGAAACATTACTTCCAAGAACTTTGATGCCCCCTTCTGGGCTCCTCAGGTACTGCACACACTAGGTACACTTAAGTAGCCACAAACACACCCACCATAAGACCACAGGAATCTCTTATTGTTATTTATCTACTTTTATTTTATTTGCATTGATGATTTCCCTGCATGGATGTCTGTGTGACGGTGTCAGATCTGGGAGTTACAGGCAGTTGTGAGCTGCCATGTGGGTGTTGGAGATTGAACCCCGGGTCCTCTGGAAGAACAAACACTCAGTGCTCTTTTTTTTTTTTAATTTTTAATATTTTTATTACATATTTTCCTCAATTACATTTCCAATGCTATCCCAAAAGTCCCCCATAGAGCCCCCCACTTCCCTACCCACCCATTCCCATTCTTTTGGCCCTGGCATTCCCCTATATTGGGGCATATAAAGTTTGCAAGTCCAATGGGCCTCTCTTTCCATTGATGGCCGACTAGGCCATCTTTCGATACATATGCAGCTAGAGACAAGAGCTCCGGGGTTCTGGTTAGTACATCATGTTGTTCCAACAATAGGGTTGCAGATCCCTTTAGCTCCTTGGGTACTTTCTCTAGCTTCTCCATTGGGAGCCCTGTGATACATCCAATAGCTGACTGTGAACATCCACTCCTGTGTTTGCTAGGCCCCGGCATCATCTCACAAGAGACAGCTATATTTGGGTCCTTTCAGCAAAATCTTGCTAGTGTATGCAATGGTGTCAGCGTTTAGAAGCTGATTATGGGATGGATCCCTGGATACGGCAGTCTCTAAATGGTCCATCCTTTCATCACAGCTACGAACTTTGTCTCTGTAACTCCTTCCCTGGGTGTTTTGTTCCCAATTCTAAGAAGGTGCACAGTGTCCACACTTTGGTCTTCATTCTTCTTGAGTTTCATGCGTTTAGCACATTGTATCTTATATCTTGGGTATCCTAAGTTTTGGGCTAATATCCACTTATCAGTGAATACATATTGTGTGAGTTCTTTTGTGATTGTGTTACTTCACTCAAGATGATGCCCTCCAGGTCCATCCATTTGGTTAGGAATTTCATAAATTCATTCTTTTTAATAGCTGAGTAGTACTCCATTGTGTAAATGTACCATAATTTCTGTATCCATTCCTCTGTTGAGGGACATCTGTGTTCTTTCCAGCTTCTGGCTATTATAAATAGGGCTGCTATGAACATAGTGGAGCCACTCAGTGCTCTTAACTGCTGAGCTATCTCTCCAGCTTCCTCCCCCCCTACTCCCCAAGCAAATGAATCTTTTAAAAGATCCTTTTAAAAGGAGGCGTTCTGATATGCAGTATTGGATGGACAGGAAGTTGGGATGCTCTAACTAGACAGGTCTCCTCATAGAGACTGGGGAATGGAAGACCTTTGCGCTCCTCTGAGGTGTTGACAAGAGTCCATGCTATTTGTAAGCAGCAACAGGTCTAACACAGAGGCAGTTCTCTCTGCTCTGATCCTCGCTGGGTATAAACCCCAGTGCCATTGACTGCTGTGCTGTGGCCTTTGTTGTTAGCAGAAGGGAGGCCATTGAGAGAGATCAAAATGAACATAGATTGTCCCTCCATCCAAGGATCTGGGATTTGAGGTTCTGAGACCCTGAACAGGGAGCCCTGCCTTCCTCCTTATGGGGAGCCCCACTCACAGGCTGCAGGTATAATGGGGGGGGGCTGAAGAGACACACACACACACACACACACACACACACGTGTAGGGCACACTCCTATACCCCTGTTCCATCATGTTGCCTCTGTTGACCACAGTATACCCAAGGCTAAGTTGAAGCGGAGAAAAATGAAACATGGAGAAAATAGTTTCAAACCTCCACCTACCTCAGGTTTGTACAGTGTATCCGAGGCAGCCAGGCCCAGGGTCAGGTCAAGCCATTGACCCTTGAGATTCTGGAGCCAGGATTTCTGCATCTTGCCTACTGTGTTTCATGCTTTTCCAGGTCTGCAGTGGGTGGTGATGTTAAGTGGAGACTCATGGATCCTTCCAGGCCCTTTTCTGGTAGGCCATCCCCTGTGTGAGTCACAGAGCTCCTGAGATTTCCTTAGGGCCAATCCTGAAGCAACTGAAGTGAGCCTGGATCAGTGGGACAGGTCCCAACAGTGCTGGCTGGCATCATGAGGTTTTGATTGGTGAAGCAAGCTGGGGTTTGGGACAAAGGCCTTGCCAACTTGTAAGGATGGAGACTTCTGGAGGGTAGGGGTTACATAGTCTGTTTATTATTTCTAATTAAAAAAATATTATGCAATAGCTAGGCAATGGTGGTGCATGTCTTTAATCCCAGAACTTGGGAGACAGAGGCAGGCTGATCTCTGTGAGTTCGAGGCCAGCCTGGTCTACAGAGTGAGTTCCAGGACAGCCAGGGCTACACAGAGAAACCCTGTCTTGAAAAACCAGAATAAAATTATTTTATAATTAACTATGTATCTGTGTGTAGGTATGTGCATCCGAGTGCAGGTGCCAGCAAAGACCAGGCACAAGTGGCTGTGCATTCTGGGTCCTCAGGAAGAGAAGTGCATGCCCTTAGCCTGTTTCTCCAGACTCCTGATTCTGTTTCCTGACCCAGAGGCAAACAAGAGTTTCAGTCTGTCCCACAAGGTAGTGAGTGGGTCAACATCCCTTGTCCTTGCCTACCCTGGTGTTAGCAGCTCAGCTTCCCCACAGCCTTAAACAGGAGGGTAGTGTTTGAGTCTTTGGCTTGCCAAGAACACCTAAGAATGGGCCTGTGTCAGCCGGGCAGTGGTGGCGCACGCCTTTAATCCCAGCACTCGGGAGACAGAGGCAGGCAGATTTCTGAGTTCAAGGCCAGCCTGGTCTAGAGAGTGAGTTCCAGGACAGCTGGGGCTATACAGAGAAACCCTGTCTCAAACAAACAAACAAACAAACAAACAAGAATGGGCCTGTGTCACCTGCGCCTTGGTTTGCCACTCTGCTCTGCTCTCAATGACATGGGCAGCTTCCTTTGCCATCCTGGGGATGGGGCTTGTCTTTGTGACAACTGTGGTGACAGTTATCTTCTGTGTCTCTGTCACTCTTGGGGATCCATTGGTCTGAGCCCTGGTTCACTTAGGTGTGCGTGCTGCTAGGTGGCTCCCGCGGTTGGAGGGAGACACATGTTGTCTGGGCTCAGTGCTGCAGAAAAGAAGCTGCAGACACAGTTGGCTGCACAGTACTGTCACACATCTCTTTGGGCTTTGATGACACCTGCCATTGTCAGGTCACTGGGCATGGAGCTAAGGTGCCCTTGGCAGGGGACAGAGAAAAGGACAATATGCCAACTTGTTTTGGGTCCCACATGAGTGTCAGATCCAGCAGGGGATATACTCCGCCCCCTGCCCCTGCTTGAGGCTTCTGCTGCACTTCTTGGCTTGGAGGTGGGTGTTCACCCTCCTTTTTAGGGGTCTAGGACCTTAGACCTGGAGACTGGACATGCTGATCTGGTTGGAGACCTTCTTCCTTTTTCATGAGCGCATGCCAGTGGGCTTGGCTCACGGTCCTGATATGTGGACTGTAGACATTGGAACTGCTCTGTTTGCTCATTCCCCTTGGAGCCTGGCATTTGCTTGTGTCTGTTCCCCCAATAAAAGACCCTTTAATTTGGGTCCCAGAGAGCTGTTTATGGCTCAGCTCGTGTGCCCTGAAAAAAAAAAAAAAAGATAGGAGCTGGCAGCCCTGATGTTTCTGCTCTCTGAGGATGGATTCTGTCCCTCACTGGCATCTCTAGCCTTGGGTAGCAGGGGTAGATCCCAGCCAGATGGGGACTGGCTGGCTCTGATACACTGGATTTCCAGGACAATGGTAATACCTAGAGATAATTTAACTGTTTTAGGGGTCCCCTTATACTGTTTCAAAGGGACTCAAAGGGACTCCACAAGGCTTGCTTCACTTTTGGTCTGAAAGGGGCTAAGATGGTGCCAGTACAGGAATAGTGAAGACACTGGAGGGGGATCCAGGGTGTGGGAAGAAGGGCTTCTCCAGTGACCACCACGAAGAACGATGGCTGGAGTAGAGATGAGGACACACAGGTCGCTGGCAGGGTGACTGGAGCACAGGAGAGATGATGGTCCCTGCTCAGAACCAGGGCCATCTGGGCATCTCTGGAGGTATTTACAGAGACACTGGAGAGGAGAGGGTAACAGGAGATGGACCTTAAAAAACGGAAAGGGAAGAGGATTCAGTGTAGGAGACAGCTCAGGGGACAGAGGTAACAGTGATAGCTCATTTGCTTACCCAGCATGTGTTAGGAGACATGGCTCTGCGCTGTTCAACGTAGTCCCATATCGAACCCAGGAGGGATTTGGAGAGATTCCCAGAGGTCAGGAGACTTGGTTGCTGACCTCACATGCTGCCTGACAGCAGGATTGAAAATGGAGGCTCTGGTGTCATCTGGTGTCATTGACTTAGTGGTAGACACAGGGTTTGAGCCACAGATGGGGTGACGTGTGCAGGTGACATTTTTCTTTTTCTAGTAGCCACAGCAATGATGGTGGGGAGAAGAGACAGGTGGGATTACCTGTAATCATAGATAATCATAGATTTTATTCAGCCTAGTCATCCGATATTTTATATATATATATATATATATATATATATATATATATATATATTCATTTTTCATAGGAACCCTCTAAAATCAGTGTGCCTTTAACAGGTGTGGGACATCCCAGTGTGACTCCAGCTCAAGGGCACCAAGATCATCTGTGACAGGCGACTGCCATACCTGTGATGGGGCTAGGGGATGGGGCTCCATGACAGGACCTGTGCCTAGTGTGCAAGGTCCCATCTTCTATCCTTTGCTCCAAAGGAAGAGGCAGGAAAGGAAGGGAAGGGGAGGGGAGGGGAGGGGAGGGGAGGGGAGGGGAGGGGAGGGGAGGGGAGGGGAGGGGAGGGGAGGGGAGGGGAGGGGAGAGAAACTGAAGGTTTGGGGTGTACTGTAGTCTATGAGCCACGCCCATCAGGGCCTAGGTAGGGTCTCCAGATTCCTAAAGCATTGACTGTGAGCACCCCACTTTCACCCTTAGCACCCCTCACTGCACACCTAGCCCTGGCTCAGCGTGCTTGATCTGTGCAGGGTGGGAGAACACATGGCTCTGTCCTTGAAGCAGTGGGCATTGCTGCATATCAATAAAGATTTATTGACAAACACATGATTTAGCTCTGAATAGTAAGCTGCCGGCCCAAGGCAGGGTGAAGGCCAGCGTGGAGGCATCCACACGTACTGAACCGGAGCGAAGGTCTACTTCGTCAAAGTCCATGGTTCTAAGAAAGTGCCTGAGCATACTAACCTTGCTTTTGAGGTTCTGCGGTTGTGCTTCGGGCTAACCGTTCTAGTTAGCCGAGGTGTGTCAACCCAGAATCTGCTTTTTGTACTTACAAAGCTCACCCTGAGAGAGGCTCAGAGCTACACTGGGGCCCCAGCACCCAGTGTAGCCAGTGAAGACTTTCTATTAGCATAAGCGTGTACTCTTCTCTGGTGGACAACTCACAACATTACTGAAGTCCTACTATGGGACCTAGGGTCTCATCCACGTATCAACCCCCAACCCCCTTTTTCTTCTTATATTGAGACAGGGTCTCACTCTGGCTTCCAACTTGTAACTGCCCTGCCTCAGCATCCCAAGCAAGTGACTGAACCGTCAGGCTTCGCTCCCTACTGCCCTTACCAGTCCCACTCATTCTTGCGCGCGCCTGATTCCCCAACAAGAACGACGCTGCAACAGGATCCTTCTGCACACGTTTATTGGGAGAGCTTGATTGCAGAGGTGAAGAGACCCCAAGCCCAGAACTGGTGCTGCTTATATAGGCCTAGGAGAGGCATGTCTCACACCCGGATTGGTTATGCATGGGTTATGCTTACCACCTCATTTGCATGTCTACATCTGATTGGTTAACTTGTCTCTCATCTGATTGGTTAATTCTCAAAACCTCATCTTGGCAAAAAAAAAAAAAAAACAAAAAAAAAACAAAAAACTTTACTGCCTATGTATGCGTGGTGGCCAGCAGTAGCCAACGCCAACCTGCAACGGCACATGTGGCTTCCCACAACTCATGAGGACTCTTCCCAATCTCTAAGAACCATAACAGGCTGGGGACCCCAGGAAAACACCTAATCCCAGACTGTGGAGTGAATGAAACCCTGCTGGGGGCCTTCCAGGGAGGATGGTGTGTGCCATCCACCTGGCACCTGAGCCATTATGAAAGGTCCGTGTGACATACTGGATGCTGTCCTGCATGGTGGCAGTGCCACCTCTATGGCTGAGCCCTCTACCCCGTCTGTGCTTCCCAGGGACAGTGGAGGCCAGGAAGCTGAGGAAGGAGGACCAGCGTCCTATGAACAGCCAGGGTCCAGCCAAGGCCCACCCACCACATTGGAGGTAATAGACAAGGGCAGAGTCCAAACAAGGTGGGTGAATTGAAAGTGCCAATCTGTCCCAGGAAAACCTGCAGATAGGTGTCTCACCAAAGCAGTACAGGTACTGCAAAATAACCTCCCAAGTCTGAACCTCCCGGGGCAGGAGGCATCTTGGGAAGGTGATGTCCTCTGTATGTGGAGGCTGATGCTCTGCTCACAGCTGCAGGGGGCTCATACCTGCCTCCCAGGGGCAGCCCCGCCCATGGCTGAGGGACACAGCTCATGGGCTGGGGATCCAGTCAGTGGCCACATGGTGACCTGCTGACTGATGCTGTCTCCACAGCTGGCTGGCTGTCCTGTCCCCTGCACATGTCCCTGGAGTGCATCAAGCCATCACTTTTCCTGTTCCACCTCATCTCATGACCTACTTCTGGTAAACACTAAACAGCAAGTCAACACAACACATACACAGGAGATGGTGGTACCTCTCCCTCTCAGTGGCTAGATCTCAGTGCCAGAGCAAAGGTGTGGGGTGAAGCACAGAGGCTGTACCAGCTCATTTGTTCACGGCACGTAACATTCTCACGAGAACAGCTTGGGTTCCAGCAGGACCACAAGAAGTGAATCTAAGGAACATCAACAAATGATTGAGGGGCTGGAGAGAAATGGCTCAGAGATTAAGGGAAGTGGCTGCTCTTCCAGAGGACCGGGTTTGATTCCCAGCACCCACGGGTGGCTCACAACCATGTGCAACTCCAGTGCTAGAGGAGTCAGTGCCCTCTTCTGGCCTCTGTGGTTACTGCATGCACACGATACACATACATCCACACAGGTAAAACACTTGTACATGTAAAATAAAAACAAGAAAAAGAAACAATTGAGAATGAGCCTTGTCGTGATGGGAGGAGTCTGTGTTGTCAGAGAGACTGTGGGGCTGCACACACACACACACACACACACACACACACACACACACACACACGTACATGCCTGCACGTGTACTTGCATACACACATGTCTACACAGAGATGGCTGTTGTTGTGTCCATGTGTGTAAGAATAACTTTGTGGATACACATGCTCTGGACCTCTTGGTGATAGGGCTTAGGGAAGGAGTCAGGTGAGAAACAAAAACCACATGGGAATGCTGAGGCAGCAAGGACCAGGGCCAACCCAGGACCCTGCTCCTCCAGGCCAGGTCCACAGCTCACAGTCTCACTATGTCGAGAAACTTGCCTGTGTGCCATTCATGCCAGGGTGAAGCCTTTGACAAATGGTCATCCTGGTCCAAACTCCACACTGCATGAGAAAAAGGTCATGTGTGGCTCTGAGTCACCACTCTGTCCTGAGTACTTCATTAATCCTGGTACATGGTAGGTGCCCAATCACCACCTGTCAAATGAAGAAAGGAAGCTCCAGGCTTCTGCACCTGTCCAGGGTCCAGAGTCACAACTATCAGTTCTAACTTCTGCTGTGTGCTCTAGAGTTAGTGATTAACCCTCTCTGAGCCTTGGTTTGCTCATCTGTATAATGGGCAATTCTGAGTTCCTGAAAAAGCCTAGAAGAGGGTCTAGTAGATAAAACCTATCTCCCAGCTTCAGTCTTCTAATGAACTGTATCAGCTATCTGTTTCTCAGTCAAGCCGAGTAACAAGCATCCCCAGAGCCTCAGTCATTCACCCATTGGAATTCATGTTCTTTTAATCTGGAGCTAGTTGGCAGCACTGTGGATCAGTCTTGGCTGGTCCACATGCTTGTTGGCTAGTCTAGTTTGGTACTGATGAAACAACTGGGGTGATTTGACAGTTTCCCCAGCCCAGAAAGGGTTCAGAAGACACTTGAATGTAGGCAGACCTGGCTTGAAGCTGAACCATCACAATGACAAGCCCAGAGTCAGAGAGGGAGATGCTGCAGTTACACAGCAAGGGCAGGAAGCCTAAAGCCAGAGGAGGGACCAGTGATGGCTCATCTTGATTGGCAACTTGGTGGGATTTAGAATCACTATGGAAACAAACCTCTGGACACATCCGTGAGTATGTTTGCAGATTGTGTTAACTCAAGAGGGAAGATGCACCCTGAATGACGGTGGTCCCAACCAATAGGCTGGAATCCTGAACTGAATAAAAAGGAGACAGTGAGCTGAGCACCAGCATCCATCTCTCTCTGCTTCCTGACTGTGGATACAATGTTACCAGCTGCCTCAGGCTCCTGTGGCCATGCCTTCTCCTCAATGATGACTGTGTTTCTTGGAACTGTGAGCTAAACAAACCCTTCCTTCTTGAGATGTTTTTTTCAACTGTTTGGTTGTAGCAATGAGACAAGAGCCTAACACAGACCCTAACACTCCATTGAAAGGCTAACGTTTAAAAAAAAAAAAAAAAAAAAAAAAAAAAGGACAACATTTTTTGGCAAAGATTCAGAGCTACTGGAACTCTCAAACATGACTTATGGGATTGCCAGAGGGAAGAACATTGAGAAACAGCCAGGCTGGAACCTCTGATTAAACAGAAGTGTAACAGTGATTTGTGAGTGGCAGGCAGAAGCCATGGAAGGTGACTGTGCAAATACCTTCAGGCCACGATTGATGACATTATGCCATCTTTTTATAACCAGCCCAACTGTCCATCAACTGGTGAGTAGACTAGCAGACTGCAGCATGTCCTTCCATGGAAGACTGATCAGTAGGGCTTAGGAGTAGACCTGTGACACACAAAAGGACACATATGACTCATCATGCCACATGCGAGGAGCTGAATGAAGAAGGCTGCCTGCAGGGGCCCAACTATAGGAAATACTAGAGAAGGCAGTGTTCTAATGAGGGGCAGAGGTAACGTGCTCCAGCTCTTGGTGGTGGTGTACTTGTGGATTGTGGCCCTTGGTCATAGAAAACAGAGAGATGGGCTGGAGAGATGGCTTACGGTTAAAGGCTAGGCTCAAACCAGAAAACAGAGAGATCAGAAAAGAGAGATAAAAGCCAGGTGGTAGTGTTTAGTCCCAGCCCTGGGGAGACAGAGGCAGGCAGATTTCCCTGATCTACAGAGTGAGTTCCAAGATAGCTAGGGCTATGTGGAGAAGCCCTGTTTCTAAAAACAAAATCAAACTAATAAAAAGAAGAAGAAAAGAAAAAAGTGTCAAATGGGAATATTATAGTGTGCACCCTAGCAGAGGGCTCTGAAAAAGGTCAAGGAGACTCCACCCAGAGCCTGCCTCTCTCAGAGGAGACCCCGCCCAGAGCCTGCCTCTCTCAGAGGAGACCCCGCCCAGAGCCTGCCTCTCTCAGAGGAGACCCCGCCCAGAGCCTGCCTCTCTCAGAGGAGACCCCGCCCAGAGCCTGCCTCTCTCAGAGGAGACCCCGCCCAGAGCCTGCCTCTCTCAGAGGAGACCCCGCCCAGAGCCTGCCTCTCTCAGATGCCCTCTGAGGTCTTCTGAGTAGAAAGGTGCATGATGACCCCAGGGACTGGGAACCAAATGGTCCAACCTCAGGGAACCACAATCCAGAGCCGTGTTCTCACTCGGCAGCCCAAGGAAGTTGAGCAAGCCCCCATTGCAAAATGAGAACCAGTAAGCCCCCATACCTTGTAACATGAAAGCAAACCAACTTGGGCCTCCAGCTTTGCTTGAGTGTCCCCTTGTACCCTCTCACCCAGGTAAGAATGTGAAATTGCACTGCGGGCCACAGCTTCCAATCAGATCAGAGCCTGGCTTGTCACAGCAGGCTTTCTTGACCCTTGACTCTGGCTGGGACAGGATGGTGGCAGCAGCCTGGGGTCATTGCCACAGGCAAAGTGTTCAAAGAATGAGGTGGTCCAAGCTGAGCCCAATAAGGAAAGACATCTATCTTCCACAGCTGGCCTGGCACTCTGTAGTCTCCCTTGGGCTTCCTGGTACATCCTTTCCAGAATGTATAGAATATTTTAGACACCTGAGACATACACAGGCTACTTGATGACATGTCCCTCCTCAGAATGATACAGAAATAAAATATTTAAATCCTGAGAGACCCTTGGGGTCTAGTTGGCTTGCTCCTTCTAATTATTTTGCCCTAAGGTGGCAGGAACCACCCTAGATAGGGCATTACTCACCCCCATATGGGTTTTATTTGGCAACTACCTGATTAAGTACTACCCAAACTACCCTCTGTGTGTGTGTGTGTGTGTGTGTGTGTGTGTGTGTGTGTGTGTGTGTGTGTGTGTGTGCATTGGAGAGGCAGAGACAGAAAGAACCCTGGGGCTTCCAGGCCAGCTAGCCTAGTCAAATCTGTGAGCTCCAGGTTCAGTGAGAGGCTGAACCTCGAAAAATCAAATTGTCGAGTGATTGAGGAAGACACCAAGCATCAGTGTCTGACCTCCACATACGTGCACATACACATTATTTTTTTTTTTTCTTTCAGTGGGAGACACCAATCTACATTTTTCCTTTGCAAATGTGTGTGTCATACAGTGTGGGTTTCATTTGTCATTTAGATGGTAAGTTTTGCAGATTGTAGCTAGATACACAGACAGAGGGTTGCCCAAGGCATCTTTAGCCCCATACACTCCAGCCCAAGTCCTGCCCCCCCCCCCCCCAGCCATCGTCTGTGATTTCCAGTTGGTTTATGGGATAAAGCAGAACTCTCCTTTTAGAACACAGCCTGACTGGTCTGGGGCCTCGTCTACCTCCCTACACCTGTCACCTCTATGCCAGCCACCGTGGCCCTCCTCCCTGCCAGCTCCTGCCGTGGGGCCTCTGCCCATGCATGCGTGTCTGGAATGTCATTTCCTGACTTTGTCACCTGGTCACCTCCTTCCATCCTCTGGGTGGGAGCTCAGACAGAAGACAGCCACCCCGACCCCAGTGAGATGGATCTTATGCATCTTGAGGGTCCCCAGCCTTATGCTGCTGCGTGCCCCACACCCCTCACCATCTGAATCCCCTGCGGTGTAATTGACTTCAAGATGGAACCTAAGTCCAAGAATAACACAGGTAATGGGATGTCTCCGGGCACTTTTATGGACTGTGAATACCTTCCCCTGTGGCCTTGAGGCAAGGCCCCAGAACTCAGTTCTAGGTAGCTCTTCTACAAGCGCCTATGTTCTTGAGGGACTGAGGGAAGGGGATGCCATCCTTACCTTTATGTTAGGTTGTCACCTGGGGCTCAAGAGGAGACCTGTCAGGGCCAGCAAGCTAAGGACGGAGGGCACTGTGTCAGGAGGTGGGGATACTAGGGCCACAGCAGGGCTGTGAGCTGCGTTCAGTCCTGTGGATCCAGCTGGCTTTGGGAACCAGTGCCAGGTTCTGCATTTAGACCAAGGTGCTCTTGGGACTGGCCAGGGAGGTAGGCAGAGCTGATGGCTTAGCCCACCGGCTGGAAGATGCCACCCCAGCCAAATCATGGTGGTGTGGGGCTGAGATTCTATGGCTTTGGGGGGGGGTTTCTCGAGACAGAGTTTCTCTGTGTAGTCCTGGCTGTCCTGGAACTCACTCTCTAGACCACGCTGGCCTCAAACTCAGAAATCCATCTGCCTCTGCCTCCCGAGTGCTGGGATTAAAGGTGTGTGCCACCACGCCCGGCTTGAGATTCTGTTTTTGCGCTGCATTTTTAAAAACTTGTGTGGTGTGTATGTGTGTGTGCACCTATGTATGTGGAGGTATGCATGCATGGGCACACCTGTATGTATGTTTGTAAGGCTCAGGTGTGTACCTCAGGCTTCATCCACCATGGTTTTGAGACAGAGTCTGTCACTGTCCTGGAAATGTGACAGTGCCTTTTGCAGGTATGCAGCACACAACATCCACGACTGTTGATGGTGACCTTGGCTACAGCCTATATCCCTGGCATCTGGAGATGGCTGAATATCTCTGCCACTCGCGGTAAGCCAGTCACAAAGTTTGTGATA
Source organism: Mus caroli (assembly GCF_978045245.1). NCBI lineage: Eukaryota > Metazoa > Chordata > Mammalia > Rodentia > Muridae > Mus > Mus caroli. Next base: position 129,138,599 of record NW_028227259.1, on the reverse strand, counting down.
TTGATGTGGCAGTGCCAAAGCACTGTGCGACATGCTTAAGGTCTATGCCTTGTTCTCCTGAGCAGGGGAATTAGACACCAAGCAAGGGGACTGTGGGGTGACACCTGCTATGAAACAGAGCTATATAACCAGAGGTGATGGCATAGGAGCAAGGTGGCCAGAGATGGTCTTTCCAGCAAAGGGATATCTGAGCACTGGCTTAAAGAATGAGCGGGGCTGGCTTGGTGGTTAAGGGCACCGGCTGCTCTTCCCAGCGTACCTGAGTTCAGTTCCTAACACCCAACTCCACACAGCTCACAACTGCCTGAAACTCAAGCGTCAGTGGACCTGACACCCTCTTCTGGCCACTATTAGCACTGCACTCACATGCTCCACATAGATACACATACACATATAACTTAAATCATTCTGAAAAAAAAAAAAAAGAAAGAAAAGAAAATCATTAGGCAGGCATAGTGGATCAAGCCTTGAATCCTAGAATTTGGAGGGAGCCCTGGGTACCAGGAAGCGCAGAGCTGTTATACTGTTACTCCTGAGGGCATGTGGGGCGCCGCTACCTTCCGGTACTGAGCAAGCGCCATTACAAGATGGCGCTCATTTCCTCAGTACCAACTAGTAAACATCTAGTTTGCGCCTGCGCAGGAAATCCCCGCCCCGGGCAGCTCGCGCCTCAGGGATAACATCATATGGGGTGATCAGTGTTGAGCCAATCATGGCTTGCCACGTCCGAGGCGGGGAGAATTTCCTATAAAAAGGAGGGGCTCGGACTGCCTGGGGTCTCCGGTTGTGAAGCTTATGCTCTCCCTCTCAAGACGCATAAAGCTTGCTGCAGAAGAACCCTATTGTGTGTGGTGTCCTCATTCGCGGGCGAATCAGCGAACACTCACATCTGGTGCCGAAATCCCGGGAAAACGAAGAACATCGCGAGCACCGTCGGAGATCCCTCGGTGACGGGGAGGGTCCAGAACTGCAGGAACTACGTCTCGGAAAGGTATGCCTGAATTTTACCTGACCCTTTCGCACTCCCTTCAACTAACCGGGCCGTGGGAGGGATTGCCCGAGGCTTTAATTATCGTCCTCGTGGCCTTGGTTGTATGGCTCCTAGCCCTCTTCCTTTGTGAACATAGAAGGTTGTGTTAAATTGAAGTTCTTACAACCCTAGCACGCGTCAGTCTCTCGTAAATAAAAGAGCGGAAAGGTGAGTCGCACTTTCATTTTTGCGCTCCCGTCCCCGCCTGAACGGGCCGCGCCTATACGATCTCGGAGACATAAAACTGCAGTCTCCTTTAGAGTATCATGGGGGCTTCTCAATCAGTACAAACTTCATTAAAAGAACTTCTCAAAAGAAGGGACCTGAAGCTTGGGGATAGAGTTCTTCGCCGCTTTGTCGAGGAAGTTGATCGAGTAGCTCCCTGGTATGCGGTGTCAGGATCTCTGACGCTGCCGTCATGGAATAAGCTAGGCAACGATCTAGAAACCTGTTCAGACCTCAGGTTGGGAGTTAAGGCCATATGGAAACTAGTTAAGAGTTGTCTTGAAGATGAGGCCTGTGAGGAGGAGCGAAAGAAAGGGCAAAAGGTTTTAGAAGCTATGCAGGAAGGTATGTCAGAATCTGAGCGTAGTGAGAGGATGGGTGTGCGCACAAAAACCGTAAAAAAGGCAAAAAAGGGAAGTGAAAAAGGACCTCCCGGGAGAAATAGAAAGGGAGAGAAGGGGAGCAGCAGGCCCGGGTTATATCCGACCCGAGAACTGGCTGCCCTCCACCTAAGAGATACCTCGGATTCTTCCGAAACCGAGGATAGTAAACTGACCTCGGAGGAAGAGGGCGAGTTAGAAGAAGAAGCAGTTAGATATAAAGGAGAAAGGTATCACCCAGATGAAGGCGGGCGACCTAAGTCAAGTAAGCCCGCGTCCGGTGTCTCCTCTAAGGATAGGAGATTGTTGGCTGCCGCCATTCCCTCCGCTCCCCCACCTTATGAGGCCCGGTCATCCACAACTTCCTTTTTTCCCCAAAGGATCCTCCGCAAGCTACACTTAGCGTTTCCTGTTTATGAACAGGAAGGGGGGAGAATCTACGCTCCTGTAGACTATAGTCAGATAAAAGATCTTGCAGAATCAGTAAGAAAATATGGTCCCAATGCTAATTTTACTATTATGATTCTTGAAAGAATGGCACAAACTGCCATGACACCTAGTGATTGGCAAATGGTGGTTAAGGCCGCCTTGCCTACCATGGGACAATACATAGAATGGAAAGCCTTGTGGCATGAGGCAGCCCAGTCCCAGGCCAGGGCCAACGCAATAGCCCTTACGCCAGAGCAGCGGGATTGGACATTTGACCTTTTAACAGGCCAAGGCCCGTGGGCCGCAGATCAAATTAATTACCACTGGGGGGCGTACGCCCAGATTTCCAGCACAGCCATACGGGCCTGGAAGTCACTTAATCGCAAGGGAGAAACCACCAATCAGCTTACAAAAATTGTTCAAGGGCCCCAGGAGCCCTTTGCCGACTTCGTCGCACGCATGATGGAGGCGGCAGGAAAAATCTTTGGGGACCCAGAGGGGATAGGACCCTTTATTGAACAACTGATCTTTGAACAAGCCACCCAGGAATGCAGGAATGCCATTGCTCCTAGAAAATCAAAAGGGCTGCAAGAATGGCTAAGAGTGTGTAGAGAGCTTGGAGGTCCACTTAGCAATACTGGCCTCGCGGCCGCCATCATGTTAGCACAAAAGCATCCTCCACAAAAGAAGACCGGTGAACGGACCTGTTTTAATTGTGGTAAGCCTGGACATTTCAAAAGAGATTGCAAAGCCCCAGACAAGAAAGGGGGGGTCTTGACCCTCTGCACGAGGTGTGGTAAAGGGTACCACAGAGCAGATCAATGTCGCTCAGTGCGAGATATACAGGGAAGGCTTTTGCCTCCATTAAATGTTCCTGCTCCCAATGTGTCAAAAAACGGGTCATTGGGCCCACGGTCCCAGGGCCCTCAAAGATATGGGAACCGGTTTGTCAGAACCTCCGGGATGGCGGAAGAAGCGACCCAGGAAGACCCACAAGGGTGGACCTGCGCGCCGCCTCCGACCTCCTACTAATGCCCCAAATGAGTATCCAACCAGTACCTATAGAGCCAATGTCACCTTTGCCCCCTGGGACCATGGGCCTTATCCTCGGACGAGGATCACTCACCTTACGGGGCCTAGTGGTCCATCCTGGGGTTGTTGACCACCTACACTCCCCCGAAATACAGGTCTTATGTTCCAGCCCCAGGGGCGTGTTTTCCATCAGTGCAGGAGATAGGATAGCTCAATTGCTGCTCCTCCCCGACACCCTCTGGGAGGGCTCCCCAGGCCCCAGTCCCAAAACGATGGGGTCGTCAGGAACTGATTCAGCCTACCTTGTTGTATCCCTGAATGAAAGGCCCAAACTCTGCCTCGAAGTAAATGGAAAAAGGTTTGAAGGTATTCTTGATACCGGGGCAGACAAAAGCATTATATCCACGCACTGGTGGCCAAAAGCTTGGCCCACTACAAAATCGTCCCACTCTCTACAAGGCCTGGGATATCATTCATGCCCTGCCATAAGCTCAATGAGTTTGACCTGGAAGGCTCCTGAGGGACAAAAGGGTAAATTCGAACCTTATGTGCTCCCGCTCCCAGTAAACCTTTGGGGGAGAGACATTATGCAACATTTGGGCCTAACCCTGTCCAATGAAAAAATCGTGTTGGGGGAAGGTTTGAACAAGGCAAAAAACATGATGCTAAAGATGGGCTACAGGACAGGCAAAGGATTAGGACGGTCAGAGCAAGGAGGAATTGAGCCTATTTCACCAGTAGGAAATATAGCCCGACAAGGACTGGGTTTTTCCTAGGGGCCATGGGGACGGTTCGGCCTATACCGTGGAAAACAGAGGACCCGGTGTGGGTCCCCCAATGGCCCCTATCCTCTGAAAAAATGGAGGCCGCAATACAATTAGTAAATGAACAACTAAAATTGGATCATATAGAACCTTCTACCTCCCCCTGGAATACTCCCATATTTGTTATTAAGAAAAGATCAGGGAAATGGAGGTTGCTCCATGACCTTAGAGCCATTAATGAACAAATGCATTTGTTCGGCCCTGTGCAAAGAGGCCTTCCTGTGCTCTCCGCCCTGCCCAGGGGTTGGAATTTGATTATAATAGATATTAAAGACTGTTTCTTTTCTATACCTCTATGTCCAATAGATAGGCCCAGATTTGCTTTCACCATACCCTCTGTTAATCATATGGAACCTGATAAAAGGTACCAATGGAAGGTTCTACCACAAGGAATGTCCAACAGCCCTACTATGTGCCAACTTTATGTGCAGGAGGCCCTTTCTCCAGTAAGGGATCAATTTCCCTCGTTAGTCATGCTCCATTATATGGACGACATCCTTCTGTGCCACAAGGACCTTGGCCTGCTTCAAAGGGCCTACCCCCTTTTACTTAAAACTTTGAGTCAATGGGGACTTCAAATAGCTGTAGAAAAGGTCCAAATTTCAAATACTGGACAGTTCCTGGGTACCATGGTGACACCAAATAACATCATACCTCAAAAATTAGAGATAAGAAGGGACCACCTCCATACCCTAAATGATTTTCAGAAATTGTTGGGGGACATTAACTGGCTTAGACCCTTTTTAAAAATCCCCACTTCGGAATTAAGATCTTTGTTCAATATCTTAGAAGGAGATTCGCACATCACGTCCCCCCGAACATTGACTCCAGCTGCTGATCTGGCCCTACAAAAGGTGGAAATGGCCCTGACACAAGCGCAGCTGCTCCGTATCGAAGAATCACAACCCTTTAGTCTGTGTGTCTTACAAACTGCCCATTTGCCAACTGCCGTTCTTTGGCAGAATGGGCCCCTGCTATGGGTTCACCCAAATGTATCCCCAGCAAAAATAATACATTGGTATCCTGAAGCCATAGCTCAGCTTGCACTCAGAGGCTATAAGGCAGCCATCACCCATTTCGGGCGTAGCCCCCACCTCTTGGTGGTGCCTTATACCTCCGTGCAAGTTCAGACCTTGGCCGCCATATCTAATGACTGGGCTATACTAGTTACAACTTTCCCTGGAAGCATAGACAATCACTATCCCAAACACCCGATCCTACACTTTGCCCAGAGCCAGTCAATTGTGTTCCCGCATGTAACGGTAAGAAACCCAATTAAGGAAGGGCTCATGGTGTATACCGATGGCTCCAAGAATGGTGTAGGGGCCTTTGTGGTCAATGGCAAAATATGTTCCAAACAATATAAAGAAGCATCACCTCAAGTAATAGAGTGTCTAGTGGTTCTGGAGGTATTAAAAACCTTCTCTGAACCCCTCAATATTGTGTCAGATTCTAGTTATGTAGTAAATGCAGTAAACTTGCTGGAGGTGGCTGGAGTAATCAAACCCTCTAGCACTTTAGCACAAATTTTTCAAGAAATACAATCAGTGTTGCTTCAAAGAAAATTCCCAGTTTTCATCACTCATATCAGGGCTCATTCAGGCCTACCTGGCCCCATGTCCCTGGGTAATGACTTGGCAGACAAAGCCACCAAATTAATAGCCATAGCCCTGTCATCCTCTGTGGAAGCTGCAAAAGGATTCCACAATCGCTTTCATGTAACGGCAGAAACGTTGCGCCGTCGCTTCTCCTTGACTAGAAAAGAAGCTCGTGACATCGTCACTAGCTGCCAAAATTGCTGTGAATTTCTGCCCCTCCCTCATGTGGGGATCAACCCCCGCGGCGTTCAGCCTTTACAAATATGGCAAATGGATGTCACACATGTCCCCTCCTTTGGCAAGTTACAATATCTTCATGTGTCCGTTGATACCTGCTCTGGCATTATTTTTGCATCTCCCCATGTGGGAGAAAAGGCAACACATGCGATCCAACACTGCCTCGAGGCTTGGAGCGCTTGGGGACAACCTAAATTTATTAAAACTGATAACGGGCCAGCTTATACTTCACAAAAATTTCAAAGCTTTTGTCATCAAATGGGAGTAACGCATCTAACTGGTATCCCATATAACCCACAAGGTCAAGGCATTGTTGAGAGAGCACATCGGACCCTTAAATCTTATGTTGTTAAACAAAAAGGGGGCGCTGATGAAGCTATACCCCGTACGCCAAAAGTGTCTGTGTCATTGGCACTATTCACCCTCAATTTTTTAAATCTTGATGCACATGGCCGTACTGCTGCTGACAGACATTGCTCTGAACCAACTAGACCCAAGGAATTAATAAAATGGAAAGATGTCCTAACCAACAAATGGAGAGGCCCGGATCCTATTCTAATAAGATCCAGGGGAGCTGTTTGTGTTTTCCCGCAGAACGAACAAAATCCATTCTGGGTCCCAGAAAGACTAACACGATCAATACCCCAAGATGATGAAGATCGCCCTGCTGATATTGGGAGTCATCCTGCCTCTGCAAGTGATATCCCAGGAAAAAGGGCTTCGATGGGGAATAATGTCAACATTCCCACTCCCCATGCCGGTAATGTATAATGCTCAGGTATTTCCCCGCCTTTTTTCTACCAATGAAAATCATGGGCTTCCATATTTACCGTGGGATCCCCAGCTCGAAAAGGTCACTGAACAGAGAAGATATAATTTGAGGGGGAGCTTATGTTTCTCCCTCAATAGTTCTTTGACCGAGTGCATTGGGTTATCCTATCAGTACGTTGTCCATATTCCCAATGCACAAATGAATGATACATTTTATGGTGGAGATCTTGTTGATTTGTCTGGAGATTGGCCCAAGGTAACAAAAATTATTAATCATACTGAGTATCAGCAACCAAGGTTAGCCCCCTTTTGTGTAGCAAAGGAAGAGCTGTCTTCCCCCCTGCCTTGGGCCGGCTGCCAAGCGCGTCGAGTGGGGCGAGTTAATGATTATTTCACATTATCCCCACCCTTGATTAATGGTTCATATAATGTGGCAAGACGCAATGGCGAAGATAATCCCTCGGCCATTGGCTATCCCTTCAATTTGTGGCTTTTGTGTGGCATTAATGGAAGCTGCACCGATATTACGCCTCTGGCATTAATAGAGGGAGGCTGGTCCCAAAGGGGTTTTATGCGATTCAGCCTAAATTCCTCCTCCACATGGTGGGTGGGATCGCCTCAACAGTTTCAACATCCCCCTACGCCTGTTTGTGTTTGGCCCCCTTTTCTTTGGCTTGTTAGTAATTCTACCTTGCCTAATAATTTGACTGACATTTATTGTCAAAATTATTCCTGCTTTTATGCTACATGCTGGGATGCCAAGGCTTTTTCCTTTGCCATGGTTGTCCGTTTGCCCCGCTTTGTTCCAGTCCCGGTGGTGACCCCCAGCTCCCTGTCCCTTTTTAGGGAAAAGAGGGATTTTGGTGTCTCTGCAGTGATTGTAGGAATCGTGGCTGCTGTGGGCATAACCGCCTCAGTAACTGCATCAGCTCTGGCCCTGTCAGGGACTGTGCAGACCGCAGATACTATTAATCAACTGTTGGCCGCTGTGTCTGCAGCAATTGAAGATAGCCATCTTGCCTATACCCAGCTCCGGGGAGGATTATTACTGGTTAATCAACGTATAGATTTGGTTCAAGAACAAATTGATATCCTCTGGCAACTCGCGCAGTTGGGATGTGAAGTTAGAATGCCAGGGTTATGCATCACATCAGTACAATATAATAATTTCACATATGCCGCTAATCTTTCTAAGAGTTTGTCTCAACAGCTGCTACACAATTGGACGTCTGATTTTGATCAAACCCTCCAGAAACTTAGATTGGCCATCGTCCAAATCAATTCCACCAGACTTGACCTCTCCTTGACCGAAGGCTTTTCGTCATGGATTTCTTCTGTTGTTTCTTATTTTAAGGAATGGGTGGGGGTGGGTTTGTTTGGAGTTCTCCTTTGCTTCGGATTGGTATTTAGCTTATGGTCAATTTGCAGATTATATAAGAGAAATAATAGAGAAAAAATTATGATATCTCAAGCGCTTGCTGCCCTGGAGCAGGGGCAATCTGCACAGGTATGGTTGGCGGCGCTCAAACAAAAATAATTTACACCACTGGTCGCTGGACGCCCATGTCCTAATGGACGAGCTTCAGCAGCCCTAGAGGATTGTAGAGCAATGCATCGCACAGGTGGTCCCCCCGTCCCACCTGGGGAATATGCCGTCTAGTGGGGGTTTCCTGCCCTAGTCTTCCCCTCCTCGAAAAAATGGCAGAGGGACAGGTCGGAGCAACTTCGGGTCCCACTCAAGCCTAGTTGTTGCTTGCGGACATAGTTCTTACATCTCTGAGTAAGAGGATTCGGCCAATGTTCCCGTCCTCTCATACTGGGTGTCCAGTTGGTTTTATTAGACAAAAAAGGGGGAGATGTGGGGCGCCGCTACCTTCCGGTACTGAGCAAGCGCCATTACAAGATGGCGCTCATTTCCTCAGTACCAACTAGTAAACATCTAGTTTGCGCCTGTGCAGGAAATCCCCGCCCCGGGCAGCTCGCGCCTCAGGGATAACATCATATGGGGTGATCAGTGTTGAGCCAATCATGGCTTGCCACGTCCGAGGCGGGGAGAATTTCCTATAAAAAGGAGGGGCTCGGACTGCCTGGGGTCTCCGGTTGTGAAGCTTATGCTCTCCCTCTCAAGACGCATAAAGCTTGCTGCAGAAGAACCCTATTGTGTGTGGTGTCCTCATTCGCGGGCGAATCAGCGAACACTCACAAGGGCAGGCCTGGAGATACACCCTCTCCCCCTGGACCTGGCATCTCTGTTACACATGTCTTTTTATTTTATTATTTATAGGTGTTCTTTTTCTTTGGTAAGCTATCATAAAGGCCCACTTTGGGAAAGAGTTGGGAACTGTGGATAAAGACTTTATTCATCCGGCTGCACACTGTATGTGTGCAAGGCCTGGACACCATAGGTCCCTGAGCCCCCAGCTTGTAAAGGCAAGCAGACCCAAAGGAAAACAGACTCGTGGTTCATTTCTGATAATTAACTGGGGGGGGGGGCAGAAAGAAAAACAGCTGTATCTGCAGGCTTGCTAATTACTCTCCCGAAGCTGACGTTGCAACTTTGTGCTCATATGGAGACCATGTTGTTACTCCTCCCTGGGTGATAGCTGTCCTTGCCCTGGGAGGAGTGACACCTGTGCTTTCTAAAGGAGAGGGGACCCACCAATACCAAACCGACTGCTGACAGCTTGAGAAGCCTCTGTGGGCTGGTGGCTGTCACTTTCCCCATTGCGGGGGCCATCATCTTCCTCTCCATGTGCCATTAACCGAGCCCAGGGCAGCCTGCCATGAATTTGTAGGTTCACTGGGAAGTTTCCAGAGCCAGGGTGCAAGGTGACACCCCTTGCATCCAGTACACACTCTAAAAGGTTCTGATGACAGCTATAGGGTAGAGGGAGAGAGGCCAGATGAGAGAACCCCACGCTGCCCCTTCTGGTCACCTGCTGAATGTGACCACCCAGCAAGGGCAGGGGCCCAGCAGAGGAGAGCCGCCTGTGACTTTTGGTCCTAGCACCATAAGGAGTGAGCTGTGTGTTTGGAGACCTTTTCTCGGGTCTGTTCAACTGACCCACCGTAGAATTCTGGTTTCCTCACAAGTCCCAGTCGGTAAAGAAAGACTCAGTGTCGTGATGCTGCAGCGAGAAACAGAAACAGCTCAGACATCCACTATGGAATCTGTCCTAGATCCCATCTCAGGAATCTTGCTGGTCCCAGCCTCTCACTGACCACGTGCTCCGAGGCTGACACCCAGCTCACTCCCACAGCCAGGCTGGCTGCATTGGGGTCGGATGGATCCAAGCTCCAGAAGCAATAGGGACTGGAGCCAGGGTGGGCTCACAGGATGACCTGAGGGGGTCATGACCTTGTACCTTGTAATGTTTCAAGACCCCAATATCCCATGTTCTTGGACTCCTATATTGTGTGGCGCCTGGCCTGACGTAGTGAGCATATTCAGCTAAGATATTATAGGGCTTCTCTTTCTCAGCGATCACTGGAATAAGAGTGCCAACAATCTCCTCTTGCCCTTTGTGCTGGCACTGGGTTCAGCAGGGAGCCAGATGTCCCCAAACTGAAGGGAAAGCAACACCCCCCTCCTTTTGACAGCAGCCAGCACACAAGGTCCCCCAGGGCCTCACCTCACAGCAGACAGAACTCCAGGGAGTCAAACAAACAAGGGAAGAAAGCTGGTGACATGCTGACCCCTTTGACATCGCTCTCCTGGACTCGCTCAGGGCACTGGGGACCTTTTTGCACTGCGAGAGGATTCCATTCTGGTGCTGTGGTCCTACTTCAAAGCAATTCCCATGGCCTTTGGCTTAGCTTTGATCAGCTTGCAGCTGGCTCAGTCAAGCCCTTGAGTCATTTGTTGCTGGGAAAGGCATTTGTTACCCAGATGGAGCAGGAGGCTGAGAAGCGGGAGGCTAGCCCACTTCCCACAGAGAGGCGGCTTCCGGTGTCTCGGATGATATAACTATGGTTGGACATAAAACATCCTTAGGGGGCGCGGATGGTGGGTACCTGGTGCCTAGGATGCCAAGTGCATTAATCTACTCTTACCAGAAGGTTCTTGGGGAATAGAAAGACCAAGCAGCAGGGAAACTCAGTCACAGGAAGTGAGTCTCCATGGTGATGGGCTCAGTCCACACGGATGCTGCCCAGTGTGGCAGTCACTGGTCACCCGTGGCTAATGTGTGGTTGAGATATGGACCCTGCGGTTGGGAAGCAAATTATTTCTCTAAATTTAGGCTTTATAGTAAATAACCGGGGTTGCCCACGGTGACCGTGTGTTCAGCAGCATCACATCCGAGGCAGGTGACAGAGCCGCTCAAACAGCTTCCCCAGAAGGCATGGTGACAGCTCTCTTAGATCAGAAAGTCATTTAGAGCTGCCAAGCTCACAGGGACCTTGGATGGGTCACTTCCAGAGTTTGGCTGTTACTGCTCAAGAAGATGACATCCATGAAGATTTTTAAAAAAACAACAACAAAATCCACAACTTCAAATGCTTCTAAAAACATGGGCCAGCTTTGGTTCAAATAGTTATGCTACTACTACCTGTGTCCATTGCAGGTATCCAGCCTGTGGGTTACAATGGCCTTGGGCCAGGCTAAGAGTGTCTTTCCATGATCTTGGAACTCAGATTGAGGTCCCAGCCCTCTGAAAACAGGTCCCCCCACCCACTCCAAACCCCTGCCCCATGTTTTTCTTTCTGTCTGATGAATGTTCTTGCACTGCTTGAAGCAAACTATCTCTTGGCAGGGGCAAGGCCAAAAAGGAATACTATTCAGCCCTGAAGAAGACCAAGGTAGGAATCCTGGGGAGGACAGGAGGTAATATGGGTAGGTCATGTTTTAAAAGTCAAGCTAAGAAGGTAGAGGAAATGGTTGGAATCTGATACCCCAGTACAGATGAAGAGGCCAGGGACTCGTCACCTAGGCTGTGAGGCTGTGATGTCTTATGTCTCCAACCCTGGGACTGCTGGTTATGGAGGTGTGTGCTGCACCTTTGCCAAAGCTTACCCACTGTAGGTGCCCAGTGGTGTATCCTACAGTATTTAAATGGCCTGTCTGTAAAAAAAAAAATGTCTTAAAAATTAAAATCTCTTAAGGTATGAGCACCAGCCAAGTTCCCCTCCCTCGCTGCACTTCTTTTTTTAATTAATTTTTAAATTAATTAATTAATTGTTAAATGTACATTGGTGCTTTGTCTGTGTGAGGGTGGCGGAGTCCCTGGGATAGGAGTTGCAGACAGCTGTAAGCTGCCACATGGGTGCTGGGAATTGAACTCTGGTCCTCTAGAAGAGTACTCAATGCTCTTAACCACTGAGCCATCTCTCCAGCACCTGCACTTCTTATTTTTATCTGATGTTCAGCAGGGGCCTGCATAGCTGCCTAGCAAGATCCAGTCCCAAAACAACACCACCATAACAAAGAATGAAGAACACAGGGGCTGGCAACAAGGCTTGACAGAGAAAGGGGCTTGCTACCAAGTGTGACACACTGAATTCCACTGTCCTTTGAGCTCCACATATATGCACACACGGGTGTACATGGGTACACACAGGTACATATACGCTCCCTCTCCACACATTCTCTAGCTCTACAGTTCACGTCTTCCTTCTCTCCACCCACTGCTTTCTTCGCTGTGCAGTTCCTATGACATAATCCAGCCTGTCCATTTATACTTGTCCTGCCTGGACTTTCAGGGTCTTATTACAAAGTCCCTGCCTCTAGGCATGGTGGCACACACCTTTAATCTCAACACTCTGGAGGCAGAAGCATGTGGATCTCTGTCAGTTTGAGGCCAGCCTAGTCTACATAGCAAGTTCCAGGCCAGCCAGGGTTACATAGTGAGACCCTGTCTTAAAAAAAACAAGAACATGCGGGGCAGTGGTGGCGCACGCCTTTAATCCCAGCACTTGGGAGACAGAGGCAGGCAGATTTCTGAGTTTGAGGCCAGCCTGGTTTACAGAGTGAGTTCCAGGACAGCCAGGGCTACACAGAGAAACCCTGTCTCGAAAAACCAAAACAAACAAACAAACAAACAAAACAGACAAATATTAAAAAAAAAAATGAAGAAAACAAAAAGAAAGAAAGTCATTGTTTACACCGATGTCCTGAAGAGTTCCCTGTTTTCCAGAAGTATTACAGTTTCCAGGGGACCGTAGGACCTGGCTGTCTGTGATTCACCTGATGGCTTGCTCCTAAAGGTGAGCCACCATCTTGGAAGGAGTCCACATTCCCACTGGCCATTCAACATCAGCTCCAGAGGGTTCCGGAATCAGAGTCCTCCGAGAACATCCCAGTGAGAGTCTTAGGCAGCCATGGACTGAGGAGAGCTGGCCTCAGCCCACCAATCAGTCCCTCGAGCTAGGCTGGGATGCTATTGTACACGGCAAAAGCTCCCAAGAGCTTCTCACATTGCCAGCCTATACTCCAGTTCTCACATCAGGCCACAGCTGCTTCCTGTGCCAACATTCTGCTCAGGGGCATGGCTCCTCTGGGATATCGGGGCTACACCAGCCCACCCCCAACATCCACACACCCTTCCCACAAAGCTGCTCTGGGACGGAAAGCAAGCACAGATTTGCCCAGTGGCAGCAGGAGAGGTGAGCCAGGCCCCTAGGCGGGTTCATGCCGAGGCCTGAAGGGAACAAGGCTGCAGTGTGGATCCGGCTGGCAGGCTCTTGATGCTACGTGAGAAGCTGTGAAAACAGCCTTGTGGCCAGCAGGGTACCTCCCTGCCCTCGGCTCCCCCCCACTTTCAAACCAACCATGGTTTTGGAATCGGGGAAATGCCAGGGCCTGCCCAGTGTTGACCCAAGGCTGTGAACACAGACTTGTGTGTCCTGTGGCAGAGAATGGAGTCTTGGTGTTTATGGGGAAGCAGGTTGACGGTACAGGCCACTCAGTAGAAGCTTCCAGAAAATACTTGTGCATCTGCTGGGCACTGGGCACCATTTCAGGGGTATGATATTGGACACCCACAGGCATTTCCTGGCATCCTGATGTGTGTATGGTGCAGCTGGATGGGAAGTGAGCCACGGAATGGGGCTGAGCAAAATGTGCCTGGGGAGGTCACAAGGGGAGAATGTGATGAAGGGACTTAAACGCAAGAGCAGCTAAAAAAAAAAAAAAAAAAAAAAAAAAAAGGGAACCATACTGGGTACCTCTGATGGGAGACAGGTGATCTGAGACACCTGTCATTCATCCGGCTGAGGCTGGACCAGCAGGTACCAGCCACTGGGCCAGAAGGAAATGGACAACGATTCCCAGGAGTGAGGATTTCAGCCTTATGTTGTCCTCGTGACATCTGGTCAGATGGAGACAACATTCAAAGCAAGTGAGAAAAATTGGAGCAGGAGGGAAGAGGTTAAAGTGTGCGGCACATGCCAGGCCACAGGTGATGTCTGGGCAGAAGTAAAGAACGGGGCCAGGTGCCTGTCTGGGGACCTTTCCCACAAGAGCCCAACACAGACACATGGAAGATAATGCTATCCTGGTCGCTGGCTACATCAGTCAGCAGCAGGAAAGCCAGGCCAGGCTTGGGGAGTGCCCAACCTCCTCCCTGTGCCACCCTGCTTCATGCCATCCCACCCCACACTGGCATGTACTGGAGTACATACTGCCACCTCTTGCTTGGAGGCCACGGTTCCCAGACTGCTTGATCCCATCTGCTACCACGGTCCTAAGTCCCATATAGGATCTTGTCACTATCCAGGTCACCCACCTCTGTACCCTTAAACTTCACAGCCACACTTTGGTGGCTTTGGCACTTTGGAACCCTCACTCTGAACCCTAAATCTGTTCTTCCAAGGTCCCTGCAACCCTGCCACTCTCCTGTGGTGGTGGTGCCTTGCAGACACTACTGTGCACACGCACGCGTGCACGCGCTCGTGCACACACACAGTCAACATGGCTGCCGAAGAATCCTCAACATATTGATTTGGCCTTACTGTTTACTTGAGAGTTCCCAATTACATCCCAAGTACAAAGCCACTGCCCTCTCAATCTGATGCTTCCCAGGTAACACAGGGTGGAGAGCTATCTGAATGAGAGGGTGCAGACGGTGGCTCACATGATCTGTCCTAATCCTGCCTCGTGAGGTCTGTGGACCTAGGACAGAGTTGACGTGAACGTCTGATTCCACTGGGTCAGGCTGGAGACAGAGACTTTGAACTATAGCTCAGCCCAGCTTCATTTCCACAATTCTCTCAGAGAATGTCATTCTTGGGCTGGTGAGAAGGTTCAGTGGGTAAAGATTCTTGGGGCCAAGCCTGACAACTCGCGTTCAATCCCCAGAACCCATACTATGAAAGGAGAACTCAACCCTTCTAAGTTGTCCTCTGATATCCACAGCTGTGGTGTGCATACCCCCACCCCCCAAAAAAACCTATTCAATACATAAAAAGGAGAATTCCATTATTCTTGCTAGGAGGCCTGTATGAAGCATTGTGCCCTGTTGCTATATTTTGTTTTTTTGTCAATAAAAAGTTACTTGTCTTTCCCTCACCTATGTGAACCTATATACTGGGTGGTGTGGTGGCACAATGATTTTAATCCCAGCAATCAGGACTCAGAGGCAAGCAGATCTCTGAGTTCAAGGCCAACCTGGGCTACAGAGTAAGTTCCAGGAAAGCCAGGGACACACACAAAAACCCTGCTTTGAAAAACCAAAAATGATAGATAAAAAGAATGATAGATAGATAGAAGATGACTGACTGGCTGGATGGATGATTGGACAGATGGATGAATGGACAGAAAGACAATGGATAAATGGATGTATGGAAGAATTAAAGGACAGATGGGTAAGGGGTGGATGGACGATATAAATACACACACACACACACACACACGTGTATGTGAGTGTATGTGTGTATGGATAGACAGACAGACAGACAGACAGATGGATAAATGTATGAATAGGATTGATGGGAGGGTAGATGATCCTGCCTAGTTTCTATCTATTTCCCTAGAGCCCCCTCACCTCTCTCTCTGGCCCACCCAGCCTGCAGGCTCAGTGTCCCCCTCCCTCCTCTGGACCAGGTCCCAGAGCCTGTGCCCATCCCCACACCACTGTTCCTGTGTGTTCCCTGCCTGGCAGCAGGAGCCACCATATCCTGCCAGCTCGCTCTTGACATCTTGAAGCTTGACGGGGCCCCTCCTCGCCCAGGCTCTTTGATGGAGGAGAGAGAGAAGGCGCTTTGTGGTGTTTGGAGGCTGGCCTGTCTAGTCTGCCCCTGGGCTCCCATGACAAGCTCCGTCTGTGCTGACGGCTGATGCTCTTTCAGACTGGGCCGCGGGCTCCTCGGCATCGAGGCCACGGGTTTACCCCACACCTGAGAAAACAAGGTTGGAGCTGCATGCGGCTGATAAAGCAGTCCAGAGGCAGAGGCTGCGCATGCACCGACATTTGGAGCTGGACACTGGGTCCTTTGTGCTCTTTCCCAACCCCATTGCCCACTGGGAGCAGCGAACAGAAAACGCTCTCACCTCTCTGGGGCTGAGCAAGCCAGGTTGGCTGTGTTTGCTCAGGAGCAACATGAAGGGGCTGTTGTCTGCAGCCCTGGAAGCTGGGCAGGTATCAGCGAGCCTCAAGAACTGCCGGGAGAGCCCGGAGCTCGGCAGCCAGGAAGGGAGGGGCATTGTTGGAAGTCAGGCTGTGTGCCTTTTCTTCAGTCCAAGCTGTGTAACGCAGTGGCTCTAAGGCCAGATTCCATCTCACAAGCAGTATTTGACTCCATTCTGAGGTCGGAGACGGACTCTCTTCCTCGGTAGACTCATGAATGAGTCAACTGTGTGGCACCACCCACGGCCCACAGACTACTGAGTGGTGGATTCTGGAAGGCAGAAAGGGCTCTGCCCTCTAAAATTATCAAAATAAATCGGGCCATATAGACAGATGGGCAACTAAAAATCATAGCAGGAAATTTAAGCCTGAGAACTTATTGGACACCCGGATGGAGGACGGAGTACAACCCCCTCAACTGGACCCCCCAAGAGGAGAGCACTGAACACTGTGATAGTGACTACCCCGGTGCCTGTCCTCTGATCACCTAGTGCTTGGTCCCACAGGTGGAGAACTCCTGACCATCTCAGGAGGATTACACTCAGCTTGGCCCTAAGTTAACTGACATCCATCCATCTGCCCATTTATCTGTGGGGACTCTTGGATCCACTATGGTTCTACATCTCGACTTGACTGTGGGACTCAGCTCAACCTATACCCTGCAGTTTGACTCTGTACTGGCACCTCCTGCAGACATCAGGACAGTTCCTCCTCTTAACATGGACTCTTTGCACATGGATAAGCCTTGGGCATCTGCCTTTCCTGTGACTTTGAAACCACATGAATTCTACTGTGGCTTCGTTAACTCTTTGCACAATTCTGTAACCTGCATAGATAGATAGATGGATGGATGGATGGATGGATGGATGGATGGATGGATGGATTTATTAATTTACTATGTGGTTGGCTATACAGTATGATCTGAGAGCTAATAACAACAGTTAGGATCTGAGTAAAAGAACCTAGGTTTGCCTCAGCCATCTCTCAAGGGAGACTGAGACTATTTGGTAAATTGCAGTTGACAGAACTGAAGTAGCTTATGATTTTATTGTTATGACATTAAGGAAAACACACAAAGGTGTCTGTCTACGTTTTTGACAGCGAGCTCATGGCCATATACTGTGGGAAGAATTCGTAAGTAAATGTCCCAGATATCCCACGGGTTGGGTGACTGAACAGGGAGGGTACAAGCTGAATGGAGAGGGGCATGCCCTCTGAGGGAGCTCAGCCTGGCTGCTGTCACACTGGCCCCGAGCAGTGCAAGGAGAGAACTATGGGTCTCTTGCAGTCCTGGTTGGTTAGGCCAGGGCAAGTGTGGGCTCCAGAGTTGTGAGCCAGGGCAGATCACAAAGGATTGCCACGTGAGGACTAGGGTCATAGCTTGTGGTTTACACTAACCAGGGAAACTGGGTTCCTAAGAAGAGGTCCTATGTCCGTCCTTCCTCCGTTCTTCTTCAGGAGGTAGAATCACAGAGAAGTGGGACCTTGCTGGAGGGAGCAGGTCCCTGGGGGAAGGTCCTTGGGGACTATATGTTGTCCTGTCCCTCCTGCCTGCCTCTCTGCTTCCCACCCACCACGAGGTGAGCGGCTCTGGTCCCCAAATTCCTCGAAGGCTGTCTGCAGCCACCTCAGGCCCACAGCAATGGAACCAGCTGACTGGGGACCCAAAGCCCTGAGACCATGGGCAAGACTAAATCTTACCTGAAGTTGTCTGATGCTGGCATTCATCACAGCAATGAAGGCCTAACGAAGACCTTCAGGTTAGACACCAAACCACACAGGGGCCCCAGGCAGCAGTGGTCACTGTCAGACCCAAAAGTGAAGCTACCTCAGCCCTCTCAGCCCAGAATCACCCCCAAATATGGGCTGGTTGTTGGGGTGTCGTGATGAACCCAGTTTTACTTAGAAACACGTAAGAGCTGGGCTGTGGTGGCGCATGCCTTTAATCCCAGCACTCGGGAGGCAGAGGCAGGCAGATTTCTGAGTTTGAGCCAGCCTGGTCTACATAGTGAGTTCCAGGACAGCCAGGGCTACACAGAGAAACCCGGTCTCGAAAAACCAAAAAAGAAAAAAGAAAGAAAGAAAGAGAGAGAGAGAGAGAGAGAGAGAGAGAGAGAGAGAGAGAGAGAGAGAGGGAGAAAGGGAGAAAAAGGGAGAAAGGGAGAAAGGGAGAAAGGGAGAAAGGGAGAAAGGGAGAAAGGGAGAAAGGGAGAAAAAAAGAAATAAGAACAATGGTCCAGAAGTGTGACACACTGTAGGCTACGTCAGGGGACACAGTACATACAGGGCTCTGTGTTACCTGTCTTCCCACCATCTACCAGGGGTTGTGGAAGGAACCCCACATGGAGGGTACTGCATGCATACTCCCAGATATGGTTGGTTAACAGGCCCTGACTGCAGGTAGACAAGGGTGTGGGTGGCTGCGTCCCAAGCGGCAAGAGATGCTGGTGGGTACGGGGCCACTGGGCATGGGGAGGAATACATCTTATTTGGGTATGAGTGTAAAACAGCCCACACTTGGCAAACAGACACTATGTAAATCAGCGGTTCTCAACATGTGGGTTGAGACCCCCTTTGGAGGGTGGGGTCAAAGGACTCGTTCACAGGGTTTGCATATCAGATATCCTGCACATTGGATATTTACATAATGATTCATAACCGTAGCAGTTACAGTTATGAAGAAGCAACGAAAATACTTTTAGGCTTGGAGATCACCGTATGAGGGACTGTATTAAAGGAAGGCTGAGAACCACTGATATAAATGCTGTCTTTTCTTGTTTTCACTTTAAAAATTACAGTTTGTGTTTTTTAAATTACAACAGGTGCAGGCGCGTTGTGTGTGTGTGTGTGTGACCAGAAGACAACCCATAGGAGCCAATTCTCTCCTTCCACCATGTGTGGTCTCTGGGAGCTAAATTTAAGTCATCAGGCTTTGTGGTAAGTGTCTATACATATCTGGCCATCAAATTAGTACTGCTTTTATTTTCAAGAAGAGTCTCAAAAGGACTGGCCTGGAACTCATGGCAATCCTCCTGCCTCAACCTCTCAAGTGCTGGGATGACAAATGTGTGCCATTGCACCCGACAATTTTTTTAACCTTTCTTTGCTGTCTCCTCCATCTTCACAGCCCTCTCTAGAAAATGTTCTTCTTATCCCCATTCTACAGATAAAGAAACTGAGGCAGATAAAGTGTCCAGAGTCACATATGGAGACTATGTGGGAGCCTGAACTCCAATCCATCTGACTAGCAACCAGAGCATGTCTCCCAGTGGTGCACAGGAAAAAGACAAGCAGATGTGGTGGAAGACTTGGAAGATGAGTGTCAGGATCTCCTCCTGCCTGCAGCATCTTGGACAGAGGATCCTCTCAGTTCTCCCCTGTCCTCTCCTTGACCCCCAGAAGCTGTCACCTAGCCACACGGATGGCATCTGGGCTCCTGGCAGAGCCATCTCCTGTCCCTAGTGCAGGACCGCCCGCTGGTCCCATTTTTCAGCTCTAGCCGGCGCCGGCCCTGCCCACTCCAGGAAATCCTGCTGCTATTTTAGGAAAGCTGATGGCTTTTTTTTCTGGTCCTTCAGAGCGCCTGACAGATGGTCACAGATTTGTACAGTGCATTTCCACAGTGGTGTCCGAGGCTCTCCAACTGGGTTTTTCCTGCTCCATCAGGCACTGCAGCCAGATTTGTTCCTTCAGTAAATATTTAAGGAAAGCCTGTTGTTCACAGGGCTCAGCGCTAGGCGCCAGGAGAGGTATCAAATGGCGTTTATTGGATATGTATCACGCAGAGGGGCAGGAGACGGCAGGTAGGACCCGCGCCATTCTGAGTGCCACTCGGTCCCCGGTAGACCGTGTTAATGAGTAGTTCTTTGCACACAAGCCCAGCACGCCAGCACCCTCTGGGATGTGTGTCTGCAGCTCCATCCCATGACAGTGCAGGAACACGTCAAAGCTTTGGAGAATCTTGCTGCCTTCAAGAGAAGAGAGCTGACGGCTCAGAGGGAAACCCCATGTATACTCTGCAAAAGAAGCTCTGTGCCAAAGTCAAACACAGGAGATCACCAACTGAGAGAGAGGCCCAGGAAACATGGCCCAGTCCTGTAGCCACCCGTTCAACTGCCGCAGACCTAAGGCCATGCCTGTCTGTCTGGGGGACAGACTCCCCTTGGGCCTCGGTGCTCCATCTGTAAAATGGAGGAGATATCTACAGTCCCTGAGAAGGAAGACTGCTGTCTCTTCAAGGTTATCAAGAGCCCAGCTTAAGAGGATCAAAGGTCTTGGACATGTTTTGTAAGAAATGCTTAGGGTCAGGGGTCCCAGGACCCCTGCACTGGCCAGCAAACAGACCTACTCAGTGCCAGGCTGAGGATTTGAAAGGATCTCTGTACTTGCTAGAAAACCTGAAGAGCTGATGTCTTCATGTAAGAAACTAGATTTTTTTTAAGAAAGTATTTTCTTCTAAAAGCATCTTTTAAATTGGTTTTTAAATTACAGTTATTTAGTGTGTATGTGTATATATATATATATATATATATATATATATATATATATATACATGTGTGTATATATATATATATATATATATATATATATATATGCATGCTCATGTGTGTCCCACAGCACACATGTGGAAATAGGAAAACTCACAGAAGTCATCTCTCTCTTCTGCCATGTGGCTCCCAGAAATAGAACCCAATTTGTCAGTCTTGGAGGCAAAGCTCCACCCACTAAGACAGCTCACTGGTCCCCTAAAAGCACACTTTTCATTGCTGTTGTTCTGTTGTTGTAAATATTTTATGACATAATTTTCCAAGGCTGAAGAGATGGCTCAGCAGCTAAAAGAGCAATGGCTGCTTTTCCAGGGGACCCGAGTTCAGGTCCCAACACCAAGGCAGCTCACAGCTACATGCAACTTCAGCACCAGGGAATCTGATGCCCTCTGCTGGTCTCCATGGGGAACTGCACTCACATGTGCACATAACCACCACAGACATACACACACACACACACATACAATTAAAAATTAAAATTAAAATCAAATCTTTAAAATTTGTCCACAAAAGCATGTATTGAAAAAGACATTTTCTATGTAAAACTTCAAACCCAGAGAAAAGCAGAAATGCGGTTGTAGCTGGATACTCCAGCCCTCACCATTCTGTGGTCTGTTCTCAACCACTTTGACACCAGACACAAACACAGCAGCCCTTCGGTGCTCTTCACCGTTTTCCAGGTTCTCATGCTGATCTCCACATCTTTCCTCCTCCTTTCTGTCCTCCAAGGGACAGAAGCCTCCAAAGGGCTTTAGTTGGGTCTGGGCAGACAAGCATCACACCTCTGAGGTCGCCTCTGGGTCACATATTAGCCAGAGGGAACACAGGTCAGCCATGAAGGTTGACACAGCCATTCTGGGTTCTCTTAGGACCTAGGCTCTGGGAAGCTCACCTCTCCAGCGAGTCAGCCCCAGCAGTGAATCAGTTAGCAAAGTCGTGCTCCCTGCCACTTAGCATTTCCTGATGCAAAGGATCCAGGTCTCGGGCTGGAGAGATGGCTCAGAGTTTTAGAGCACTGGCTGCTCTTCCAGAGGGCCTAGGTTCAATTCCCAGCGCTTACATGACAGCTTACTTGTCTGTAGTTGAAGTTCCAGGGGATCTGACACCCTCACACAGACATTCATGCAGGCACAACACAAATGCACATTAATAAAAAGAATCCAGGTTTCCCAGGTTCGGAATGCTGCCCTCAATCCATAATCTACCAAACGATGTGGTCAGTAGGTATGTACATACACATGCATGCATGGCTCTAAGGTAAAAGTTGTTCCACTCCCATGCAGAGGAAACCACAGGCTCCCGACGTTCATCCCTCCTCTCTCTCTCGGTCCTTTTCTGTCCTGCCATAAAATCTCCCCAGATTTAATGATGGATGTGATTCTGTCCCTTCCTCCTTGCTAAGAACACTGTAGCTCTGCCAGGCTGACCAAAGGATCTAGTAGTGTAGCATCCTCCCAGTGAGCTCCAAGCTGCTGCCCCCCTCTATACTTCCCAGCTAGCCAAACTGAGAATGATAAGCCACGCGGCACCACTAATGTCCCCCAAGTGAAGGAGACTAGGGCCAGAGAGGAAGCAGAATGTAGGTATAAGAGGATAGGGTGGGGTGAGGGGAGGAAGGGCTGATTTAGGCATGAACCCCATTCCAGGAGGAAGCCTCAGCTTCACGGGCCTGTCCAAGGGGAACAATATGTCAGGTAGTCTTGGAGTAGACAATACGTGATACCCTACTCCAGGAAAACCTATAGAACTCAGCCGGGAAATACTCCAGTCTCTTCTATCTGCTAACTCATCATTCCTCTAAACTCTGACAGCTTTGGCTTGGTGATCTGGGCACCCATTGGGCAAGGATCTTTACAGTGACCTGACAATGGGGACCTAACATGCCCTTGGTGGCCTGACTACCATGGACCTAACATGCCTGTGATCCCAAACTAGGCTCTGGGCAGAAAGTCAGGGCAAAGGAGAAGCTGCAGAAGTGACTCACAGGGCATCCACCCTGGCTGACTCATCAGCAGTGCCTCGGTCACCATGGGAACCGATTACCCAGGTCATACACTTTGTTTCCCAGGATCTAGTTTGCTCACTTTTGCAGGGTGAGGGATTGAACTCGGGGCCTAGCATGGCTTTGGCAAGACCTCTCCCCCTAAGCTACAGGCCTAGCTCACCTCATTCTTGTCATCAAATATAGATAGGGGAAGCAGTGAGAGTTAGCCAACCTCCTTAAGCTGCCCTTTGACTGCACATGCGCACACATGCCATGGCGTGTACGTGCAAACAAATAAAAATGATTTTTGACATATTTGACCTGAGCATCTCTGGTCACAACATTCAAAACCTAAATGTCCCAAACTTTTGTTGTTGTTATTGTTGTTGTTTTCGTTTCTCTTTCTCCTTCCTTCATTCTTTCCTTTCTTTTTCTTTCTTTCTTTGAAGCAGTCTCATTGTGTAGTCCAGGCTGACCCAAACTTGCTATGTAGTCCAGGCTGGCCTTGACCTCTCCTGATCCTCCTGCCTCTGTTTCCCAAATGCTGAGATTCCAGGTGAGCACCACCGCATCTTGCTAAACCCCACACCTTTCTGAGCAGTAACATAACACCTCAAATGGAAAAATTCCACACCAAGGAACCCCGCTTTGCACAGTTATTAAACGGTTGAGTAAATAAATACTTTCAGGGAGTAAGAACATTCCAGACGACACAGAAATGACCCTTACGTCCCTACACACATCTCATTGTACACATGACATATAAATTAAGCATTCAAAAGACTGAGTTAGTGTCCTAAGCATTTTAGAGCCAGGGTGCACAGTCTGCCCAGGCAGCTTTGATGTGTGCCTCTGTTCAGACTCCCCATGTCTGAATGACATGTTCACTCAGCGTTCATAGCCAAGGGCTGCAAGGCTCCTGCTTACAGAATCCCTAACCATCCACACATCCTGCCTGAGACCATTCTAATCAGCACAATTCTATCTGAGAGCACAAGACCCAAAGAAAGCATCATGCCAGACGCTGGTGAAAGGGGTACTTGTTCAAAGCTCGGGGCAGAAAGGAGATCCATTGCCCTGTGTGACATCATGTCCTAAAGATGTGTACTTTAGGAGACTAGGACTCCACAGCTCTGTGTGTGTCAGACAGTGTGAGGGCTTCAAGAACCTCATTTGCAGGTAGATTGCAGGACCTTCACAGGAACAGATATACAAATAGCAAGGCTTGGGTTCAGTGCAACGCATATCTGTGTCAAGTCCATGTGTACGCGCAACCCCACACTTGTATGCCCACACATGGGTAAAGCATACACATACATACACACACGTACCACACAAACTCGTGGAAATGGAAAAACAAAACAAAACCAAATCTAATCTTTCATGATGACAAACTCAGAGACAGACATAAGCCAGACTGGTTGAATCAACAACATGGCTGCTCTCCCCCGGCAGATCTCTTCTCTTTCTTCTCTGTTATGAGGAGAAGGTGTGGTTACAGGTAACAGTACAGGTGAGATAATGAAGAGCCCTTCCTCCCTTCTGCCCCTCTTTCTAACAATGGAGACTCTGCCACGTGGTCTTCCATAGAGCCCTCTAGAGCTGCTGGGCACCCCATGACTGAGCTCCAAAGAGCCACCATGGCTGGATGTCTCTACTGAAGTAGATAGGGTTCTCTAAGAGAAGAGAGCTAATAAAAAGTATGTAAGAGAGAGAGAGAGAGAGAGAGAGAGAACACTGTGATGGTTAGCTTTAACTGTCAACGTAAGTCTCAGCCCTCTGTGGGCAGCACCATTCCCTAGGTTTGGCTCTCTGACTGTGTAAGAGTATAGAAAGCTGGCTATATGCACACATTTCTCTCTGCTCTGACTAGCTGTTTTTTTTTTTTTATGTTCCAGGTGCTCTGACTTCCTGTCTTCATCCTAGAAAGACTGAGGTACCAGCGGTTGCTCAGTCCAAGCAGTCTTAGTCCGGCACTGAAGGCCTGAAGTTCCCTGGAGGGTCACTGCTACCAAGTCTACCTTAATGTGCCCAGGAAGCTGGCGTCTGAGGTCAGTGGACAATGGCTGCAGCCACAGACAGATGTTTCAGAGAGTAGCTTGGACAAGTGTGCACTGTTTTTCTCTGACTCCTTCCTTACCCGGGCACTAGCCTGTTTGAAGTATTGAGAATGTCTTTTCTCCATCTGTCAATCTCCTCTGGGAAATGCCCCCTCTCATAAGACTGATGACCAAGCCTTACGACAAGGTGACAACCAAGACCAATCATTAAATTCACTAAGACTGACCCCAGAGAGGCCAAGATGGAGCGAGTGTTTCAGACCCCAAGGAAGACAAAGCCACAGACAGCCTTTGAGTGTGGCTGAGCAGATGTTTGATTCTGGGCCAACACACAATAGGCTCCTCCTACATCCTGCATCACAATTTGAGCTTCCCCAGCTCTGTCCTGTTTCCTGTATCTTGGATGCTAGTTTCCCTTTGGGCCTCTGTTTTCATCTCTTGAAGGTCTTTCTAAGATTCTTTGTGCTGGAGCATGGTACCCCCCTCCCATCAACCTATCTTCTCACCTCAGCCCGAAGCCTCCACGACTAATTTTTGTCTTATTTTAAGATCATATTTCTTTGAGGTTTACCGTGAACACAAGACAGCCTTCTGCAATTTACCTCCATTTCCTGTGGTAAATCTTTTTCAAGAATGTGTTTTTGCTCCGGATGAGGGAGCCTCCCCCTCCTCACGGCAGGATGTGGCCTGCCATGTTAGAGGGGTCATTTTTAGGGCTCTTCCTATGAGGAAGAGATGTCTGTTTGGGCCTAGAGTGTGGGGGGAGATGCTGTTTGGGTCCGTCTTGGCCAACCTGGTTGCTATTAGACCCTCATCTCAGATGGCAAAGCAGAGGTCTTGGCTGTGAACATGAAGCCTGGAGCCAAGTCCCCAGCTTCTGGCAGCCATTTTCTTGGAGGGCTGAGCTGGCTCTAGAGACTTCTTCTACTTCTGCTGCAGCCTGACAATCCAAAGGGAAATTTATTCACAGATAATTTGAAACAGTCTCAAGCCCTCCCGACGCCAGAGAGTTAGAGCAGAAAACCTACAGGCCCCAGAGAGTAGCAGTCCACAGCTATTCCTGCCTTGTCCCTTCCTTTCTTCCAAGTTGACGCGTCCCCAGAAAGCCCCAGCTCCCTGTCTGTCACTGCAGCCCTAGGCCGGGGTCATGGCAGTGTGGAGATGGAGGGGCCCAGATGAGATGGGACTTATCTGTGCTGCCTCTGAGCAATGGTAAGATCTATGATAGATTGGTTATATATTTGTGTGTGTGTGTGTGTGTGTGAGAGAGAGAGAGAGAGAGAGAGAGAGTTCACTAAAGGTCAGAGAACAACCTGCAGGGGTCAATTCTCTCCTTCTACCATGTAGGCCCAAAGGACTGAAATCAGGCCATTAAGCCTGATGAGAAGACTCTTTACCCACAGAGCTGTCTCCTCCGATCAGGATTACATGTTTACTCATGGCTAGGCTCTCAGGCAGTACCAGGCCAACACACTGTCACTGAGCTATATCCCAGTCCCCAGCCCTCACCAAGTTTCTGCCCTGGGAGTCCCCAAACCTTCCACCTGGCTGTTGGTATCAGGACCTCCGAAACCTGTGACATCACTTAGGCGGGATCTGCACACCTGTTGCCAAGGCAACAGCCACCAGAATCCCAGAATCCACTTGGCTCACCTCCCACCTTGACCTGTGATTATGTCATCACCCATATATAAAGAAAGCCCCCCGATCTCTCTCTCTCTTCCCTCCTTCTCTTTCTACCGCCACTTTGCCCCCACCTCTCTCAATAAACCTCACATGGAACTGTTTGATCTGGCGTGGTCCTTCTGAAGCCATGGGACAGTCAGGATCATAACATTGGTGCCGTGACTGGGACACTGGCCATCCTGCTAATGGAGCGACCTGTTCTTCCCTGTGGAGAGCGGCAGGCAGGACTCAGTGCCCAAAGCTGAGGGAAGGTGAGAGCTCCTATTGGTTTTGCTGATTGACAGAGAGAAGGGAAAAATAAACCCATGACCTCTGGTTTTCTCCACATTGGGTCTCCAGCTGGTTTCTACTCTGGGATCCACTCCCCACTGGCTGCTGTGTTGCTAGGAGGAGCTGGGGGATTTCTTTTCAGAAAGCACTTCAAATGGAATCACCCAAACTGTCACAAGACAGCCACAATCCGGCTGAAGTGCTTGCCATTTACAGATCCTAAGAAGGACAGTACCCCACAATATGTGACAGCCTGGTGGCAGTCGCCGGCTCCCCTTTTTCTTCCCCACTTCTTGATCAGCCAGCACCATCTTTCCTCAGCCCATCCCAAAACTGATTTTCCCTCCATCTCCTGCCTGGTCCCATGCTGGGGGAGAAAAGAGAAGGATCATCCCTGCTGAGGCTGGCAGGCTGGCCTCCTCTAGAGCTAAGTACACTTTCCATCCCTCGCAGGGGCAGGTGACACTCACTGGTCAGCTTCTTCCTTCCCGGGCCAGCCCTCTAGCCCACGGTCCCCTGATACATGCATTTCTCTGTCTGTGGCCCTTTAATACAGTTCCTCATGTGGTAGCCCCCTCCCCCGACCATAAAAATTATTTTCATTGCTACTGCATAACTAATTTTGCTACTGTTATGAATCGTGATGTAAAGAGAGGGCACCGCGAGTGTGAAATGCAGGTGACCCCGTGACGGGAGCCCAGGCTGGTAAACCCAGTGAGGCAAGGGTGTCTCTGCTCTGCTCTGCCCCCTAGCATGCTTCATCCTTGTGTGGATGCTGACTGTAGTAGCTGCTAACTCAACTCCACCTGCTTCATTTCCCCAAGAGAAATCAGGTGCCTGAAGCCCGAGCAGGCAGAGCAGAAGTGTGTCCTGAGGCTTGGGAAGTCGCGAATGCTGTGTGTGGAGGCCGGAGGTCAGTGTGCAGGGTCTTCCTTACTTCTTTACACTTGTCTTCAACGACAGGCAGGGTCTCTCGTTGAATCCTGAGAGTATCCTGGCTCCAGTTCCTCGGATGCGATCACGGTGTGTGTGTGTGCCTCAGCGCCCTGCTATTCACCAGGGTTCCGCCATGGATCCTGATCCCATCGCCGCCTGCGCACCAAGTCCTTTGCTGACCACGCCCTCTCTCCAGCGACTCCTGCCTTATTTTCTTTCCCAGACTTAGCTGGGGTGGCAGTTTTGTCATTCCCTTGCCAATGAGAATGGGGAACTGAGGCCTGGAGAGATAAATGATGTTTGGGACAGGAAAGGAAAAGCATGCCCCCTTACCCCCCACCCCCCCATGTTCTGTCTCATCTCTGGTGCAGCTCCACTGAGCGAGAGAAGGAAAGATGCTAGCTGTTAAGACAGGCTATCTCCACTGTTCCCGACCCTTGCAGATCACAGAGGGTAAGAATGGGCTCAAAGTCACACAGCTACTAAACAGAGAGAGAGAGAGAGAGAGAGAGAGAGAGAGAGAGAGAGAGAGAGAGAGAGAGAGAGAGAGAGAGACAGGGGGCGGGGCTACTAAATGAGAGGGGGGGCAGGGGCGGGGGAGAGAGGGAAAGGAAATGAAAGAGGAGGAGAGAGGAAGGGGGTGAGAGAGAGAGATCTGAATTTTTAGCTTGATTTTGTTGAGGGTAGGGTGGAGTTTATTTTGACAACAGGGCTAGAACCCAGGGTTTTGTATCTGCTGGGCAAGTCCTGTAAGGCTGAGCTATATTCCAGTCCTCTTTTTTTTTTTTTTTTTTTTTTTTTTGGTTTTACAAGACAGGGTTTCTCTGTATAGCCTTGGCTGTCTTGGCACTCACTTTGTAGACCAGGTTGGCCTCGAACTCAGAAATCCACCTGCCTCTGCCTCCCAAGTGCTGGGATTAAAGGCGTGCGCCACCACGCCCTGCTCCCAGTCCTCTTCTGAAAAACTATTACACTTACTTGGGGGTAGATAGAGCACACACCTACCATGATATAAGTGTGGAGCCCACAGGACAAGCTGCAGGAGTCTCAGTTCTCTCTCTCCATCCACCATGTGGGGTCTGGAGGACAGAACTAGGGACATCAGACTCGGTGGCAAGTGCTCTCATCCACCGAGCCACTCCTAACCGCGCACATTCTCTTCAACCTCAGACTTCCGGTACGACCAGATTTAAAAATCATATTGTTTTCGACTTGGCCTAGAGCCTGCCATCCCAGCTACTTAAGAGCCTTAAGGCAGAAGGGTCATGAGTTCAAAGACCGGCTTCGGCTATGGAGTGAGCCCAGGGCCAGCTGGAGCAATTTAATGAGGCCCTGACTCAAAATTAAAAAAAGTAACACAAAGAGGTGGGGGTGTGGCTCTGCGGTGGAGCGCTTACGGAACGCGTGTGAGGGCCCAGGCTTCCATCCCCGGCGGTGCCAAAAACAGCAAGAAAAGTAAAATCAGTTTGACACGATCGCGCACACCAGACACAGTCACAGAGTGCAGCCACGCGCTCAGCTCGCCCGATTGGGTTACTGCGTAGCACAAAGACAATGGTGCATGCGCACTTGACCCTGCAAGGCCATCGCCAGCCTCAGTCGCACCAGATGACAGGGCAAAACCCTACTGTAGACTCAGAAGTCCCCCAAACTCACATAAGGATTGCCAGAGGAGCCCTTGAGTCTGTGCGCATGCTCAGAAACCCATCACTTCCCCTCAAAGTAACAGTTCCCATCCATTTTATGTGAATTCTTAGGAGAAAGCATTCTTTCCCCCCAGCCCTTCAGTTTTTCCACCAGTGTGGTGTGAGGCTTCGGGCCAGGAAAGAGCAAAAACTAAAAAGTATCACTCGACTTTGGAATGCTGGAGAAATTAATTAAATCCAAATTTGCCCCAGAACGTTGAAAGTTGAACACCACTCAAGCCAGACTAGCGATCCGGGCTGGATTTCAAAGCAGTTTCTGAGAAACCCCTGGGAGCTTCGTCTGGCCCCAAAGCAGAGATGGAGTTGCATGGTGCAGCCTTCAGGGCAGGTGGGAGACCTGTCTCGAGTCTCAGGGACTCGGGGACGGCTCAGCGTGAAGTGAAAACTGGGGAGAGTTGCTGAGCAACACAGAGTAGATGCACTTTGGACCAGGGCCTGGATTTGCCAGCTGAGCGGCCTCAGTGGTGGCTTGGTTCATTTGCAAAGAGCCAAGCAGAGAAGATAGTGCAGGCTTGCTGAGGCAAAGAGGCATCTGGGGAGTGGAAGGGAGCAGGGCAACCCACCCAGGCCGGGGCCCACAAAGGGCTTCTGTCATTTATAAGGATGATCCTGCCGCTGAAAAGCATCCCCAGGAACACTCAGCTTATAAAAACAACCATGACAGCATCCACCTCTCTGTACCCGTCATTGTCAGGAGGCAGCTACAGTAAGGATGCCACCGTTCACAGATGAGGATGGCCCCAGTAGATCTGACCTCACCATCCCACACAAGATTTAAGGTAGTTGGTGGTCCACAAGCTAGGACAAAAAGAATGGATATGTGCCCCACAAGAGGGCTGCAGGGCTTCCAACACCAGCTGGGCTTGGATGACCCACCAACCATCTGTGCCAGCTGGTGACATCAGGACAGACCCTGTGGGGTTTGTGATGGGAGAGAACCATTGTCCTTTGCTTTCTGAGTTTTTGTTCATCCTTTTTTTTTGTTTTGTTTTGTTTTTTTTTGTTTTTGTTTTCTAAGATAGGTTTCTCTGTATAGCCCTGGCTGTCCCAGAACTCACTCTATAGACCAGGCTGGCCTCAAAATCAGAAATCCACCTGCCTCTGCCTCCCAAGTGCTGGGATTAAAGGCGTGCACCACCACTGCCCAGCGATGTTCATCCTTTTAACTGGTGTCACTGAGAGCCAGGTGAGGCATTGTGGAACAATGAGTACAGGACACACAGTGAACAGGATGAAGCCATTACTCCGGAAGAGTGCTTTGGAGCCAGAGCAGAAATATAAGTTAACTGCTGGAGCATGACACAACATGGCGTGATGGTGTCCTAGCGTGGTATGAGGGTTCATTTTAGTTGCCAACTTGACACAAACAACCTAGATGTCTGGGAAGAGAGTCTCAATGTGGGATTATCTGGATCAGGTTGGCCTGTGAGTACATATCAGTGGGATTATCCTGATTATGTTAATGATAAGGGAAGACCCAGTCCCCTGTGGGCAGCACCATTCCCTAGACAGGGGATTTTTTTTTTACATAGATTTAATTTTATTACGTTACCCAATTTATCAGCATTCTAAGAATATAACAAACACGTGCATAAATATTTCATAACAAAGATTTTCATATTTGGAAGAAAATATTTAATATAATTTATATTGATCTATATTT
This sequence comes from Mus caroli, assembly GCF_978045245.1. Taxonomy (NCBI): domain Eukaryota; kingdom Metazoa; phylum Chordata; class Mammalia; order Rodentia; family Muridae; genus Mus; species Mus caroli. The sequence goes on along the minus strand of NW_028227259.1, from coordinate 129,107,658 downwards.
ACCAGTAGTTATCCTAGTAAATACTATACAATGTTCTATACCAATGGTGAGGAGTGACTGGCAGTCTCTAGTCTATGTGCAAAATGAGAATGTCAGTATATGGATCAGACTTTTCATTTACAAAGTAACTTGCATCTATCCATCCATTCATCTATCCATCTACCAATCTACTCATCGGCACTAATTACAAAGATTAATTTTAAAACTCCATCCACATTTAGAGAAGTTATTATCGTAAATATAAACTGTCAGCAAGAAGAAAGCCTAAGAGAGGCAGGGGTTGGAGAATTACATAGGCACTACTATAGTCTGCCACTTTTAGGTAGCCCTGGAAGAGTTACAAGCCACTTGACACTTATACATTTTTCTTTAAATTCAATTAACATGCCATACCAATCTCTTTCCAAGACTATCACATTCTTTTTTGTAGAACATGATTTTAACATTTCAACTGTTAATATTCAACAAACAGAATAATTATTTCAAGATATATTTCGTTGTTATGTCTCCTTTTTCATTACTGATTTTATTAATTTAGATACTGTCTATGTGCCCTCTGGGGGGCTAGAAGGGGGCAAGCAGAGAGGAAGAGGAAACCACAAGGAAAGGAGAGAAAGAGAAGCCACAACGGGATAGAAGAAGAACTCATAGGAAAGGAGAAAGGAAGGCCACCATGAGTTAGCTGAGCCATAAAAATCAAGGCCATGAGGGTTGGCCAATTGGAGCTAAGAGCAGCCCAGATGAAACACGGTAAGTAATAACTTGGGTTACGGATAGGAAAGTAGATTCTAACAGCATGGAGGGTGGACAGCTGCCCAGCTATTGTGCTTCTTAAAGGCATATTTAAAAATATAAGGGCTGTGTGTGTCTTTCATCTAGGAACATAAATGGTCTAATGCGGGAGAAACCCCATGCCGGGGATTTTTAAAATATTTATTACTACATTCTGCGCAGCTGGAAATGGAACCATCGAGAATGTGCCCCCAGAAGGCTTGCTCGAAAATAAGAAAGCACAGCCCCAAAGCACCCATGTTAGACCTTGTCCTCTCCTGAGCAAGGCTTCAGAAGTACATGAGCAATATCAGGGTCGGCTACGTACATGCCCGCCTCACTGAGGACATCAGGGATCCATGTACTTTCTATCAGTCTGCACTGTGGTCTCCATGCCTGCCTTGTGGTCTCGACATGGCAGCCACTGCTTCGGACAAACATCCACATATAGCCCATAGTCAAAAGGATCCATCTCTTTCTAGAGTTATAGACTCTTTCCCAGAAGTCCCCCAGGGAAATTCTCCTCATATCCCTATTAACCAGAGTTGGAGTCACGTACCTCTGCCTAAGCTGGGAAAAAGCCAAGGGTGGGCCGTATGTTCGCATGAAGCAGTTGTATTTTACCCATGTCTAAGAGGTACTGGGTTGATGAGGGTTTTCTGCTCCCAGAAAAGACTGGTTCCGAGGAAGGTAGACCAAGATTGGTCTGATTCAGAAGTGAGACTGGGGGTAGTGAGCCAGAGAGAAGCCAGTGCCAGCTGAGACAAGGAACTTAAGAGGACAACATAGAGAGATTGAAACTCTGCTCTGTAGAAAGGGACAGTGGCACGTCTGTGACATGGGGCCCCCAACCCTCCCCACTGTGTTATAGAATCATTCAGCCCCTTCCTGAGTTACCTAGAACCTCTTCAGCAAAATGTGCAATGGCCCAAAGAGGACCACATGCTCTGACCCCGATGCCAGACCTGCGGTGGACGAACAGTTGGATTAGATCAGTGCTTACGGTGCACCTGACTGATGCCTGGCTTTGTATCCAGTCTCCACACCAGCTGCCCTTCCTAAGGGAGCTAGCTGTCTCTAGGGGTTTATTTTTGATTGAGACAGAGCCTAGTTGTGTTGTTTAGGCTAACCTTGAACTCCTGGCCTCAGCCTCCCCAGTACTTGGGACCATAGACACACATCCTCATCTTTCACAAATCGTGTATGTGTGTTTGTCTGTGTGTCTGTGTATGTGTGTGTGCATGTGAGTGTATGTGTGTGTGTGCATGCTCACACATGCATGTGTTCAAGCTTGCACATATACGAAAGCAAGAAGACTGCCTCAGGTGTCATCTGGTACCCACATCCTTTGAGACAATGTCCGCCATGGGCCAGGATGCTCTTAACATCCTCCCTATGCTAGTGTTAAACCAGAAGATGGTTGCTGGGGTCTGAACACAGGTCCTGAGAGTTGCAGCCTTCCAGCCCTATAATTTTTTTTAATATTCATTTTTTCAGATGTCTGATAAAAGCCTGGTGAAGCTGGGAAGCGTCTTGCCCGAGGCTCCCTAGCTGGGATGTGGCAAGAGCTGGGGTTTCACTAAGTCTGCCCACCAACAGCTATCAATGGTATTTGAACTACACACACTTCACGGGTCTCTCTTATGAGCACTTAGGGAACACAAACCATTCAAGAGGCTGTTTAATCAGTCCTTTTTTTTGTTTGTTTGTTTAAAAATCCTAGTACCCAGGGGCTGGAAAGATGGCTCAGGAACCAAGAATGCATACTGCTCTATTCTGGTCTCCTAAAGCACCTCCTCTCCTGTGCGGCCCCTCCGCAGGGGTGCTAGGGCGCAAACTCAGGTCCCCTGGAAGAGCAGAAAGTGCTTTCAACCCCTGAGTAATTCTAGACCCCTTGGTCAGGGTGTTTTGTCATAGCAACAGTAAAAGTCAACCAAAAACCAGTGAGGTCTTTACATGCCACCTCCACACATCCTGCCAGACACGTCTGAGGTGCTGTGTCTGCTGTGGCTAAAGCATACACATCATGGCCCGCACGTGGAGCATTCCTGCCCACCAAGTTCCCCTGGAGAACCTCTCTCGATCCGGTAGCAAGGGGGTTAAATCTGCCATAGCAACGGCTTCTGAGACTCAGCTCCCTTGTAAGTTGTCACTTGTGTTGTTGGCCTCCCAGCCTTAGCAGGTGACTCTCACCTAGGTACATCATGTGTCGGAGTAGGTGGCATGAGAGTGGGTGGAACTATTTATAGTCTTGTGCTCCAGAGTCCTCGGTGGGCAGAGTCGCCAGCCAGCTGGACAGTGTCCTTTTGCTCTGTGGTGGGCAGGGGATGAGCCTCTCCTTTAGGGCTGGTCTTGGCAGCTTTTGTATTCCTCTGTTTGTACAGCATAGTCAGCAGCAGCCACAGGAAGAGGCACCCCCTAGTGCATGCCTCTGGTATTTGCTCTACAAGTGTAGCCCCACGGGGCCCTGGTGGTCAGGGTTAAACACTGACTGGCATCAGCTTCCAGGTAGGCCAGGGTTTGAGAATTCCTCAGTTCTTGACAGTACTTAAGTCGGTCAGTCACTGAAGCTACCTGCCTGAGCCCTCTGTAGCCTGTGGACCACTCAGCTCTGCCTCTGCCGCCTGCCTCTTCAAGCTCTGTCTCATGCTGTCCTTCAAGGCTGGCACTCTCTGGTTCCTCCTCTGGCTGCTGGGCCATAACGAGGCCTCTTCACTCATGTGGCTTTGCTTCAGTTGTCAACATCAAAGCAGATAGCGACTGAACCTTCTGCACCTCAGCGTGTTGGCTGTTCTGAGTCACAGCTACTGTCATTGTGCTCTACTGTCTATGCCCCGCCCCACCCTCAGTCCATTGGCTCTCTGAGCCAGACAGCTGCTTCCATAGGTGTTTCCACCAATCACAGCAGGCCTCACATGCAAATGAAGGTTCATGTTTGCACCTATCACAGCTTGCTTCTCTTCCCCATGCGTCCCTCTGCTGGGCCACCAGGCTGCTCCTCTCTGCTCTAGGTGGAGGGTCATGGAGAGTTCACAGAGGTTTGTGATAGCAAAGAGCCCAGTGCCAACTGAAACAGGCCTGGCTGGGGCCCTGCCTGATGGAGCTGGAGCAAGCAGCTGGGGTCGCTGTGCAGCTTCCCCAGGGTAGCATGGAGTGTTCAGGATGGCTGATGCCGGCATAAGGGTAGTCATGGTGAGCGGTGTGACTGACAGTGCTTTTGATGGAGGCAGCCAGGGCAGCAAGAGAGCATCTAACAGCTGCCCCGCCCCCACTGGGTTTTTTCTTATCTGAGCATCAGCCGGGGCAGGTGCTCACAGAAGGAACATGTAACTGATTTTCACAGACTGTGAGGTTGCTTCAACAGTGTCGAACACCTACCAGCACCCCAGGGACAGGGGACCCCTCATCTGTCCCAACAGGTGGCTACCTGAGGGCTTTAAGTAAGGAACAGGAATCTAGTTTTCTAGGCTGGCTTCCTCCCCTCCCCCTCCCAATATGGCAAACCCATAGCGGCCTCCGTGTTCTTCTGACCTTTGACCTAACAACAGAGAGGAGGAGGTAAGGAGAGCACAGCCACGTCTGGAACCACCGTTGAGGAAGGTGTGGTGAGGATGCCAGGCCAAAGAGATGGCAGTGAGCACTCCTGCCAGAAGGACCAGAGAGATCTAACAGGGGCAGGGGCATGATAGAGGAAGAGGAACGCCATTATCCTCACCACCAAGTCAGACCCCGAAGCCATGATACCGGGCTCACTACAGACCAAACACCTTTAATCCAAATGCTCCCAAGATTTCCTGAGTGCCAAGTTAATATGCTGGAAGTCGTACACACACATACACACATATACAAATACGAACATACCTATGCGCACATGCACACATATGAACATACCCACATACATACACACATATGAACACACCACATACACAAACCTGCACACACACCTGAAGACATATGAATATGCATATACACATGCACATACACAATGCACATACACATGCACTTGCACACATAGGAACACACACATGTATACAAACACCTGAGTATATATGAACACACACATCCACTCATATGAGCATACAGGAACACTCATGGACAGAGATAAACACGTGTGCACCTGTGTAGATGTACCTGTACATCTATGAACACACACATACAGGCATGCACATACACACACATATACGAACACTCACACATGCGTACCTGTGCACATATGAACACAAGAGCACACATATACACATCACAGAAAGAAACACGGAATAGAGGAAGGATCACATTTCAGACTGACAAGTTAAAGTCAAATATGGAAAATGAGGGTTCTTTGAACAGTAAATAAATTGAAGGGAAATACCAGCGATGGAGTGGAGGCAAAACTCAGAAAACTGAGGCATGAGAACAGAAGTTGGGTTGACATCAGCCACAGCCATGACCTCAGGTGACCTAGGGGTTGACCCCGCACCTTCTCTCTGCCAGCCTTAAATGCCCCTCTGGCTGACTGCTGTCTTAATATTGTTCTTGAACCTGAACCAGACTCCTGACTTTTCCAAAGTGGAAAGGAAGGTGTGGCCTGGTTCCTGTCCCCTCGGCTAACCTCAGGCGTATTGGGCACAGGGAAGAGCTTCAGAAGTCTGTCCACAGCTTTACAAATCTCAAGTTGTCTGAGGTTTAAAGTCAGCCTCGTCTCCTCAGCACTGTGGTCACCGGGCCACCAGGAACTCGTTCCAGCAGATGTCCCGATGTTCTTCTACAGAAGCAACCTGTCAGTCAGTCCCCAGGGACATCAATATATCCATCAGCCTCCTGTGGTGCAAGAACACATGTCTTTCCCAAGACGTCTCTGGGAAGGGGCTGGGAGCTGATGGCCACCTCGTCTTGGCAAATCCGTGAGCTCTGGGTATGGAGAAGCCTGTCTCAAAAACTAAGATGGCAAGTGGCAGAGGAGGACCCTTGGCGTCTGCCTCTGGCACGCCCATGCCCACTCAACCCAAAGTTCTTTGGAAATTTTCCTTTTAAACGCAAACCGAAACAACAGCAAAAATCTTTCCATCAACTGACCTGTGGCACACATCACATTAGTCAGAAGGCTGGTCGGGACAGACCAGGAATCCTGGGAAGTTCCATCCACCTCTGGCAGGCTTACTCTCACTGGTGAGTTTGGAAAAAAAAAAAATCACTCAGACACAAAAGGAACTTCATGGATTTGCAAATAAACTAACAGAAGGTTCTAGACAATCGGTGACCTGTAATGGGAGGTGCTGCAGAGCTTATTGGAGCCTGGAACTTAGGAGTACAATCTGCAGTGGGAATTGGGGGTCCTGGATGCCTGTGCAGCATTTGACCCCCTTAGGGACAGCTACGTTTATCTGCCAAGCTCTGAGGAAGTAGGACATGGGTGACTTTCTCCTTGTCCTTTTGTTTGGTTTCCCTTCATGGATCAGAAAACACATCTGCCCCTCCTCCCACAGCTCAGGTCTTGCAATGGTAGGCTGCTCCTGCCCAGAGGCCACCAGGAGCCCAGAGCTGGGCTGCCTCAGGCTTCACCAGAAACATCAAGAAAGGAAAGGTGATGACTCCGGTTGGCATCCTTGATGAGGAAGGTCTGGCCTTAAGGGTCCTCGACTGCTGGCCACATGACATCAAGGTACCTGTTGTATGTCAGATGTGCTCCAAGAAGCACCTGTGCCGGGTACTGGACCTCCATTAACAATACTTGTCACTCCAGTGAGATGGACCAAGTTCCTTCCAACCGCAGCAACAAAGTTGATGGAGGACAGAATGGGATCCTTCTCTTACTCTGTAAAGTAGCTGGAGCCACACTGCAGGACAGAAACCCCCTATACCTGCGGCTTGCTCCTACTGGGGTACCGTTGGCCTCCCCTTATTTTAATCAGGGATCTCCACCCACCCCTGGTGACTGGGGAAGCCACAGACCCTGCAGACAAGTGGCACAACATTCAAGTGTGACCAGAAAATGATGGTAAGAAGTCCTTAAGAAGGGAGGATGGCTGGGTGGCCGGGCAGTGGTGGTGGCACACGCCTTTAATCCCAGCACTTGGGAGGCAGAGGCAGGTGGATTTCTGAGTTTGAGGCCAGCCTGGTCTACAAAGTGAGTTCCAGGACAGCTAGCAGGGCTATACAGAGAAACCCTGTCTCAAAAAAAAAAAAAAAAAAAAAGAAGGTAGGATGATGGAACTCAGTGGTTTAAATGTATCCTGTTCTTGGGGAAATGTCACAGTGTCTCAGATGTTAATGCAGGAGGTCCTAACAGTAAATCAACCTCAAAGACTGGACCCTTAACCTGCTATCTGGAAAAAACCAACAACAAAAACCCACTTTCAATCTTCAACAAATTTCCCTGGGCAAACTGGGTGTCTGCGTGCAAAAGAACGAAATCCATTCCCATCCCTAGATTCATACCTATTATGTTCATAACATTCAATTCCAAGTGTGTTAAGGACCAGATACCCTACATCTTATGGGGGACAAGCGTAAACTCACTGACATAGAAAAGGCCTTTTTGAACAAACACGGATAGCGCAGACACTAAGAGCAACAATTAATAAAGGAGCCCTCATGATGCTGAAAAGCTACTGTACAGCAAAGGCTATCATCATTTGGGGGAGGTGACAGGCTACAGAAAGGGAGGATTTCTGCCAACTGCCCATTAGTTAGATGATTAATATCTAGGATATATAAAGAACTCAAATAACTGAATTTCAAAAAAAACCAAAAAAAAAAAAACAACCCAAATTAAAAACAGAATACAGAGCTAAGCAGAAAGTTCTCCAACTATGAAACACAAATGGCTAAGAAACTAACTCTGTCCAACATCCTTAGCCATCAGGGAAATGCAAATTAAAACTACTTTGAGATTTCTTCTTACACCAATCAGAATGGCCAAGTTGAATAACTGACAGCTCATGCTGGTGAGGACATGGGAAAGGGAAACACTTATTCACTGCTAGCGAGAGAACACACTGGTACAGCTGGTATAAAAATCAGTGTGGTGTTGCCTCAGGAAGCTGGGAATTGATCCACCTCAAGATCCAGCTTACCACTCTTGGGCATCTACCCGAAGGCCTCCATCCACATCCCACTACAAGGGTTCAAGCTCATCTGTGTTCATGCCTGTTCTGTTCATAACAGCCAGAAACCGGAATCAGCCAGAAGTCATCAACCTGGAATATTATTCGGCTGTTGAGCAAAGTGAAATGGTGAAAATCACAGGTAAATGGGTAGAACTAGAAAAAATTATCTGGGGTGAGGTAATCCGGATTCCAAAAGGCAAATGTATGTTTTCTCTTCTGGGTAGATATGAACTTTTAAGCTTTTGATGTGGAACTTCAATAAATAACCACAGAGGTTAGGGACCTAGTAAGGGATTGGGGGGGGGGGGAGGAAAGGATCTCCCAAGGAGAAATAGAATACAGTGTTATAGAGAGACAAAGGGGAAACTAGAATAAGAGGATTAAATGGGGTTGGGGTGGGAGAGAAGGATAAAGGAGGAAATATGGGGAGAGAAATCTAATACTAAAAGCCATTTGAAAAACCATATGGAAACCTACTATTATAGAAGATTCATAAAATATGTACATATATGAAAGGAATCAAAATGGTGTCATGAAGTAATGGGAGAGGCAATACCCCAACTAGATGTTTTATGCAAATGAGTAACACCTCACCCCACCCCGGGCCAGAAATGGGTTGTATCTTCTTGAGTCATTGGCCAAAGAGGTTCCATGGAAACCCCCAAATATCACAGGCTACTGCTAAGGTTATTGGTTGACCTCTAGAGTCTGATGGCAAGGCCCCATCACTGAAGACAATCTGTATGTTGTTGATCATGGAGGAGTAGAGCTGATGCCTGACCTGAAGCTGACTAGCGTGCATGGTCATGCTCTGCACCCCTGCTGGCCGGCGTGCATGGTATTGTAAGGGACTCTCGTGCTAAGAGAAAGGTAATCATCAATGTCACCTAGCTACGTGACAGGATTTTCCCTGTCCAATTACATTAAAATATTAGTGCAGCCGGAGGCCTGTGATTGGACAGGGAAAAGGGAGGTGGAGCTAAGAGTTGCAGAGACAGCGTCTTAGGAGAGAGGAGAAGTCAAGATGGAGGTGGACGGACAGGAAGATCCTGAACCATCGTGACTTTAAATAGCCACAGGTAGATATGATATCATAAAGGATAGAATAATCTAGGTGGACAGCTTGCACCATTATCAATTGGCCCTGAAATGATTGTGTGAGCATCTTGTGTATTGAGAATTTATTGATACATAAATCTGAATTGTTAATTATAAGCTTCTAGAGTTTTGTTTCTACAGGGTTGCTGGGTGTTATGGCAGCTGACTGAGGGGTGGACAGTCAGGAAGATCCTGAACCATCGTGACTTTAAATAGCCACAGGTAGATATGATATCATAAAGGATAGAATAATCTAGGTGGACAGCTTGCACCATTATCAATTGGCCCTGAAATGATTGTGTGAGCATCTTGTGTATTGAGAATTTATTGATACATAAATCTGAGTTGTTAATTATAAGCTTCTAGAGTTTTGTTTCTACAGGGTTGCTGGGTGTTATGGCAGCTGACTGAGGGGTGGACAGTCGTTGTGTGGGGCTGGTGTGGCAGCAAAGGGAACTCAGGAGCTATGGCCCTTGCTGGAGAGTTGGCAGGCAGAGTAGCTGGATAGAGCGCAGAAACAGGGCAGTTTTTTGTTTTTTTGTTTTTTTAATATTTCCTCCAACACAGCTACAAACCCTGTGACTTACAACAGCGACCTGCTTGCAAGGTATACCTGTGCAATAGTGGCACAAATGTTACGGGAGTAACCAACTGCTTTTTCGCTTGGATTCAAGACCTACTTGATGCGATGAAACCCAGACCAGACACTAACAAAGTGGTCAAAAACCTAAGACTAGCTGGGCGGGTGGGGGTGGCGCACGCCTTTAATCCCAGCACTCGGGAGGCAGAGGCAGGCGGATTTCTGAGTTCGAGACCAGCCAGGTCTACAGAGTGAGTTCCAGGACATCCAGAGCTATTCAGAGAAACCCTGTCTCGAAAAACAAACAAACAAACAAACAAAAAACAACCAAAAAACCTAAGACTAGTCAAGTCAAAGACCTAGAAGAAAACCTAGTACTATTTGTAGTAGTACTACTACTACTAAAGCAGTGACTCTCAACCTGTGGGTCACAACCCCTTTGCCAAACCTCTATCTCCAAAAAATATTTACATTGTCATTCATAACAGTAGCAAAATTACAGTTATGAAGTGGCAACAAAAATAATTTTATGGTTGGGGTCCCTATAGGAATATTAGGAAGGTGAGAACCTCCAAGCTAAAAAACATAGCAGATAATGACCCCTAATGATATACTGTTATATCCAGCAGTCAATGCCTTCCTCAACCCACACCAGAGAAACTTCCTTTTGCAATGGATGGAAATTAACGCAGAGACCCACAGCTAGACAATGTCCAAAGTGAAAGATTTTGGAACATTCATCTCAAAATGGGATGTCTTCATCAAACACTTCCCCTAAAGGCTCAGGGAGCTCTGCAGAAGAGGAGGTGTAACGATGTGAGAGCCAGATGTCACGGATAACAGAAAGCAGTGCCTTCCAGACACAATGGATGTGCACATGAGCTCACAGAGACTGTGACAGTGCACACAAAACCTGCCAGACGGAGTCCGTGGTACTGAGGAGGGGGAAACAGACATGGGCTTCACCCTAACTGTGAAGTTACCTTCAACTGATACCCACTGACAGAAGGACAAGCCGGTGCAGTACCACTGGGTCCCAGCCATACTTCAATGCAGGTCTATGCCTGGGAGCATAGATAGTGAGTTCAAGACCAGCCTGGACTATGAGAGAGCATGTCTCAAGAAAACAGAAATCAATCAGTCAATCAGTCAATCAATCAATCATCAATCAATCCCTGGCCTCTAATTGTGATGGTCACCCAGCCTCGTGATATAATTCCTTCCTAGCTTTGCTGATGCCTCCGTCGGGTGGGGTCTAACAGCTGCCTTGACCCCTCTTGCGGAAGCTGAAAGGCCACTTTTGCCAATTACACTGACTCTGCCCTAGTCGTAGCTGGCCTTGAAGGTAGAAGGAACACCCCTAGCAGCTGTGACAGGCCAGAGGTGACCTCACCAAACTTCCAGAAGACACAGTCCTGGCACCCCCAACAGCCCCAGGCTGCATTTCAGAGTCTAGACCCCTAAACTCCTAGAGAAGAAATGGGAGCCACTGTCTTTCAGGCTGTTGGTTATGGGTGAAGCAAGAGACAGATGAGTGCTGGCTGTTTCTGCAGAAGCCTGCTCAGCACAGGAATGCCATATGGCTAAGCCATCTGTCTGTCTATCTGGTCAACTCGGTGGTTAATATCAAACCCATAAATCAAAAAAAAAAAAAAAAAAAAAAAGCCCAGAAGACCTCTGTTAAAAAGCCACTTCTGCGAGAGAGTCACCTGGGTTCCACTGTGTGTTTCTGAGTGTTTCTACACGGTTCTTAAATGTTCTTTTCCTGTATCCCCGTGTACACCGTGTATCCATGCGTGTGCATTCCTGTGTGAGCAGGTGTTTGTGCGCATGCGAGTCAGACGTCAGCTTTTGCTGTTGGTTCTCAGGAGCCGTCCCGTCCACCTTGTTTTTCGGGGACTGATCTCTCACTGATCTGGGGCTCGCTGATTAAGATGGCTGGCCTGTGAGCCCCAGGGACCTGGCTATCGGGTATCTACCCAGCTCTGGGATTGCACGCATGCGCCATCACATCTGGCGTTTTTCTCCACAGGTTGCCGGGATGGAACTAAGGTCCTCCTGCTTCCAGGGCAAGCACTATGCAGACTGAGCCATCCACTCGCTTGGTGTCTAGGTATAAATGGTTAAGCATCAGTGGCAACTCTGGGTGTGCTGCCTCGGAGGCCTTTGGAGAGTCAAAACAGGAAGCCACGGTGGGGTGCGCTTTTCTTTTCTATGCAGTCTACAGTTTGCTCTTGTGTGCGGTAAGACTCCATTTCTGAGCCCACATACAAGCAGAGGCCTATTCTAAGATGTCTTGGTTACTCAGACCCTGGGATGAGGGAAGAGTCTGGAAGAGACATGGTACCCTCTCTGGCTCTTCAGTGTCACAACACCCAAGCCTTGGGCCTCTTGGGGTCTCCACACACCTGCTTCCTGTCCCTGAGGAACAACTTGCCCCGTGAAAACCAGAGGAGAAACTCTATCCCACATTCTGCTTGGGAACCCCAGCACCATTCAAGGGGCTCTGGGAGACCCCGTGAGCTGTTCTGTAACTCAGTAGAGGCAACACAGAGCTGGAGAAGGCTCTGAATGCTGAGCCTCGCCTGTTGTTGGTCCTATATGGGTCATGGTACCAGTGCGTGTGCTTGTTCTAGATTCTCACTGGGTAACCATTTCTTTGGGCCTCTCAGAATCTGAAAGTGGAAAAACAAAAACAAAGTAAAACAACAAAGAAACAAACAAACGAACGAACAAAAAACCCTTTTCTTTTCCTCAAGAATATTTTTAGGGCCGGGCCTGGGCGTGGTGGTGCATGCCTGACACCCCCATACTTTGAAGGTAGAGGGAAAAGGGTCGGGAGTTCAAAGCCAGCTCTGCTGTGAATTCAGAAAAGAGTCAGGACTTATGAGAGACCTCGGACACACACACACAAAATATTTTAGTTGAAAAGGATGCAAAATGTCAATTCTTGTTAGTTCAAGAATTAACAAAAGTCATGAGAGAGAGGCCTGGGTTTGACCTGTTTATTCCCCTTTCTAAGGTGGCATCTGACCTTTGTCCTCCCCAGTCATCTTGTCACTAATTCCTGGTGACCTGGCCTGCCATTGGGCAGGGAACTCTCTGGTGACTTAGGCCAAATGACACTGTGAAATGTCCCTAGCCTAGAACCCCAGGGCAGACACCCCACCTGGATGTCAGGAACTAGGGGCTCCGGGTGAGTTCAAGGCTCTGACCTGCTGGCCTGGTGCCACTCTCATCTGCCATCATTGGCTCCAGAGGCTTTGCCTACTCAGCCAACCCACTGCTGAGAACCCGAGGCTGCTCCTCTGGACTCCTTCCAACTCCATTCTCCACCCCCACCTAGCAGCAAACCCCCTGTGCTCTTCCAGAAAACAGCGCAGCATCCACTTGTGTGAGGATCCCAGGCTGGCCGTGGGAAGTTAAATCTAGGATATTCTCCTGGGTAAAAACAATACTGCTCCTTTGGGATGCTCTGTTGGTGTGGTGTGTTCCAGCTAGAGTATAGTTTGTTTGTTTGCGTTTATTTAGGGAAGCTACAGAAGACTGGGGAATTGAATCATCAATTGATATTTTTAAAAAGATTTCCTTTTATGCGCATCCATGTATTGTCTGCATGTCTGTGTGAGGGTGCCAGATCCTCTGGAACTGGAATTACAGTTGTGAATTGCCATGTGGTTGCTGGAAATTGAACTCATGACCTCTGGTGGAGCAGCCAGTGCTCCTAAGGGCTGAGCCATCGCTCCAGTCTGCAAGGGTTTTGAGAAAAGAGTGGCTGTGGGGACAAGCAGGGAGAAGGTTTCTTCCGGTGTTTGCCACAGCCTCAGCTGGTTTACTATGGAGCTGTTCAGCTGACCACAGCAGAAGCCAGGCCTCAGCTCCTGCCCATTGTATGAAGAGGAAGATTACAGTGTATGGGATGGTCTCCTCCGAAGCCAGGTTAATCTATAGTTATATTGTGGGGAAGCACAGGGTGCATTGACATCAGGGGAGCTCGAGGAGGTGGAAGAGAAGGATACCTGTGACCGTGCTCTGTGTCAAATTAGCTGCTAAATGCCTAAGTGGAGACGTTAAAGTATTGGAATCAGATTTCATTACAAATACTCTAAGAAAGATGGGAACAAGGGTGTGAGAGTTGAGTAGCCTCAGGGCCAGCAAGGTGGCCCAACAGGGAAGAGGATGCTTGCTGCCAAGCCTGATGACCTTAGTTCAATTCCTGGAACCCCATAAGTAGAAGGGGAGACTCTACCCCTACAAGCTGTTGTCTAACTTCCACATGCAACCCATGGCATGTACACATAGACAGATGGATGGACAGATGGATGGACAGACAGACAGACAGACAGACACACTAAAATTAAAAATTTAAAGACTATTTACCAGAACAGACCAGAGAAAGAGCCTCTAAGTGAAGTTGGCTCCTGGGGAAGGGCCATGCTGCTTCCCCGATCATAGTCTCTCCTAACCTCATACTCTGTCATCATTATTAACCTGGTGCCATTGCTAATCTACAGAGTCCAGGCCTATGAACTCCAGATGGTGCAGCCTCAGGGACATCAGCTATTACCATCAACATCAGCACCCACCACTGATGACCTCTTGGCCGTCCAAGTGACATCACCGACCTGCATAGTTATTGCCCAACCCCAAGATGCTCCTGGAGCCTTCTCTACCCCACAGCCCTACCACCCCATGTCGACTGGTAACACCACTTGAGGTCCTAACGCCCACTCAGGTCTGGGGCTGCCTCAGGAGACAGTCTCCATCCCTTGTCAATGGTTTGCCCCTGCTGACGCATCAAGGGGTTGAATGTGGAGACCAAAAAAATCACAATCAAGTAGAAACCATCACACTTTAACATTCAAGAGCTGTCCCAGCCTGACCTGTGACTTGTGACATTTCACACAAACACATCCCAACTCCTATGACCTGTGAGGCCCCACCCCAAATGCTAATCTTATAAGACAACATGAAAGGACCGTCAGGAAGCCCTCTGTGGGCGGTGTTCCAGCCCATGTGCTCTGAGTCGCTGCCTCTCCTTTCAGCTTGTTTTCTTATTAAATTGTCTCTGTCCATTCCTGTGTGGTGAATACTTTGACCCTGTGCCTTCAACCTACCACTGCTCTTCCCAACATGACAATAAATAATAAATTCCAAATAAATTAATGAAGGAAACTCCCAAGTGCCAGGTAAACAACACACTAGCGGTGCCTGCTAAGATCAGAAGTGGGAAGCTGAACAATGGGAGGAGCGTCCCGAGGTCTCAGAACATCTCTCCTGAGGCAGTTATACCGTAACCAAGGTGGGGATTCCAAAGAAAAAAGTGGCTGGTGCTACCTTGGCTAAGATCAAGGTCAATATCCAGGCAGTAAGGCTGATGTCATCTGCCCCAGTGAGAGGGAAGGGTGTCACCTCTGACCAGTTCAGACACACACATAACTTTAGTGGAACAAGGGGGAAATGCAGACAGAACAAACGCACAGGTCTCAGAACTGCTGATGAACCCTCTGAAAGTATTGAGGTCATGGAATATTGAGAAATGGCATGAGGCAGAGATTAAAGAGATACTGGGGAGAAATGCACACAGGGTTCTAGATTGGATCGTAGGCCCAGGCAGGGACTTCAGCAGAAAGAGGAGGGAGTGTGGTTGTCAGTTCACTCGGAAGACTGATACCCAGGTGTGCGCTTGATGCTGAACCTTGCGCTGAGCTGTGTAAGATTTCAACTCTGTGGGACATGAACAAAACTGAATGGACATTCTCAGCTATGCTGTGACTGGTCTATCTCTATCTATCTATCTATTTGTTTATTTTCTTTGGACCAGGCATTCTCACTCCCAGGCTAGCCCATCTCCCATCTCCCATCTTGGCTAGCCCAGGTTAGCCTAGTCCTAACTCATCCATTATTCATTCTGTAACCCAGACTGGCCCTGAATTCCCGGTGATCCTCCTGCCTCAGCCTTCCTAGTAGTGGGGTTTCAGGTATGTTCCACCATGATCAGCTACAACTTTCCATAAGTTTAACACTCCTTCAAAACAAACAAGATGTACAACACAATTCAGGCCAAAAGAAGACAGAGGGAATGGGGGGTGGGGGGTGGGGAGGGCATATATCTGCCACCTGCCCAGAGGCATTGGTGGCAGGGGTCAGCAGCGGAGGTAGTTCCAGCTGATGGCTAGACAATGTGAAGGGACTTGGGAGAGGGGCACATCAGGCACAGGCAGCTAGACATGAGTTGGTGACAACTCCAGATCTGGGTAGTGGCCACAGCAGACATGCACTGTCAAGGACAGGCAAGAAACATTTAGAAGCTTTGAGCTTTGATTTTCATCTCCCTTCTCCCCTTTCCAAAGGGGGTCTCTCTACATGACCCCCCTACGTCCCCTTGCTGGAGGATCAGTAGCTTTTGCCGTGATCCCTGAGATATCTCCTGGTCCCCTTCAGAACTGTCTGGCCAGTAGACAGAGAGCAGAGGTGTTCAGAATAAAGCTCTGTCTTAAACTCAACAGGTCAACAGCAGATTAAAAACAGGAGGGAAGAAAGTCTCCGAGCTTCAGTGACATCACTCACAGAACTCCAGCCCCAGGTCCCTGACAGGATTGGAGGGGAGGTTCCCTCTGTACCTCCATTGTGCCTGAGAATGTGTCACAGTACCATCCCAGTGGCAGGGGACTCCGTGCTCCCACACAGTACTTCCCGGGCAGCCTTCCCCCTGGGAGAGCCCGCTCTTTGTGGATCCAAGGCTAGACTGATTTTGGGAAAAGGAGATAAGCCCCAGCTGCTTTTTAATGATGGCTCTAGACCCTTCCTTCCAGGCCTCATGGCTAAGGACGGGTAGGGATAACCTTTCAATCCAGCCAGCACTAATTAGGAAACAAAGGAGCTCTGCCTGTCGCCTCTCTTTCTTCCCTCTTTCCTTTCTGCTAGGATTACTAAGGAATTTAACATTGTTTTCATTTACAGTGCAAGTCTAGTCTATTAAAAACTCATGCGCCCCTCTGCGAAACTCACACCTTCCCGTATCTTAGGACCCTTACGGCATTACACCATTGATTTAATTAAATCGGAGGGAAAAAAAGAAATAAAAGTTGCCTTGGGTCTGCTCTGGATGGGGAAAGGGTTTTATGGATTGTGAAGAATGTGGAAGGGGCCTGCTCAGTCTGGGGAGCACTTTCCACTCAGCCCTGAGGCCTGACATTGATCCCCTCACACCTGTGTAAAAGCTGGGTGTGCTGGGAAGGGAGAGAAAGGAGGCTCCCTGGAGCTCACTGGCCAGCAGGTCCTCAATAAGGGAGGCTTGGGTTCAGGGAGAGACCCGGTAGAAAAAGAATTAAGGTGGAGAGTGACTGGGGAAGACACTGGACTTTGACCTCTGACCTACACACACACACACATACACATGCACACAGAACATAGAGACATGAGGTAGAATGTCAGATGACTGCTTGTGCAGACGTGTGGATAAACCCTTAAGACCTGGGACAACACAGGAGAAATCAGGTTGAAATCCTTAAAGACCACATGTTAGCATAAAAAGAATTTCTCAGGGATGTCACTCCAGTTTCCCTCTGGAGGGCCACCTGCTGCTGGACTCTCAAACCATGGGTGCAGACGAGGCTCCTTCCAGGCAGGAGGGACCCACAGAGCCACAGTCATTGGCCTGGGTTTAGGGTCACATTGGGTGCCTCTCCTCTTCAAAACTCTGGGGCTGGAGCTGCCATCTTGTGGCCACAACGGAGAGTGCCAGGGCCACCAGAAGGAGACCTGGCTCACCATGGAGAGCCTGGAGGCCAGGGTTAGAAAGAAAAGGGCCCAGACAATGTCCTCAATCAAGCACAGTCAGACTTGGGTCAAATATGGCAGTGAATTCGCGTAGTGGTTAGCCCAGGAGGGCCTTCTGTCGCTCTTGCAATCAAAGCAGACACAAACCTGCTCATCCGGGAGATTGACGACACCTGCCCCCACCATGGGGTTAAAGGTCATTATTGTCAGCTTCCTGTTTTCTCCTCTACGGAAGATGCTGTGGCAGGATCCCAAGAGTCATCAGCAGCAGGGAAGTCAAATACCCTGGATGCTCTGCAGCCTGGTCTACAGACAATGATGTCGCTTCCTCTGTCTGGGACTCAGATTCTAAAGGAAGAAGATGCTCAGAGGGCTGGGGAAGTCCCACCTCCAGGTTAACTGGTTTGACTTGTAACCATGTCACTAGATGCCTATCAGTCATGGCTTCACTGTGACATGTCCTGACTGGCTCATCCACTATAAACACTTGATCCCAAGCTGGTGACTCTGTTTGAGGAAGCTTAGGAGGTGGGGACTCACTGGAGGAAGTGGGTGGCTGGGAGATAAGCCTTGAGGGTTATAGCCTGGCCTGCTTCCAGCTCCCTCTGCTTCCTGAATTGCCCAGATGTGAAGAAGCTGCCGTCACCATGACTCCCTCCCCCACCCCCCGCCCGCCATGAGGGACTGTGCTCCCTTAAACTGTGAGCCAGGATCAATCCTTGTTGAGCCATGCGCCACGATACAATCTCGAGCCATGAGCCAGAATCAATCCTTGCTCCTTAAAGTTGCTTCTTCCAAATATTTTATTGCAAAGATAAAAGAGTCAGCGATACATAGACTTTAACCCGGAGCCACCTCTCCAGCCCAACGCATATACTTTAAATGTATATTCAACCAATCAATGAACACTTGAGAAAAATAGAACCTTCCAGTTGGGCCCGGTGAAAAGCTGTCTGGATCACAGAGACAGTTTCATGGGGTCTGTCACAACTTATCACGTGACGCACCTTCGATGTAGGCTGAGTATCAGTTACACCTCAGTACGGTGCACAACTCTGTCAACATCTGTGAGTGCCCACGTTCGTGAAAGTTTACAAAGATGGACACACTTTTCAATGGTGGCTCGGTACACGCCTTTAATCTCAGCATTCGAGAGGCAGAGGCAGGTTGTTCTCAGAGTTCAAGGCCAGCCTGGAAACACAGAGAGAAAAACCCACACCAAAGCCCGGCAGGAACAGCAGCCACCTGTAACTCCATCACGAGGCAACCTGCTTATTAACAAGGCCAGCAGAAAGGGTGAGCTTCCAGTTCAGTGAGAGACCCTGCTTAAAATCTACCGACAACATCCGACACCAAGCTTGAGGTGACCACGGGATTGACAAGCCAAGCAAATTCTGTGCCCGCCTTCGAAGATGCCACTGCTGTGGGTACCCGAAGATACAGAGTTCTTTTTGAGCAAGAGAGCCACGGTGGCCATAGCAGGATCCCCTCACTATCTGTACACCAGATGCCTGGTCTGAAGGACCTGCGCGAGTGGTCTGGGCTGGGATGAAGGTGAAGCAAGACCCACCCAGAGGGCCACATTTAAGGAGGCACTTACTCTTGGGGACCGCCCTTGTTGCTTGCACAACCCAGAGATATTGTGCCTCCTTAAATGCCATCCCTGGGCTCTCTTTGGCCTGAACTTAGCATGGTGACCCTTGCAAGATCTAATAATTCATCCCTTCCTTCACCCTGCTGACTAACATGCCTGTTAGGGAGGACCCTGTAGGCACAGCAGACTCACCACAGCATCGAGAGACAACCTCGCCCTGCCCTCCACTCCCCTCCCACTCCTCCCCCCAACTCCCCCAGTTATCCCAGGTCCAAAACAACTCCAAACAATAGAGGCCAGGAACCACAGCCTTCAGCACCCCAAATACCTTTTGGATTTGGACTCTGGGCAGAAGCCTCCCACCCACAGCCCTTGTCCCTCACGCACAGAACTTTCTTCAGAGGTAGCTGGTGTAGCCCAGCCCCTCAGAGTCCTCAAATGGCAGCTTCTGATCTTCCTGTGCTTTGTGTGTGGCCCCCTAAAAGCTCTTCATGTCTCCACACTCCACTCCAGGGATTCATTTCTCCCAGCACCTCTGACTGCCATCCCCAAATGACTCAGAACCAAAATGGCAGGCGAGGGAGGCCAAGGAGCCCAGGAGGACTGTTCCAAGGAATCAGGGCAAGCTGGCTGTGGCTTCTGCCTCAGAGGACCACTGATGGCACCTGAGTTTCCCCAGGAGCTGGCCAGCCATCCAGTGCAATTCACCCTATTTGTCCATGGGATGATAATTAGAACCAATGAATCCAGTTCTAGCCAGGAAACAGACCCAAAAGCTCACCTCTGGGTTGGTTCTGGCCCTCGCTTCTTGCTGTGGCTGGGATCCTGAGTGGCCACCTAGAGCCACATGTACACAGAAAGATGTGACCCCAGGACGGCAACAGCGGGATACTGTGGATCTGGTAGGAGGAGGCCTGGAGGGAGGCCCCCTCAAGGTCACTGGTGCCAAGTGTCTCTTATGGGTTGCTCCTTCTCACACTTCCACAGAGCTGAAGCACATCCTGGGCTCCCTGATCGTCCACCCCGACCGTCCACAACTGAGAGACGTGAATCTTTCCTCTTTTTTTTTTTTCCAAAAGATTTTTTTTTTATTAAGTATATGTAGGTACACTGTAGCTGTCTTCACACACTCCAGAAGAGGGCATCAGATCTCATTACGGATGGTTGTGAGCCACTATGTGGTTGCTGGGATTTGAACTCAGGACCTTTGGAAGAGCAGCTGGTGGTCTTACCCACTGAGCCATCTTACCAGCCCCCTGAATCTTTCCTCTTTATCCATGAGTTGCCCTGGGCACTTTGCTGCAGTAATGCAAACCTGACCAACACACTGTCCTGTCAGAGAACGGCACGGTCATCCTGCTAAGCAAGGCAGAGACCCGTAACAGGTTGTCCTGGGGGAGGAGGGGAGGTGTCACGAATTGAATTTTAAAGACAATTATTTGCCTGTAGTGCCAGCCTTCTGAGGCTGAAGCAGGAAGATTGTAATGAATTGGGCAACACACACACACACTTATACACACACTTTCATTTTCTACACTAGATAACAAATTTTCACTGGATTTAAAAGAAACTTTGCCCTGCCTGATGAGTTGGAAAATGGCCATTAGTGGGGAAAAAAGATAGATTGGGGCCAGGGAGGCCTGAGTTAGGCCTCTGCTTCTTGCTTCTAGGGGAGTGAACATTTTCCCACTGGCGTCAGCAGGACTGTGTGTAAGCTCCCTGTCACACACTTTTGGGTTCTGGTTTGTGTTGGTATCAGGAACTGGCTTGACAGATCACCTGCGAACCCAGTGACGTCACCCACAGGCAATAGGGACACACACACACACACACACACACACACACACACACACACGCTCATCTGTTGCCATGGCAACCACATACATCCCCAGAGTCCACTTTCTACCCTTACCTGTGAGTGGTTATGTCACAGCTAAATAAAAGGCAGACCCTTCCTGACCTTTGCCCCTTTCCCCCTCTCTCTCTTTTCTCTTTTTTTCTCCCTTCGTCTCTGTCACCCCCTCTTCTGCTTCCCCCACCCCCAATAAACCTCTGCCTCGTGGAACTGCACCCAAGAGTTTGCTCATCCTTTGGGCTGAATCTTTTGGACTTGAGAGCTAATGACTTTTATAGACTTGCCTAGGGGGCCAGGGCCTGACTTGGAACCTATCCCTTGAGGGCAATAGCACAGAAGGAAAGGGTGCTTGCTGCTGTCGCCAAAGGGGGGAAAAAACTGGCAAGCTGTGTTTAAGGACAGGAAAGTGATTGTTCAGGGCCAGCAAGAGGTCTCAGCAGGTAAAAGTGCTTGCCGCCAAACCTGACAACCTGAGTTCCATCCTTGGGTCCCACACGGTGGAAGGAGAATACCGACTCCTGCAGATTGTCCTCTGATCTCAAAATGTGCGCCCTAGTGTGCACGCTTGCTGCCCTGCCCGCCACACAAAATAAATAAATGTCATTACAATGTTTAAAAAGAAAGAACCCCACCCCCACCCCCCAGCTCAATTCAAGACCTATGCTCTACTGGAGCCCAGGCTGTCTGTGCGCAGCCCACTGCCTCACACAGTGTGTGTCAACACACCTGCCTAAATCGGAGTCTGGAGGCCAGAGCCCCACTTGTATACCTGCAGCTGTGAAGCCTGGAGACCGGAGGACCGCAGGGGAGCACTCCGCAGGGGAGCACTCGGAGGCAGCCTGCCTCCTGTTCATTAAAATGCAAGTGTATCATGCAGAAGGCATAATTACTTTCATGCCAACCATTTCCTTATTACAAATGTAAAATGGGGCCGGGGAGAAAGCTCAACTGGCAAAACGCGTGTTTTGCAGGAATAGTAACGTGAATTCAATCTCCCCAGAGCTTATATTCAAAGAGCCAGAGGAAGTGGCTCACATGTCATCCCAGAAGACAGAACATAGAGACGAGCTAGGTCCCAGGGGCCAGTCAGTCAGCCTAACGTGCTTAGCAGGGTCCAGGTCAGGGAGACCCTGTACCAGCAAGATGGATGGTGCCTGAGGGACTGTCCTCCAGCCTCCACACATATGCACATACATACATGCACATACATGTGTGTGCACATACATACATACGTCCACATACATGTGTGTGTATGTGTAGACACATGTGGGTGTGTAAACTTATGTGCACCTGAACAGGTTTGTGTGTACATGTAGATAGATGTATGTGCGCAAGTGTGCTCATGCCCATGCACGAGTGTGTCTGTGTGCGAATCATGGTGGTGTATACCTGTAATCCTTGCACTCAGAGAGATGAAGCACGGGGTTCTCCCTGGTCTACCTGGATGACAGAGGGCCCAGGTCCCTGTCCCCCACCGCACCCCCTCCCCGGACAAAGACCTTCTGAGGTTCCCATTGTTAGATTCCCCAAGCACTTGGTGTGTCTCCACCACCATGTGTTTATTTCTCGGTGACACTGTTAACGCTGGGCACATTTGTTAAAGTGACTTAACCTGGATTCGTTTGCTTGGCCAGTCCATCCCTTCATCCGGGAGGTAGAGGCAGTTTCCATGTTTTCAAGTAGGGTCTTACTAATCATGTTAAAATTTCAGGGACTGGGAGCCAGAGGGGCGGGGATCAGGGGATAAAAACACTGCTGCATAGATAGCTGTGAGGGCCTGAGTTTGGATCAGCAACATACTGATTGTTTGCTCTGGGGGTGGGATCAGGAGGACCACAACAGCGTGCTGATGCCGGGGTAGCTCCAGGCTCAGTGAGAGATCCTGTCTTAAGAGAACAAGGAAGAGAGAGGAGAGTGTGATGCTGGGCATCCTCCTCTGGTCTCTGCATCTCTCTCTCTCTCTCTCTCTCTCTCTCTCTCTCTCTCTCTCTCTCTCTCTCTCTCCTTCACTCCTTCCCTCTCTCCTTTCAGGGATCAGAACCCTAAAGCAACAGAAAACCAATGAAGTATTTTAAGAATGTAAGGACTGGAGAGATGGCTCAGCAGTTAAGAGCACTGACTGCTCTTCCAGAGGCCCTGAGTTCAAATCCCAGCAACCACATGGTGGCTCACAACCATCTGTAATGAGATCTGACGCCCTCTTCTGGTGTGTCTGAAGACAGCGACAGTGGACTCACATACATAAAGTAAACAAATAAATCTTGGGGGCGGGCAGGAGAGACGGCTCAGCTGCTAAGAGTTCTTGCTGCTCTTCTGGAGGACCTGAGTTTCGTTCCCAGCACCCACGAATGATTCATAACCGCCTGTAACTCCAGCTCCTGACACCCTCTTCTAGCCCCTGCAGGTACTGCATTCATGTGGTGTGTACACCTACACACAGACATAGACATACATGTAAATTTTTTAAAAAATTAATTTTCTTTAAATTGAGATGGCTCGGTGAGTCAAGGCACCTCAAACCATTTGTTTGGCCTTTTGTTTGCTCTTAAGCAAGACACAAAAGGCCCAACATGGCTGGTCCAAAAGAGCTGGGGCCGTGCTTTCCGACAAGAAATGGATCTGTTAAAAAAGTGTCGTTGTGCCGGGCGTGGTGGTGCACACCTTTGATCCCAACACTCAGGAGGCAGAGGCAGGTGGATTTCTGAGATTGAGGCCAGCCTGGTCTACCAAGTGAGTTCCAGGACAACCAGGGCTATACAGAGAAACCCTGTCTTGAAACAAACAAACAAACAAAAATGTGTCGTGGCAATGCTGACCTTCACGGACAGTCCCTTTCGATGGTCTCTGCAAGCTCTGAGCAAGGTCACAGAAACAATCTCATGTTTCGGGGGATCAGAAAGGATAATGTATGGAAAAGTGCATTCGTGGGGTCTTATTACCCAGGGCTCAGCTACAGAGGGGATTCCTGTGTCATTAACCAACTGGATTCACATTTCTCACATAGGAGGCCAAGGTTTTTATTTTAAAAAGCATTTGGTTCCAAAGGTTTGTGAGCTATCCCGTTTCCCGGTGTTAATTTGTCCATTGTCTAGACAGCTGCAGAGTCAGACAGGATTATCTAGGGGAAGGAGTCGGTTTGTGACCCAGAACCCACCTTCGCAGCCAAAGTCATTTACATACTAATGGCCACTGCGGCAGCTGTCATAAGAAACCGGGTATAAAGCAAACCTCGAGTGTTTGTACTTTCTGACATTTGGCAGGGGCAGCTCCATTTTGCATTGCTAATGCACTCGGGAGACCTCCACACAGAAACACAGAGGAAAGAGGCGATGGCCGCCCACGCCTGGCAGTTGGGCGAGCTGGAGTAGCTCCAAGGTGTCAAAGAAAGCAAGCTGTAAGTTCTTAACAGGAAGTGTCATGTAAACCACTCATCAAGTCAGACAAAGGTGCCCCTTAGAGTCCGGTTTTAACACCCAATCCTTTCCAGCAACTCCTAAGATGGCGTGTAGCTTCTTTCATCCACACTACTGGCCCCAGAGCTCGCCCTCTTGATGGTCTGTCCCCCTGTGGGGCTTCTTGACAGAGGCACCACTCCTACGTACATTTGCTTCAACTACCATTTCCCTACAGTGGTTCCCCTAAAGCTGAGACCCTTTGATACAGTTCTTCATGTGTGGTGACCCCCAACCCATAATATTATTTTCATCGCTACCTCATGAATCATACTGTTATGAATTGAGACTCACGGGTTGAGGAACACTGGCCTAAGACAGAGTCCCTGAACTAAAGGACTTGCATCTGCCTACAGGCACAGGGACAAGGCCAGGAGTTGTCAGTGTCCTGTCACTGCCTTGCCCACAGCGACAGGATAAGGCTCAGACTCACCAGCCTGGCCTGGCGTTGTATACACACTGGGGAGAGGCTGTATAGGGACATGGGTCAGTTAGTCACTGCACAAACCCGAGGACCTGAGTTTGCCCCCCAGCACCCATGTAAGGAAGTTGGTGTGGTGATGCATGGTTTAAACCCAGCAGTGGAGATAACAGATCGTGGGGACTCACTGGCCAGCCTGGCCTAGCTGATGAGTTTCAGGTTCAGAGAGACCTTGCCACAAAAATAAGGTGGAAAATAATTGAGGAAGACATTCAACATTTACCTCTGGCCTACATACACACACACACACACACATACCACATATATATATATATATACATACACATACACACACACACACAAAATACACATACACATAAAAATACACACATGCATACACACATACACATGAACACACATATACATACAACATACACACATACACCACATACACACAGACAATACACATACATACACATGCACATACACATACCACACACACATATATACATATACACACACTACACACACATATACATACATACTTACACACATTACACACACATTTCACACACACACATACCACACACACACACCCCACACACATATACACAGGTACACCTCACAGAAAGAGAGAGAGAGAGAGAGAGAGCTTCAAGATGCATATATAACAAAGATATCACAACTGGCTATCAATGGAAATTACAGTGGCTGGTCTGGGGCAATTCCACAGCAATTTGAGAAAATAGTCACATTTAGATTTTTTACAAATTTCAACCAAATAGTGTAATCAAAGTTAAGAACATTTTAAGGATTTTTGTTTGAAGATCCTGTCTCAAAAACCAAAGAGATTCTTGGCACAGCTGACTGTGGCTCTGTCTCTTGGCAGGACCTGTGTGAAGGAGCCTATGCCAGCAACTTTAATCTCTATGAATCAGGTGAGAGAAAATTGTTCCAAGATACATGTGTGTGTGTGTGCATGTGTGTGTATGTGTGTGCATGTGTATGTGTATGTATGTTTGTTTGTGTGTGTATGTGTGTATATGTGGTATGTGTATGTGTGTACGTGTGTATGTGTGTATGTGTGTATATGTGTGTGTATGTGTGTGTATATGTTTGTTTGTGTGTGTATGTGTGTATATGTGGTATGTGTATGTGTGTACGTGTGTATGTGTGTATGTGTGTATATGTGTGTTTGTTTGTGTGTGTGTATGTGTGTGTATGTGTGTGTATATGTGTGTGTCTGTGTGTGTATGTGTGTGTATATGTGTGTGTATGTGTGTGTATGTGTGTGTGTATGTGTGTTTGTGTGTATGTGTATGTGTGTGTATATGTGTGTGTGTGTATGTGTGGTGTGTATATGTGTGTGTGTGTATTGTGTGTGTATATGTGTGTGTATGTGTGTCTGTGTCTGTGTATGTGTGTGTTGCTGGAATCAAACCCACACCTCATGCATGACAGACTGCTGCAGTGACACTGATATTCAGCCCTAATCCACAGCTGGTTTTATAATTTTCTCTGTGAGCATGCTTGTGTATGTACACAAAGGACAGACGATGGCTTGAGGTGTCTTCTACTATCGCCTCCACATTTCTCTTTCTCTCTCTCTCTCTCTCTCTCTCTCTCTCTCTCTCTTTCCTTTTCTCTCTCTCTCTCTCTCTAAGCGGGAGC
The DNA here is from genome assembly GCF_978045245.1 of Mus caroli. Classification (NCBI taxonomy): domain Eukaryota; kingdom Metazoa; phylum Chordata; class Mammalia; order Rodentia; family Muridae; genus Mus; species Mus caroli. The sequence goes on along the minus strand of NW_028227259.1, from coordinate 129,081,346 downwards.
TCACTGTTTCAGCTATACTGGTTGTCTGACTGCAAGCCCCAGGGATCCATCTGTCTCTGCCTCCCCGGGGCTGGGGTTCCAGCACACAGCACTGTGTCTGGCTTCTTATATAGGTGCTGGGGAATCGGGACTCAGGCCCTCAGGCTTACAGAAGGAGCACTTTACCCACAGAGCCCTCTCTCCTTAGCCTGTGAATTCACTGTTCTCTCCTTGGGAACTCGAGCATCTCTCTGATGTGTCTTATGGGCTCGTGGTGCTTCCGTCTGGTGGTATTGTCATTTGTACGTCCTGTCACCTTGGTAGAGGTGTTCATGGGAACAACACCCTTACTCTTTGGAGGGTGCCAACATCTTGTACTGCTTGGCTTTGGTCCCCTAACTGCATAGACTGGGCTGATTTTGTTGGCACCGTGCCATCCAAGGTCAGGAAGAATGCCCCCAGCCAGCTTGGCTTTCTTTCCCTTCTTTACAAAGGACCTTCGCTGTCTCAAGACAGATATGCAAACTCCACACCTTGAGATTTGTGAGGTGTCCGCAAGCACATGCACACACACATATACACACACACATATATACACACATAACACATGTGTGAACATTGCATACACTAGCAAGATTTTGCTGAAAGGACCCTGATATAGCTGTCTCTTGTGAGACTATGCCGGGGCCTAGCAAACACAGAAGTGGATGCTCACAGTCAGCTATTGGATGGGTCACAGGGCCCCCAGTGGAGGAGCTAGAGAAAGTATCCAAGGAGCTAAAGAGATCTGCAACCCTGTAGGTGCAACAACAATATGAACTAACCAGTACCCTGGAGCTCTTGACTCTAGCTGCATATGTATCAGAAGATGGCCTAGTCGGCCATCACTGGAAAGAGAGGCCCATTGGATATGCAAACTTTATATGCCCCAGTACAGGGGAACGCCAGGGCCAAAAAGTGGAAATGGGTGGGTAGGGGAGTTGGGGGGAGGGTATGGGGGACTTTTGGGATAGCATTGGAAATGTAATTGAGGAAAATACCTAATAAAAATATTAAAAAAACAAAAAACAAATAAAACAAACAAACAAAAAAAACCCCACATGTGTGAAATAGTGTGGTTTAATGGTTTTGTGGTATACATTTAACATTTTTTTTTTAGCAGAGGATCGGGGTAAAACAGAGTCTCTCTATGTAGCCCTGGCTGGCCTCAAACTCTCTCTGTAGACCAGGCTGGCTTAGAACTCACAGAGATCCATCTGGCTCTGCCTCCTGTTGGGATTAAAAGTATGAGCCACCACGCACGGCAGCGTTTCACTCTGACCTCATCAGTAACTTACTTTGTCATGATGGTGGCACAAAGCGGGGACAGGCTGACTATTCCACAATGATTTGTAGCTCACAGCCAACAGGCGCAGTCCTAGAACGAGACGCTTCCAACTGTCCATGGGGTACCTCTGTTCCCCAAAAGGCCACTGGGGGCTTTTCTAATGGGGCCTAAGCCAAGGGCATTTCCATGAGGCCTGAGCGCCCTGCTTGGAAGTTGTTCACCCTTCTGGGTAAAGCTGAGGTTGTGGGTTGTGGGGGTGGGGACCGCTCCGGCATTTCAGCTGACCTTCACGGGACTGCCAGACGTATGAGATCAGGGACATGACTCAACAGCATTCCTGGGGACAGCCCTTCATGAGGCCTCCAAGTACCCAGTAGAGCTCATTGATATCTGGGCCTGGCTGAGAAACATTCAGAGGGCGACCAGCTCTGAGCTGAGCATCAAATAAATGCCTGGCTCAAAGCTCTGACATGAGGAAAGTGTAACTTTAATTTTTTTTCAAACCTTACTTTTAATAATTTTTTTTAGATTTATTTATTATTATATGTAAGTACACTGTAGCTGTCTTCAGATGCTCCAGAAGAGGGAGTCAGATCTCATTATGGATGGTTGTGAGCCACCATATGGTTGCTGGGATTTGAATTCGGGAGAGCAGTCGGTATTCTTAACTGCTAATCCATCTCACCAGCCCTTAATGATGCTTCTAAAATGCTTTCCTTGTAGCCCACCACCCACCAGAGGTAGTGGGAAAGAAAGGATACAGGGGAAGTGGACCTGTTTAGAAAGGTTCTTTAGAGCAACTCCTATCTGTGTCGCCTGGAAATCTGCAGTTCACTTCACAGGTTAGCAGGCAGCGGCTCAATCCACTGGAAAACACTTCATGGTTACACCAGGAGAGTCCGGTCCAGTTAGCAACAGTGGTGATGTGACCTTACCAGAGACAGCCAGGCCTCAGCTCGAGTCAGCAGGAGGGACCAACAGGAACACCAGAAGTTCTCTGCTGTGCCTCCTCCCTCAGGGAAGCGAAGATGTGAGACCCACAAGCATTGCACAGCTCGCTGTACCAGCAAGCCCAGCTCTGTCTGTCTCTCTGTGGAGTCCTAGTTATACCCTCCAAACATCACGCGTCCTCCACGGGTCTTGCCTCAGCACGTGCATCCAATCAGCCTGAGTCCACAGAAGCTGCAAGAAACCGCAGAACACCACCAGACGTTTTTTGGTGCATTTCTCTCTATGGAGTCCCAACAAATGCAGCTCAACTACCACGTGTTTTAAGCGAAGAATCCTTCACCACGTGTCCTTTCACGTGCTTGCTGTAGCAGAACATCCTCTCTCCTGGGTCTGCTTCAGCAAAACCATCCTTCACGAGTCTACCTGAGCCTCTCACACCTGTATTCACTTTAACGAAATGTTCCTTCACGTGTTTGCCCCAGCAGCACACCATCCAACCGACTTTGCAAAGCACCCTCAAGTTTCCGCTTCAGGAAAGGGCTGTGGTGTTGGGGATGTGTGACGGAAGAGCAACGAGCCTAGTGCTGCAGGGAAACATGGGTCCCCATAATGGGACTGTGCACCACCAGGAGCCTTCTGGAGGCATTAGTCTTGGAGGATAGTGACTGATGTAAATTGGGAGGGGCTCGGGTAGATGTGTTCCTCATGGTGACTGCAACAGAGACTGGAGCGGACCAACCTGTGCCTCTGTCCAGCCTGAATCCCAGGATGGTTCCTAACTAGTCATCAAATGTGACATATCCCTTCTGCTAGCATGGCCTATTGAGGCTCACCAGTATCCTTTAAGGCACTGAACCCCAGATGGCCCTGGGCAGGCGTTGGACATTTCTTGGTTTAGTAAATGAAGAGAAAGACACCCAGACAGAACAAAGGAACTGTTCAAGGTCACACCGATTTGGTGACACATTTAGGTCTGGCTTGGTGCCAGGAAGAACAAGAACATGAGCCCACTGCTGGTGTGTAAACCTGCTGAGTAGTCAAAATTTAAAGAGTTAGAAGAGATGAGATTAGATTATTTTGCTTTTATTTATTACTGTGTATGTGTGTTGGGGGAGTATAGGCACATGCATAGAGGTCAGAGAGCTCTATGGGGAGTAACTACGGGGAGTTGATTCTCTCTCTCCACCACCCCCCCTCGGCCCCGTGGGTTATGGGGATGGAGTCTTCAGGCTTTCACGACAAACACTTTTTTAAACACTGAGCCACCTCGATGGAGCTAGGTTCAGTTCAGAAATCGGTGTCTGGGGCCAGCCTATCAAAACCATGCTGAATCAACAAGACAAATTATTAATGGGGTTGTCTACAGCCTTAGCATTTCCCGAGTCTAAAACCTGTATGCATTTCACACCTATGACCCATCTCAACTGCCCTCCAGCTTCACAAGGCTGCCAGTGGCCAGAGTGGACAGCTCAGCAGTTACATGTCAGACTCTCAGGTGTGAATGTCGGCAAATACGTGTGTGGGGACAAGAGGAAGACACTGGGTGTCCCTCTATCACACTCTGTCTTATTCCCTTGAGACAGGGTCTCTAACTGAACTTGGAGCCAGGCTGGTGGCCAGCTAGACCCAACCGACATCCTGCCCTCACCTCCCGTGGCACGGACATTATGGGCAAACTCAGCTTTTAACATGGATGCTGGGGATTTGAACTCAGGTCCTCATTGTATAACAAGTATGCTTACCCCTTGAGCCATCTCCCCAGGGCCTCCACCCTAAATGGAATTGCAAGGCTGGAACTTGAATCTGAGAGCTGAGGGAAGCAGCCAATTCCTGTTGCAGGCTGAGTACAAACAAAGGCTCCCTGATATGGAGACCCAAGGCAAGTCAGTCATCCACCAACAAACCTCCAGCTGTACTGACCCCGAAACTTCCTATGAACCCTAAACAATGGAGAAGCAGCTTGCTTCTCTCCCCATGGACTGTCCCCCTCAGTCCCCAAGCCTTCCCAGCTACTGTAGGCTCAAGGCCGATACTGTGTTGTTTTTTTTTTTTAAAGATTTATTATTTTATGTATATGTTGCTGTCTTGAGACAGAAGAGGGCATCAGATCCCCATTACAGATGGTTGTGAGCCACCATGTGGTTGCTGGGAATTGAACTCAGGACCTCTGGAAGAGCAGTCAGTGCTCTTAACTGCTGAGCCATCTCTCCAAGCCCTCTGTGTGTTCTTTGTTCCCAACGTTTATCCTCCAGATGCTCTGGTTCCCAGGTGCAGCAGACGCGTTCAGTGGCCCCCTGATTCTCTTCTGCATGGGTTCACCACAGCACCACCCTGGCAGGCAACCTGCTGTGCTCCCACGAGCTGCACACATCCCCCGTGAGCTCTCAGAGTCTCGTTCCTTACTGTCCCCGCCCTAACTAGGGTGCTCTTGCAAAGCTATGCTCCTCACAAAGGTCAGCCTTCGCCAAGGCTGCCCCACACCCAAGACATCTTCAGGCTGCTGAGCGCTGTCCTCCTCAGCAGGCCTGTCCTCCCTTCTTACAGACATTCTGTGTGGGAGGAAAAAGAAACCCTTAAGTCCATTCACCCCTCAGCAGAAGAGTCTGGAAGGTTCGAGATGTGATATTCTGGGTCCTCCTCCTCCTCCTCATTGCCTGGTGGTTCAGAAGCTTCCCCCGCTCCGTGTGGATGGACAACATGCTGTTCTCTCCCTCATCTCTGGTAAGATGCTGGCAGTGACAGGAGAGCCACCATCATCACTCTGGTCACCATCACCATTCTTAATGCCGTCACCACCATCAGCATCATCCATGAACATCCCCAGCATCACCAGCATCAGCACCACCATCAGCATCATCACCGCCCCCACTCCCCATCATCATCTCCCATGAACATCTCCATCATCGCCATCACCACCATCCCAATCATCATCACCGTCATCGTGGCCATTCCCATCTCCACAAATGTTACTTTACACCGTGTAACTGCTCTAAGTGAACAGAACCCAGAGCTGACAGAGCTCCTTTTCAGGTCTCCCACTGTGGATCCTCTGACTAATTCCCTATGCTCCACTCCAAGGCAAAGGCCACAGTTTGGAGATTAATGCTCTAGAAACTGAACTTCCACTCATGAGGTGTCTCTTGGGACTCACTGCGCCGCCTGCTTCTCGCCAGCTGTGGAGGGGATTCATCCACCTCCCCGTGTCTGCAACATCACTCGTCATTCAGGGGCGGCTCCTGCTCAATCTGCTCTGATCTGCTCCACAAGCTGTGCATAAACCCTTGGGTATTGCCTGTCACCTTCCCCAACCCTGACAGGCCAGCCCCACTTAACCACGCTCCTTCCAAAAGGCCGATTTGAGTGAAGACAGCCAGTAGGAGGCCCCTGCTCCGTGGATGGCCCTGTGTGGACTGGGAGGAAATTCATCGGAGCATTCGGTATGAGTGGCTTTCTTGCTAAATCTGGGCCCGGGTCTCTGGACTCCAGCCTCTGTCTTAGTACACGAAAATGAGCAAGACCAAACAAGATAGTGTGTGAGGGCCTCAGCTTCCCTTCCTACACACACACACACACACACACACACACACACACACACACACACGAAGGCGGGCTTGGGCCAATGACACACAATGAGGGTACGGAGAGAAGGTTCCCTTCCAAGGAGAGTATAAACACTGGGCTCTAAATCTCCAAGCAGGTTAGAAAGCTGCAGATGCTCTCAGCCGACATAAAGGGGACAGCCCGGTGACAGGTGGAGGCACAGCTCCATTTCCCTGGGCCGGTTCCCTGGTTCTGATGTCACCATGTTTCTGTTTTACTTCTGTGTGTGTGTTCCAGTGTTTTGAGGTGTGTGTGCATGTCTGTGGGTGTGTGTCTGTGTGTGTGTGTGAGTGTTCCAGTGTGTTAAGGTGTGCATGCATGTCGTGTGTCTGTGTGTGTGTCCCAGTGTATTGAGGTGTGTGTGCATGTCTGTGGGTGTATGTATCGCTGTGTGTGTCTGTGCTTGTGTATGTGTGTGTGAGTGTGTGTGTTCCAGTGTGCTGAGGTATGCATGCATGTCATGTGTCTGTGTGTGTGTTCCAGTGTATTCAGGTGTGTGTGCATGTCTACAACAAACAAAGAAAACAAAACAGAAAACAAAATATGGGAGCCAGGTGGTGGCGGTGGCGGCAGCGGCGGCAGCGGCAACGGTGGCACGGTGGCGGCGGCGCACACCTTTAATCCCAGCACTTGGGAGGCAGAGGCAGGTGGAGCTCTGAGTTTGGCTTCCACATGTCTGTCCAGAGAGGGAAGAAGGGCAGTGGCAGGATGGATAAGCATCATTACATGTAAATGCTTGGGCTAAAGTCACATTTAATTATTTTGCGTGAGGGCTGTGTGTAAGTCATGGCTCATGTGTGGAGGTTGGTTCTTTCCCTCTTACCGTTCCAGCATTTGAACTCGAGTCCTCAGACTTAGCAGCAAGCCCTTTTACCCACGGAGCCATCTTGCTGTAAATTCTTCCTGGCAACTCCCAGAGTGGGGCCCAGTTCAGGGTGCAGATGCGGGGTCACGTGCTAGGGGAGATTGTCCTTGCTCAGGCTGGGGTCCCCAGGTTCCCACCCACATGGCCCAGTGCCACCGGGTTGGTCCTTTGTCTTCTGGTCACTGAGCCTGCCACCAGCTGCCCTGTTCCAGCTGAGCCTCACACCCTGCCACCTGTACTTTCTTCATAGAAACTAGTTTCATTGAACTTAAAAGAGCCGGAGCTTTGGAGCGGTGGAAAATGTACTCTGAAAGCTCCAATTCTCATTAAAACAAACAAATAAGAGATTTAAACTTAAGGAGAGACAGATCTTTCCCCCTGACAATGTGGAACAAAAGAAGACAGCAGGAGCCAGCTTGAAGTTCAGATCGTACCCACAAGGCAAAGCGTGAATTAACCAATTAGAAAAGAAGAAGTACCTTTGACAGCTCTGAGTTTCCCCTGAAAATGTTTCCAACTGTGACCCTGGTTTGAGATGCAGCGCTGAGAGCTACAGGCCTGTTTATAAAGCTGACTTGAGCATACTGATGACCAGCACAGTGGTACCCTGAGGACTCAGGCAGGGGCTGCTAGTCATATCCAGAGGCCAAAGACCAAAAGGGAGTGTAGAGTTCTTATTCCAAGAGACCATGAGGTCACAGGATAGCTGTGGGGGGGCACTAGATGATAAGCTGCTGGAAGTCTCAGAAGCAAATAAACTGAGACTCTTAGGATGGAGCCCTCCTCCTCCCTCCCATCTCCTCAGTTTCTCACCCCCTACAGGGATCTGAGACAAAGATTAGGAAAAGAAGAGAAATAAATGCAGCAGAGATTCAAGCAGGGGGCAGGAAGGACTGCCAAGACCACAATCTACCAACATTGGGTACTCTAACAATGTGGCTCCGTGCCCAGTTATGTGTTCATTCCAAAGGGCTATGTGCCCCAGTCCCGGGATGCGGCATCCCCTTGACATCTTCTGCCTTGGCCTCCCCACTGCTGGGATTACAGATGTGTGGCTTCTGGGGACTCAGGTCCTCCTGCTTGTATGGGAGTCATGTTACCAATCAAGCCATCTCCCCAACCTCTTGATCTTTCTTTCCACAAGGTCTCCCTATATTTTTTGAGGATGCCCTGGAATTCGAAGTGTAGCCCAGGCTGGCCTTGATCCTCCCCGCTCACTCCCTCCCTGTGCTGGATTACAGATGGTTAGCCCACCTGGCTCCCCTGACTTTGAGGTTCAAGTTTTTCTTCAGAATATGTGATGCCGACTCTGAGGTTCCCAGCAAGCAATGCTGGAATGTTCCTGATACCTGCCAAGCCCTGGGATGGTCAGGATCCCCTCCCAAAGCCCTTGCCAAGCCGGCTGGAATGTCTGAATTGGCTTAAGAAAAGAATTCAAAAGCTGAACTTGCAAAGCCTGAGGCCAAAGGAAAGCAGAGGAATGGGGGGGAGGGAGGGAGGGCCGCAGCACATAATGGGTTCCTGTTTGTTCCAGCAATGAAGGGGATGAAAGTGAGGGAACTCAGCAGCCCCCCCCCCCCCCCCCGTTCTTCCTCAGCTCTGTGATTGGTGGTGGTGGTGGTAGTGGTGGTGTGTGTGTGTGTGTGTATGTATGTATGTATGTATGTATGATGACAGTGGTCCAGGCTCCTCCACCCTCTACCCTCTGGACAATGCCTGCAACCTGCTACATAACTCTAAAGCACAGGGATCTCTCTAAAATGTCTTCCATCCTTCAGGATGGTTCCGGGTGGTCCTCAGGATGGAGGCCACATCTAGGACTTGTCTTCTGCTTTCTTGGACAAGAGATGGCATAAGCTGCGGTCCCAGGAGTTAGAAGCACAGAACCTGTATTGAATTAACTAGTGAATGTGAGGAGGAGAGCCCCCTGCCCCCTCCCTGTCCCCCTCCCTGCCCCTCTCTCCCTGCTCCCATTTGCCTGGAGTTTTCCTAGTTACCAGCAAACAATGTGAAAGCCCATGGGTACAGTTTCGGCTTATACTCGTGACCTGTCCTTATTACGTATGTAGGGCTATGGTTCAAAATACCTCCTAGGCTGCCAAGAGACTACCGTTATCTAGTATAAAGATGTCTGAAATGATTTTTTTTTTTTTTTTGGTTTTTCAAGACAGGGTTTCTCTGTATAGCCCTGGCTGTCCTGGAACTCACTTTGTAGACCAGGCTGGCCTCGAACTCAGAAATCCACCTGCCTCTGCCTCCCGAGTGCTGGGATTAAAAGCGTGCGCCACCACGCCCGGCCTGAAATGATTCTTAAAAAAAAAAAAAAAAAAAAAAAGTCAGTATCACACAGGGGAGGTGGCTCAGACAGCCACGTGCCTACCATGCAAGCATGAGAACCTGAGGTCACACTTCAGCCTGGTAAAGAGCCAGGCATGAAGCCAGACACAGTGGCAAATGCCTAGAATCCCAGGACTTGGGGGACAGAGGCAGGTGAATATCTGAGTTCGAGGCCAGCCTGATCTACCTAGAGAGTTTCAGGCCAGCCAGGGCTACACAGGGAAACTGCATCTCATACAAACCAACAGAAGACTCAGGCATGGTGGCCTTGTGGTCCCAGCATTGGAGAGGTGAGACAGGTGGATCCCTGGTGCCCACTGGCCAGCCAGGCTAGTGAATCAGCAGGTTTCAGAGCCCAGTGAGAGACCCAGTCTCAAAAAACCAAGCGGGACATCGAGGAAAGACACCCAAGGCCAAGGTTGATCAATCGCTGTGGGTCTGTGTCCTGGGAGAAGTGACGAGACCAAAAGACACTGTCCAGTCAGAACCAAGGGAAAGCTTCTGGGTTCTGATGAAGAGAGGAAGAGGAAGAGGAAGAGAGAAAGAGGAGGAAGAAGGAAGGAAGGATGGAGGAAGAGACGAGAGGTAAGATCCAGATGTGGTGAACATCTGGAGAACGCTGAATGACGTTAGGGGCTTAGAGACGCGCTTCTGAATGTGTGGATTTGTGGGAGAAAGGCATTGTCCAGTGGAGCTGAGTGCATAAGAAGCATCTAAGCATCTAAGGCTGGAGCAGGAGGCAGAGCTCAGAGATGGATCCTGAAGAGGACCCAGGTTCAATTCCCATTACCTGCATGGTGGCTCACAACTATCTGTAATTGCAGTTCCAGGAGATCTGATGCCCTCTTCTGGCCTTCTCGGGCACAAGGCATCTAATTGATACACAGACGTACAGATAGGCAAACCACCCACACATATAAAACAGTACATTTTTAATTAAAAACAAACAAACAGAAGCACCAAGAGCCGGAGAGATGGCTCAATGCTTAAAAACACTGACTGAGCTTACAGAGGATCCCGGGTTGATTCCCACATACTGCCTCCAAGCCTCTGAGGGCCCTGGCATGCATGTCATTCAGGTACATACATTCAGACAAACACTTGTACACATAAGATTAAAAATCAATAAAACAAAGAAGATGGAGGAGGAGGAGCAGGAGGAGAAAGAGGAGGAGGAGAAAGAAAGAGGAGGAGGAGGAAGAAGAGGAGGAGGAAGAGGAGGGGGAGGAGGAAGAGGAGGGGGAGGAGAAGAAGAGAGGCAGCAGCATTGTTTAGGCATGAAGGGGGCTGACTGATGGCTGCACAGTGCTTTCAAATGTCCGGGCTAATAGTGCACACACAGATGGCCAGGCCCTAGACAGGTCTCAAAGCAAATACAGCGAGATGCTAACAACCGTTTGGTACAGCTGGGAGATCCCAGGGCTCAATGATCTTCATGATTAAAATTGCTCCTTATAGGGTGCTCAGGATGGCTTCAGTGGGTAAGATCCTTAAGCTCTGTTCTCCTCCCCACTGTCTAACTATCAGGCCACCCCCTTCTTCTCCCTCCCAGAGCTACCACTACAGATTTCTCCCCCTGTCCTGCATCACACATGAAGGGCATTACAAAGAGAATGACCAATAATCAGCGTTATGGACAAAGTCAGAAGTAGACCTGAGGCTCACAACCCAACCTCCAGGTCCTGTGTATTTCTTAATGCCCTTGATGGATAAGATGTTTGAGTCTCGGTATGTAGCCCTGGCTGTCCAGGAATTCTGGAACAGGGTCCCAGTTGGTGGAACTATTCAGGAAGGATTAAGAGGTGTGTTGGAGGAGGCGTGTCACTTGCAGTGGGCTCTGAGGTTTCTAAAGCCCATGGTCCAGGCCCAGTCTCTGTCTCTGTGTTTCTGTATGTGTCTTTCTCCATGCCTCTGTCTCTGTCTTTCTCTTTTCCTCCCTTCCATCTTGTGGATCAGACGTGAGGTCTCAGCTGCAGCTCCAACACCATACCTGCCTTCCTGCCACCACACTTTCCCACCATGATGGCTCTGGAATAACCATATGAAACTGTAAGCAAGCCCCCAATTAAATGCTTTTAAAAAAATAACAGTGCTCTCAACCTGTAGGTCTCAATCATTGTAAATCAGGTATAGGCATGTATACACACACACACACACACACACATGCATGTACCCCTGTACAATCAGACACGGACACACACACACACTCTGCTAATATGAGCAAACAAGATGGCTCACCAGGTAAAGATCCCGACCACCAAGTCCGAGCCTTTGAGTTTGATTCCCTGGAGACTGCAGGACGGAAGGAAGAATTTACTCCTGCAAGTTGTACTCTGAGCTCCACACAGGTGCCCCATACCCCTTGCCACACACAAAATAGTTGTTAAATTTAAAAATAATACGCTAATATGGTCCTATAAAAGTCCCTGATCCTAGAAAATGCAGGTCCTTTTCTAGGGAGGAAGATGGTGTCCTATTCCTGTCTGTGATAAGGGACTGGGAGACCTGTGTTCTGTGAGCTAGGCTTGCCCGCCCCCTGGCTGACACTAGCTGTAATGATTACATCCTGTGCGGAGACAGGAGGCCTGGCCTCTGGAGCTGTCTGTACAGGAAGTTGGCCTGCCATCTCCAGCATCAGTCATAAGGATGTATCACAGGGGTGTTACCTTGGGCGATCTTCTGCTTTGCCGTGGGAGGAGAGTTTTCTTTCCTCTGCTTCCTCTGCCGCCTCCTTCATCCTTTGCAGGAAAAGAGGTCTTTTCCTTCCCCTGTGTCCTCCCCTCAGCCCCTAAGTTGGCCCCTTGGCTTCCAGGACTAGACATGATGCTCTGGTGGCTCCTAGAGACTGGGCCATTGTCTCCTCTTCCATTCCTCGGGGCTTGGAGCTTCAGCAAGGACTCTTCACTCCAAGGCAGGACTGCAACTCACGTGTGTGAGGACTCCCCATGAGCCTGCAGATCCCCATGCCACCAGGGCACTTGGGAACAGTGAGAGGTCCATGGGGTGTAAGGCATGGGGTACTTGGGGGGGTTCCTGGCTCTCCCACCAATAAGGTAGGATTTTTTTTCCACTTAAAATAAGACAGAGCCCCTGGTCAGTGAAGACTGCAAGTCGTGCCATGTGGAAAAGGCCACCATTTTCCAAAGTGATCATCCCAGGGCTGGGACTGGAGCACCAACCGCCTCTATCCCATCTGATATGAAAACTCCATTTTGGGCAGGGGTAGAGCCCAGTGGGGGAGGGTTTTCCTAGACTATTAAGAGATTTTTTTCACAGCATTGTAACCAAATCCCCGATGAGAAGCTGCGTCAGGTTGGATGCATTTATTCTAGGCTGGGCTCTGAGGGTATGGACCAGCATGATGGAAGGCATGGCAGCAGGAAGCAAGCCTGCTTGCTCACATCCCGTTAGACCAACAAGAAGATGGAGGAAAAGAAGCAGGAGCACTGTACAACATCAGGCTTGCCCTGTCCCCAGAGTACCACTTATTTGAGCAAGGGTCAACCTCCCAAAGGTTCGGGTATCCCCAAAATAGGACAACTGAACTAGAAACCCAGTACTCCAACATGATCCTGTGGAGGTGTTTTATATCCAAGCTAGGAAGTCTTGTCACAACACTGCAAAAATATAATACTAAGGAGCAAGGAGAGAAGATAGAGATGGGAGAGGAGGAGGAGGGGAAGGACAAAGAATAGGAGGAGGAGGGAGAAGGGGAAGGTAGAAGAGGAAGAGGAAGGGAAGGAAGGAGGAGAGAGAGGGAGAGGAGGAGGGAGGAAGGAGGGAGGGGAGGAAGATGAACAGAAGGAAGAGTTGGGAGGGAAGGAATCGGAGAAGGAAAGTCAAAAGGGAAACTCCAGTGTCTCCAGAGAATCCATCTGTTTTCCCATCATTGGAGCTGGGAGTCCCTCATGACCCCTCCAGCATCCTAAAGGATGCAGCAGAGCCAGATTGAGCTGGTCCAAACTCTGCCCTTTCTTGGTAGACAGACAGAGCAAGCGTCTTCTCTGATCTTATGAAACATGTGCCTACAAAAACTGTTTAGACCGTAACTGATAGTGAGTAACGGAAGGCACCAAGGCAGTGAAAGTGTGGGTAAAGAACTACTCTATAATCTCACGGAGTGCTGAAAATCCCCCGAGTGCAGCTCACTCTACGCTGCCACAGTGCAGGCTGAAGAGCCTTGAACTCAAGAGCTGACCCAGATCCTGAGCTCTGGCACAGCAAACAGGAGCGGCAGGCACCTGGCCCTCCACAGGAGCTCGCCCGGGGCTCATCGTAGGTGACAGTCGACATTAATGCCATGACTCAGACAGCACCCACGCGGCATCCTGCAGCTCCACATCTGTGGCCCTGCTCACCTGGTGCACCCCTGCTCTTGAGGAAGCAGGCTGTGAAGCTAGGCAGTCGAGATCAAACAGAACCCCCCAGATCTGAACAGGAAACTTGACAGCAGCTTCCCAGGGAGCTACAGTCACGATTGATCGCGTTCAGTGTCACCGCCTCCACCCTGTTCACGGCTGCTGCCGGATGAGCCCATAAGGGCAGAAATCTTCATCTCTGTTGCTTGTGTCTGTGGTCAGTCCTGCTGGCAGAGCCCAGCTTCAAATATTTGTCAGTTTACTGTGTGTCTAATATTAAAGTCCCACAAGAGAGCTGATATGCCTACCGTAAACGTCAGGGATGTAGGTGGGAGACGCCACCATGGCTTTGGAAAGTTTGGCCTTTGGTGTGGGGTAGTGGGGCTGTGCCCCCTGCAACTTAGCAATGGCTCTTATTAAGGGGCTGGCAGCAGAAGATGGTGTGGAGAGCTGACACCTGAGTCAGCTGTCAGTGGTATGGAAATTCCTTCTGCCAGTCTAGAGCAAAGGCCTGGAACTGGTGACTGTCAACCAGGGATGGGTGTGAGCCCCAGGATGGTGGCCATGCCTGGAGATGTTTTTTGTTATTACTGTTGGGCGTATGCTCCTGCTATGCAGTGGGTGGAGGCTGCTGATGTTGCTAAAGGGTCTCTGATGCAGGGGGCATCCCCGCCAGGGAGCAGTGCAGCTGAAGGTGGCCATGATGCTCAGCTTGGATAACTGTTGCCTATGAGCACCCAATGAGAGCAGCTTTGATCTGCTTTTCCTGTTCTGCTTCACGGTGAAGACCAAACCCCAAACCAAAACAAACCAAAGCCATTGGGAAGTAAAGCCTCGGTGACCTTCAGCTGGTGGCATTCCAAGATAGCTAGGTCGGCCATAGGATATAGATGCAGCTCTCCTGGGAATGAGGCCTCTGGCTGCCTCCTGCATCTTCTTCCACAGAATCCGCCAAAGGGCTTTTATGTAACTCAAATTTGTAGTGAATGAGCAGTGTTTACGGGCATCTGGGTCCCTGTATCCATGGCCCAGAAACGAAGCTCATTGGGAGAGGCCACTTATTGAAGAGGGGGTTATATACGTGTCATCAAGGACTCTTCCTGGGCAATAGGAGGTGGCTGCAGGCAGAGGAGGATCCTTGAGTTCTCCAGTGTGGTTGGAAGGGAGCCTGTCTTATAGTGACACTGTTACTCAATGCTCTGTTGCTGTGAGAGAAGCTCCAGGTAAATTAACTTAGTAAGTGTCTCCACCAGGGTTTCAATGCTGTGAGGAGACACCATGACCAAGGTAACTCTTATATAGGGACCAAGGCAACTCTTATATAGGCAAACGTTTCATTGGGGCTGGCTTACAGTTTCAGAGGTTCAGTTCCTTATCATCATGGAGGGAAGCATGGCAATGCGCAGGCAGACATGGTTGCTGGAGCAGCCGAGAGTTCTACATCTTGATCCAAAAGCAGCCAGGAGGACCCTTGTCTCCTCTAGGCAGGAAGAGGGGAGGATCTCTTCCACAATGGGCAGAGCTTGAGCATAGGATCTCAAAGCCTACTCCCACAGTGATGCACTTCCTCCAACAAGGCCACGCCCCCTAACAGTGCCACTTCCTATGGGCCAAGCGTACTCAAACCACCACAGTAAGGAAGAGTGATTAATCTGGCTCATGGTTTCAGAGGTCCCATCCCCCAATTTCCCCTACCATGCTCCACTCCCTGCAATGTCCTAACTCCTCCACTAGGTCCCACCTCCTAAATGTTCCACCATCTCCTAAGTGTTCCACCACCTCCCAAAGCATGATGGATAGGGACTTGCATTAGTACCTGGATATCTGGGGGCGGGGGGTGGGGGTGGGCGGGGGATATTTTCCAGATCTGAACTACAGCAGATAGGATCAGTGATCACTTCCAGAGGAGCAGAAAGCCTGTGGCCTCCTTGGCCTGGGAAGGGGATATACAAGAAAACAATGCAAGCCTTAAACTGTTATAAGTACTCCCTTACATTGTCCAGAGACGCCCACCTGTGCAGGAAGAGCTCAGCCTATGGGTGAGGCAGGATCTCACGTTAACAAGTAGGTTCTAGAACCCCACTACAGACGAGAAGTCTGAGAGGCCTCGTGCGCACACAAGACCTCTGAGGGAGAAGAAAGAGCAAGTGTGATCAGGGTCATTAACCGGACATTTCCTCCGCATCACTGGCGAGGAAGATAAGTTAATAGAGGCAGGCGCCACGGCAAGTTAGGTTGGAAGCTTTTCCTAACTACTAGAGGATCTCTTTCCCGGTGGACAAGGGTGTCTGTGGATGCTTTACTGCTGTGGACTGCAGGGTTGGGAAGCCCTTCCTGCCCTGCTGCAAAGTCCCTCCTGTATGACCCACTCTGCGTGTCCTGCTGAAGTGTGTGTGGGGGACCCACTGTCCTCTGTGGCAGATGAAGAGTGATGTGTAGATGTCCCCATAGCCAGGTGGGTGAGCCTGGCTCTTATGTGGGAAGACGTTATAGGTCTCCGGGGTGGTGGGTCCTAGCTGGAGGAAGTTAGCTCGTTGGGGATCGGTCCTGGTGGAAGAAAATTAGGTACCAGCCCAGATACTGCACTATATTGTATGTGCCCCCCCCCCAACTCATGCCTCCAGGAACCTGAGAATATGACTGTGACCGTCCCTGCCCTCAGGGATCATAAGCTGATATTGGTTCAAGAGGGCAAAGGGAACAGACTATGGACAAGGTGGGGGTTGGGGTGGGGGATGGGGTAAGGATCGGGGTTTGGAAGCCTTGTGTGTACATACAGATGACACTGGGACCAGCTGTTAGGAGGTAGATATCAACGTTACCTGGGGGCAATTCAATGATTATATAGCTTTGGGGACAGGGTGGGGTCAGAATATCGAGGATGGGCAAAGGTCATTGACTGAAGGCTTAAGGTCCTGAAAGACCTCATTAGCATAGCGAGGCAGTCCAGAAATCACAGGTGCTGGCGGAATGGGTTCTATCGGGAGAAAGGAAGTTGAACCTGTAATCTTAACCAAGGTGACCTGACATTCTGCAAGGAGAGGTGTGTGGTGGTTAAGGTCAGAGAAGGGGAAGCCCTGCTAGTGAAGGAAGTCCTTATGGGCTGAGCCCAGAAGGCTGTCAGGACAATGGTAGACTTCGACCTTAATTAGCAGGGCAACCTATGACCTCAGTGGGAGCAGAGACTTTAGAGACGGATTATCTTTAAGATGAGGTCACACTAGTCACAGGCTAATTTCAATGACGGGTATCCTAAGACTTGGACCCAAAGTCACATAGGCAGAAGGTAGACAGCCATGTGACAAGGGAGATACTATGTGGGACATTTTGGCTATAACAGTGTGGCTAAAAGTCACACAAAGCCAGAGAGTGACAGATCCCTGCTGAGGACCCCAAGAGCACGGTGCTGGCTACTGCTGAGCGCTGGGGATGGCTGCACTTCACAGTCAACATCCTGACTGCTCTAAGACATCACCCAGGTATTTCAGACTGTTTGCAGATGAGCGCCATCCTCAAGTGACAGCAACCATGACAGGAACTCATCATCACCAGGCAGTGACAACTAATAAAACCATTCAAGTCTCTGAGGTCTCTCTCTCTCTCTCTCTCTCTCTCTCTCTCTCTCTCTCTCTCTCTCTCTCTCTCTCATTTATTTTTTTGAGACAGGGTTTCTCTGTATAGCCCTGGCTGTCCTGGAACTCACTTTGTAGACCAGGCTGGCCTCGAACTCAGAAACCCGCCTGCCTCTGCCTCCCGAGTGCCGGGATTAAAGACGTCACCTGGAAGTCTTATTTACTAAAATGAAGTTTTGAATTTCTGTGACATGGAATTTAGAATATTTTGACTGTTATTAGGCATGAAAGTGAGTTTTCAACTAGATATGTCTTTAGATATCTGCTTACTTAATTCCAAAATTAAAAGTGTGGGGCTGGTGAGATGGCTCAGTGGGTAAGAGCACCCGACTGCTCTTCCGAAGGTCCAGAGTTCAAATCCCAGCAACCACATGGTGGCTCACAACCATCTGTAACGAGATCTGGCACCCTCTTCTGGAGTGTCTGAAGACAGCTACAGTGTACTTACATATAATAAATAAAAAAAAAATCTTTAAAATAAAAATAAAAAAAAATAAAATAAAAGTGTATCCAGGGGCTAGAGATATGGCTCAGCGGTTAAGAGCACTGACTGTTCTTCCAGAGGTCCTGAGTTCAATTCCCAGCAACCACGTGGTGGCTCACAACCATCTGAAATGGGATTGATGCCCTCTTCAGATGTGTCTGAAGACATAACAGTGTACTCATATTTAAAAAAAAAAAAAAAGAGTATCCAAGGTCTAGAAAGATGACTCGGGGGTTAAGAACACTAGCTGCTCTGGCAGAAGACCCAAATTCCATTCCCAGCACCCACGTGGTGGCTCACACTGTCTGTACTCCAGTTCTAGGGGACCGATGCCCTCCAGTGGCCTCTGAGCACATCAGACACTCACATACATGCAGGCATAACACCCATACACATTAAAAACAAACAAAAAAAGGGAATCCAGGGGGCTGATTCATGTCTGTAATCCCCACACATAAGCTATAAAGAAAGGCAGGATTGCTATGAGTCCAAGGCCAGCCGGGGCTATGGAGTAAGACTGTATCTCCAAAAAACCAAACTAAGTCCTAAGAAAAACTGTTGTATGTAAGATCCTTAGACATTTAAGCGCCAGTGAACCAGCAACGGCAGGTTACTCCGAGTGAAGCACAACCATGCACAGCACAGCGGAGGGCAGAGCAGATGCAGGGAGCACGGTTCCCAGATGCTCAGCCAGCGCAGCGGGGGATGAGGAGGCTATAGCCGGGAGGACCCGCACTGCTGAGTCAGGAGACAGAAAGCACACGCAGAACCAAAGCTGATGGCTTCTGGCAGCAGTGCAGGGCCATGGTGCCCAGCTCCAGCCTCATATGGAGTTCACTGAATCTCTCTGTGTGCTGTGGGTCAGAGGGAGCCTGTTTCCTAGTTTAAAATGTTTCTCCATGTACAGTTTGCTACGGTACACGTGCAGAGGGCAACTTGTGAGAGTTCTCTCCTTCTACCGGGCAGGTCTCAAGGATCGAACTTGGGTCTTCAGGCTTGGTGCTCCATGTGTTCCTAGGTTCACACATCTTGCTCGGTTGCTAACGTCCGTGGTGACATAAGAGGGAGGAGAGATCTCTAACTGCTGGCTGTAGCATTGACGGGGTCTAAAGCGTCACAGGAGAGCTTGAGACGTGAAGGCGTCCCTTCTAATTTACAAAGCCCAGTGAACTGGCGGCCCTTCATCTTCTATAAGCAAACCCAGGATGAGCTGATGCCAACCAGAGAACTGTGGGAACTGTGCCCAGGCCTGGCACACTTTCGCTTGGCTTATGCTGTGAACAACACTATTATTATCCCAGCTTCATAGTGAGAGAAACTAGAGTCTCTCATCCATTCTGCCAGGGTGCTGGATTCAAACCCAGGGCCAGGGCTGGATTGCCCTTCACTATTGAAAAGGCTTTTGTTTTTGTTTGTTTGTTTGTTTGAAGGAAACATTTCACCTCAAACTTAACAGACTAGGGAGAGCGCGCTTCTGTCGGCCACTGTGGACTTATGTAAATCAGTCTATTAACTAACAGGCTGAAAGTCTGCCCTCGGTTTGTTTATTCTGGAAATCTATTTTAGGTGCCGAACACCATTCCGTTCAGCAAAGGTGGGAACAAAGGCTTGCTGAAGTCATTTACCTGCCACTTCTTTATTTTTTCTGAGTCACACTTTACCTGCTGCTGCTTCATTTCAAGGCTGTTTAGGTGGGGCAGGGGAGTCGGCACCGTGGTTTAGAGCGTTTGCTGCTCTTGAAGAGGACCTTCCTCCAGCTCCCACCCTGCCACCTAACCCTGTATTGGCAGTCCACAGTCAGTAACTCCAGTCCCGGGGGATCTGACGCCCTCTTCTGGCCTCCGTGTGCACCTGAGAGTGCCTGCACACAGACACACAGACAGACACAGAGAAAGAAAAAAGGCAAGAGAAAATGTTTCCGACTTGGGTATGATGGCGTACACCTGAGGCAGGACGGTCATGGATTTGAGGTCTGAGTCACAGAGTGAGATTCCGTCTTCCAAAGGAACAGAAACCTGCAGCTACTGAAAATGTGACTTTTTTCCCTCCTGAGGCAGGAAGAGAAGCCCTCTTGAAGACATTGGGCAGCAAGCAGTCTGGCCTAGGGTAAGAATCTGGCGAGGTCCCAGGGAAAGGACCCCTCCCCCCCCCAACACACCTCCCCTCTCCCTTGATGTCTGATGGCCCTGCGCACCTTCAACAGCAACCCCAGCCAGGTTGGTCCTCCTGAGCCTTTTCTACCCACTGACCCCTGTCTCTGCTCCCCACTCACTTCCACAGAATCCTAAGGGATTATTTGGCCCTTATCACAACGGTGCCAAATAAAATCATCTTGGGCTTTAACCAGCCTCGGGGTGATGCTTTTCTGTAACAGGAAACACAAGCAAGATAACTCCCAGAAACATGTAATGCAAAGGTCTTTTTCTTTAAAAAAAAAAAAAATCAAACTTCAAAATAAGAACACTCTGAGAACATTCCAAAACCAGCCTTCTTTCCTCTCCGGAGAATGTCTTGTCCACTCCCTCAGGGTTCATAGCTCATCTTCTGTCATTCTTCTATGTGACCCCCCGGTGTAGACCCTGACATCTCCCAAATGGGCGTGGTAGGGGGGTCCTCTGCCTTCCGAGCTCCCCATGCGGGGGCCCCAGGGCTAGCGCCATCCCACAAGAATGCTGTCTGCATTCCTCAGCTCCGCACTCACATTTTTTTCAGCCTCCCTGGACATATTTATGTTCCAGAACCTTCTGGATTCTTCCCCTCATTCCTGATATTACTGCTTTTTGAACGGTACCCACACCAGCTGCCACCCACCTGGATGTCTCCTATTGTACCAGAGGCAGGCAGCCTTCCGTTTCTGTGCCGCCCCCAGTGCGTGGCACAATGCCTGGAGACCCAGTGGGTATTCGGTAAACACTGAGCAACGGAACAAACACTGCTGTTAAATACTGCAGAACAAGAAACACCATGGGGGGAGGGGGGGGAATCTTAAGACTCACTTCCTGCAAGAACATTGTGTTTCTTTGCAGGCACAAGAGCCTAAATCCTACAAAGTGCACCATCGCCCCCTGGTGGCTGCATGGGGCAGTGCCATGACACTCGGAAGCTGGGTGGTGAAAGGGATGGCAAGGGAGCAGCGACAACACTAGCTGGGTGACAGGAACTATGGGCACCACAGGGGAATCTGATCAGATCTCTTACATTTAGGTTAAAAGAGATATTACTACCACACACAGCTCAATACAATGCCATTCATATAACGTTTTAACAGGAAAGCACGGTTGGCTAGGGGTCAATCTGGTAAATTTGTCTGTGGCACAAATGACTTTGATTTTTTCAAATTACATTTCATTTAGCGCGTGTGTGTGTGTGTGTGTGTACTACAGATGCATGTGTGCACATGTGTCACACTGCATGTGTGTAAGGGACACTCTGTGAAAGTCAGTTCTCTGCTTCCACCATGTCCACCCCAGAGATGGAGCTGACATCATCAGGCTTGGCAGCAGGCTCCTTCACCTGCTGACCCATCTGGCCAGCCCGAGACGTCTTAACACAATGAATACAGTACTTAAATCTGTGTGTTTCATTGCTTGTAGATTT